>NW_024543297.1:0-553988 GCF_018167655.1 Microtus oregoni | reverse complement strand
TGCTCGGTGCTCAGTGCTCAGTACTCAGGGTGCTCAGTGCTCAGTACTCAGAGTGCTTTGTGCTCAGTGCTCAGGGTGTTCAGTGCTCAGTACTCAGCGTGCTTTGTGCTCAGTGCTCAGGGTGCTGGGTGCTCAGTGGTCAGGGTGCTGGGTGCATAGTGCTCGGGGTGCTGGGTGCATAGTGCTCGGGGTGCTGTGTGCTCAGTGCTCGGGGTGCTGGGTGCTCAGTGCTCGGGGGTGCTGGGTGCTCAGTGCTCGGGGTGCTGGGTGCTCATTGCTCAGGGTGCTGGGTGCTCAGTGCTCGGGGTGCTCGGTGCTCAGTGCTCGGGGTGCTGGGTGCTCAGTACTCGGGGTGCTCGGTGCTCAGTACTCAGGGTGCTGGGTGTTCAGTGCTCAGGATGCTGGGTGCTCAGTGCTCGGGGTGCTGGGTGCTCGGTGCTCAGGTTGCTGGGTGCTCAGTACTCGGGGTGCTGGGTGCTCAGTACTCAGGGTGCTGGGTGCTCATTGCTCGGGGTGCTGGGTGCTCAGTGCTACCGGTGCTGGGTGCTCAGTGCTCGGGGTGCTGGGTGCTCAGTGCTCGGGGTGCTGGGTGCTCAGGGCTCGGGGTGCTGGGAGCTCAGTACTCAGGGTGCTGGGTGCTCAGTGCTCGGTGTGCTGGGTGCTGAGTGCTCAGGGTGCTGGGTGCTCAGTACTCGGGGTGCTGGGTGCTCAGTACTCGGGGTGCTCGGTGCTCAGTACTCAGGGTGCTGGGTGCTCAGTACTCAGGGTGCTGGGTGCTCAGTACTCAGGGTGCTCGGTGCTCAGAACTCAGGGTGCTGGTTGCTCAGTGCTCAGGTGCTGGGTGCTAAGTACTCAGGGTGCTGGGTGCTCAGTACTCAGGGTGCTGGGTGCTCAGTGCTCAGGGTGCTGGGGTGCTCAGTACTCAGGGTGCTGGGTGCTCAGCACTCAGGGTGCTCAGTACTCAGGGTGCTGGGTGCTCAGTGCTCGGGGTGCTGGGTGCTCAGTACTCAGGGTGCTCAGTACTCAGGGTGCTGGGTGCTCAGTGCTCGGGGTGCTGGATGCTCAGTGCTCAGGGTGATCGGTGCTCAGTACTCAGGATGCCTGGGTGCTCAGTACTCAGGGTGCTGGGTGCTCAGTACTCAGGGTGCTGGGTGCTCAGTCCTCAGTGTGCTCAGTGCTCAGGGTGCTGGGTGCTCAGTGCTCGGGGTGCTCGGTGCTCAGTACTCAGGTTGCTGAGTGCTCAGTACTCAGGTTGCTGGATGCTCAGTACTCAGGGTGCTGGGTGCTCAGTGCTCAGGGTGCTCAGTGCTCAGTACTCAGGGTGCTGGGTGCTCAGTACTCAGGGTGCTGGGTGCTCAGTCCTCAGGGTGCTCAGTGCTCAGGGTGCTGGGTGCTCAGTACTCAGGTTGCTGAGTGCTCAGTACTCAGGTTGCTGGGTGCTCAGTACTCAGGGTGCTGGGTGCTCAGTGCTCAGGGTGCTCAGTGCTCAGTACTCAGGGTGCTGGGTGCTCAGTACTCAGGGTGCTGGGTGCTCTGTGCTCGGGTTGGTGGGTGCTCATTACTCAGGGTGCTGGGTGCTCAGTGCTCGGGGTGCTCGGTGCTCAGTACTCAAGGTGCTGGGTTCTCAGTGCTCACGGTGCTGGGTGCTCAGTCCTCGGGGTGCTCCGTGCTCAGTGCTCAGGGTGCTGGGTGCTCAGTACTCAGGGTGCTCGGTGCTCAGTACTAAGGGTGCTCAGTGCTCAGTACTCAGGTTGCTCAGTGCTCAGTGCTCGGGGTGCTGGGTGTTCAGTACTCAGGGTGCTGGGTGCTCAGTCCTCAGGGTGCTCAGTGCTCAGGGTGCTGGGTGCTCAGTGCTCGGGGTGCTCGGTGCTCAGTACTCAGGTTGCTGAGTGCTCAGTACTCAGGTTGCTGGGTGCTCAGTACTCAGGGTGCTGGGTGCTCAGTGCTCAGGGTGCTCAGTGCTCAGTACTCAGGGTGCTGGGTGCTCAGTACTCAGGGTGCTGGGTGCTCAGTGCTCGGGGTGCCGGGTGCTCAGTGCTCAGGGTGCTGGGTGCTCAGTACTCGGGGTGCTCGGTGCTCAGTTCTCAGGTTGCTGGGTGCTCAGTACTCAGGGTGCTGGGTGCTCAGTACTCAGGGTGCTCGGTGCTCAGAACTCAGGGTGCTGGGTGCTCAGTGCTCAGGTGCTGGGTGCTAAGTACTCAGGGTGCTGGGTGCTCAGTACTCAGGGTGCTGGGTGCTCAGTGCTCAGGGGTGCTGGGTGCTCAGTACTCAGGGTGCTGGGTGCTCAGCACTCAGGGTGCTCAGTACTCAGGGTGCTGGGTGCTCAGTGCTCGGGGTGCTGGGTGCTCAGTACTCAGGGTGCTCAGTACTCAGGGTGCTGGGTGCTCAGTGCTCGGGGTGCTGGATGCTCAGTGCTCAGGGTGATCGGTGCTCAGTACTCAGGATGCTGGGTGCTCAGTACTCAGGGTGCTAGGTGCTCAGTACTCAGGGTGCTGGGTGCTCAGTCCTCAGGGTGCTCAGTGCTCAGGGTGCTGGGTGCTCAGTGCTCGGGGTGCTCGGTGCTCAGTACTCAGGTTGCTGAGTGCTCAGTACTCAGGTTGCTGGGTGCTCAGTACTCAGGGTGCTGGGTGCTCAGTGCTCAGGGTGCTCAGTGCTCAGTACTCAGGGTGCTGGGTGCTCAGTACTCAGGGTGCTGGGTGCTCAGTCCTCAGGGTACTCAGTGCTCAGGGTGCTGGGTGCTCAGTACTCAGGTTGCTGAGTGCTCAGTACTCAGGTTGCTGGGTGCTCAGTACTCAGGGTGCTGGGTGCTCAGTGCTCAGGGTGCTCAGTGCTCAGTACTCAGGGTGCTGGTTGTTCAGTACTCAGGGTGCTGGGTGCTCTGTGCTCGGGTTGGTGGGTGCTCATTACTCAGGGTGCTGGGTGCTCAGTGCTCGGGGTGCTCGGTGCTCAGTACCCAAGGTGCTGGGTTCTCAGTGCTCACGGTGCTGGGTGCTCAGTCCTCGGGGTGCTCCGTGCTCAGTGCTCAGGGTGCTGGGTGCTCAGTACTCAGGGTGCTCGGTGCTCAGTACTAAGGGTGCTCAGTGCTCAGTACTCAGGTTGCTCAGTGCTCAGTGCTCGGGGTGCTGGGTGCTCAGTACTCAGGGTGCTGGGTGCTCAGTACTCAGGGTGCTGGGTGCTCAGTGCTCAGTACTCCAGCGTCCTGGGTGCTCAGTGCTTAGAGTGTTGGGAGCTCAGTACTCAGGGTGCTGGGTGCTCAGTGCTCGGGGTGCTGGGTGCTCAGTGCTCAGTGCTCAGGGTGCTGAGTGCTCAGTGCTCAGGTTGCTGGGTGTTCAGTACTCAGGGTGCTCGGTGCTCAGTGCTCTGGGTGCTGGGTGCTCAGTACTCAGGGTGCTGGGTGCTCAGTCCTCAGGGGTGCTCAGTACTCAGGGTGCTCGGTGCTCAGTGCTCAGTACTCAGGGGTGCTCAGTGCTCAGTACTCAGAGTGCTTTGTGCTCAGTGCTCAGGGTGTTCAGTGCTCAGTACTCAGCGTGCTTTGTGCTCAGTGCTCAGGGGTGCTGGGTGCTCAGTGGTCAGGGTGCTGGGTGTGAGTACTCGGGGTGCTGGGTGCATAGTGCTCGGGGGTGCTGGGGTGCTCAGTGCTCGGGGTGCTGGGTGCTCAGTGCTCGGGGTGCTGGGTGCTCAGTGCTCGGGGTGCTGGGTGCTCATTGCTCAGGGTGCTGGGTGCTCAGTGCTCGGGGTGCTCGGTGCTCAGTGCTCGGGGGTGCTGGGTGCTCAGTACTCGGGGTGCTCGGTGCTCAGTACTCAGGGTGCTGGGTGTTCAGTGCTCAGGATGCTGGGTGCTCAGTGCTCGGGGTGCTGGGTGCTCGGTGCTCAGGTTGCTGGGTGCTCAGTACTCGGGGTGCTGGGTGCTCAGTACTCAGGGTGCTGGGTGCTCATTGCTCGGGGTGCTGGGTGCTCAGTGCTACCGGTGCTGGGTGCTCAGTGCTCGGGGTGCTGGGTGCTCAGTGCTCGGGGGCGCTGGGTGCTCAGGGCTCGGGGTGCTGGGAGCTCAGTACTCGGGGTGCTGGGTGCTCAGTACTCGGGGTGCTCGGTGCTCAGTACTCAGGGTGCTGGGTGCTCAGTACTCAGGGTGCTGGGTGCTCAGTACTCAGGGTGCTCGGTGCTCAGAACTCAGGGTGCTGGGTGCTCAGTGCTCAGGTGCTGGGTGCTAAGTACTCAGGTTGCTGGGTGCTCAGTACTCAGGGTGCTGGGTGCTCAGTGCTCAGGGTGCTGGGTGCCTCAGTACTCAGGGTGCTGGGTGCTCAGCACTCAGGGTGCTCAGTACTCAGGGTGCTGGGTGCTCAGTGCTCGGGGTGCTGGGTGCTCAGTACTCAGGGTGCTCAGTACTCAGGGTGCTGGGTGCTCAGTGCTCGGGGTGCTGGATGCTCAGTGCTCAGGGTGATCGGTGCTCAGTACTCAGGATGCTGGGTGCTCAGTACTCAGGGTGCTGGGTGCTCAGTACTCAGGGTGCTGGGTGCTCAGTCCTCAGGGTGCTCAGTGCTCAGGGTGCTGGGTGCTCAGTGCTCGGGGTGCTCGGTGCTCAGTACTCAGGTTGCTGAGTGCTCAGTACTCAGGTTGCTGGGTGCTCAGTACTCAGGGTGCTGGGTGCTCAGTGCTCAGGGTGCTCAGTGCTCAGTACTCAGGGTGCTGGGTGCTCAGTACTCAGGGTGCTGGGTGCTCAGTCCTCAGGGTGCTCAGTGCTCAGGGTGCTGGGTGCTCAGTACTCAGGTTGCTGAGTGCTCAGTACTCAGGTTGCTGGGTGCTCAGTACTCAGGGTGCTGGGTGCTCAGTGCTCAGGGTGCTCAGTGCTCAGTACTCAGGGTGCTGGGTGCTCAGTACTCAGGGTGCTGGGTGCTCTGTGCTCGGGTTGGTGGGTGCTCATTACTCAGGGTGCTGGGTGCTCAGTGCTCGGGGTGCTCGGTGCTCAGTACTCAAGGTGCTGGGTTCTCAGTGCTCACGGTGCTGGGTGCTCAGTCCTCGGGGTGCTCCGTGCTCAGTGCTCAGGGTGCTGGGTGCTCAGTACTCAGGGTGCTCGGTGCTCAGTACTAAGGGTGCTCAGTGCTCAGTACTCAGGTTGCTCAGTGCTCAGTGCTCGGGGTGCTGGGTGTTCAGTACTCAGGGTGCTGGGTGCTCAGTACTCAGGGTGCTGGGTGCTCAGTGCTCAGTACTCAGCGTCCTGGGTGCTCAGTGCTTAGAGTGTTGGGAGCTCAGTACTCAGGGTGCTGGGTGCTCAGTGCTCAGTGCTCAGGGTGCTCAGTGCTCAGGGTGCTCAGTGTTCACGGTGCTGGGTGCTCAGGGTGCTGGGTGCTCAGTGCTCGGGGTGCTGGGGTGCTCAGTGCTCAGTGCTCAGGGTGCTGAGTGCTCAGTGCTCAGGGTGCTGGGTGTTCAGTACTCAGGGTGCTCGGTGCTCAGTGCTCTGGTTGCTGGGTGCTCAGTACTCAGGGTGCTGGGTGCTCAGTCCTCAGGGTGCTCAGTACTCAGGGTGCTCGGTGCTCAGTGCTCAGTACTCAGGGTGCTCAGTGCTCAGTACTCAGAGTGCTTTGTGCTCAGTGCTCAGGGTGTTCAGTGCTCAGTACTCAGCGTGCTTTGTGCTCAGTGCTCAGGGTGCTGGGTGCTCAGTGCTCAGGGTGCTGGGTGCTGAGTACTCGGGGAGCTGGGTGCATAGTGCTCGGGGTGCTGGGTGCTCAGTGCTCGGGGTGCTGGGTGCTCAGTGCTCGGGGTGCTGGGTGCTCAGTGCTCGGGGTGCTGGGTGCTCATTGCTCAGGGTGCTGGGTGCTCAGTGCTCGGGGGTGCTCGGTGCTCAGTGCTCGGGGTGCTGGGGTGCTCAGTACTCGGGGTGCTCGGTGCTCAGTACTCAGGGTGCTGGGTGTTCAGTGCTCAGGATGCTGGGTGCTCAGTGCTCGGGGGTGCTGGGTGCTCGGTGCTCAGGTTGCTGGGTGCTCAGTACTCGGGTGCTGGGTGCTCAGTACTCAGGGTGCTGGGTGCTCATTGCTCGGGGTGCTGGGTGCTCAGTGCTACCGGTGCTGGGTGCTCAGTGCTCGGGGTGCTTCGTGCTCAGTGCTCGGGGCGCTGGGTGCTCAGGGCTCGGGGTGCTGGGAGCTCAGTACTCAGGGTGCTGGGTGCTCAGTGCTCGGTGTGCTGGGTGCTGAGTGCTCAGGGTGCTGGGTGCTCAGTACTCGGGGTGCTCGGTGCTCAGTACTCAGGGTGCTGGGTGCTCATTACACAGGGTTCTGGGTGCTCAGTGCTCGGGGTGCTCGCTGCTCAGTACTCTTGGTGCTGGGTGCTCAGTACTCAGGGTGCTGGGTGCTCAGTGCTCGGGGGTGCTCGGTGCTCAGTGCTCAGGATGCTCGGTGCTCAGTACTTTTGGTGCTGGGTGCTCAGTACTCAGGGTGCTGGGGTGCTCAGTGCTCGGGGTGCTCGGTGCTCAGTACTCAGGGTGCTGGGTGCTCAGCGCTCAGGGTGCTGGGTGCTCAGTACTCAGGTTGCTGGGTGCTCAGTGCTCAGGGTGCTGTGTGCTCAGTACTCATGGTGCTGGGTGCTCAGTACTCAGGGTGCTGGGTGCTCAGTGCTCAGGGTGCTGGGTGCTCAGTGCTCAGGGTGCTCGGTGCTCAGTACTCAGGGTGCTGGGTGCTCAGTGCTCAGGGTGCTGGGTACTCAGTACTCGGGGGTGCTCGGTGCTCAGTACACAGGGTGCTGGGTGCTCAGTACTCAGGGTGCTGGGTGCTCAGTACTCAGGGTGCTCGGTGCTCAGAACTCAGGGTGCTGGGGTGCTCAGTGCTCAGGTGCTGGGTGCTAAGTACTCAGGGGTGCTGTGTGCTCAGTACTCAGGGTGCTGGGTGCTCAGTGCTCAGGGTGCTGGGTGCTCAGTACTCAGGGTGCTGGGTGCTCAGCACTCAGGGTGCTCAGTACTCAGGGTGTTGGGTGCTCAGTGCTCGGGGTGGTGGGTGCTCAGTACTCAGGGTGCTCAGTACTCAGGGTGCTGGGTGCTCAGTGCTCGGGGGTGCTGGATGCTCAGTGCTCAGGGTGATCGGTGCTCAGTACTCAGGATGCTGGGTGCTCAGTACTCAGGGTGCTGGGTGCTCAGTACTCAGGGTGCTGGGTGCTCAGTCCTCAGGGTGCTCAGTGCTCAGGGTGCTGGGTTGCTCAGTGCTCGGGGTGCTCGGTGCTCAGTACTCAGGTTGCTGAGTGCTCAGTACTCAGGTTGCTGGGTGCTCAGTACTCAGGGTGCTGGGTGCTCAGTGCTCAGGGTGCTCAGTGCTCAGTACTCAGGGGTGCTGGGTGCTCAGTACTCAGGGTGCTGGGTGCTCAGTGCTCGGGGTGCCGGGTGCTCAGTGCTCAGGGTGCTGGGTGCTCAGTACTCGGGGTGCTCGGTGCTCAGTACTCAGGGTGATGGGTGCTCAGTACTCAGGGTGCTGGGTGCTCAGTACTCAGGGTGCTCGGTGCTCAGAACTCAGGGTGCTGGGTGCTCAGTGCTCAGGTGCTGGGTGCTAAGTACTCAGGGTGCTGGGTGCTCAGTACTCAGGGTGCTGGGTGCTCAGTGCTCAGGGTGCTGGGTGCTCAGTACTCAGGGTGCTGGGTGCTCAGCACTCAGGGTGCTCAGTGCTCAGGGTGCTGGGTGCTCAGTGCTCGGGGTGCTGGGTGCTCAGTACTCAGGGTGCTCAGTACTCAGGGTGCTGGGTGCTCAGTGCTCGGGGTGCTGGATGCTCAGTGCTCAGGGTGATCGGTGCTCAGTACTCAGGATGCTGGGTGCTCAGTACTCAGGGTGCTGGGTGCTCAGTACTCAGGGTGCTGGGTGCTCAGTCCTCAGGGTGCTCAGTGCTCAGTGTGCTGGGTGCTCAGTGCTCGGGGTGCTCGGTGCTCAGTACTCAGGTTGCTGAGTGCTCAGTACTCAGGTTGCTGGGTGCTCAGTACTCAGGGTGCTGGGTGCTCAGTGCTCAGGGTGCTCAGTGCTCAGTACTCAGGGTGCTGGGTGCTCAGTACTCAGGGTGCTGGGTGCTCTGTGCTCGGGTTGGTGGGTGCTCATTACTCAGGGTGCCTGGGTGCTCAGTGCTCGGGGTGCTCGGTGCTCAGTACTCAAGGTGCTTTGTTCTCAGTGCTCACGGTGCTGGGGTGCTCAGTCCTCGGGGTGCTCCGTGCTCAGTGCTCAGGGTGCTGGGTGCTCAGTACTCAGGTTGCTCGGTGCTCAGTACTAAGGGTGCTCAGTGCTCAGTACTCAGGTTACTCAGTGCTCAGTGCTCGGGGTGCTGGGTGCTCAGTACTCAGGGTGCTGGGTGCTCAGTACTCAGGGTGCTGGGTGCTCAGTGCTTAGAGTGTTGGGAGCTCAGTACTCAGGGTGCTGGGTGCTCAGTGCTCAGGGTGCTCAGTGCTCAGGGTGCTCAGTGTTCACGGTGCTGGGTGCTCAGGGTGCTGGGTGCTCAGTGCTCGGGGGTGCTGGGTGCTCAGTGCTCAGTGCTCAGGGTGCTGAGTGCTCAGTGCTCAGTGTTCAGGGTGCTGGGTGTTCAGTACTCAGGGTGCTCGGTGCTCAGTGCTCTGGGTGCTGGGTGCTCAGTACTCAGGGTGCTGGGTGCTCAGTCCTCAGGGTGCTCAGTACTCAGGGTGCTCGGTGCTCAGTGCTCAGTACTCAGGGTGCTCAGTGCTCAGTACTCAGAGTGCTTTTGTGCTCAGTGCTCAGGGTGTTCAGTGCTCAGTACTCAGCGTGCTTTGTGCTCAGTGCTCAGGGTGCTGGGTGCTCAGTGCTCAGGGTGCTGGGTGCTGAGTACTCGGGGTGCTGGGTGCATAGTGCTCGGGGTGCTGGGTGCTCAGTGCTCGGGGTGCTGGGTGCTCAGTGCTCGGGGTGCTGGGTGCTCATTGCTCAGGGTGCTGGGTGCTCAGTGCTCGGGGTGCTCGGTGCTCAGTACTCAGGGTGCTGGGTGCTCAGTACTCAGGGTGCTGGGTGCTATGTGCTCGGGTTGGTGGGTGCTCATTACTCAGGGTGCTGGGTGCTCAGTGCTCGGGGTGCTCGGTGCTCAGTACTCAAGGTGCTGGGTTCTCAGTGCTCACGGTGCTGGGTGCTCAGTCCTCGGGGTGCTCCGTGCTCAGTGCTCAGGGTGCTGGGGTGCTCAGTACTCAGGGTGCTCGGTGCTCAGTACTAAGGGTGCTCAGTGCTCAGTACTCAGGTTGCTCAGTGCTCAGTGCTCGGGGTGCTGGGTGTTCAGTACTCAGGGTGCTGGGTGCTCAGTACTCAGGGTGCTGGGTGCTCAGTGCTCAGTACTCAGCGTCCTGGGTGCTCAGTGCTTAGAGTGTTGGGAGCTCAGTACTCAGGGTGCTGGGTGCTCAGTGCTCAGTGCTCAGGGTGCTCAGTGCTCAGGGTGCTCAGTGTTCACGGTGCTGGGTGCTCAGGGTGCTGGGTGCTCAGTGCTCGGAGGTGCTGGGTGCTCAGTGCTCAGTGCTCAGGGTGCTGAGTGCTCAGTGCTCAGGGTGCTGGGTGTTCAGTACTCAGGGTGCTCGGTGCTCAGTGCTCTGGTTGCTGGGTGCTCAGTACTCAGGGTGCTGGGTGCTCAGTCCTCAGGGTGCTCAGTACTCAGGGTGCTCGGTGCTCAGTGCTCAGTACTCAGGGTGCTCAGTGCTCAGTACTCAGAGTGCTTTGTGCTCAGTGCTCAGGGTGTTCAGTGCTCAGTACTCAGCGTGCTTTGTGCTCAGTGCTCAGGGTGCTGGGTGCTCAGTGCTCAGGGTGCTGGGTGCTGAGTACTCGGGGAGCTGGGTGCATAGTGCTCGGGGTGCTGGGTGCTCAGTGCTCGGGGTGCTGGGTGCTCAGTGCTCGGGGTGCTGGGTGCTCAGTGCTCGGGGTGCTGGGTGCTCATTGCTCAGGGTGCTGGGTGCTCAGTGCTCGGGGTGCTCGGTGCTCAGTGCTCGGGGTGCTGGGTGCTCAGTACTCGGGGTGCTCGGTGCTCAGTACTCAGGGTGCTGGGTGTTCAGTGCTCAGGATGCTGGGTGCTCAGTGCTCGGGGGTGCTGGGTGCTCGGTGCTCAGGTTGCTGGGTGCTCAGTACTCGGGGTGCTGGGTGCTCAGTACTCAGGGTGCTGGGTGCTCATTGCTCGGGGTGCTGGGTGCTCAGTGCTACCGGTGCTGGGTGCTCAGTGCTCGGGGTGCTTCGTGCTCAGTGCTCGGGGCGCTGGGTGCTCAGGGCTCGGGGTGCTGGGAGCTCAGTACTCAGGGTGCTGGGTGCTCAGTGCTCGGTGTGCTGGGTGCTGAGTGCTCAGGGTGCTGGGTGCTCAGTACTCGGGGTGCTCGGTGCTCAGTACTCAGGGTGCTGGGTGCTCATTACACAGGGTTCTGGGTGCTCAGTGCTCGGGGTGCTCGCTGCTCAGTACTCTTGGTGCTGGGTGCTCAGTACTCAGGGTGCTGGGTGCTCAGTGCTCGGGGTGCTCGGTGCTCAGTGCTCAGGATGCTCGGTGCTCAGTACTTTTGGTGCTGGGTGCTCAGTACTCAGGGGGCTGGGTGCTCAGTGCTCGGGGTGCTCGGTGCTCAGTACTCAGGGTGCTGGGTGCTCAGCGCTCAGGGTGCTGGGTGCTCAGTACTCAGGTTGCTGGGTGCTCAGTGCTCAGGGTGCTGTGTGCTCAGTACTCATGGTGCTGGGTGCTCAGTACTCAGGGTGCTGGGTGCTCAGTGCTCAGGGTGCTGGGTGCTCAGTGCTCAGGGTGCTCGGTGCTCAGTACTCAGGGTGCTGGGTGCTCAGTGCTCAGGGTGCTGGGTACTCAGTACTCGGGGTGCTCGGTGCTCAGTACACAGGGTGCTGGGTGCTCAGTACTCAGGGTGCTGGGTGCTCAGTACTCAGGGTGCTCGGTGCTCAGAACTCAGGGTGCTGGGTGCTCAGTGCTCAGGTGCTGGGTGCTAAGTACTCAGGGTGCTGTGTGCTCAGTACTCAGGGTGCTGGGTGCTCAGTGCTCAGGGTGCTGGGTGCTCAGTACTCAGGGTGCTGGGTGCTCAGCACTCAGGGTGCTCAGTACTCAGGGTGTTGGGTGCTCAGTGCTCGGGGTGCTGGGTGCTCAGTACTCAGGGTGCTCAGTACTCAGGGTGCTGGGTGCTCAGTGCTCGGGGTGCTGGATGCTCAGTGCTCAGGGTGATCGGTGCTCAGTACTCAGGATGCTGGGTGCTCAGTACTCAGGGTGCTGGGTGCTCAGTACTCAGGGTGCTGGGTGCTCAGTCCTCAGGGTGCTCAGTGCTCAGGGTGCTGGGTGCTCAGTGCTCGGGGTGCTCGGTGCTCAGTACTCAGGTTGCTGAGTGCTCAGTACTCAAGGTTGCTGGGTGCTCAGTACTCAGGGTGCTGGGTGCTCAGTGCTCAGGGTGCTCAGTGCTCAGTACTCAGGGTGCTGGGTGCTCAGTACTCAGGGTGCTTCGGGTGTTCTCTTTGCTCTCTTGTCGCTCCAGGGGTGCTGGGTGCCAGTGCTCGGGGTGCCGGGTGCTCGGAGTGCTCAGGTGCTGGTGCTCAGTCGGGGTGCTCGGTGCTCAGTACTCAGGGTGATGGGTGCTCAGTACTCAGGGTGCTGGGTGCTCAGTACTCAGGGTGCTCGGTGCTCAGAACTCAGGGTGCTGGGTGCTCAGTGCTCAGGTGCTGGGTGCTAAGTACTCAGGGTGCTGGGTGCTCAGTACTCAGGGTGCTGGGTGCTCAGTGCTCAGGGTGCTGGGTGCTCAGTACTCAGGGTGCTGGGTGCTCAGCACTCAGGGTGCTCAGTGCTCAGGGTGCTGGGTGCTCAGTGCTCGGGGTGCTGTGTGCTCAGTACTCAGGGTGCTCAGTACTCAGGGTGCTGGGTGCTCAGTGCTCGGGGGTGCTGGATGCTCAGTGCTCAGGGTGATCGGTGCTCAGTACTCAGGATGCTGGGTGCTCAGTACTCAGGGTGCTGGGTGCTCAGTACTCAGGGTGCTGGGTGCTCAGTCCTCAGGGTGCTCAGTGCTCAGTGTGCTGGGTGCTCAGTGCTCGGGGTGCTCGGTGCTCAGTACTCAGGTTGCTGAGTGCTCAGTACTCAGGTTTGCTGGGTGCTCAGTACTCAGGGTGCTGGATGCTCAGTGCTCAGGGTGCTCAGTGCTCAGTACTCAGGGTGCTGGGTGCTCAGTACTCAGGGGTGCTGGGTGCTCTGTGCTCGGGTTGGTGGGTGCTCATTACTCAGGGTGCTGGGTGCTCAGTGCTCGGGGTGCTCGGTGCTCAGTACTCAAGGTGCTTTGTTCTCAGTGCTCACGGTGCTGGGTGCTCAGTCCTCGGGGTGCTCCGTGCTCAGTGCTCAGGGTGCTGGGTGCTCAGTACTCAGGTTGCTCGGTGCTCAGTACTAAGGGTGCTCAGTGCTCAGTACTCAGGTTACTCAGTGCTCAGTGCTCGGGGTGCTGGGTGCTCAGTACTCAGGGTGCTGGGTGCTCAGTACTCAGGGTGCTGGGTGCTCAGTGCTTAGAGTGTTGGGAGCTCAGTACTCAGGGTGCTGGGTGCTCAGTGCTCAGGGTGCTCAGTGCTCAGGGTGCTCAGTGTTCACGGTGCTGGGTGCTCAGGGTGCTGGGTGCTCAGTGCTCGGGGTGCTGGGTGCTTAGTGCTCAGTGCTCAGGGTGCTGAGTGCTCAGTGCTCAGTGTTCAGGGTGCTGGGTGTTCAGTACTCAGGGTGCTCGGTGCTCAGTGCTCTGGGTGCTGGGTGCTCAGTACTCAGGGTGCTGGGTGCTCAGTCCTCAGGGTGCTCAGTACTCAGGGTGCTCGGTGCTCAGTGCTCAGTACTCAGGGTGCTCAGTGCTCAGTACTCAGAGTGCTTTGTGCTCAGTGCTCAGGGTGTTCAGTGCTCAGTACTCAGCGTGCTTTGTGCTCAGTGCTCAGGGTGCTGGGTGCTCAGTGCTCAGGGTGCTGGGTGCTGAGTACTCGGGGTGCTGGGTGCATAGTGCTCGGGGTGCTGGGTGCTCAGTGCTCGGGGTGCTGGGTGCTCAGTGCTCGGGGTGCTGGGTGCTCATTGCTCAGGGTGCTGGGTGCTCAGTGCTCGGGGTGCTCGGTGCTCAGTGCTCAGGGTGCTGGGTGCTCAGTACTCTGGGTGCTCGGTGCTCAGTACTCAGGATGCTGGGTGTTCAGTGCTCAGGGTGCTGGGTGCTCAGTGCTCGGGGTGCTGGGTGCTCGGTGCTCAGGTTGCTGGGTGCTCAGTACTCGGGGTGCTGGGGTGCTCAGTACTCAGGGTGCTGGGTGCTCATTGCTCGGGGTGCTGGGTGCTCAGTGCTACGGGTGCTGGGTGCTCAGTGCTCGGGGTGCTGGGTGCTCAGTGCTCGGGGCGCTGGGTGCTCAGGGCTCGGGGTGCTGGGAGCTCAGTACTCAGGGTGCTGGGTGCTCAGTGCTCGGTGTGCTGGGTGCTGAGTGCTCAGGGTGCTGGGTGCTCAGTACTCGGGGTGCTCGGTGCTCAGTACTCAGGGTGCTGGGTGCTCATTACACAGGGTGCTGGGTGCTCAGTGCTCGGGGTGCTCGCTGCTCAGTACTCTTGGTGCTGGGTGCTCAGTACTCAGGGTGCTGGGTGCTCAGTGCTCGGGGTGCTCGGTGCACAGTGCTCAGGATGCTCGGTGCTCAGTACTTTTGGTGCTGGGTGCTCAGTACTCAGGGTGCTGGGTGCTCAGTGCTCGGGGTGCTCGGTGCTCAGTACTCAGGGTGCTGGGTGCTCAGTGCTCAGGGTGCTGGGTGCTCAGTACTCAGGTTGCTGGATGCTCAGTGCTCAGTGTGCTGTGTGCTCAGTACTCATGGTGCTGGGTGCTCAGTACTCAGGGTGCTGGGTGCTCAGTGCTCAGGGTGCTGGGTGCTCAGTGCTCGGGGTGCTCGGTGCTCAGTACTCAGGGTGCTGGGTGCTCAGTGCTCGGGGTGCTGGGTGCTCAGTGCTCAGGGTGCTGGATACTCAGTACTCGGGGTGCTCGGTGCTCAGTACTCAGGGTGCTGGGTGCTCAGTACTCAGGGTGCTGGGTGCTCAGTACTCAGGGTGCTCGGTGCTCAGAACTCAGGGTGCTGGGTGCTCAGTGCTCAGGTGCTGGGTGCTAAGTACTCAGGGTGCTGGGTGCTCAGTACTCGGGTGCTGGGTGCTCAGTGCTCAGGGTGCTGGGTGCTCAGTACTCAGGGTGCTGGGTGCTCAGCACTCAGGGTGCTCAGTACTCAGGGTGTTGGGTGCTCAGTGCTCGGGGTGCTGGGTGCTCAGTACTCAGGGTGCTCAGTACTCAGGGTGCTGGGTGCTCAGTGCTCGGGGTGCTGGATGCTCAGTGCTCAGGGTGATCGGTGCTCAGTACTCATAATGCTGGGTGCTCAGTACTCAGGGTGCTGGGTGCTCAGTACTCAGGGTGCTGGGTGCTCAGTCCTCAGGGTGCTAAGTGCTCAGGGTGCTGGGTGCTCAGTGTTCGGGGTGCTCGGTGCTCAGTACTCAGGTTGCTGAGTGCGCAGTACTCAGGTTGCTGGGTGCTCAGTACTCAGGGTGCTGGGTGCTCAGTGCTCAGGGTGCTCAGTGCTCAGTACTCAGGGTGCTGGGTGCTCAGTACTCAGGGTGCTGGGTGCTCAGTGCTCGGGGTGCCGGGTGCTCAGTGCTCAGGGTGCTGGGTGCTCAGTACTCGGGGTGCTCGGTGCTCAGTACTCAGGGTGCTGGGTGCTCAGTACTCAGGGTGCTGGGTGCTCAGTACTCAGGGTGCCTCGGTGCTCAGAACTCAGGGTGCTGGGTGCTCAGTGCTCAGGTGCTGGGTGCTAAGTACTCAGGGTGCTGGGTGCTCAGTACTCAGGGTGCTGGGTGCTCAGTGCTCAGGGTGCTGGGTGCTCAGTACTCAGGGTGCTGGGTGCTCAGCACTCAGGGTGCTCAGTACTCAGGGTGCTGGGTGCTCAGTGCTCGGGGGTGCTGGGTGCTCAGTACTCAGGGTGCTCAGTACTCAGGGTGCTGGGTGCTCAGTGCTCGGGGTGCTGGATGCTCAGTGCTCAGGGTGATCGGTGCTCAGTACTCAGGATGCTGGGTGCTCAGTAATCAGGGTGCTGGGTGCTCAGTACTCAGGGTGCTGGGTGCTCAGTCCTCAGGGTGCTCAGTGCTCAGGGTGCTGGGGTGCTCAGTGCTCGGGGTGCTCGGTGCTCAGTACTCAGGTTGCTGAGTGCTCAGTACTCAGGTTGCTGGGTGCTCAGTACTCAGGGGTGCTGGGTGCTCAGTGCTCAGGGTGCTCAGTGCTCAGTACTCAGGGTGCTGGGTGCTCAGTACTCAGGGTGCTGGGTGCTCAGTCCCTCAGGGTGCTCAGTGCTCAGGGTGCTGGGTGCTCAGTACTCAGGTTGCTGAGTGCTCAGTACTCAGGTTGCTGGGTGCTCAGTACTCAGGGTGCTGGGTGCTCAGTGCTCAGGGTGCTCAGTGCTCAGTACTCAGGGTGCTGGGTGCTCAGTACTCAGGGTGCTGGGTGCTCTGTGCTCGGGTTGGTGGGTGCTCATTACTCAGGGTGCTGGGTGCTCAGTGCTCGGGGTGCTCGGTGCTCAGTACTCAAGGTGCTGGGTTCTCAGTGCTCACGGTGCTGGGTGCTCAGTCCTCGGGGTGCTCCGTGCTCAGTGCTCAGGGTGCTGGGTGCTCAGTACTCAGGGTGCTCGGTGCTCAGTACTAAGGGTGCTCAGTGCTCAGTACTCAGGTTGCTCAGTGCTCAGTGCTCGGGGTGCTGGGTGCTCAGTACTCAGGGTGCTGGGTGCTCAGTACTCAGGGTGCTGGGTGCTCAGTGCTCAGTACTCAGCGTGCTGGGTGCTCAGTGCTTAGAGTGTTGGGAGCTCAGTACTCAGGGTGCTGGGTGCTCAGTGCTCAGTGCTCAGGGTGCTCAGTGCTCAGGGTGCTCAGTGTTCACGGTGCTGGGTGCTCAGGGTGCTGGGGTGCTCAGTGCTCGGGGTGCTGGGTGCTCAGTGCTCAGTGCTCAGGGTGCTGAGTGCTCAGTGCTCAGTGCTCAGGGTGCTGGGTGTTCAGTACTCAGGGTGCTCGGTGCTCAGTGCTCTGGGTGCTGGGTGCTCAGTACTCAGGGTGCTGGGTGCTCAGTCCTCAGGGTGCTCAGTACTTAGGGTGCTCGGTGCTCAGTGCTCAGTACTCAGGGTGCTCAGTGCTCAGTACTCAGAGTGCTTTGTGCGCAGTGCTCAGGGTGTTCAGTGCTCAGTACTCAGCGTGCTTTGTGCTCAGTGCTCAGGGTGCTGGGTGCTCAGTGCTCAGGGTGCTGGGTGCTGAGTACTCGGGGTGCTGGGTGCATAGTGCTCGGGGTGCTGGGTGCTCAGTGTTCGGGGTGCTGGGTGCTCAGTGCTCGGGGTGCTGGGTGCTCAGTGCTCGGGGTGCTGGGTGCTCATTGCTCAGGGTGCTGGGTGCTCAGTGCTCGGGGTGCTGGGTGCTCAGTACTCGGGGTGCTCGGTGCTCAGTACTCAGGGTGCTGGGTGTTCAGTGCTCAGGGTGCTGGGTGCTCAGTGCTCGGGGTGCTGGGTGCTCGGTGATCAGGTTGCTGGGTGCTCAGTACTCGGGGTGCTGGGTGCTCAGTACTCAGGGTGCTGGGTGCTCATTGCTCGGGGTGCTGGGTGCTCAGTGCTACGGGTGCTGGGTGCTCAGTGCTCGGGGTGCTGGGTGCTCAGTGCTCGGGGCGCTGGGTGCTCAGGGCTCGGGGTGCTGGGAGCTCTGTACTCAGTGTGCTGGGTGCTCAGTGCTCGGTGTGCTGGGTGCTGAGTGCTCAGGGTGCTGGGTGCTCAGTACTCGGGGTGCTCGGTGCTCAGTACTCAGGGTGCTGGGTGCTCATTACACAGGGTGCTGGATGCTCAGTGCTCGGGGTGCTCGCTGCTCAGTACTCTTGGTGCTGGGTGCTCAGTACTCAGGGTGCTGGGTGCTCAGTGCTCGGGGTGCTCGGTGCTCAGTGCTCAGGATGCTCGGTGCTCAGTACTTTTGGTGCTGGGTGCTCAGTACTCAGGGTGCTGGGTGCTCAGTGCTCAGGGTGCTCGGTGCTCAGTACTCAGGGTGCTGGGTGCTCAGTGCTCAGGGTGCTGGGTGCTCAGTACTCAGGTTGCTGGGTGCTCAGTGCTCAGGGTGCTGTGTGCTCAGTACTCATGGTGCTGGGTGCTCAGTACTCAGGGTGCTGGGTGCTCAGTGCTCAGGGTGCTGGGTGCTCAGTGCTCGGGGTGCTCGATGCTCAGTACTCAGGGTGCTGGGTGCTCAGTGCTCGGGGTGCTGGGTGCTCAGTGCTCAGGGTGCTGGGTGCTCAGTACTCGGGGTGCTCGGTGCTCAGTACTCAGGGTGCTGCGTGCTCAGTACTCAGGGTGATGGGTGCTCAGTACTCAGGGTGCTCGGTGCTCAGAACTCAGGGTGCTGGGTGCTCAGTGCTCAGGTGCTGGGTGCTAAGTACTCAGGGTGCTGGGTGCTCAGTACTCAGGGTGCTGGGTGCTCAGTGCTCAGGGTGCTGGGTGCTCAGTACTCAGGGTGCTGGGTGCTCAGCACTCAGGGTGCTCAGTACTCAGTGTGCTGGGTGCTCAGTGCTCGGGGTGCTGGATGCTCAGTGCTCAGGGTGATCGGTGCTCAGTACTCAGGATGCTGGGTGCTCAGTACTCAGGGTGCTGGGTGCTCAGTACTCAGGGTGCTGGGTGCTCAGTCCTCAGGGTGCTCAGTGCTCAGGGTGCTGGGTGCTCAGTGCTCGGGGTGCTCGGTGCTCAGTACTCAGGTTGCTGAGTGCTCAGTACTCAGGTTGCTGGGTGCTCAGTACTCAGGGTGCTGGGTGCTCAGTGCTCAGGGTGCTCAGTGCTCAGTACTCAGGGTGCTGGGTGCTCAGTACTCAGGGTGCTGGGTGCTCAGTGCTCGGGTTGGTGGGTGCTCATTACTCAGGGTGCTGGGTGCTCAGTGCTCGGGGTGCTCGGTGCTCAGTACTCAAGGTGCCTGGTGCTCAGTGCTCACGGTGCTGGGTGCTCAGTCCTCGGGGTGCTCCGTGCTCAGTGCTCAGGGTGCTGTTTGCTCAGTACTCAGGGTGCTCGGTGCTCAGTACTAAGTGTGCTCAGTGCTCAGTACTCAGGTTGCTCAGTGCTCAGTGCTCGGGGTGCTGGGTGCTCAGTACTCAGGGTGCTGGGTGCTCAGTACTCAGGGTGCTGGGTGCTCAGTGCTCAGTACTCAGCGTGCTGGGTGCTCAGTGCTTAGAGTGTTGGGTGCTCAGTACTCAGGGTGCTGGGTGCTCAGTGCTCAGTGCTCAGGGTGCTGGGTGCTCAGTGCTCGGGGTGCTGGGTGCTCAGTGCTCAGTGCTCAGGGTGCTGGGTGCTCAGTGCTCAGTGCTCAGGGTGCTGGGTGTTCAGTACTCAGGGTGCTCGGTGCTCAGTGCTCTGGGTGCTGGGTGCTCAGTACTCAGGGTGCTGGGTGCTCAGTCCTCAGGGTGCTCAGTACTCAGGGTGCTCGGTGCTCAGTGCTCAGTACTCAGGGTGCTCAGTGCTCAGTACTCAGAGTGCTTTGTGCTCAGTGCTCAGGGTGTTCAGTGCTCAGTACTCAGCGTGCTTTGTGCTCTGTGCTCAGGGTGCTGGGTGCTCAGTGCTCAGGGTGCTGGGTGCTGAGTACTCGGGGTGCTGGGTGCATAGTGCTCGGGGTGCTGGGTGCTCAGTGCTCGGGGTGCTGGGTGCTCAGTGCTCGGGGTGCTGGGTGCTCAGTGCTCGGGGTGCTGGGTGCTCATTGCTCAGGGTGCTATGTGCTCAGTGCTCGGGGTGCTCGGTGCTCAGTGCTCGGGGTGCTGGGTGCTCAGTACTCGGGGTGCTCGGTGCTCAGTACTCAGGGTGCTGGGTGTTCAGTGCTCAGGGTGCTGGGTGCTCAGTGCTCGGGGTGCTGGGTGCTCGGTGCTCAGGTTGCTGGGTGCTCAGTACTCGGGGTGCTGGGTGCTCAGTACTCAGGGTGCTGGGTGCTCATTGCTCGGGGTGCTGGGTGCTCAGTGCTACGGGTGCTGGGTGCTCAGTGCTCGGGGTGCTGGGTGCTCAGTGCTCGGGGCGCTGGGTGCTCAGTGCTCGGGGTTCTCGGTGCTCAGTACTCAGGGTGCTGGGTGCTCAGTGCTCAGGGTGCTCGGTGCTCAGTACTCAGGGTGCTGGGTGCTCAGTGCTCGGTGTGCTCGGTGCTCAGTACGTTGGGTGCTCAGTACTCAGGGTGCTTTGTGCTCAGTGTTCAGGGTGATCGGTGCTCAGTACTCAGGGTGCTCAGTACTCAGGGTGCTGGGTGCTCAGGGCTCGGGGTGCTGGGAGCTCAGTACTCAGGGTGCTGGCTGCTCAGTGCTCGGGGTGCTGGGTGCTGAGTGCTCAGGGTGCTGGGTGCTCAGTACTCGGGGTGCTCGGTGCTCAGTACTCAGGGTGCTGGGTGCTCAGTACTCAGGGTGCTGGGTGCTCAGTACTCAGGGTGCTCGCTGCTCAGTACTCAGGGTGCTGGGTGCTCAGTGCTCAGGGTGCTGGGTGCTCAGTACTCAGGGTGCTCGGTGCTTAGTACTCAGGGTGATCGGTGCTCAGTCCTCAGGGTGCTCAGTACTCAGGGTGCTGGGTGCTCAGTGCTCTGGTTGCTCAGTACTCAGGATGCTGGGTGCTCAGTACTCAGGGTGCTGGGTGCTCAGTGCTCGGGGTGCTGGGTGCTCAGTGCTCGGGGTGCTGGGTGCTCAGTGCTCGGGGTGCTCGGTGCTCAGTGCTCGGGGTGCTGGGTGCTCAGTCCTCGGGGTGCTCGGTGCTCAGTACTCAGGGTGCTGGGTGTTCAGCGCTCAGGGTGCTGGGTGCTCAATGCTCGGGATGCTGGGTGCTCGGTGCTCAGGTTGCTGGGTACTCAGTACTCGGGGTGCTGGGTGCTCAGTACTCAGGGTGCTGGGTGCTCATTGCTTGGGGTGCAGGGTGCTCAGTGCTACAGGTGCTGGGTGCTCAGTGCTCGGGGTGCTGGGTGCTCAGTGCTCGGGGCGCTGGGTGCTCAGTGCTCGGGGTGCTCGGTGCTCAGTACTCAGGGTGCTGGGTGCTCAGTGCTCAGGGTGCTCGGTGCTCAGTACTCAGGGTGCTGGGTGCTCAGTGCTCGGTGTGCTCGGTGCTCAGTACATTGGGTGCTCTGTACACAGGGTGCTGGGTGCTCAGTGCTCAGGGTGATCGGTGCTCAGTACTCAGGGTGCTCAGTACTCCGGGTGCTGGGTGCTCAGGGCTCGGGGTGCTCGGAGCTCAGTACTCAGGGTGCTGGGTGCTCAGTGCTCGGTGTGCTGGGTGCTGAGTGCTCAGGGTGCTGGGTGCTCAGTACTCGGGGTGCTCGGTGCTCAGTACTCAGGGTGCTGGGTGCTCAGTACTCAGGGTGCTGGGTGCTCAGTACTCACGGTGCTCGCTGCTCAGTACTCAGGGTGCTGGGTGCTCAGTGCTCAGGGTGCTGGGTGCTCAGTACTCAGGGTGCTCGGTGCTCAGTGCTCAGGGTGATCGGTGCTCAGTCCTCAGGGTGCTCAGTACTCAGGGTGCTGGGTGCTCAGTGCTCAGGGTGCTGGGTGCTCAGTGCTCGGGGTGCTGGGTGCTCAGTACTCAGGGTGCTGGGTGCTCAGTGCTCAGGGTGCTGGGTGCTCAGTACTCAGGGTGCTGGGTGCTCAGTACTCAGGGTGCTCAGTGCTCGTGGAGCTCGGTGCTCAGTACTCAGGGTGCTGGGTGCTCAGTACTCAGTGCTCGGGGTCCTGGGTTCTCAGCCCTCAATGTGCTTAGTGCACAGTACTCAGGGTGCTGGGTGCTCAGTATTCAGGGTGCTCAGTGCTCGGGGTGCTGGGTGCTCAGTACTCAGGGTGCTGGGTGCTCAGTACTCAGGGTGCTGGGTGCTCATTCTCGGGGTGCTGGGTGCTCAGTGCTCTGGGTGCTGGGTGCTCAGTAGTCGGGGTGCTGGTTGCTCAGTGCTCAGCGTGCTGGGTGATCAGTACTCAGGGTGCTCGGTTCTCAGTACTCAGGGTGCTGGGTTCTCATTCTCGGGGTGCTGGGTGCTCAGTGCTCAGGGTGCTGGGTGCTCAGTGCTCAGGGTCCTCGGTGCTCAGTACTCAGTGTGCTCAGTACTCAGCGTGCTTTGTGCTCAGTGCTCAGGGTGCTGGGTGCTCAGTACTCAGGGTGCTGGGTGCTCAGTACTCACGGTGCTGGGTGCTCAGTACTCGGGGTGCTGGGTGCTCATTACACAGGGTGCTGGGTGCTCAGTGCTCGGGGTGCTCGCTGCTCAGTACTCTTGGTGCTGGGTGCTCAGTACTCAGGGTGCTGGGTGCTCAGTGCTCGGGGTGCTCGGTGCTCAGTGCTCAGGATGCTCGGTGCTCAGTACTTTTGGTGCTGGGTGCTCAGTACTCAGGGTGCTGGGTGCTCAGTGCTCGGGGTGCTCGGTGCTCAGTACTCAGGGTGCTGGGTGCTGAGTGCTCAGGGTGCTGGGTGCTCAGTACTCAGGTTGCTGGGTGCTCAGTGCTCAGGGTGCTGTGTGCTCAGTAATCATGGTGCTGGGTGCTCAGTACTCAGGGTGCTGTGTGCTCAGTGCTCAGGGTGCTGGGTGCTCAGTGCTCGGGGTGCTCGGTGCTCAGTACTCAGGGTGCTGGGTGCTCAGTGCTCGGGGTGCTGGGTGCTCAGTGCTCAGGGTGCTGGGTGCTCAGTACTCGGGGTGCTCGGTGCTCAGTACTCAGGGTGCTGGGTGCTCAGTACTCAGGGTGCTGGGTGCTCAGTACTCAGGGTGCTCGGTGCTCAGAACTCAGGGTGCTGGGTGCTCAGTGCTCAGGTGCTGGGTGCTAAGTACTCAGGGTGCTGGGTGCTCAGTACTCAGGGTGCTGGGTGCTCAGTGCTCAGGGTGCTGGGTGCTCAGTACTCAGGGTGCTGGGTGCTCAGCACTCAGGGTGCTCAGTACTCAGGGTGCTGGGTGCTCAGTGCTCGGGGTGCTGGGTGCTCAGTACTCAGGGTGCTCAGTACTCAGGGTGCTGGGTGCTCAGTGCTCGGGGTGCTGGATGCTCAGTGCTCAGGGTGATCGGTGCTCAGTACTCAGGATGCTGGGTGCTCAGTACTCAGGGTGCTGGGTGCTCAGTACTCAGGGTGCTGGGTGCTCAGTCCTCAGGGTGCTCAGTGCTCAGGGTGCTGGGTGCTCAGTGCTCGGGGTGCTCGGTGCTCAGTACTCAGGTTGCTGAGTGCTCAGTACTCAGGTTGCTGGGTGCTCAGTACTCAGGGTGCTGGGTGCTCAGTACTCAGGGTGCTCAGTGCTCAGTACTCAGGGTGCTGGGTGCTCAGTACTCAGGGTGCTGGGTGCTCAGTGCTCGGGTTGGTGGGTGCTCATTACTCAGGGTGCTGGGTGCTCAGTGCTCGGGGTGCTCGGTGCTCAGTACTCAAGGTGCCTGGTGCTCAGTGCTCACGGTGCTGGGTGCTCAGTCCTCGGGGTGCTCCGTGCTCAGTGCTCAGGGTGCTGGGTGCTCAGTGCTCAGGGTGCTGGGTGATCAGTGCTCGGCGTGCTGGGTGCTCAGTGCTCAGTACTCAGGTTGCTGGGTGCTCAGTGCTCAGGGTGCTGGGTGCTCAGTGCTCAGTACTCAGGGTGCTGGGTGCTCAGTGCTCAGGGTGCTGGGTGCTCAGTACTCAGGGTGCTCGGTGCTCAGTACTCAGGGTGATCGGTGCTCAGTCCTCAGGGTGCTCAGTACTCAGGGTGCTGGGTGCTCAGTGCTCTGGTTGCTCAGTACTCAGGGTGCTGGGTGCTCAGTACTCAGGGTGCTGGGTGCTCAGTGCTGGGGGTGCTGGGTGCTCAGTGCTCGGGGTGCTGGGTGCTCAGTGCTCGGGGTGCTCGGTGCTCAGTGCTCGGGGTGCTGGGTGCTCAGTCCTCGGGGTGCTCGGTGCTCAGTACTCAGGGTGCTGGGTGTTCAGTGCTCAGGGTGCTGGGTGCTCAATGCTCGGGGTGCTGGGTGCTCGGTGCTCAGGTTGCTGGGTGCTGAGTACTCGGGGTGCTGGGTGCTCAGTACTCAGGGTGCTTGGTGCTCATTGCTCGGGGTGCTGGGTGCTCAGTGCTACGGGTGCTGGGTGCTCAGTGCTCGGTGTGCTCGGTGCTCAGTACATTGGGTGCTCAGTACTCAGGGTGCTGGGTGCTCAGGGCTCGGGGTGCTGGGAGCTCAGTACTCAGGGTGCTGGGTGCTCAGTGCTCGGTGTGCTGGGTGCTGAGTGCTCAGGGTGCTGGGTGCTCAGTACTCGGGGTGCTCGGTGCTCAGTACTCAGGGTGCTGGGTGCTCAGTACTCAGGGTGCTGGGTGCTCAGTACTCAGGGTGCTCGCTGCTCAGTACTCAGGGTGCTGGGTGTTCAGTGCTCAGGGTGCTGGGTGCTCAGTACTCAGGGTGCTCGGTGCTCAGTGCTCAGGGTGATCGGTGCTCAGTCCTCAGGGTGCTCAGTACTCAGGGTGCTGGGTGCTCAGTGCTCTGGTTGCTCGGTGCTCAGTACTCAGGGTGCTGGGTGCTCAGTACTCAGGGTGCTGGGTGCTCAGTACTCAGGGTGCTCGGTGCTCAGAACTCAGGGTGCTGGGTGCTCAGTGCTCAGGTGCTGGGTGCTAAGTACTCAGGGTGCTGGGTGCTCAGTACTCAGGGTGCTGGGTGCTCAGTGCTCAGGGTGCTGGGTGCTCAGTACTCAGGGTGCTGGGTGCTCAGCACTCAGGGTGCTCAGTACTCAGGGTGCTGGGTGCTCAGTGCTCGGGGTGCTGGGTGCTCAGTACTCAGGGTGCTCAGTACTCAGGGTGCTGGGTGCTCAGTGCTCGGGGTGCTGGATGCTCAGTGCTCAGGGTGATCGGTGCTCAGTACTCAGGATGCTGGGTGCTCAGTACTCAGGGTGCTGGGTGCTCAGTGCTGAGGGTGCTGGGTGCTCAGTACTCGGGGTGCTCGGTGCTCAGTACTCAGGGTGCTGGGTGCTCAGTACTCAGGGTGCTGGGTGCTCAGTGCTCGGGGTGCTCGGTGCTCAGTACTCAGGTTGCTGAGTGCTCAGTACTCAGGTTGCTGGGTGCTCAGTACTCAGGGTGCTGGGTGCTCAGTGCTCAGGGTGCTCAGTGCTCAGTACTCAGGGTGCTGGGTGCTCAGTACTCAGGGTGCTGGGTGCTCAGTGCTCGGGTTGGTGGGTGCTCATTACTCAGGGTGCTGTGTGCTCAGTGCTCGGGGTGCTCGGTGCTCAGTACTCAAGGTGCCTGGTGCTCAGTGCTCACGGTGCTGGGTGCTCAGTGCTCTGGTTGCTCAGTACTCAGGGTGCTGGGTGCTCAGTACTCAGGGTGCTGGGTGCTCAGTGCTCGGGGTGCTGGGTGCTCAGTACTCAGGGTGCTGGGTGCTCAGTGCTCAGGGTGCTGGGTGCTCAGTACACAGGGTGCTGGGTGCTCAGTACTCAGGGTGCTCAGTGCTCGGGGAGCTCGGTGCTCAGTACTCAGGGTGCTGGGTGCTCAGTACTCAGTGCTCGGGGTCCTGGGTTCTCAGCCCTCTGGGTGCTTAGTGCACAGTACTCAGGGTGCTGGGTGCTCAGTATTCAGGGTGCTCAGTGCTCGGGGTGCTGGGTGCTCAGTACTCAGGGTGCTGGGTGCTCAGTACTCAGGGTGCTGGGTGCTCATTCTCGGGGTGCTGGGTGCTCAGTGCTCTGGGTGCTGGGTGCTCAGTACTCGGGGTGCTGGTTGATCAGTGCTCAGCGTGCTGGGTGCTCAGTACTCAGATTGCTCGGTTCTCAGTACTCAGGGTGCTCTGTGCTCATTCTCGGGGTGCTGGGTGCTCAGTGCTCAGGGTGCTGGGTGCTCAGTGCTCAGGGTCCTTGGTGCTCAGTACTCAGTGTGCTCAGTACTCAGCGTGCTTTGTGCTCAGTGCTCAGGGTGCTGGGTGCTCAGTACTCACGGTGCTGGGTGCTCAGTACTCGGGGTGCTGGGTGCTCATTACACAGGGTGCTGGGTGCTCAGTGCTCGGGGTGCTCGGTGCTCAGTACTCTTGGTGCTGGGTGCTCAGTACTCAGGGTGCTGGGTGCTCAGTGCTCGGGGTGCTCGGTGCTCAGTGCTCAGGATGCTCGGTGCTCAGTACTTTTGGTGCGGGGTGCTCAGTACTCAGGGTGCTGGGTGCTCAGTGCTCGGGGTGCTCGGTGCTCAGTACTCAGGGTGCTGGGTGCTCAGTACTCAGGGTGCTGGGTGCTCAGTGCTCAGGGTGCTGGGTGCTCAGTGCTCGGGGTGCTCGGTGCTCAGTACTCAGGGTGCTGGGTGCTCAGTGCTCGGGGTGCTGGGTGCTCAGTGCTCAGGGTGCTGGGTGCTCAGTACTCGGGGTGCTCGGTGCTCAGTACTCAGGGTGCTGGGTGCTCAGTACTCAGGGTGCTGGGTGCTCAGTACTCAGGGTGCTCGGTGCTCAGAACTCAGGGTGCTGGGTGCTCAGTGCTCAGGTGCTGGGTGCTAAGTACTCAGGGTGCTGGGTGCTCAGTACTCAGGGTGCTGGGTGCTCAGTGCTCAGGGTGCTGGGTGCTCAGTACTCAGGGTGCTGGGTGCTCAGCACTCAGGGTGCTCAGTACTCAGGGTGCTGGGTGCTCAGTGCTCGGGGTGCTGGGTGCTCAGTACTCAGGGTGCTCAGTACTCAGTACTCAGGATGCTGGGTGCTCAGTACTCAGGGTGCTGGGTGCTCAGTACTCAGGGTGCTGGGTGCTCAGTCCTCAGGGTGCTCAGTGCTCAGGGTGCTGGGTGCTCAGTGCTCGGGTTGCTCGGTGCTCAGTACTCAGGTTGCTGAGTGCTCAGTACTCAGGTTGCTGGGTGCTCAGTACTCAGGGTGCTGGGTGCTCAGTGCTCAGGGTGCTCAGTGCTCAGTACTCAGGGTGCTGGGTGCTCAGTACTCAGGGTGCTGGGTGCTCAGTTCTCGGGTTGGTGGGTATCTCATTACTCAGGGTGCTGGGTGCTCAGTGCTCGTGGTGCTCGGTGCTCAGTACTCAAGGTGCCTGGTGCTCAGTGCTCACGGTGCTGGGTGCTCAGTCCTCGGGGTGCTCCGTGCTCAGTGCTCAGGGTGCTGGGTGCTCAGTACTCAGGGTGCTCGGTGCTCAGTACTAAGGGTGCTCAGTGCTCAGTACTCAGGTTGCTCAGTGCTCAGTGCTCGGGGTGCTGGGTGCTCAGTACTCAGGGTGCTGGGTGCTCAGTACTCAGGGTGCTGGGTGCTCAGTGCTCAGTACTCAGGGTGCTCAGTGCTCAGGGTGCTCAGTGTTCACGGTGCTGGGTGCTCAGGGTGCTGGGTGCTCAGTGCTCGGGGTGCTGGGTGCTCAGTGCTCAGTGCTCAGGGTGCTGGGTGCTCAGTGCTCAGTGCTCAGGGTGCTGGGTGTTCAGTACTCAGGGTGCTCGGTGCTCAGTGCTCTGGGTGCTGGGTGCTCAGTACTCAGGGTGCTGGGTGCTCAGTCCTCAGGGTGCTCAGTCCTCGGGGTGCTCGGTGCTCAGTATTCAGGGTGCTGGGTGTTCAGTGCTCAGGGTGCTGGGTGCTCAATGCTCCGGGTGCTGGGTGCTCGGTGCTCAGGTTGCTGGGTGCTCAGTACTCGGGGTGCTGGGTGCTCAGTACTCAGGGTGCTGGGTGCTCATTGCTCGGGGTGCTGGGTGCTCAGTGCTACGGGTGCTGGGTGCTCAGTGCTCGGGGCGCTGGGTGCTCAGTGCTCGGGGTGCTCGGTGCTCAGTACTCAGGGTGCTGGGTGCTCAGTGCTCAGGGTGCTCGGTGCTCAGTACTCAGGGTGCTGGGTGCTCAGTGCTCGGGGCGCTGGGTGCTCAGTGCTCGGGGTGCTCGGTGCTCAGTACTCAGGGTGCTGGGTGCTCAGTGCTCAGGGTGCTGGGTGCTCAGTACTCAGGGTGCTCGGTGCTCAGTGCTCGGTGTGCTCGGTGCTCAGTACATTGGGTGCTCAGTACTCAGGGTGCTGGGTGCTCAGTGCTCTGGTTGCTCAGTACTCAGGGTGCTCTTTGCTCAGTAATCAGGGTGCTGGGTGCTCAGGGCTCGGGGTGCTGGGTGCTCAGTACTCAGGGTGCTGGGTGCTCAGTACTCAGGGTGCTCAGTGTTCGTGGAGCTCGGTGCTCAGTACTCAGGGTGCTGGGTACTCAGTACTCAGTGCTCGGGGTCCTGGGTTCTCAGCCCTCTGGGTGCTTAGTGCACAGTACTCAGGGTGCTGGGTGCTCAGTATTCAGGGTGCTCAGTGCTCGGGGTGCTGGGTGCTCAGTACTCAGGGTGCTGGGTGCTCAGTACTCAGGGTGCTGGGTGCTCATTCTCGGGGTGCTGGGTGCTCAGTGCTCTGGGTGCTGGGTGCGCAGTACTCGGGGTGCTGGTTGCTCAGTGCTCAGCGTGCTGGGTGCTCAATACTCAGGGTGCTCGGTTCTCAGTACTCAGGGTGCTTGGTGCTCATTCTCGGGGTGCTGGGTGCTCAGTGCTCAGGGTGCTGGGTGCTCAGTGCTCAGGGTCCTCGGTGCTCAGTACTCAGTGTGCTCAGTACTCAGCGTGCTTTGTGCTCAGTGCTCAGGGTGCTGGGTGCTCAGTACTCAGGGTGCTGGGTGCTCAGTACTCACGGTGCTGGGTGCTCAGTACTCGGGGTGCTGGGTGCTCATTACACAGGGTGCTGGGTGCTCAGTGCTCGGGGTGCTCGCTGCTCAGTACTCTTGGTGCTGGGTGCTCAGTACTCAGGGTGCTGGGTGCTCAGTGCTCGGGGTGCTGGATGCTCAGTGCTCAGGGTGATCGGTGCTCAGTACTCAGGATGCTGGGTGCTCAGTACTCAGGGTGCTGGGTGCTCAGTACTCAGGGTGCTGGGTGCTCAGTCCTCAGGGTGCTCAGTGCTCACGGTGCTGGGTGCTCAGTGCTCGGGGTGCTCGGTGCACAGTACTCAGGTTGCTGAGTGCTCAGTACTCAGGTTGCTGGGTGCTCAGTACTCAGGGTGCTGGGTGCTCAGTGCTCAGGGTGCTCAGTGCTCAGTACTCAGGGTGCTGGGTGCTCAGTACTCAGGGTGCTGGGTGCTCAGTGCTCGGGTTGGTGGGTGCTCATTACTCAGGGTGCTGGGTGCTCAGTGCTCGGGGTGCTCGGTGCTCAGTACTCAATGTGCCTGGTGCTCAGTGCTCACGGTGCTGGGTGCTCAGTGCTCTGGTTGCTCAGTACTCAGGGTGCTGGGTGCTCAGTACTCAGGGTGCTGGGTGCTCAGTGCTCGGGGTGCTGGTTGATCAGTGCTCAGCGTGCTGGGTGCTCAGTACTCAGATTGCTCGGTTCTCAGTACTCAGGGTGCTCTGTGCTCATTCTCGGGGTGCTGGGTGCTCAGTGCTCAGGGTGCTGGGTGCTCAGTGCTCAGGGTCCTTGGTGCTCAGTACTCAGTGTGCTCAGTACTCAGCGTGCTTTGTGCTCAGTGCTCAGGGTGCTGGGTGCTCAGTACTCACGGTGCTGGGTGCTCAGTACTCGGGGTGCTGGGTGCTCATTACACAGGGTGCTGGGTGCTCAGTGCTCGGGGTGCTCGGTGCTCAGTACTCTTGGTGCTGGGTGCTCAGTACTCAGGGTGCTGGGTGCTCAGTGCTCGGGGTGCTCGGTGCTCAGTGCTCAGGATGCTCGGTGCTCAGTACTTTTGGTGCGGGGTGCTCAGTACTCAGGGTGCTGGGTGCTCAGTGCTCGGGGTGCTCGGTGCTCAGTACTCAGGGTGCTGGGTGCTCAGTACTCAGGGTGCTGGGTGCTCAGTGCTCAGGGTGCTGGGTGCTCAGTGCTCGGGGTGCTCGGTGCTCAGTACTCAGGGTGCTGGGTGCTCAGTGCTCGGGGTGCTGGGTGCTCAGTGCTCAGGGTGCTGGGTGCTCAGTACTCGGGGTGCTCGGTGCTCAGTACTCAGGGTGCTGGGTGCTCAGTACTCAGGGTGCTGGGTGCTCAGTACTCAGGGTGCTCGGTGCTCAGAACTCAGGGTGCTGGGTGCTCAGTGCTCAGGTGCTGGGTGCTAAGTACTCAGGGTGCTGGGTGCTCAGTACTCAGGGTGCTGGGTGCTCAGTGCTCAGGGTGCTGGGTGCTCAGTACTCAGGGTGCTGGGTGCTCAGCACTCAGGGTGCTCAGTACTCAGGGTGCTGGGTGCTCAGTGCTCGGGGTGCTGGGTGCTCAGTACTCAGGGTGCTCAGTACTCAGTACTCAGGATGCTGGGTGCTCAGTACTCAGGGTGCTGGGTGCTCAGTACTCAGGGTGCTGGGTGCTCAGTCCTCAGGGTGCTCAGTGCTCAGGGTGCTGGGTGCTCAGTGCTCGGGTTGCTCGGTGCTCAGTACTCAGGTTGCTGAGTGCTCAGTACTCAGGTTGCTGGGTGCTCAGTACTCAGGGTGCTGGGTGCTCAGTGCTCAGGGTGCTCAGTGCTCAGTACTCAGGGTGCTGGGTGCTCAGTACTCAGGGTGCTGGGTGCTCAGTTCTCGGGTTGGTGGGTATCTCATTACTCAGGGTGCTGGGTGCTCAGTGCTCGTGGTGCTCGGTGCTCAGTACTCAAGGTGCCTGGTGCTCAGTGCTCACGGTGCTGGGTGCTCAGTCCTCGGGGTGCTCCGTGCTCAGTGCTCAGGGTGCTGGGTGCTCAGTACTCAGGGTGCTCGGTGCTCAGTACTAAGGGTGCTCAGTGCTCAGTACTCAGGTTGCTCAGTGCTCAGTGCTCGGGGTGCTGGGTGCTCAGTACTCAGGGTGCTGGGTGCTCAGTACTCAGGGTGCTGGGTGCTCAGTGCTCAGTACTCAGGGTGCTCAGTGCTCAGGGTGCTCAGTGTTCACGGTGCTGGGTGCTCAGGGTGCTGGGTGCTCAGTGCTCGGGGTGCTGGGTGCTCAGTGCTCAGTGCTCAGGGTGCTGGGTGCTCAGTGCTCAGTGCTCAGGGTGCTGGGTGTTCAGTACTCAGGGTGCTCGGTGCTCAGTGCTCTGGGTGCTGGGTGCTCAGTACTCAGGGTGCTGGGTGCTCAGTCCTCAGGGTGCTCAGTCCTCGGGGTGCTCGGTGCTCAGTATTCAGGGTGCTGGGTGTTCAGTGCTCAGGGTGCTGGGTGCTCAATGCTCCGGGTGCTGGGTGCTCGGTGCTCAGGTTGCTGGGTGCTCAGTACTCGGGGTGCTGGGTGCTCAGTACTCAGGGTGCTGGGTGCTCATTGCTCGGGGTGCTGGGTGCTCAGTGCTACGGGTGCTGGGTGCTCAGTGCTCGGGGCGCTGGGTGCTCAGTGCTCGGGGTGCTCGGTGCTCAGTACTCAGGGTGCTGGGTGCTCAGTGCTCAGGGTGCTCGGTGCTCAGTACTCAGGGTGCTGGGTGCTCAGTGCTCGGGGCGCTGGGTGCTCAGTGCTCGGGGTGCTCGGTGCTCAGTACTCAGGGTGCTGGGTGCTCAGTGCTCAGGGTGCTGGGTGCTCAGTACTCAGGGTGCTCGGTGCTCAGTGCTCGGTGTGCTCGGTGCTCAGTACATTGGGTGCTCAGTACTCAGGGTGCTGGGTGCTCAGTGCTCTGGTTGCTCAGTACTCAGGGTGCTGGTTGCTCAGTAATCAGGGTGCTGGGTGCTCAGGGCTCGGGGTGCTGGGTGCTCAGTACTCAGGGTGCTGGGTGCTCAGTACTCAGTGTGCTCAGTGTTCGTGGAGCTCGGTGCTCAGTACTCAGGGTGCTGGGTACTCAGTACTCAGTGCTCGGTGTCCTGGGTTCTCAGCCCTCTGGGTGCTTAGTGCACAGTACTCAGGGTGCTGGGTGCTCAGTATTCAGGGTGCTCAGTGCTCGGGGTGCTGGGTGCTCAGTACTCAGGGTGCTGGGTGCTCAGTACTCAGGGTGCTGGGTGCTCATTCTCGGGGTGCTGGGTGCTCAGTGCTCTGGGTGCTGGGTGCGCAGTACTCGGGGTGCTGGTTGCTCAGTGCTCAGCGTGCTGGGTGCTCAATACTCAGGGTGCTCGGTTCTCAGTACTCAGGGTGCTTGGTGCTCATTCTCGGGGTGCTGGGTGCTCAGTGCTCAGGGTGCTGGGTGCTCAGTGCTCAGGGTCCTCGGTGCTCAGTACTCAGTGTGCTCAGTACTCAGCGTGCTTTGTGCTCAGTGCTCAGGGTGCTGGGTGCTCAGTACTCAGGGTGCTGGGTGCTCAGTACTCACGGTGCTGGGTGCTCAGTACTCGGGGTGCTGGGTGCTCATTACACAGGGTGCTGGGTGCTCAGTGCTCGGGGTGCTCGCTGCTCAGTACTCTTGGTGCTGGGTGCTCAGTACTCAGGGTGCTGGGTGCTCAGTGCTCGGGGTGCTGGATGCTCAGTGCTCAGGGTGATCGGTGCTCAGTACTCAGGATGCTGGGTGCTCAGTACTCAGGGTGCTGGGTGCTCAGTACTCAGGGTGCTGGGTGCTCAGTCCTCAGGGTGCTCAGTGCTCACGGTGCTGGGTGCTCAGTGCTCGGGGTGCTCGGTGCACAGTACTCAGGTTGCTGAGTGCTCAGTACTCAGGTTGCTGGGTGCTCAGTACTCAGGGTGCTGGGTGCTCAGTGCTCAGGGTGCTCAGTGCTCAGTACTCAGGGTGCTGGGTGCTCAGTACTCAGGGTGCTGGGTGCTCAGTGCTCGGGTTGGTGGGTGCTCATTACTCAGGGTGCTGGGTGCTCAGTGCTCGGGGTGCTCGGTGCTCAGTACTCAAGGTGCCTGGTGCTCAGTGCTCACGGTGCTGGGTGCTCAGTGCTCTGGTTGCTCAGTACTCAGGGTGCTGGGTGCTCAGTACTCAGGGTGCTGGGTGCTCAGTGCTCGGGGTGCTGGGTGCTCAGTACTCAGGGTGCTGGGTGCTCAGTGCTCAGGGTGCTGGGTGCTCAGTACTCAGGGTGCTGGGTGCTCAGTACTCAGGGTGCTCAGTGCTCGGGGAGCTCGGTGCTCAGTACTCAGGGTGCTGGGTGCTCAGTACTCAGTGCTCGGGGTCCTGGGTTCTCAGCCCTCTGGGTGCTTAGTGCACAGTACTCAGGGTGCTGGGTGCTCAGTATTCAGGGTGCTCAGTGCTCGGGGTGCTGGGTGCTCAGTACTCAGGGTGCTGGGTGCTCAGTACTCAGGGTGCTGGGTGCTCATTCTCGGGGTGCTGGGTGCTCAGTGCTCTGGGTGCTGGGTGCTCAGTACTCGGGGTGCTGGTTGCTCAGTGCTCAGCGTGCTGGGTGCTCAGTACTCAGGGTGCTCGGTTCTCAGTACTCAGGGTGCTCTGTGCTCATTCTCGGGGTGCTGGGTGCTCAGTGCTCAGGGTGCTGGGTGCTCAGTGCTCAGGGTCCTTGGTGCTCAGTACTCAGTGTGCTCAGTACTCAGCGTGCTTTGTGCTCAGTGCTCAGGGTGCTGGGTGCTCAGTACTCACGGTGCTGGGTGCTCAGTACTCGGGGTGCTGGGTGCTCATTACACAGGGTGCTGGGTGCTCAGTGCTCGGGGTGCTCGGTGCTCAGTACTCTTGGTGCTGGGTGCTCAGAACTCAGGGTGCTGTGTGCTCAGTGCTCGGGGTGCTCGGTGCTCAGTGCTCAGGATGCTCGGTGCTCAGTACTTTTGGTGCGGGGTGCTCAGTACTCAGGGTGCTGGGTGCTCAGTGCTCGGGGTGATCGGTGCTCAGTACTCAGGGTGCTGGGTGCTCAGTACTCAGGGTGCTGGGTGCTCAGTGCTCAGGGTGCTGGGTGCTCAGTGCTCGGGGTGCTCGGTGCTCAGTACTCAGGGTGCTGGGTGCTCAGTGCTCGGGGTGCTGGGTGCTCAGTGCTCAGGGTGCTGGGTGCTCAGTACTCGGGGTGCTCGGTGCTCAGTACTCAGGGTGCTGGGTGCTCAGTACTCAGGGTGCTGGGTGCTCAGTACTCAGGGTGCTCGGTGCTCAGAACTCAGTGTGCTCAGTGCTCAGGGTGCTGGGTGCTCAGTGCTCGGGGTGCTCGGTGCTCAGTACTCAGGTTGCTGAGTGCTCAGTACTCAGGTTGCTGGGTGCTCAGTACTCAGGGTGCTGGGTGCTCAGTGCTCAGGGTGCTCAGTGCTCAGTACTCAGGGTGCTGGGTGCTCAGTACTCAGGGTGCTGGGTGCTCAGTTCTCGGGTTGGTGGGTATCTCATTACTCAGGGTGCTGGGTGCTCAGTGCTCGTGGTGCTCGGTGCTCAGTACTCAAGGTGCCTGGTGCTCAGTGCTCACGGTGCTGGGTGCTCAGTCCTCGGGGTGCTCCGTGCTCAGTGCTCAGGGTGCTGGGTGCTCAGTACTCAGGGTGCTCGGTGCTCAGTACTAAGGGTGCTCAGTGCTCAGTACTCAGGTTGCTCAGTGCTCAGTGCTCGGGGTGCTGGGTGCTCAGTACTCAGGGTGCTGGGTGCTCAGTACTCAGGGTGCTGGGTGCTCAGTGCTCAGTACTCAGGGTGCTCAGTGCTCAGGGTGCTCAGTGTTCACGGTGCTGGGTGCTCAGGGTGCTGGGTGCTCAGTGCTCGGGGTGCTGGGTGCTCAGTGCTCAGTGCTCAGGGTGCTGGGTGCTCAGTGCTCAGTGCTCAGGGTGCTGGGTGTTCAGTACTCAGGGTGCTCGGTGCTCAGTGCTCTGGGTGCTGGGTGCTCAGTACTCAGGGTGCTGGGTGCTCAGTCCTCAGGGTGCTCAGTCCTCGGGGTGCTCGGTGCTCAGTATTCAGGGTGCTGGGTGTTCAGTGCTCAGGGTGCTGGGTGCTCAATGCTCCGGGTGCTGGGTGCTCGGTGCTCAGGTTGCTGGGTGCTCAGTACTCGGGGTGCTGGGTGCTCAGTACTCAGGGTGCTGGGTGCTCATTGCTCGGGGTGCTGGGTGCTCAGTGCTACGGGTGCTGGGTGCTCAGTGCTCGGGGCGCTGGGTGCTCAGTGCTCGGGGTGCTCGGTGCTCAGTACTCAGGGTGCTGGGTGCTCAGTGCTCAGGGTGCTCGGTGCTCAGTACTCAGGGTGCTGGGTGCTCAGTGCTCGGGGCGCTGGGTGCTCAGTGCTCGGGGTGCTCGGTGCTCAGTACTCAGGGTGCTGGGTGCTCAGTGCTCAGGGTGCTGGGTGCTCAGTACTCAGGGTGCTCGGTGCTCAGTGCTCGGTGTGCTCGGTGCTCAGTACATTGGGTGCTCAGTACTCAGGGTGCTGGGTGCTCAGTGCTCTGGTTGCTCAGTACTCAGGGTGCTGGTTGCTCAGTAATCAGGGTGCTGGGTGCTCAGGGCTCGGGGTGCTGGGTGCTCAGTACTCAGGGTGCTGGGTGCTCAGTACTCAGGGTGCTCAGTGTTCGTGGAGCTCGGTGCTCAGTACTCAGGGTGCTGGGTACTCAGTACTCAGTGCTCGGGGTCCTGGGTTCTCAGCCCTCTGGGTGCTTAGTGCACAGTACTCAGGGTGCTGGGTGCTCAGTATTCAGGGTGCTCAGTGCTCGGGGTGCTGGGTGCTCAGTACTCAGGGTGCTGGGTGCTCAGTACTCAGGGTGCTGGGTGCTCATTCTCGGGGTGCTGGGTGCTCAGTGCTCTGGGTGCTGGGTGCGCAGTACTCGGGGTGCTGGTTGCTCAGTGCTCAGCGTGCTGGGTGCTCAATACTCAGGGTGCTCGGTTCTCAGTACTCAGGGTGCTTGGTGCTCATTCTCGGGGTGCTGGGTGCTCAGTGCTCAGGGTGCTGGGTGCTCAGTGCTCAGGGTCCTCGGTGCTCAGTACTCAGTGTGCTCAGTACTCAGCGTGCTTTGTGCTCAGTGCTCAGGGTGCTGGGTGCTCAGTACTCAGGGTGCTGGGTGCTCAGTACTCACGGTGCTGGGTGCTCAGTACTCGGGGTGCTGGGTGCTCATTACACAGGGTGCTGGGTGCTCAGTGCTCGGGGTGCTCGCTGCTCAGTACTCTTGGTGCTGGGTGCTCAGTACTCAGGGTGCTGGGTGCTCAGTGCTCGGGGTGCTGGATGCTCAGTGCTCAGGGTGATCGGTGCTCAGTACTCAGGATGCTGGGTGCTCAGTACTCAGGGTGCTGGGTGCTCAGTACTCAGGGTGCTGGGTGCTCAGTCCTCAGGGTGCTCAGTGCTCACGGTGCTGGGTGCTCAGTGCTCGGGGTGCTCGGTGCACAGTACTCAGGTTGCTGAGTGCTCAGTACTCAGGTTGCTGGGTGCTCAGTACTCAGGGTGCTGGGTGCTCAGTGCTCAGGGTGCTCAGTGCTCAGTACTCAGGGTGCTGGGTGCTCAGTACTCAGGGTGCTGGGTGCTCAGTGCTCGGGTTGGTGGGTGCTCATTACTCAGGGTGCTGGGTGCTCAGTGCTCGGGGTGCTCGGTGCTCAGTACTCAAGGTGCCTGGTGCTCAGTGCTCACGGTGCTGGGTGCTCAGTGCTCTGGTTGCTCAGTACTCAGGGTGCTGGGTGCTCAGTACTCAGGGTGCTGGGTGCTCAGTGCTCGGGGTGCTGGGTGCTCAGTACTCAGGGTGCTGGGTGCTCAGTGCTCAGGGTGCTGGGTGCTCAGTACTCAGGGTGCTGGGTGCTCAGTACTCAGGGTGCTCAGTGCTCGGGGAGCTCGGTGCTCAGTACTCAGGGTGCTGGGTGCTCAGTACTCAGTGCTCGGGGTCCTGGGTTCTCAGCCCTCTGGGTGCTTAGTGCACAGTACTCAGGGTGCTGGGTGCTCAGTATTCAGGGTGCTCAGTGCTCGGGGTGCTGGGTGCTCAGTACTCAGGGTGCTGGGTGCTCAGTACTCAGGGTGCTGGGTGCTCATTCTCGGGGTGCTGGGTGCTCAGTGCTCTGGGTGCTGGGTGCTCAGTACTCGGGGTGCTGGTTGCTCAGTGCTCAGCGTGCTGGGTGCTCAGTACTCAGGGTGCTCGGTTCTCAGTACTCAGGGTGCTCTGTGCTCATTCTCGGGGTGCTGGGTGCTCAGTGCTCAGGGTGCTGGGTGCTCAGTGCTCAGGGTCCTTGGTGCTCAGTACTCAGTGTGCTCAGTACTCAGCGTGCTTTGTGCTCAGTGCTCAGGGTGCTGGGTGCTCAGTACTCACGGTGCTGGGTGCTCAGTACTCGGGGTGCTGGGTGCTCATTACACAGGGTGCTGGGTGCTCAGTGCTCGGGGTGCTCGGTGCTCAGTACTCTTGGTGCTGGGTGCTCAGTACTCAGGGTGCTGTGTGCTCAGTGCTCGGGGTGCTCGGTGCTCAGTGCTCAGGATGCTCGGTGCTCAGTACTTTTGGTGCGGGGTGCTCAGTACTCAGGGTGCTGGGTGCTCAGTGCTCGGGGTGATCGGTGCTCAGTACTCAGGGTGCTGGGTGCTCAGTACTCAGGGTGCTGGGTGCTCAGTGCTCAGGGTGCTGGGTGCTCAGTGCTCGGGGTGCTCGGTGCTCAGTACTCAGGGTGCTGGGTGCTCAGTGCTCGGGGTGCTGGGTGCTCAGTGCTCAGGGTGCTGGGTGCTCAGTACTCGGGGTGCTCGGTGCTCAGTACTCAGGGTGCTGGGTGCTCAGTACTCAGGGTGCTGGGTGCTCAGTACTCAGGGTGCTCGGTGCTCAGAACTCAGTGTGCTCAGTGCTCAGGGTGCTGGGTGCTCAGTGCTCGGGGTGCTCGGTGCTCAGTACTCAGGTTGCTGAGTGCTCAGTACTCAGGTTGCTGGGTGCTCAGTACTCAGGGTGCTGGGTGCTCAGTGCTCAGGGTGCTCAGTGCTCAGTACTCAGGGTGCTGGGTGCTCAGTACTCAGGGTGCTGGGTGCTCAGTTCTCGGGTTGGTGGGTATCTCATTACTCAGGGTGCTGGGTGCTCAGTGCTCGTGGTGCTCGGTGCTCAGTACTCAAGGTGCCTGGTGCTCAGTGCTCACGGTGCTGGGTGCTCAGTCCTCGGGGTGCTCCGTGCTCAGTGCTCAGGGTGCTGGGTGCTCAGTACTCAGGGTGCTCGGTGCTCAGTACTAAGGGTGCTCAGTGCTCAGTACTCAGGTTGCTCAGTGCTCAGTGCTCGGGGTGCTGGGTGCTCAGTACTCAGGGTGCTGGGTGCTCAGTACTCAGGGTGCTGGGTGCTCAGTGCTCAGTACTCAGGGTGCTCAGTGCTCAGGGTGCTCAGTGTTCACGGTGCTGGGTGCTCAGGGTGCTGGGTGCTCAGTGCTCGGGGTGCTGGGTGCTCAGTGCTCAGTGCTCAGGGTGCTGGGTGCTCAGTGCTCAGTGCTCAGGGTGCTGGGTGTTCAGTACTCAGGGTGCTCGGTGCTCAGTGCTCTGGGTGCTGGGTGCTCAGTACTCAGGGTGCTGGGTGCTCAGTCCTCAGGGTGCTCAGTCCTCGGGGTGCTCGGTGCTCAGTATTCAGGGTGCTGGGTGTTCAGTGCTCAGGGTGCTGGGTGCTCAATGCTCCGGGTGCTGGGTGCTCGGTGCTCAGGTTGCTGGGTGCTCAGTACTCGGGGTGCTGGGTGCTCAGTACTCAGGGTGCTGGGTGCTCATTGCTCGGGGTGCTGGGTGCTCAGTGCTACGGGTGCTGGGTGCTCAGTGCTCGGGGCGCTGGGTGCTCAGTGCTCGGGGTGCTCGGTGCTCAGTACTCAGGGTGCTGGGTGCTCAGTGCTCAGGGTGCTCGGTGCTCAGTACTCAGGGTGCTGGGTGCTCAGTGCTCGGGGCGCTGGGTGCTCAGTGCTCGGGGTGCTCGGTGCTCAGTACTCAGGGTGCTGGGTGCTCAGTGCTCAGGGTGCTGGGTGCTCAGTACTCAGGGTGCTCGGTGCTCAGTGCTCGGTGTGCTCGGTGCTCAGTACATTGGGTGCTCAGTACTCAGGGTGCTGGGTGCTCAGTGCTCTGGTTGCTCAGTACTCAGGGTGCTGGTTGCTCAGTAATCAGGGTGCTGGGTGCTCAGGGCTCGGGGTGCTGGGTGCTCAGTACTCAGGGTGCTGGGTGCTCAGTACTCAGGGTGCTCAGTGTTCGTGGAGCTCGGTGCTCAGTACTCAGGGTGCTGGGTACTCAGTACTCAGTGCTCGGGGTCCTGGGTTCTCAGCCCTCTGGGTGCTTAGTGCACAGTACTCAGGGTGCTGGGTGCTCAGTATTCAGGGTGCTCAGTGCTCGGGGTGCTGGGTGCTCAGTACTCAGGGTGCTGGGTGCTCAGTACTCAGGGTGCTGGGTGCTCATTCTCGGGGTGCTGGGTGCTCAGTGCTCTGGGTGCTGGGTGCGCAGTACTCGGGGTGCTGGTTGCTCAGTGCTCAGCGTGCTGGGTGCTCAATACTCAGGGTGCTCGGTTCTCAGTACTCAGGGTGCTTGGTGCTCATTCTCGGGGTGCTGGGTGCTCAGTGCTCAGGGTGCTGGGTGCTCAGTGCTCAGGGTCCTCGGTGCTCAGTACTCAGTGTGCTCAGTACTCAGCGTGCTTTGTGCTCAGTGCTCAGGGTGCTGGGTGCTCAGTACTCAGGGTGCTGGGTGCTCAGTACTCACGGTGCTGGGTGCTCAGTACTCGGGGTGCTGGGTGCTCATTACACAGGGTGCTGGGTGCTCAGTGCTCGGGGTGCTCGCTGCTCAGTACTCTTGGTGCTGGGTGCTCAGTACTCAGGGTGCTGGGTGCTCAGTGCTCGGGGTGCTGGATGCTCAGTGCTCAGGGTGATCGGTGCTCAGTACTCAGGATGCTGGGTGCTCAGTACTCAGGGTGCTGGGTGCTCAGTACTCAGGGTGCTGGGTGCTCAGTCCTCAGGGTGCTCAGTGCTCACGGTGCTGGGTGCTCAGTGCTCGGGGTGCTCGGTGCACAGTACTCAGGTTGCTGAGTGCTCAGTACTCAGGTTGCTGGGTGCTCAGTACTCAGGGTGCTGGGTGCTCAGTGCTCAGGGTGCTCAGTGCTCAGTACTCAGGGTGCTGGGTGCTCAGTACTCAGGGTGCTGGGTGCTCAGTGCTCGGGTTGGTGGGTGCTCATTACTCAGGGTGCTGGGTGCTCAGTGCTCGGGGTGCTCGGTGCTCAGTACTCAAGGTGCCTGGTGCTCAGTGCTCACGGTGCTGGGTGCTCAGTGCTCTGGTTGCTCAGTACTCAGGGTGCTGGGTGCTCAGTACTCAGGGTGCTGGGTGCTCAGTGCTCGGGGTGCTGGGTGCTCAGTACTCAGGGTGCTGGGTGCTCAGTGCTCAGGGTGCTGGGTGCTCAGTACTCAGGGTGCTGGGTGCTCAGTACTCAGGGTGCTCAGTGCTCGGGGAGCTCGGTGCTCAGTACTCAGGGTGCTGGGTGCTCAGTACTCAGTGCTCGGGGTCCTGGGTTCTCAGCCCTCTGGGTGCTTAGTGCACAGTACTCAGGGTGCTGGGTGCTCAGTATTCAGGGTGCTCAGTGCTCGGGGTGCTGGGTGCTCAGTACTCAGGGTGCTGGGTGCTCAGTACTCAGGGTGCTGGGTGCTCATTCTCGGGGTGCTGGGTGCTCAGTGCTCTGGGTGCTGGGTGCTCAGTACTCGGGGTGCTGGTTGCTCAGTGCTCAGCGTGCTGGGTGCTCAGTACTCAGGGTGCTCGGTTCTCAGTACTCAGGGTGCTCTGTGCTCATTCTCGGGGTGCTGGGTGCTCAGTGCTCAGGGTGCTGGGTGCTCAGTGCTCAGGGTCCTTGGTGCTCAGTACTCAGTGTGCTCAGTACTCAGCGTGCTTTGTGCTCAGTGCTCAGGGTGCTGGGTGCTCAGTACTCACGGTGCTGGGTGCTCAGTACTCGGGGTGCTGGGTGCTCATTACACAGGGTGCTGGGTGCTCAGTGCTCGGGGTGCTCGGTGCTCAGTACTCTTGGTGCTGGGTGCTCAGTACTCAGGGTGCTGTGTGCTCAGTGCTCGGGGTGCTCGGTGCTCAGTGCTCAGGATGCTCGGTGCTCAGTACTTTTGGTGCGGGGTGCTCAGTACTCAGGGTGCTGGGTGCTCAGTGCTCGGGGTGATCGGTGCTCAGTACTCAGGGTGCTGGGTGCTCAGTACTCAGGGTGCTGGGTGCTCAGTGCTCAGGGTGCTGGGTGCTCAGTGCTCGGGGTGCTCGGTGCTCAGTACTCAGGGTGCTGGGTGCTCAGTGCTCGGGGTGCTGGGTGCTCAGTGCTCAGGGTGCTGGGTGCTCAGTACTCGGGGTGCTCGGTGCTCAGTACTCAGGGTGCTGGGTGCTCAGTACTCAGGGTGCTGGGTGCTCAGTACTCAGGGTGCTCGGTGCTCAGAACTCAGTGTGCTCAGTGCTCAGGGTGCTGGGTGCTCAGTGCTCGGGGTGCTCGGTGCTCAGTACTCAGGTTGCTGAGTGCTCAGTACTCAGGTTGCTGGGTGCTCAGTACTCAGGGTGCTGGGTGCTCAGTGCTCAGGGTGCTCAGTGCTCAGTACTCAGGGTGCTGGGTGCTCAGTACTCAGGGTGCTGGGTGCTCAGTTCTCGGGTTGGTGGGTATCTCATTACTCAGGGTGCTGGGTGCTCAGTGCTCGTGGTGCTCGGTGCTCAGTACTCAAGGTGCCTGGTGCTCAGTGCTCACGGTGCTGGGTGCTCAGTCCTCGGGGTGCTCCGTGCTCAGTGCTCAGGGTGCTGGGTGCTCAGTACTCAGGGTGCTTGGTGCTCAGTACTAAGGGTGCTCAGTGCTCAGTACTCAGGTTGCTCAGTGCTCAGTGCTCGGGGTGCTGGGTGCTCAGTACTCAGGGTGCTGGGTGCTCAGTACTCAGGGTGCTGGGTGCTCAGTGCTCAGTACTCAGGGTGCTCAGTGCTCAAGGTGCTCAGTGTTCACGGTGCTGGGTGCTCAGGGTGCTGGGTGCTCAGTGCTCGGGGTGCTGGGTGCTCAGTGCTCAGTGCTCAGGGTGCTGGGTGCTCAGTGCTCAGTGCTCAGGGTGCTGGGTGTTCAGTACTCAGGGTGCTCGGTGCTCAGTGCTCTGGGTGCTGGGTGCTCAGTACTCAGGGTGCTGGGTGCTCAGTCCTCAGGGTGCTCAGTCCTCGGGGTGCTCGGTGCTCAGTATTCAGGGTGCTGGGTGTTCAGTGCTCAGGGTGCTGGGTGCTCAATGCTCGGGGTGCTGGGTGCTCGGTGCTCAGGTTGCTGGGTGCTCAGTACTCGGGGTGCTGGGTGCTCAGTACTCAGGGTGCTGGGTGCTCATTGCTCGGGGTGCTGGGTGCTCAGTGCTACGGGTGCTGGGTGCTCAGTGCTCGGGGCGCTGGGTGCTCAGTGCTCGGGGTGCTCGGTGCTCAGTACTCAGGGTGCTGGGTGCTCAGTGCTCAGGGTGCTCGGTGCTCAGTACTCAGGGTGCTGGGTGCTCAGTGCTCGGGGCGCTGGGTGCTCAGTGCTCGGGGTGCTCGGTGCTCAGTACTCAGGGTGCTGGGTGCTCAGTGCTCAGGGTGCTGGGTGCTCAGTACTCAGGGTGCTCGGTGCTCAGTGCTCGGTGTGCTCGGTGCTCAGTACATTGGGTGCTCAGTACTCAGGGTGCTGGGTGCTCAGTGCTCTGGTTGCTCAGTACTCAGGGTGCTGGTTGCTCAGTAATCAGGGTGCTGGGTGCTCAGGGCTCGGGGTGCTGGGTGCTCAGTACTCAGGGTGCTGGGTGCTCAGTACTCAGGGTGCTCAGTGTTCGTGGAGCTCGGTGCTCAGTACTCAGGGTGCTGGGTACTCAGTACTCAGTGCTCAGGGTCCTGGGTTCTCAGCCCTCTGGGTGCTTAGTGCACAGTACTCAGGGTGCTGGGTGCTCAGTATTCAGGGTGCTCAGTGCTCGGGGTGCTGGGTGCTCAGTACTCAGGGTGCTGGGTGCTCAGTACTCAGGGTGCTGGGTGCTCATTCTCGGGGTGCTGGGTGCTCAGTGCTCTGGGTGCTGGGTGCGCAGTACTCGGGGTGCTGGTTGCTCAGTGCTCAGCGTGCTGGGTGCTCAATACTCAGGGTGCTCGGTTCTCAGTACTCAGGGTGCTTGGTGCTCATTCTCGGGGTGCTGGGTGCTCAGTGCTCAGGGTGCTGGGTGCTCAGTGCTCAGGGTCCTCGGTGCTCAGTACTCAGTGTGCTCAGTACTCAGCGTGCTTTGTGCTCAGTGCTCAGGGTGCTGGGTGCTCAGTACTCAGGGTGCTGGGTGCTCAGTACTCACGGTGCTGGGTGCTCAGTACTCGGGGTGCTGGGTGCTCATTACACAGGGTGCTGGGTGCTCAGTGCTCGGGGTGCTCGCTGCTCAGTACTCTTGGTGCTGGGTGCTCAGTACTCAGGATGCTGGGTGCTCAGTACTCAGGGTGCTGGGTGCTCAGTACTCAGGGTGCTGGGTGCTCAGTACTCAGGGTGCTCAGTGCTCACGGTGCTGGGTGCTCAGTGCTCGGGGTGCTCGGTGCACAGTACTCAGGTTGCTGAGTGCTCAGTACTCAGGTTGCTGGGTGCTCAGTACTCAGGGTGCTGGGTGCTCAGTGCTCAGGGTGCTCAGTGCTCAGTACTCAGGGTGCTGGGTGCTCAGTACTCAGGGTGCTGGGTGCTCAGTGCTCGGGTTGGTGGGTGCTCATTACTCAGGGTGCTGGGTGCTCAGTGCTCGGGGTGCTCGGTGCTCAGTACTCAAGGTGCCTGGTGCTCAGTGCTCACGGTGCTGGGTGCTCAGTGCTCTGGTTGCTCAGTACTCAGGGTGCTGGGTGCTCAGTACTCAGGGTGCTGGGTGCTCAGTGCTCGGGGTGCTGGGTGCTCAGTACTCAGGGTGCTGGGTGCTCAGTGCTCAGGGTGCTGGGTGCTCAGTACTCAGGGTGCTGGGTGCTCAGTACTCAGGGTGCTCAGTGCTCGGGGAGCTCGGTGCTCAGTACTCAGGGTGCTGGGTGCTCAGTACTCAGTGCTCGGGGTCCTGGGTTCTCAGCCCTCTGGGTGCTTAGTGCACAGTACTCAGGGTGCTGGGTGCTCAGTATTCAGGGTGCTCAGTGCTCGGGGTGCTGGGTGCTCAGTACTCAGGGTGCTGGGTGCTCAGTACTCAGGGTGCTGGGTGCTCATTCTCGGGGTGCTGGGTGCTCAGTGCTCTGGGTGCTGGGTGCTCAGTACTCGGGGTGCTGGTTGCTCAGTGCTCAGCGTGCTGGGTGCTCAGTACTCAGGGTGCTCGGTTCTCAGTACTCAGGGTGCTCTGTGCTCATTCTCGGGGTGCTGGGTGCTCAGTGCTCAGGGTGCTGGGTGCTCAGTGCTCAGGGTCCTTGGTGCTCAGTACTCAGTGTGCTCAGTACTCAGCGTGCTTTGTGCTCAGTGCTCAGGGTGCTGGGTGCTCAGTACTCACGGTGCTGGGTGCTCAGTACTCGGGGTGCTGGGTGCTCATTACACAGGGTGCTGGGTGCTCAGTGCTCGGGGTGCTCGGTGCTCAGTACTCTTGGTGCTGGGTGCTCAGTACTCAGGGTGCTGGGTGCTCAGTGCTCGGGGTGCTCGGTGCTCAGTGCTCAGGATGCTCGGTGCTCAGTACTTTTGGTGCGGGGTGCTCAGTACTCAGGGTGCTGGGTGCTCAGTGCTCGGGGTGCTCGGTGCTCAGTACTCAGGGTGCTGGGTGCTCAGTACTCAGGGTGCTGGGTGCTCAGTGCTCAGGGTGCTGGGTGCTCAGTGCTCGGGGTGCTCGGTGCTCAGTACTCAGGGTGCTGGGTGCTCAGTGCTCGGGGTGCTGGGTGCTCAGTGCTCAGGGTGCTGGGTGCTCAGTACTCGGGGTGCTCGGTGCTCAGTACTCAGGGTGCTGGGTGCTCAGTACTCAGGGTGCTGGGTGCTCAGTACTCAGGGTGCTCGGTGCTCAGAACTCAGGGTGCTGGGTGCTCAGTGCTCAGGTGCTGGGTGCTAAGTACTCAGGGTGCTGGGTGCTCAGTACTCAGGGTGCTGGGTGCTCAGTGCGCAGGGTGCTGGGTGCTCAGTACTCAGGGTGCTGGGTGCTCAGCACTCAGGGTGCTCAGTACTCAGGGTGCTGGGTGCTCAGTGCTCGGGGTGCTGGGTGCTCAGTACTCAGGGTGCTCAGTACTCAGGGTGCTGCGTGCTCAGTGCTCGGGGTGCTGGATGCTCAGTGCTCAGGGTGATCGGTGCTCAGTACTCAGGATGCTGGGTGCTCAGTACTCAGGGTGCTGGGTGCTCAGTACTCAGGGTGCTGGGTGCTCAGTCCTCAGGGTGCTCAGTGCTCAGGGTGCTGGGTGCTCAGTGCTCGGGGTGCTCGGTGCTCAGTACTCAGGTTGCTGAGTGCTCAGTACTCAGGTTGCTGGGTGCTCAGTACTCAGGGTGCTGGGTGCTCAGTGCTCAGTGTGCTCAGTGCTCAGTACTCAGGGTGCTGGGTGCTCAGTACTCAGGGTGCTGGGTGCTCAGTGCTCGGGTTGGTGGGTGCTCATTACTCAGGGTGCTGGGTGCTCAGTGCTCGGGGTGCTCGGTGCTCAGTACTCAAGGTGCCTGGTGCTCAGTGCTCACGGTGCTGGGTGCTCAGTCCTCGGGGTGCTCCGTGCTCAGTGCTCAGGGTGCTGGGTGCTCAGTACTCAGGGTGCTCGGTGCTCAGTACTAAGGGTGCTCAGTGCTCAGTACTCAGGTTGCTCAGTGCTCAGTGCTCGGGGTGCTGGGTGCTCAGTACTCAGGGTGCTGGGTGCTCAGTGCTCGGGGTGCTGGATGCTCAGTGCTCAGGGTGATCGGTGCTCAGTACTCAGGATGCTGGGTGCTCAGTACTCAGGGTGCTGGGTGCTCAGTACTCAGGGTGCTGGGTGCTCAGTCCTCAGGGTGCTCAGTGCTCACGGTGCTGGGTGCTCAGTGCTCGGGGTGCTCGGTGCACAGTACTCAGGTTGCTGGGTGCTCATTCTCGGGGTGCTGGGTGCTCAGTGCTCTGGGTGCTGGGTGCTCAGTACTCGGGGTGCTGGTTGCTCAGTGCTCAGCGTGCTGGGTGCTCAGTACTCAGGGTGCTCGGTTCTCAGTACTCAGGGTGCTCAGTGCTCGGGGAGCTCGGTGCTCAGTACTCAGGGTGCTGGGTGCTCAGTACTCAGTGCTCGGGGTCCTGGGTTCTCAGCCCTCTGGGTGCTTAGTGCACAGTACTCAGGGTGCTGGGTGCTCAGTATTCAGGGTGCTCAGTGCTCGGGGTGCTGGGTGCTCAGTACTCAGGGTGCTGGGTGCTCAGTACTCAGGGTGCTGGGTGCTCATTCTCGGGGTGCTGGGTGCTCAGTGCTCTGGGTGCTGGGTGCTCAGTACTCGGGGTGCTGGTTGCTCAGTGCTCAGCGTGCTGGGTGCTCAGTACTCAGGGTGCTCGGTTCTCAGTACTCAGGGTGCTCTGTGCTCATTCTCGGGGTGCTGGGTGCTCAGTGCTCAGGGTGCTGGGTGCTCAGTGCTCAGGGTCCTTGGTGCTCAGTACTCAGTGTGCTCAGTACTCAGCGTGCTTTGTGCTCAGTGCTCAGGGTGCTGGGTGCTCAGTACTCACGGTGCTGGGTGCTCAGTACTCGGGGTGCTGGGTGCTCATTACACAGGGTGCTGGGTGCTCAGTGCTCGGGGTGCTCGGTGCTCAGTACTCTTGGTGCTGGGTGCTAAGTACTCAGGGTGCTGGATGCTCAGTGCTCGGGGTGCTCGGTGCTCAGTGCTCAGGATGCTCGGTGCTCAGTACTTTTGGTGCGGGGTGCTCAGTACTCAGGGTGCTGGGTGCTCAGTGCTCGGGGTGCTCGGTGCTCAGTACTCAGGGTGCTGGGTGATCAGTACTCAGGGTGCTGGGTGCTCAGTGCTCAGGGTGCTGGGTGCTCAGTGCTCGGGGTGCTCGGTGCTCAGTACTCAGGGTGCTGGGTGCTCAGTGCTCGGGGTGCTGGGTGCTCAGTGCTCAGGGTGCTGGGTGCTCAGTACTCGGGGTGCTCGGTGCTCAGTACTCAGGGTGCTGGGTGCTCAGTACTCAGGGTGCTGGGTGCTCAGTACTCAGGGTGCTCGGTGCTCAGAACTCAGGGTGCTGGGTGCTCAGTGCTCAGGTGCTGGGTGCTAAGTACTCAGGGTGCTGGGTGCTCAGTACTCAGGGTGCTGGGTGCTCAGTGCGCAGGGTGCTGGGTGCTCAGTACTCAGGGTGCTGGGTGCTCAGCACTCAGGGTGCTCAGTACTCAGGGTGCTGGGTGCTCAGTGCTCGGGGTGCTGGGTGCTCAGTACTCAGGGTGCTCAGTACTCAGGGTGCTGGGTGCTCAGTGCTCGGGGTGCTGGATGCTCAGTGCTCAGGGTGATGGTGCTCAGTACTCAGGATGCTGGGTGCTCAGTACTCAGGGTGCTGGGTGCTCAGTACTCAGGGTGCTGGGTGCTCAGTCCTCAGGGTGCTCAGTGCTCAGGGTGCTGGGTGCTCAGTGCTCGGGGTGCTCGGTGCTCAGTACTCAGGTTGCTGAGTGCTCAGTACTCAGGTTGCTGGGTGCACAGTACTCAGGGTGCTGGGTGCTCAGTGCTCAGGGTGCTCAGTGCTCAGTACTCAGGGTGCTGGGTGCTCAGTACTCAGGGTGCTGGGTGCTCAGTGCTCGGGTTGGTGGGTGCTCATTACTCAGGGTGCTGGGTGCTCAGTGCTCGGGGTGCTCGGTGCTCAGTACTCAAGGTGCCTGGTGCTCAGTGCTCACGGTGCTGGGTGCTCAGTCCTCGGGGTGCTCCGTGCTCAGTGCTCAGGGTGCTGGGTGCTCAGTACTCAGGGTGCTCGGTGCTCAGTACTAAGGGTGCTCAGTGCTCAGTACTCAGGTTGCTCAGTGCTCAGTGCTCGGGGTGCTGGGTGCTCAGTACTCAGGGTGCTGGGTGCTCAGTACTCAGGGTGCTGGGTGCTCAGTGCTCAGTACTCAGGGTGCTCAGTGCTCAGGGTGCTCAGTGTTCACGGTGCTGGGTGCTCAGGGTGCTGGGTGCTCAGTGCTCTGGGTGCTGGGTGCTCAGTGCTCAGTGCTCAGGGTGCTGGGTGCTCAGTGCTCAGTGCTCAGGGTGCTGGGTGTTCAGTACTCAGGGTGCTCGGTGCTCAGTGCTCTGGGTGCTGGGTGCTCAGTACTCAGGGTGCTGGGTGCTCAGTATTCAGGGTGCTCAGTGCTCGGGGTGCTGGGTGCTCAGTACTCAGGGTGCTGGGTGCTCAGTACTCAGGGTGCTGGGTGCTCATTCTCGGGGTGCTGGGTGCTCAGTGCTCTGGGTGCTGGGGGCGCAGTACTCGGGGTGCTGGTTGCTCAGTGGTCAGCGTGCTGGGTGCTCAATACTCAGGGTGCTCGGTTCTCAGTACTCAGGGTGCTTGGTGCTCATTCTCGGGGTGCTGGGTGCTCAGTGCTCAGGGTGCTGGGTGCTCAGTGCTCAGGGTCCTCGGTGCTCAGTACTCAGTGTGCTCAGTACTCAGCGTGCTTTGTGCTCAGTGCTCAGGGTGCTGGGTGCTCAGTACTCAGGGTGCTGGGTGCTCAGTACTCACGGTGCTGGGTGCTCAGTACTCGGGGTGCTGGGTGCTCATTACACAGGGTGCTGGGTGCTCAGTGCTCGGGGTGCTCGCTGCTCAGTACTCTTGGTGCTGGGTGTTCAGTACTCAGGGTGCTGGGTGCTCAGTGCTCGGGGTGCTGGATGCTCAGTGCTCAGGGTGATCGGTGCTCAGTACTCAGGATGCTGGGTGCTCAGTACTCAGGGTGCTGGGTGCTCAGTACTCAGGGTGCTGGGTGCTCAGTGCTCAGGGTGCTCAGTGCTCACGGTGCTGGGTGCTCAGTGCTCGGGGTGCTCGGTGCACAGTACTCAGGTTGCTGAGTGCTCAGTACTCAGGTTGCTGGGTGCTCAGTACTCAGGGTGCTGGGTGCTCAGTGCTCAGGGTGCTCAGTGCTCAGTACTCAGGGTGCTGGGTGCTCAGTACTCAGGGTGCTGGGTGCTCAGTACTCAGGGTGCTCAGTGCTCGGGGAGCTCGGTGCTCAGTACTCAGGGTGCTGGGTGCTCAGTACTCAGTGCTCGGGGTCCTGGGTTCTCAGCCCTCTGGGTGCTTAGTGCACAGTACTCAGGGTGCTGGGTGCTCAGTATTCAGGGTGCTCAGTGCTCGGGGTGCTGGGTGCTCAGTACTCAGGGTGCTGGGTGCTCAGTACTCAGGGTGCTGGGTGCTCATTCTCGGTGTGCTGGGTGCTCAGTGCTCTGGGTGCTGGGTGCTCAGTACTCGGGGTGCTGGTTGCTCAGTGCTCAGCGTGCTGGGTGCTCAGTACTCAGGGTGCTCGGTTCTCAGTACTCAGGGTGCTCTGTGCTCATTCTCGGGGTGCTGGGTGCTCAGTGCTCAGGGTGCTGGGTGCTCAGTGCTCAGGGTCCTTGGTGCTCAGTACTCAGTGTGCTCAGTACTCAGCGTGCTTTGTGCTCAGTGCTCAGGGTGCTGGGTGCTCAGTACTCACGGTGCTGGGTGCTCAGTACTCGGGGTGCTGGGTGCTCATTACACAGGGTGCTGGGTGCTCAGTGCTCGGGGTGCTCGGTGCTCAGTACTCTTGGTGCTGGGTGCTCAGTACTCAGGGTGCTGGGTGCTCAGTGCTCGGGGTGCTCGGTGCTCAGTGCTCAGGATGCTCGGTGCTCAGTACTTTTGGTGCGGGGTGCTCAGTACTCAGGGTGCTGGGTGCTCAGTGCTCGGGGTGCTCGGTGCTCAGTACTCAGGGTGCTGGGTGCTCAGTACTCAGGGTGCTGGGTGCTCAGTGCTCAGTGTGCTGGGTGCTCAGTGCTCGGGGTGCTCGGTGCTCAGTACTCAGGGTGCTGGGTGCTCAGTGCTCAGGGTGCTGGGTGCTCAGTGCTCAGGGTGCTGGGTGCTCAGTACTCGGGGTGCTCGGTGCTCAGTACTCAGGGTGCTGGGTGCTCAGTACTCAGGGTGCTGGGTGCTCAGTACTCAGGGTGCTCGGTGCTCAGAACTCAGGGTGCTGGGTGCTCAGTGCTCAGGTGCTGGGTGCTAAGTACTCAGGGTGCTGGGTGCTCAGTACTCAGGGTGCTGGGTGCTCAGTGCGCAGGGTGCTGGTTGCTCAGTACTCAGGGTGCTGGGTGCTCAGCACTCAGGGTGCTCAGTACTCAGGGTGCTGGGTGCTCAGTGCTCGGGGTGCTGGGTGCTCAGTACTCAGGGTGCTCAGTACTCAGTGTGCTGGGTGCTCAGTGCTCGGGGTGCTGGATGCTCAGTGCTCAGGGTGATCGGTGCTCAGTACTCAGGATGCTGGGTGCTCAGTACTCAGGGTGCTGGGTGCTCAGTACTCAGGGTGCTGGGTGCTCAGTCCTCAGGGTGCTCAGTGCTCAGGGTGCTGGGTGCTCAGTGCTCGGGGTGCTCGGTGCTCAGTACTCAGGTTGCTGAGTGCTCAGTACTCAGGTTGCTGGGTGCTCAGTACTCAGGGTGCTGGGTGCTCAGTGCTCAGGGTGCTCAGTGCTCAGTACTCAGGGTGCTGGGTGCTCAGTACTCAGGGTGCTGGGTGCTCAGTGCTCGGGTTGGTGGGTGCTCATTACTCAGGGTGCTGGGTGCTCAGTGCTCGGGGTGCTCGGTGCTCAGTACTCAAGGTGCCTGGTGCTCAGTGCTCACGGTGCTGGGTGCTCAGTCCTCGGGGTGCTCCGTGCTCAGTGCTCAGGGTGCTGGGTGCTCAGTACTCAGGGTGCTCGGTGCTCAGTACTAAGGGTGCTCAGTGCTCAGTACTCAGGTTGCTCAGTGCTCAGTGCTCGGGGTGCTGGGTGCTCAGTACTCAGGGTGCTGGGTGCTCAGTGCTCGGGGTGCTGGATGCTCAGTGCTCAGGGTGTTCGGTGCTCAGTACTCAGGATGCTGGGTGCTCAGTACTCAGGGTGCTGGGTGCTCAGTACTCAGGGTGCTGGGTGCTCAGTCCTCAGGGTGCTCAGTGCTCACGGTGCTGGATGCTCAGTGCTCGGGGTGCTCGGTGCACAGTACTCAGGTTGCTGGGTGCTCATTCTCGGGGTGCTGGGTGCTCAGTGCTCTGGGTGCTGGGTGCTCAGTACTCGGGGTGCTGGTTGCTCAGTGTTCAGCGTGTTGGGTGCTCAGTACTCAGGGTGCTCGGTTCTCAGTACTCAGGGTGCTCAGTGCTCGGGGAGCTCGGTGCTCAGTACTCAGGGTGCTGGGTGCTCAGTACTCAGTGCTCGGGGTCCTGGGTTCTCAGCCCTCTGGGTGCTTAGTGCACAGTACTCAGGGTGCTGGGTGCTCAGTATTCAGGGTGCTCAGTGCTCGGGGTGCTGGGTGCTCAGTACTCAGGGTGCTGGGTGCTCAGTACTCAGGGTGCTGGGTGCTCATTCTCGGGGTGCTGGGTGCTCAGTGCTCTGGGTGCTGGGTGCTCAGTACTCGGGGTGCTGGTTGCTCAGTGCTCAGCGTGCTGGGTGCTCAGTACTCAGGGTGCTCGGTTCTCAGTACTCAGGGTGCTCTGTGCTCATTCTCGGGGTGCTGGGTGCTCAGTGCTCAGGGTGCTGGGTGCTCAGTGCTCAGGGTCCTTGGTGCTCAGTACTCAGTGTGCTCAGTACTCAGCGTGCTTTGTGCTCAGTGCTCAGGGTGCTGGGTGCTCAGTACTCACGGTGCTGGGTGCTCAGTACTCGGGGTGCTGGGTGCTCATTACACAGGGTGCTGGGTGCTCAGTGCTCGGGGTGCTCGGTGCTCAGTACTCTTGGTGCTGGGTGCTAAGTACTCAGGGTGCTGGGTGCTCAGTGCTCGGGGTGCTCGGTGCTCAGTGCTCAGGATGCTCGGTGCTCAGTACTTTTGGTGCGGGGTGCTCAGTACTCAGGGTGCTGGGTGCTCAGTGCTCGGGGTGCTCGGTGCTCAGTACTCAGGGTGCTGGGTGATCAGTACTCAGGGTGCTGGGTGCTCAGTGCTCAGGGTGCTGGGTGCTCAGTGCTCGGGGTGCTCGGTGCTCAGTACTCAGTGTGCTGGGTGCTCAGTGCTCGGGGTGCTGGGTGCTCAGTGCTCAGGGTGCTGGGTGCTCAGTACTCGGGGTGCTCGGTGCTCAGTACTCAGGGTGCTGGGTGCTCAGTACTCAGGGTGCTGGGTGCTCAGTACTCAGGGTGCTCGGTGCTCAGAACTCAGGGTGCTGGGTGCTCAGTGCTCAGGTGCTGGGTGCTAAGTACTCAGGGTGCTGGGTGCTCAGTACTCAGGGTGCTGGGTGCTCAGTGCGCAGGGTGCTGGGTGCTCAGTACTCAGGGTGCTGGGTGCTCAGCACTCAGGGTGCTCAGTACTCAGGGTGCTGGGTGCTCAGTGCTCGGGGTGCTGGGTGCTCAGTACTCAGGGTGCTCAGTACTCAGGGTGCTGGGTGCTCAGTGCTCGGGGTGCTGGATGCTCAGTGCTCAGGGTGATGGTGCTCAGTACTCAGGATGCTGGGTGCTCAGTACTCAGGGTGCTGGGTGCTCAGTACTCAGGGTGCTGGGTGCTCAGTCCTCAGGGTGCTCAGTGCTCAGGGTGCTGGGTGCTCAGTGCTCGGGGTGCTCGGTGCTCAGTACTCAGGTTGCTGAGTGCTCAGTACTCAGGTTGCTGGGTGCTCAGTACTCAGGGTGCTGGGTGCTCAGTGCTCAGGGTGCTCAGTGCTCAGTACTCAGGGTGCTGGGTGCTCAGTACTCAGGGTGCTGGGTGCTCAGTGCTCGGGTTGGTGGGTGCTCATTACTCAGGGTGCTGGGTGCTCAGTGCTCGGGGTGCTCGGTGCTCAGTACTCAAGGTGCCTGGTGCTCAGTGCTCACGGTGCTGGGTGCTCAGTCCTCGGGGTGCTCCGTGCTAAGTGCTCAGGGTGCTGGGTGCTCAGAACTCAGGGTGCTCGGTGCTCAGTACTAAGGGTGCTCAGTGCTCAGTACTCAGGTTGCTCAGTGCTCAGTGCTCGGGGTGCTGGGTGCTCAGTACTCAGGGTGCTGGGTGCTCAGTACTCAGGGTGCTGGGTGCTCAGTGCTCAGTACTCAGGGTGCTCAGTGCTCAGGGTGCTCAGTGTTCACGGTGCTGGGTGCTCAGGGTGCTGGGTGCTCAGTGCTCTGGGTGCTGGGTGCTCAGTGCTCAGTGCTCAGGGTGCTGGGTGCTCAGTGCTCAGTGCTCAGGGTGCTGGGTGTTCAGTACTCAGGGTGCTCGGTGCTCAGTGCTCTGGGTGCTGGGTGCTCAGTACTCAGGGTGCTGGGTGCTCAGTCCTCAGGGTGCTCAGTCCTCGGGGTGCTCGGTGCTCAGTATTCAGGGTGCTGGGTGTTCAGTGCTCAGGGTGCTGGGTGCTCAATGCTCGGGGTGCTGGGTGCTCGGTGCTCAGTTTGCTGGGTGCTCAGTACTCGGGGTGCTGGGTGCTCAGTACTCAGTGTGCTGGGTGCTCATTGCTCGGGGTGCTGGGTGCTCAGTGCTACGGGTGCTGGGTGCTCAGTGCTCGGGGCGCTGGGTGCTCAGTGCTCGGGGTGCTCGGTGCTCAGTACTCAGGGTGCTGGGTGCTCAGTGCTCAGGGTGCTCGGTGCTCAGTACTCAGGGTGCTGGGTGCTCAGTGCTCGGGGCGCTGGGTGCTCAGTGCTCGGGGTGCTCGGTGCTCAGTACTCAGGGTGCTGGGTGCTCAGTGCTCAGGGTGCTGGGTGCTCAGTACTCAGGGTGCTCGGTGCTCAGTGCTCGGTGTGCTCGGTGCTCAGTACATTGGGTGCTCAGTACTCAGGGTGCTGGGTGCTCAGTGCTCTGGTTGCTCAGTACTCAGGGTGCTGGTTGCTCAGTAATCAGGGTGCTGGGTGCTCAGGGCTCGGGGTGCTGGGTGCTCAGTACTCAGGGTGCTGGGTGCTCAGTACTCAGGGTGCTCAGTGCTCGTGGAGCTCGGTGCTCAGTACTCAGGGTGCTGGGTACTCAGTACTCAGTGCTCGGGGTCCTGGGTTCTCAGCCCTCTGGGTGCTTAGTGCACAGTACTCAGGGTGCTGGGTGCTCAGTATTCAGGGTGCTCAGTGCTCAGGGTGCTGGGTGCTCAGTACTCAGGGTGCTGGGTGCTCAGTACTCAGGGTGCTGGGTGCTCATTCTCGGGGTGCTGGGTGCTCAGTGCTCTGGGTGCTGGGTGCGCAGTACTCGGGGTGCTGGTTGCTCAGTGCTCAGCGTGCTGGGTGCTCAATACTCAGGGTGCTCGGTTCTCAGTACTCAGGGTGCTGGGTGCTCATTCTCGGGGTGCTGGGTGCTCAGTGCTCAGGGTGCTGGGTGCTCAGTGCTCAGGGTCCTCGGTGCTCAGTACTCAGTGTGCTCAGTACTCAGCGTGCTTTGTGCTCAGTGCTCAGGGTGCTGGGTGCTCAGTACTCAGGGTGCTGGGTGCTCAGTACTCACGGTGCTGGGTGCTCAGTACTCGGGGTGCTGGGTGCTCATTACACAGGGTGCTGGGTGCTCAGTGCTCGTGGTGCTCGCTGCTCAGTACTCTTGGTGCTGGGTGCTCAGTACTCAGGGTGCTGGGTGCTCAGTGCTCGGGGTGCTCGGTGCTCAGTGCTCAGGATGCTCGGTGCTCAGTACTTTTGGTGCTGGGTGCTCAGTACTCAGGGTGCTGGGTGCTCAGTGCTCGGGGTGCTCGGTGCTCAGTACTCAGGGTGCTGGGTGCTCAGTGCTCAGGGTGCTGGGTGCTCAGTACTCAGGTTGCTGAGTGCTCAGTACTCAGGTTGCTGGGTGCTCAGTACTCAGGGTGCTGGGTTCTCAGTGCTCAGGGTGCTCAGTGCTCAGTACTCAGGGTGCTGGGTGCTCAGTACTCAGGGTGCTGGGTGCTCAGTGCTCGGGTTGGTGGGTGCTCATTACTCACGGTGCTGGGTGCTCAGTCCTCGGGGTTCTCCGTGCTCAGTGCTCAGGGTGCTGGGTGCTCAGTACTCAGGGTGCTCGGTGCTCAGTACTAAGGGTGCTCAGTGCTCAGTACTCAGGTTGCTCAGTGCTCAGTGCTCGGGGTGCTGGGTGCTCAGTACTCAGGTTGCTGGGTGCTCAGTACTCAGGGTGCTGGGTGCTCAGTGCTCAGGGTGCTGGGTGCTCAGCACTCAGGGTGCTCAGTACTCAGGGTGCTGGGTGCTCAGTGCTCGGGGTGCTGGGTGCTCAGTACTCAGGGTGCTCAGTACTCAGGGGGCTGGGTGCTCAGTGCTCGGGGTGCTGGATGCTCAGTGCTCAGGGTGATCGGTGCTCAGTACTCAGGATGCTGGGTGCTCAGTATTCAGGGTGCTGGGTGCTCAGTACTCAGGGTGCTGGGTGCTCAGTCCTCAGGGTGCTCAGTGCTCAGGGTGCTGGGTGCTCAGTGCTCGGCGTGCTCGGTGCTCAGTACTCAGGTTGCTGAGTGCTCAGTACTCAGGTTGCTGGGTGCTCAGTACTCAGGGTGCTGGGTGCTCAGTGCTCAGGGTGCTCAGTGCTCAGTACTCAGGGTGCTGGGTGCTCAGTACTCAGGGTGCTGGGTGCTCAGTGCTCGGGTTGGTGGGTGCTCATTACTCAGGGTGCTGGGTGCTCAGTGCTCGGGGTGCTCGGTGCTCAGTACTCAAGGTGCCTGGTGCTCAGTGCTCACGGTGCTGGGTGCTCAGTCCTCGGGGTGCTCCGTGCTCAGTGCTCAGGGTGCTGGGTGCTCAGTACTCAGGGTGCTCGGTGCTCAGTACTAAGGGTGCTCAGTGCTCAGTACTCAGGTTGCTCAGTGCTCAGTGCTCGGGGTGCTGGGTGCTCAGTACTCAGGGTGCTGGGTGCTCAGTACTCAGGGTGCTGGGTGCTCAGTGCTCAGTACTCAGGGTGCTCAGTGCTCAGGGTGCTCAGTGTTCACGGTGCTGGGTGCTCAGGGTGCTGGGTGCTCAGTGCTCGGGGTGCTGGGTGCTAAGTGCTCAGTGCTCAGGGTGCTGGGTGCTCAGTGCTCAGTGCTCAGGGTGCTGGGTGTTCAGTACTCAGGGTGCTCGGTGCTCAGTGCTCTGGGTGCTGGGTGCTCAGTACTCGGGGTGCTGGGTGCTCAGTACTCAGGGTGCTGGGTGCTCATTGCTCGGGGTGCTGGGTGCTCAGTACTCAGGGTGCTGGGTGCTCAGTACTCAGGGTGCTGGGTGCTCAGTGCTCGGGTTGGTGGGTGCTCATTACTCAGGGTGCTGGGTGCTCAGTGCTCGGGGTGCTCGGTGCTCAGTACTCAAGGTGCCTGGTGCTCAGTGCTCACGGTGCTGGGTGCTCAGTCCTCGGGGTGCTCCGTGCTCAGTGCTCAGGGTGCTGGGTGCTCAGTACTCAGGGTGCTCGGTGCTCAGTACTAAGGGTGCTCAGTGCTCAGTACTCAGGTTGCTCAGTGCTCAGTGCTCGGGGTGCTGGGTGCTCAGTACTCAGGGTGCTGGGTGCTCAGTACTCAGGGTGCTAGGTGCTCAGTGCTCAGGGTGCTGGGTGCTCAGCACTCAGGGTGCTCAGTACTCAGGGTGCTGGGTGCTCAGTGCTCGGGGTGCTGGGTGCTCAGTACTCAGGGTGCTCAGTACTCAGGGTGCTGGGTGCTCACTGCTCGGGGTGCTGGATGCTCAGTGCTCAGGGTGATCGGTGCTCAGTACTCAGGATGCTGGGTGCTCAGTACTCAGGGTGCTGGGTGCTCAGTACTCAGGGTGCTGGGTGCTCAGTCCTCAGGGTGCTCAGTGCTCAGGGTGCTGGGTGCTCAGTTCTCGGGGTGCTCGGTGCTCAGTACTCAGGTTGCTGAGTGCTCAGTACTCAGGTTGCTGGGTGCTCAGTACTCAGGGTGCTGGGTGCTCAGTGCTCAGGGTGCTCAGTGCTCAGTACTCAGGGTGCTGGGTGCTCAGTACTCAGGGTGCTGGGTGCTCAGTGCTCGGGTTGGTGGGTGCTCATTACTCAGGGTGCTGGGTGCTCAGTGCTCGGGGTGCTCGGTGCTCAGTACTCAAGGTGCCTGGTGCTCAGTGCTCACGGTGCTGGGTGCTCAGTCCTCGGGGTGCACCGTGCTCAGTGCTCAGGGTGCTGGGTGCTCAGTACTCAGGGTGCTCGGTGCTCAGTACTAAGGGTGCTCAGTGCTCAGTACTCAGGTTGCTCAGTGCTCAGTGCTCAGGGTGCTGGGTGCTCAGTACTCAGGGTGCTGGGTGCTCAGTACTCAGGGTGCTGGGTGCTCAGTGCTCAGTACTCAGGGTGCTCAGTGCTCAGGGTGCTCAGTGTTCACGGTGCTGGGTGCTCAGGGTGCTGGGTGCTCAGTGCTCGGGGTGCTGGGTGCTCAGTGCTCAGTGCTCAGGGTGCTGGGTGCTCAGTGCTCAGTGCTCAGGGTGCTGGGTGTTCAGTACTCAGGGTGCTCGGTGCTCAGTGCTCTGGGTGCTGGGTGCTCAGTACTCAGGGTGCTGGGTGCTCAGTCCTCAGGGTGCTCAGTCCTCGGGGTGCTCGGTGCTCAGTATTCAGGGTGCTGGGTGTTCAGTGCTCAGGGTGCTCGGTGCTCAATGCTCGGGGTGCTGGGTGCTCGGTGCTCAGGTTGCTGGGTGCTCAGTACTCGGGGTGCTGGGTGCTCAGTACTCAGGGTGCTGGGTGCTCATTGCTCGGGGTGCTGGGTGCTCAGTGCTACGGGTGCTGGGTGCTCAGTGCTCGGGGCGCTGGGTGCTCAGTGCTCGGGGTGCTCGGTGCTCAGTACTCAGGGTGCTGGGTGCTCAGTGCTCAGGGTGCTCGGTGCTCAGTACTCAGGGTGCTGGGTGCTCAGTGCTCAGGGCGCTGGGTGCTCAGTGCTCGGGGTGCTCGGTGCTCAGTACTCAGGGTGCTGGGTGCTCAGTGCTCAGGGTGCTGGGTGCTCAGTACTCAGGGTGCTCGGTGCTCAGTGCTCGGTGTGCTTGGTGGTCAGTACATTGGGTGCTCAGTACTCAGGGTGCTGGGTGCTCAGTGCTCTGGTTGCTCAGTACTCAGGGTGCTGGTTGCTCAGTAATCAGGGTGCTGGGTGCTCAGGGCTCGGGGTGCTGGGTGCTCAGTACTCAGGGTGCTGGGTGCTCAGTACTCATTGTGCTCAGTGCTCGTGGAGCTCGGTGCTCAGTACTCAGGGTGCTGGGTACTCAGTACTCAGTGCTCGGGGTCCTGGGTTCTCAGCCCTCTGGGTGCTTAGTGCACAGTACTCAGGGTGCTGGGTGCTCATTATTCAGGGTGCTCAGTGCTCGGGGTGCTGGGTGCTCAGTACTCAGGTTGCTGGGTGCTCAGTACTCAGGGTGCTGGGTGCTCATTCTCGGGGTGCTGGGTGCTCAGTGCTCTGGGTGCTGGGTGCGCAGAACTCGGGGTGCTGGTTGCTCAGTGCTCAGCGTGCTGGGTGCTCAATACTCAGGGTGCTCGGTTCTCAGTACTCAGGGTGCTGGGTGCTCATTCTCGGGGTGCTGGGTGCTCAGTGCTCAGGGTGCTGGGTGCTCAGTGCTCAGGGTCCTCGGTGCTCAGTACTCAGTGTGCTCAGTACTCAGCGTGCTTTGTGCTCAGTGCTCAGGGTGCTGGGTGCTCAGTACTCAGGGTGCTGGGTGCTCAGTACTCACGGTGCTGGGTGCTCAGTACTCGGGGTGCTGGGTGCTCATTACACAGGGTGCTGGGTGCTCAGTGCTCGGGGTGCTCGCTGCTCAGTACTCTTGGTGCTGGGTGCTCAGTACTCAGGGTGCTGGGTGCTCAGTGCTCGGGGTGCTCGGTGCTCAGTGCTCAGGATGCTCGGTGCTCAGTACTTTTGGTGCTGGGTGCTCAGTACTCAGGGTGCTGGGTGCACAGTGCTCGGGGTGCTCGGTGCTCAGTACTCAGGGTGCTGGGTGCTCAGTGCTCAGGGTGCTGGGTGCTCAGTACTCAGGTTGCTGAGTGCTCAGTACTCAGGTTGCTGGGTGCTCAGTACTCAGGGTGCTGGGTGCTCAGTGCTCAGGGTGCTCAGTGCTCAGTACTCAGGGTGCTGGGTGCTCAGTGCTCGGGTTGGTGGGTGCTCATTACTCACGGTGCTGGGTGCTCAGTCCTCGGGGTTCTCCGTGCTCAGTGCTCAGGGTGCTGGGTGCTCAGTACTCAGGGTGCTCGGTGCTCAGTACTAAGGGTGCTCAGTGCTCAGTACTCAGGTTGCTCAGTGCTCAGTGCTCGGGGTGCTGGGTGCTCAGTACTCAGGTTGCTGGGTGCTCAGTACTCAGGGTGCTGGGTGCTCAGTGCTCAGGGTGCTGGGTGCTCAGCACTCAGGGTGCTCAGTACTCAGGGTGCTGGGTGCTCAGTGCTCGGGGTGCTGGGTGCTCAGTACTCAGGGTGCTCAGTACTCAGGGTGCTGGGTGCTCAGTGCTCGGGGTGCTGGATGCTCAGTGCTCAGGGTGATCGGTGCTCAGTACTCAGGATGCTGGGTGCTCAGTACTCAGGGTGCTGGGTGCTCAGTACTCAGGGTGCTGGGTGCTCAGTCCTCAGGGTGCTCAGTGCTCAGGGTGCTGGGTGCTCAGTTCTCGGCGTGCTCGGTGCTCAGTACTCAGGTTGCTTAGTGCTCAGTACTCAGGTTGCTGGGTGCTCAGTACTCAGGGTGCTGGGTGCTCAGTGCTCAGGGTGCTCAGTGCTCAGTACTCAGGGTGCTGGGTGCTCAGTACTCAGGGTGCTGGGTGCTCAGTGCTCGGGTTGGTGGGTGCTCATTACTCAGGGTGCTGGGTGCTCAGTGCTCGGGGTGCTCGGTGCTCAGTACTCAAGGTGCCTGGTGCTCAGTGCTCACGGTGCTGGGTGCTCAGTCCTCGGGGTGCTCCGTGCTCAGTGCTCAGGGTGCTGGGTGCTCAGTACTCAGGGTGCTCGGTGCTCAGTACTAAGGGTGCTCAGTGCTCAGTACTCAGGTTGCTCAGTGCTCAGTGCTCGGGGTGCTGGGTGCTCAGTACTCAGGGTGCTGGGTTCTCAGTACTCAGGGTGCTGGGTGCTCAGTGCTCAGTACTCAGGGTGCTCAGTGCTCAGGGTGCTCAGTGTTCACGGTGCTGGGTGCTCAGGGTGCTGGGTGCTCAGTGCTCGGGGTGCTGGGTGCTAAGTGCTCAGTGCTCAGGGTGCTGGGTGCTCAGTGCTCAGTGCTCAGGGTGCTGGGTGTTCAGTACTCAGGGTGCTCGGTGCTCAGTGCTCTGGGTGCTGGGTGCTCAGTACTCGGGGTGCTGGGTGCTCAGTACTCAGGGTGCTGGGTGCTCATTGCTCGGGGTGCTGGGTGCTCAGTTCTCAGGGTGCTGGGTGCTCAGTACTCAGGGTGCTGGGTGCTCAGTGCTCGGGTTGGTGGGTGCTCATTACTCAGGGTGCTGGGTGCTCAGTGCTCGGGGTGCTCGGTGCTCAGTACTCAAGGTGCCTGGTGCTCAGTGCTCACGGTGCTGGGTGCTCAGTCCTCGGGGTGCTCCGTGCTCAGTGCTCAGGGTGCTGGGTGCTCAGTACTCAGGGTGCTCGGTGCTCAGTACTAAGGGTGCTCAGTGCTCAGTACTCAGGTTGCTCAGTGCTCAGTGCTCGGGGTGCTGGGTGCTCAGTACTCAGTGTGCTGGGTGCTCAGTACTCAGTGTGCTGGGTGCTCAGTGCTCAGGGTGCTGGGTGCTCAGCACTCAGGGTGCTCAGTACTCAGGGTGCTGGGTGCTCAGTGCTCGGGGTGCTGGGTGCTCAGTACTCAGGGTGCTCAGTACTCAGGGTGCTGGGTGCTCACTGCTCGGGGTGCTGGATGCTCAGTGCTCAGGGTGATCGGTGCTCAGTACTCAGGATGCTGGGTGCTCATTACTCAGGGTGCTGGGTGCTCAGTGCTCGGGGTGCTCGGTGCTCAGTACTCAAGGTGCCTGGTGCTCAGTGCTCACGGTGCTGGGTGCTCAGTCCTCGGGGTGCACCGTGCTCAGTGCTCAGGGTGCTGGGTGCTCAGTACTCAGGGTGCTCGGTGCTCAGTACTAAGGGTGCTCAGTGCTCAGTACTCAGGTTGCTCAGTGCTCAGTGCTCGGGGTGCTGGGTGCTCAGTACTTAGGGTGCTGGGTGCTCAGTACTCAGGGTGCTGTGTGCTCAGTGCTCAGTACTCAGGGTGCTCAGTGCTCAGGGTGCTCAGTGTTCACGGTGCTGGGTGCTCAGGGTGCTGGGTGCTCAGTGCTCGGGGTGCTGGGTGCTCAGTGCTCAGTGCTCAGGGTGCTGGGTGCTCAGTGCTCAGTGCTCAGGGTGCTGGGTGTTCAGTACTCAGGGTGCTCGGTGCTCAGTGCTCTGGGTGCTGGGTGCTCAGTACTCAGGGTGCTGGGTGCTCAGTCCTCAGGGTGCTCAGTCCTCGGGGTGCTCGGTGCTCAGTATTCAGGGTGCTGGGTGTTCAGTGCTCAGGGTGCTCGGTGCTCAATGCTCGGGGTGCTGGGTGCTCGGTGCTCAGGTTGCTGGGTGCTCAGTACTCGGGGTGCTGGGTGCTCAGTACTCAGGGTGCTGGGTGCTCATTGCTCGGGGTGCTGGGTGCTCAGTGCTACGGGTGCTGGGTGCTCAGTGCTCGGGGCGCTGGGTGCTCAGTGCTCGGGGTGCTCGGTGCTCAGTACTCAGGGTGCTGGGTGCTCAGTGCTCAGGGTGCTCGGTGCTCAGTACTCAGGGTGCTGGGTGCTCAGTGCTCAGGGCGCTGGGTGCTCAGTGCTCGGGGTGCTCGGTGCTCAGTACTCAGGGTGCTGGGTGCTCAGTGCTCAGGGTGCTGGGTGCTCAGTACTCAGGGTGCTCGGTGCTCAGTGCTCGGTGTGCTTGGTGCTCAGTACATTGGGTGCTCAGTACTCAGGGTGCTGGGTGCTCAGTGCTCTGGTTGCTCAGTACTCAGGGTGCTGGTTGCTCAGTAATCAGGGTGCTGGGTGCTCAGGGCTCGGGGTGCTGGGTGCTCAGTACTCAGGGTGCTGGGTGCTCAGTACTCATTGTGCTCAGTGCTCGTGGAGCTCGGTGCTCAGTACTCAGGGTGCTGGGTACTCAGTACTCAGTGCTCGGGGTCCTGGGTTCTCAGCCCTCTGGGTGCTTAGTGCACAGTACTCAGGGTGCTGGGTGCTCAGTATTCAGGGTGCTCAGTGCTCGGGGTGCTGGGTGCTCAGTACTCAGGGTGCTGGGTGCTCAGTACTCAGGGTGCTGGGTGCTCATTCTCGGGGTGCTGGGTGCTCAGTGCTCTGGGTGCTGGGTGCGCAGAACTCGGGGTGCTGGTTGCTCAGTGCTCAGCGTGCTGGGTGCTCAATACTCAGGGTGCTCGGTTCTCAGAACTCAGGGTGCTGGGTGCTCATTCTCGGGGTGCTGGGTGCTCAGTGCTCAGGGTGCTGGGTGCTCAGTGCTCAGGGTCCTCGGTGCTCAGTACTCAGTGTGCTCAGTACTCAGCGTGCTTTGTGCTCAGTGCTCAGGGTGCTGGGTGCTCAGTACTCAGGGTGCTGGGTGCTCAGTACTCACGGTGCTGGGTGCTCAGTACTCGGGGTGCTGGGTGCTCATTACACAGGGTGCTGGGTGCTCAGTGCTCGGGGTGCTCGCTGCTCAGTACTCTTGGTGCTGGGTGCTCAGTACTCAGGGTGCTGGGTGCTCAGTGCTCGGGGTGCTCGGTGCTCAGTGCTCAGGATGCTCGGTGCTCAGTACTTTTGGTGCTGGGTGCTCAGTACTCAGGGTGCTGGGTGCACAGTGCTCGGGGTGCTCGGTGCTCAGTACTCAGGGTGCTGGGTGCTCAGTGCTCAGGGTGCTGGGTGCTCAGTACTCAGGTTGCTGAGTGCTCAGTACTCAGGTTGCTGGGTGCTCAGTACTCAGGGTGCTGGGTGCTCAGTGCTCAGGGTGCTCAGTGCTCAGTACTCAGGGTGCTGGGTGCTCAGTGCTCGGGTTGGTGGGTGCTCATTACTCACGGTGCTGGGTGCTCAGTCCTCGGGGTTCTCCGTGCTCAGTGCTCAGGGTGCTGGGTGCTCAGTACTCAGGGTGCTCGGTGCTCAGTACTAAGGGTGCTCAGTGCTCAGTACTCAGGTTGCTCAGTGCTCAGTGCTCGGGGTGCTGGGTGCTCAGTACTCAGGTTGCTGGGTGCTCAGTACTCAGGGTGCTGGGTGCTCAGTGCTCAGGGTGCTGGGTGCTCAGCACTCAGGGTGCTCAGTACTCAGGGTGCTGGGTGCTCAGTGCTCGGGGTGCTGGGTGCTCAGTACTCAGGGTGCTCAGTACTCAGGGTGCTGGGTGCTCAGTGCTCATGGTGCTGGATGCTCAGTGCTCAGGGTCATCGGTGCTCAGTACTCAGGATGCTGGGTGCTCAGTACTCAGGGTGCTGGGTGCTCAGTACTCAGGGTGCTGGGTGCTCAGTCCTCAGGGTGCTCAGTGCTCAGGGTGCTGGTTGCTCAGTTCTCGGCGTGCTCGGTGCTCAGTACTCAGGTTGCTGAGTGCTCAGTACTCAGGTTGCTGGGTGCTCAGTACTCAGGGTGCTGGGTGCTCAGTGCTCAGGGTGCTCAGTGCTCAGTACTCAGGGTGCTGGGTGCTCAGTACTCAGGGTGCTGGGTGCTCAGTGCTCGGGTTGGTGGGTGCTCATTACTCAGGGTGCTGGGTGCTCAGTGCTCGGGGTGCTCGGTGCTCAGTACTCAAGGTGCCTGGTGCTCAGTGCTCACGGTGCTGGGTGCTCAGTCCTCGGGGTGCTCCGTGCACAGTGCTCAGGGTGCTGGGTGCTCAGTACTCAGGGTGCTCGGTGCTCAGTACTAAGGGTGCTCAGTGCTCAGTACTCAGGTTGCTCAGTGCTCAGTGCTCGGGGTGCTGGGTGCTCAGTACTCAGGGTGCTGGGTGCTCAGTACTCAGGGTGCTGGGTGCTCAGTGCTCAGTACTCAGGGTGCTCAGTGCTCAGGGTGCTCAGTGTTCACGGTGCTGGGTGCTCAGGGTGCTGGGTGCTCAGTGCTCGGGGTGCTGGGTGCTAAGTGCTCAGTGCTCAGGGTGCTGGGTGCTCAGTGCTCAGTGCTCAGGGTGCTGGGTGTTCAGTACTCAGGGTGCTCGGTGCTCAGTGCTCTGGGTGCTGGGTGCTCAGTACTCGGGGTGCTGGGTGCTCAGTACTCAGGGTGCTGGGTGCTCATTGCTCGGGGTGCTGGGTGCTCAGTACTCAGGGTGCTGGGTGCTCAGTACTCAGGGTGCTGGGTGCTCAGTGCTCGGGTTGGTGGGTGCTCATTACTCAGGGTGCTGGGTGCTCAGTGCTCGGGGTGCTCGGTGCTCAGTACTCAAGGTGCCTGGTGCTCAGTGCTCACGGTGCTGGGTGCTCAGTCCTCGGGGTGCTCCGTGCTCAGTGCTCAGGGTGCTGGGTGCTCAGTACTCAGGGTGCTCGGTGCTCAGTACTAAGGGTGCTCAGTGCTCAGTACTCAGGTTGCTCAGTGCTCAGTGCTCGGGGTGCTGGGTGCTCAGTACTCAGGGTGCTGGGTGCTCAGTACTCAGGGTGCTGGGTGCTCAGTGCTCAGGGTGCTGGGTGCTCAGCACTCAGGGTGCTCAGTACTCAGGGTGCTGGGTGCTCAGTGCTCGGGGTGCTGGGTGCTCAGTACTCAGGGTGCTCAGTACTCAGGGTGCTGGGTGCTCACTGCTCGGGGTGCTGGATGCTCAGTGCTCAGGGTGATCGGTGCTCAGTACTCAGGATGCTGGGTGCTCAGTACTCAGGGTGCTGGGTGCTCAGTACTCAGGGTGCTGGGTGCTCAGTCCTCAGGGTGCTCAGTGCTCAGGGTGCTGGGTGCTCAGTTCTCGGGGTGCTCGGTGCTCAGTACTCAGGTTGCTGAGTGCTCAGTACTCAGGTTGCTGGGTGCTCAGTACTCAGGGTGCTGGGTGCTCAGTGCTCAGGGTGCTCAGTGCTCAGTACTCAGGGTGCTGGGTGCTCAGTACTCAGGGTGCTGGGTGCTCAGTGCTCCGGTTGGTGGGTGCTCATTACTCAGGGTGCTGGGTGCTCAGTGCTCGGGGTGCTCGGTGCTCAGTACTCAAGGTGCCTGGTGCTCAGTGCTCACGGTGCTGGGTGCTCAGTCCTCGGGGTGCACCGTGCTCAGTGCTCAGGGTGCTGGGTGCTCAGTACTCAGGGTGCTCGGTGCTCAGTACTAAGGGTGCTCAGTGCTCAGTACTCAGGTTGCTCAGTGCTCAGTGCTCGGGGTGCTGGGTGCTCAGTACTCAGGGTGCTGGGTGCTCAGTACTCAGGGTGCTGGGTGCTCAGTGCTCAGTACTCAGGGTGCTCAGTGCTCAGGGTGCTCAGTGTTCACGGTGCTGGGTGCTCAGGGTGCTGGGTGCTCAGTGCTCGGGGTGCTGGGTGCTCAGTGCTCAGTGCTCAGGGTGCTGGGTGCTCAGTGCTCAGTGCTCAGGGTGCTGGGTGTTCAGTACTCAGGGTGCTCGGTGCTCAGTGCTCTGGGTGCTGGGTGCTCAGTACTCAGGGTGCTGGGTGCTCAGTCCTCAGGGTGCTCAGTCCTCGGGGTGCTCGGTGCTCAGTATTCAGGGTGCTGGGTGTTCAGTGCTCAGGGTGCTCGGTGCTCAATGCTCGGGGTGCTGGGTGCTCGGTGCTCAGGTTGCTGGGTGCTCAGTACTCGGGGTGCTGGGTGCTCAGTACTCAGGGTGCTGGGTGCTCATTGCTCGGGGTGCTGGGTGCTCAGTGCTACGGGTGCTGGGTGCTCAGTGCTCGAGGCGCTGGGTGCTCAGTGCTCGGGGTGCTCGGTGCTCAGTACTCAGGGTGCTGGGTGCTCAGTGCTCAGGGTGCTCGGTGCTCAGTACTCAGGGTGCTGGGTGCTCAGTGCTCAGGGCGCTGCGTGCTCAGTGCTCGGGGTGCTCGGTGCTCAGTACTCAGGGTGCTGGGTGCTCAGTGCTCAGGGTGCTGGGTGCTCAGTACTCAGGGTGCTCGGTGCTCAGTGCTCGGTGTGCTTGGTGCTCAGTACATTGGGTGCTCAGTACTCAGGGTGCTGGGTGCTCAGTGCTCTGGTTGCTCAGTACTCAGGGTGCTGGTTGCTCAGTAATCAGGGTGCTGGGTGCTCAGTGCTCGGGGTGCTGGGTGCTCAGTACTCAGGGTGCTGGGTGCTCAGTACTCAGGGTGCTGGGTGCTCATTCTCGGGGTGCTGGGTGCTCAGTGCTCTGGGTGCTGGGTGCGCAGTACTCGGGGTGCTGGTTGCTCAGTGCTCAGCGTGCTGGGTGCTCAATACTCAGGGTGCTCGGTTCTCAGTACTCAGGGTGCTGGGTGCTCATTCTCGGGGTGCTGGGTGCTCAGTGCTCAGGGTGCTGGGTGCTCAGTGCTCAGGGTCCTCGGTGCTCAGTACTCAGTGTGCTCAGTACTCAGCGTGCTTTGTGCTCAGTGCTCAGGGTGCTGGGTGCTCAGTACTCAGGGTGCTGGGTGCTCAGTACTCACGGTGCTGGGTGCTCAGTACTCGGGGTGCTGGGTGCTCATTACACAGGGTGCTGGGTGCTCAGTGCTCGGGGTGCTCGCTGCTCAGTACTCTTGGTGCTGGGTGCTCAGTACTCAGGGTGCTGGGTGCTCAGTGCTCGGGGTGCTCGGTGCTCAGTGCTCAGGATGCTCGGTGCTCAGTACTTTTGGTGCTGGGTGCTCAGTACTCAGGGTGCTGGGTGCACAGTGCTCGGGGTGCTCGGTGCTCAGTACTCAGGGTGCTGGGTGCTCAGTGCTCAGGGTGCTGGGTGCTCAGTACTCAGGTTGCTGAGTGCTCAGTACTCAGGTTGCTGGGTGCTCAGTACTCAGGGTGCTGGGTGCTCAGTGCTCAGGGTGCTCAGTGCTCAGTACTCAGGGTGCTGGGTGCTCAGTACTCAGGGTGCTGGGTGCTCAGTGCTCGGGTTGGTGGGTGCTCATTACTCAGGGTGCTGGGTGCTCAGTGCTCGGGGTGCTCGGTGCTCAGTACTCAAGGTGCCTGGTGCTCAGTGCTCACGGTGCTGGGTGCTCAGTCCTCGGGGTGCTCCGTGCTCAGTGTTCAGGGTGCTGGGTGCTCAGTACTCAGGGTTCTCGGTGCTCAGTACTAAGGGTGCTCAGTGCTCAGTACTCAGGTTGCTCAGTGCTCAGTGCTCGGGGTGCTGGGTGCTCAGTACTCAGGGTGCTGGGTGCTCAGTACTCAGGGTGCTGGGTGCTCAGTGCTCAGTGCTCAGGGTGCTCAGTGCTCAGTGTGCTCAGTGTTCACGGTGCTGGGTGCTCAGGGTGCTGGGTGCTCAGTGCTCGGGGTGCTGGGTGCTCAGTGCTCAGTGCTCAGGGTGCTGGGTGCTCAGTGCTCAGTGCTCAGGGTGCTGGGTGTTCAGTACTCAGGGTGCTCGGTGCTCAGTGCTCTGGGTGCTGGGTGCTCAGTACTCAGGGTGCTGGGTGCTCAGTCCTCAGGGTGCTCAGTCCTCGTTGTGCTCGGTGCTCAGTACTCAGGGTGCTGGGTGTTCAGTGCTCAGGGTGCTGGGTGCTCAATGCTCGGGGTGCTGGGTGCTCGGTGCTCAGGTTGCTGGGTGCTCAGTACTCGGGGTGCTGGTTGCTCAGTACTCAGGGTGCTGGGTGCTCATTGCTCGGGGTGCTGGGTGCTCAGTGCTACGGGTGCTGGGTGCTCAGTGCTCGGGGTGCTGGGTGCTCAGTGCTCGGGGCGCTGGGTGCTCAGTGCTCGGGGTGCTCGGTGCTCAGTACTCAGGGTGCTGGGTGCTCAGTGCTCAGGGTGCTCGGTGCTCAGTTCTCAGGGTGCTGGGTGCTCAGTGCTCGGTGTGCTCGGTGCTCAGTACATTGGGTGCTCAGTACTCAGGGTGCTGGGTGCTCAGTGCTCAGTGTGATCGGTGCTCAGTACTCAGGGTGCTCAGTACTCAGGGTGCTGGGTGCTCAGGGCTCGGGGTGCTGGGAGCTCAGTACTCAGGGTGCTGGGTGCTCAGTGCTCGGGGTGCTGGGTGCTGAGTGCTCAGGGTGCTGGGTGCTCAGTACTCGGGGTGCTCGGTGCTCAGTACTCAGGGTGCTGGGTGCTCAGTACTCAGGGTGCTGGGTGCTCAGTACTCAGGGTGCTCGCTGCTCAGTACTCAGGGTGCTGGGTGCTCAGTGCTCAGCGTGCTGGGTGCTCAGTACTCAGGGTGCTCGGTGCTCAGTGCTCAGGGTGATCGGTGCTCAGTCCTCAGGGTGCTCAGTACTCAGGGTGTTGGGTGCTCAGTGCTCTGGTTGCTCAGTACTCAGGGTGCTGGGTGCTCAGTACTCAGGGTGCTGGGTGCTCAGGGCTCGGGGTGCTGGGTGCTCAGTACTCAGGGTGCTGGGTGCTCAGTGCTCAGGGTGCTGGGTGCTCAGTACTCAGGGTGCTGGGTGCTCAGTACTCAGGGTGCTCAGTGCTCGTGGAGCTCGGTGCTCAGTACTCAGGGTGCTGGGTGCTCAGTACTCAGTGCTCGGGGTCCTGGGTTCTCAGCCCTCTGGGTGCTTAGTGCACAGTACTCAGGGTGCTGGGTGCTCAGTATTCAGGGTGCTCAGTGCTCGGGGTGCTGGGTGCTCAGTACTCAGGGTGCTGGGTGCTCAGTACTCAGGGTGCTGGGTTCTCATTCTCGGGGTGCTGGGTGCTCAGTGCTCTGGGTGCTGGGTGCTCAGTACTCGGGGTGCTGGTTGCTCAGTGCTCAGCGTGCTGGGTGCTCAGTACTCAGGGTGCTCGGTTCTTAGTACTCAGGGTGCTGGGTGCTCATTCTCGGGGTGCTGGGTGCTCAGTGCTCAGGGTGCTGGGTGCTCAGTGCTCAGGGTCCTCGGTGCTCCGTACTCAGTGTGCTCAGTACTCAGCGTGCTTTGTGCTCAGTGCTCAGGGTGCTGGGTGCTCAGTACTCAGGGTGCTGGGTGCTCAGTACTCACGGTTCTCAGTGCTCAGTACTCGGGGTGCTGGGTGCTCATTACACAGGGTGCTGGGTGCTCAGTGCTCGGGGTGCTCATTGCTCAGTACTCTTGGTGCTGGGTGCTCAGTACTCAGGGTGCTGGGTGCTCAGTGCTCGGGGTGTTCGGTGCTCAGTGCTCAGGATGCTCGGTGCTCAGTACTTTTGGTGCTGGGTGCTCAGTACTCAGGGTGCTGGGTGCTCAGTGCTCGGGGTGCTCGGTGCTCAGTACTCAGGGAGCTGGGTGCTCAGTGCTCAGGGTGCTGGGTGCTCAGTACTCAGGTTGCTGGGTGCTCAGTGCTCAGGGTGCTGTGTGCTCAGTACTCATGGTGCTGGGTGCTCAGTACTCAGGGTGCTGGGTGCTCAGTGCTCAGGGTGCTGGGTGCTCAGTGCTCGGGGTGCTCAGTGCTCAGTACTCAGGGTGCTGGGTGCTCAGTGCTCGGGGTGCTGGGTGCTCAGTGCTCAGGGTGCTGGGTGCTCAGTACTCGGGGTGCTCGGTGCTCAGTACTCAGGGTGCTGGGTGCTCAGTACTCAGGGTGCTGGGTGCTCAGTACTCAGTGTGCTCGGTGCTCAGAACTCAGGGTGCTGGGTGCTCAGCACTCAGGGTGCTCAGTACTCAGGGTGCTGGGTGCTCAGTGCTCGGGGTGCTGGGTACTCAGTACTCAGGGTGCTCAGTACTCAGGGTGCTGGGTGCTCAGTGCTCGGGGTGCTGGATGCTCAGTGCTCAGGGTGATCGGTGCTCAGTACTCAGGATGCTGGGTGTTCAGTACTCAGGGTGCTGGGTGCTCAGTACTCAGGGTGCTGGGTGCTCAGTCCTCAGGGTGCTCAGTGCTCAGGGTGCTGGGTGCTCAGTGCTCGGGGTGCTCGGTGCTCAGTACTCAGGGTGCTGGGTGCTCAGTACTCAGGGTGCTGGGTGCTCAGTGCTCAGGGTGCTCAGTGCTCAGTACTCAGGGTGCTGGGTTCTCAGTACTCAAGGTGCTGGGTGCTCAGTGCTCGGGTTGGTGGGTGCTCATTACTCAGGGTGCTGGGTGCTCAGTGCTCGGGGTGCTCGGTGCTCAGTACTCAGGGTGCTGGGTGCTCAGTGCTCGGGGTGCTGGGTGCTCAGTCCTCGGGGTGCTCCGTGCTCAGTGCTCAGGGTGCTGGGTGCTCAGTACTCAGGTTGCTCAGTGCTCAGTGCTCGGGGTGCTGGGTGCTCAGTACTCAGGGTGCTGGGTGCTCAGTACTCAGGGTGCTGGGTGCTCAGTGCTCAGTACTCAGCGTGCTGGGTGCTCAGTGCTTAGAGTGTTGGGTGCTCAGTACTCAGGGTGCTGGGTGCTCAGTGATCAGTGCTCAGGGTGCTCAGTGCTCAGGGTGCTCAGTGTTCACGGTGCTGGGTGCTCAGGGTGCTGGGTGCTCAGTGCTCGGGGTGCTGGGTGCTCAGTGCTCAGTGCTCAGGGTGCTGGGTGCTCAGTGCTCAGTGCTCAGGGTGCTGGGTGTTCAGTACTCAGGGTGCTCGGTGCTCAGTGCTCTGGGTGCTGGGTGCTCAGTACTCAGGCTGCTGGGTGCTCAGTCCTCAGGGTGCTCAGTACTCAGGGTGCTCGGTGCTCAGTGCTCAGTACTCAGGGTGCTCAGTGCTCAGTACTCAGAGTGCTTTGTGCTCAGTGCTCAGGGTGTTCAGTGCTCAGTACTCAGCGTGCTTTGTGCTCAGTGCTCAGGGTGCTGGGTGCTCAGTGCTCAGGGTGCTGGGTGCTGAGTACTCGGGGTGCTGGGTGCATAGTGCTCGGGGTGCTGGGTGCTCAGTGCTCGGGGTGCTGGGTGCTCAGTGCTCGGGGTGCTGGGTGCTCAGTGCTCGGGGTGCTGGGTGCTCATTGCTCAGGGTGCTGGGTGCTCAGTGCTCGGGGTGCTCGGTGCTCAGTGCTCGGGGTGCTGGGTGCTCAGTACTCGGGGTGCTCGGTGCTCAGTACTCAGGGTGCTGGGTGTTCAGTGCTCAGGGTGCTGGGTGCTCTGTGCTCGGGGTGCTGGGTGCTCGGTGCTCAGGTTGCTGGGTGCTCAGTACTCGGTGTGCTCGGTGCTCAGTACGTTGGGTGCTCAGTACTCAGGGTGCTTTGTGCTCAGTGCTCAGGGTGATCGGTGCTCAGTACTCAGGGTGCTCAGTACTCAGGGTGCTGGGTGCTCAGGGCTCGGGGTGCTGGGAGCTCAGTACTCAGGGTGCTGTGTGCTCAGTGCTCGGGGTGCTGGGTGCTGAGTGCTCAGGGTGCTGGGTGCTCAGTACTCGGGGTGCTCAGTGCTCAGTACTCAGGGTGCTGGGTGCTCAGTACTCAGGGTGCTCGCTGCTCAGTACTCAGGGTGCTGGGTGCTCAGTGCTCAGGGTGCTGGGTGCTCAGTACTCAGGGTGCTCGGTGCTCAGTACTCAGGGTGATCGGTGCTCAGTCCTCAGGGTGCTCAGTACTCAGGGTGCTGGGTGCTCAGTGCTCTGGTTGCTCAGTACTCAGGGTGCTGGGTGCTCAGTACTCAGGGTGCTGGGTGCTCAGTGCTCGGGGTGCTGGGTGCTCAGTACTCAGTGCTCGGGGTCCTGGGTTCTCAGCCCTCTGGGTGCTTAGTGCACAGTACTCAGGGTGCTGGGTGCTCAGTATTCAGGGTGCTCAGTGCTCGGGGTGCTGGGTGCTCAGTACTCAGGGTGCTGGGTGCTCAGTACTCAGGGTGCTGGGTGCTCATTCTCGGAGTGCTGGGTGCTCAGTGCTCGGGGTGCTGGGTGCTCAGTACTCGGGGTGCTGGTTGCTCAGTGCTCAGCGTGCTGGGTGCTCAGTACTCAGGGTGCTCGGTTCTCAGTACTCAGGGTGCTGGGTGCTCATTCTCGGGGTGCTGGGTGCTCAGTGCTCAGGGTGCTGGGTGCTCAGTGCTCAGGGTCCTCGCTGCTCAGTACTCAGGGTGCTCAGTACTCAGCGTGCTTTGTGCTCAGTGCTCAGGGTGCTGGGTGCTCAGTACTCAGGGTGCTGGGTGCTCAGTGCTCAGGGTGCTGGGTGCTCAGTACTCAGGGTGCTGGGTGCTCAGTGCTCGGGTTGGTGGGTGCTCATTACTCAGGGTGCTGGGTGCTCAGTGCTCGTGGTGCTCGGTGCTCAGTACTCAAGGTGCTGGGTGCTCAGTGCTCACGGTGCTGGGTGCTCAGTCCTCGGGGTGCTCCGTGCTCAGTGCTCAGGGTGCTGGGTGCTCAGTACTCAGGGTGCTCGGTGCTCAGTACTAAGGGTGCTCAGTGCTCAGTACTCAGGTTGCTCAGTGCTCAGTGCTCGGGGTGCTGGGTGCTCAGTACTCAGGGTGCTGGGTGCTCAGTACTCAGGGTGCTGATTGCTCAGTGCTCAGTACTCAGGGTGCTGGGTGCTCAGTGCTCAGTGCTCAGGGTGCTCAGTGCTCAGGGTGCTCAGTGTTCACGGTGCTGGGTGCTCAGGGTGCTGGGTGCTCAGTGCTCGGGGTGCTGGGTGCTCAGTGCTCAGTGCTCAGGGTGCTGGGTGCTCAGTGCTCAGTGCTCAGGGTGCTGGGTGTTCAGTACACAGGGTGCTCGGTGCTCAGTGCTCTGGGTGCTGGGTGCTCAGTACTCAGGGTGCTGGGTGCTCAGTCCTCAGGGTGCTCAGTACTCAGGCTGCTCGGTGCTCAGTGCTCAGTACTCAGGTTGCTCAGTGCTCAGTACTCAGAGTGCTTTGTGCTCAGTGCTCAGGGTGTTCAGTGCTCATTACTCAGCGTGCTTTGAGCTCAGTGCTCAGGGTGCTGGGTGCTCAGTGCTCAGGGTGCTGGGTGCTGAGTACTCGGGGTGCTGGGTGCTCAGTGCTCGGGGTGCTGGGTGCTCAGTGCTCGCGGTGCTGGGTGCTCAGTGCTCGGGGTGCTGGGTGCTCAGTGCTCGGGTGCTGGGTGCTCAGTGCTCGGGGTGCTCGGTGCTCAGTGCTCTGGGTGCTCGGTGCTCATTCTCAGGGTGCTGGGTGCTCAGTGCTCAGGGTGCTGGGTGCTCAGTGCTCAGGGTCCTCGGTGCTCAGTACTCAGGGTGCTCAGTACTCAGCGTGCTTTGTGCTCAGTGCTCAGGGTGCTGTGTGCTCAGTACTCAGGGTGCTGGGTGCTCAGTGCTCAGGGTGCTGGGTGCTCAGTGCTCGGGGTGCTCGGTGCTCAGTACTCAGGGTGATGGGTGCTCAGTGCTCGGGGTGCTGGGTGCACAGTGCTCAGGGTGCTGGGTGCTCAGTACTCGGGGTGCTTGGTGCTCAGTACTCAGGGTGCTGGGTGCTCAGTACTCAGGGTGCTGGGTGCTCAGTACTCAGGGTGCTCGGTGCTCAGAACTCAGGGTGCTGGGTGCTCAGTGCTCTGGTGCTGGGTGCTAAGTACTCAGGGTGCTGGGTGCTCAGTACTCAGGGTGCTGGGTGCTCAGTGCTCAGGGTGCTGGGTGCTCAGTACTCAGGGTGCTGGGTGCTCAGCACTCAGGGTGCTCAGTACTCAGGGTGCTGGGTGCTCAGTGCTCGGGGTGCTGGATGCTCAGTGCTCAGGGTGATCGGTGCTCAGTACTCAGGATGCTGGGTGCTCAGTACTCAGGATGCTGGGTGCTCAGTACTCAGGGTGCTGGGTGCTCAGTCCTCAGGGTGCTCAGTGCTCAGGGTGCTGGGTGCTCAGTGCTCGGGGTGCTAGGTGCTCAGTACTCAGGTTGCTGAGTGCTCAGTACTCAGGTTGCTGGGTGCTCAGTACTCAGGGTGCTGGGTGCTCAGTGCTCAGGGTGCTCAGTGCTCAGTACTCATGGTGCTGGGTGCTCAGTATTCAGGGTGCTGGGTGCTCAGTGCTCGGGTTGGTGGGTGCTCATTACTCAGGGTGCTGGGTGCTCAGTGCTCGGGGTGCTCGGTGCTCAGTACTCAAGGTGCTGGGTGCTCAGTGCTCACGGTGCTGGGTGCTCAGTCCTCGGGGTGCTCCGTGCTCAGTGCTCAGGGTGCTGGGTGCTCAGTACTCAGGGTGCTCGGTGCTCAGTACTAAGGGTGCTCAGTGCTCAGTACTCAGGTTGCTCAGTGCTCAGTGCTCGGGGTGCTGGGTGCTCAGTACTCATGGTGCTGGGTGCTCAGTACTCAGGGTGCTGAGTGCTCAGTGCTCAGGGTGCTGGGTGCTCAGTGCTCGGGGTGCTCGGTGCTCAGTACTCAGGGTGCTGGGTGCTCAGTGCTCGGGTTGCTGGGTGCTCAGTGCTCAGGGTGCTGGGTGCTCAGTACTCGGGGTGCTCGGTGCTCAGTACTCAGGGTGCAGGGTGCTCAGTACTCAGGGTGCTGGGTACTCAGTACTCAGTGTGCTCGGTGCTCAGAACTCAGGGTGCTGGGTGCTCAGCACTCAGGGTGCTCAGTACTCAGGGTGCTGGGTGCTCAGTGCTCGGGGTGCTGGGTGCTCAGTACTCAGGGTGCTCAGTACTCAGGGTGCTGGGTGCTCAGTGCTCGGGGTGCTGGATGCTCAGTGCTCAGGGTGATCGGTGCTCAGTACTCAGGATGCTGGTTGTTCAGTACTCAGGGTGCTGGGTGCTCAGTACTCAGGGTGCTGGGTGCTCAGTCCTCAGGGTGCTCAGTGCTCAGGGTGCTGGGTGCTCAGTGCTCGGGGTGCTCGGTGCTCAGTACTCAGGTTGCTGGGTGCTCAGTACTCAGGGTGCTGGGTGCTCAGTGCTCAGGGTGCTCAGTGCTCAGTACTCAGGGTGCTGGGTGCTCAGTACTCAGGGTGCTGGGTGCTCAGTGCTCGGGTTGGTGGGTGCTCATTACTCAGGGTGCTGGGTGCTCAGTGCTCGGGGTGCTCGGTGCTCAGTACTCAAGGTGCCTGGTGCTCAGTGCTCACGGTGCTGGGTGCTCAGTCCTCGGGGTGCTCCGTGCTCAGTGCTCAGGGTGCTGGGTGCTCAGTACTCAGGTTGCTCAGTGCTCAGTGCTCGGGGTGCTGGGTGCTCAGTACTCAGGGTGCTGGGTGCTCAGTACTCAGGGTGCTGGGTGCTCAGTGCTCAGTACTCAGAGTGCTGGGTGCTCAGTGCTTAGAGTGTTGGGTGCTCAGTACTCAGGGTGCTGGGTGCTCAGTGATCAGTGCTCAGGGTGTTCATTGCTCAATGTGCTCAGTGTTCACGGTGCTGGGTGCTCAGGGTGCTGGGTGCTCAGTGCTCGGGGTGCTGGGTGCTCAGTGCTCAGTGCTCAGGGTGCTGGGTGCTCAGTGCTCAGTGCTCAGTGTGCTGGGTGTTCAGTACTCAGGGTGCTCGGTGCTCAGTGCTCTGGGTGCTGGGTGCTCAGTACTCAGGGTGCTGGGTGCTCAGTCCTCAGGGTGCTCAGTACTCAGGGTGCTCGGTGCTCAGTGCTCAGTACTCAGGGTGCTCAGTGCTCAGTACTCAGAGTGCTTTGTGCTCAGTGCTCAGGGTGTTCAGTGCTCAGTACTCAGCGTGCTTTGTGCTCAGTGCTCAGGGTGCTGGGTGCTCAGTGCTCAGGGTGCTGGGTGCTGAGTACTCGGGGTGCTGGGTGCATAGTGCTCGGGGTGCTGGGTGCTCAGAGCTCGGGTTGCTGGGTGCTCAGTGCTCGGGGTGCTGGGTGCTCATTGCTCAGTGTGCTGGGTGCTCAGTGCTCGGGGTGCTCGGTGCTCAGTGCTCGGGGTGCTGGGTGCTCAGTACTCGGGGTGCTCGGTGCTCAGTACTCAGGGTGCTGGGTGTTCAGTGCTCAGGGTGCTGGGTGCTCAGTGCTCGGGGTGCTGGGTGCTCGGTGCTCAGGTTGCTGGGTGCTCAGTACTCGGTGTGCTCGGTGCTCAGTACGTTGGGTGCTCAGTACTCAGGGTGCTTTGTGCTCAGTGCTCAGGGTGATCGGTGCTCAGTACTCAGGGTGCTCAGTACTCAGGGTGCTGGGTGCTCAGGGCTCGGGGTGCTGGGAGCTCAGTACTCAGGGTGCTGGGTGCTCAGTGCTCGGGGTGCTGGGTGCTGAGTGCTCAGGGTGCTGGGTGCTCAGTACTCGGGGTGCTCGGTGCTCAGTACTCAGGGTGCTGGGTGCTCAGTACTCAGGGTGCTCGCTGCTCAGTACTCAGGGTGCTGGGTGCTCAGTGCTCAGGGTGCTGGGTGCTCAGTACTCAGGGTGCTCGGTGCTCAGTACTCAGGGTGATCGGTGCTCAGTCCTCAGGGTGCTCAGTACTCAGGGTGCTGGGTGCTCAGTGCTCTGGTTGCTCAGTACTCAGGGTGCTGGGTGCTCAGTACTCAGGGTGCTGGGTGCTCAGTGCTCGGGGTGCTGGGTGCTCAGTACTCAGGGTGCTGGGTGCTCAGTGCTCAGGGTGCTGGGTGCTCAGTACTCAGGGTGCTGGGTGCTCAGTACTCAGGGTGCTGGGTGCTCAGTCCTCAGGGTGCTCAGTGCTTAGGGTGCTGGGTGCTCAGTGCTCGGGGTGCTGGGTGCTCAGTGCTCAGGGTGCTGGGTGCTCAGTACTCAGGGTGCTGGGTGCTCAGTACTCAGGGTGCTGGGTGCTCAGTCCTCAGGGTGCTCAGTGCTTAGGGTGCTGGGTGCTCAGTGCTCAGGGTGCTGGGTGCTCAGTGCTCGGGGTGCTGGGTGCTCGGTGCTCAGGTTGCTGGGTGCTCAGTACTCGGTGTGCTCGGTGCTCAGTACGTTGGGTGCTCAGTACTCAGGGTGCTTTGTGCTCAGTGCTCAGGGTGATCGGTGCTCAGTACTCAGGGTGCTCAGTACTCAGGGTGCTGGGTGCTCAGGGCTCGGGGTGCTGGGAGCTCAGTACTCAGGGTGCTGGGTGCTCAGTGCTCGGGGTGCTGGGTGCTGAGTGCTCAGGGTGCTGGGTGCTCAGTACTCGGGGTGCTCGGTGCTCAGTACTCAGGGTGCTGGGTGCTCAGTACTCAGGGTGCTCGCTGCTCAGTACTCAGGGTGCTGGGTGCTCAGTGCTCAGGGTGCTGGGTGCTCAGTACTCAGGGTGCTCGGTGCTCAGTACTCAGGGTGATCGGTGCTCAGTCCTCAGGGTGCTCAGTACTCAGGGTGCTGGGTGCTCAGTGCTCTGGTTGCTCAGTACTCAGGGTGCTGGGTGCTCAGTACTCAGGGTGCTGGGTGCTCAGTACTCAGGGTGCTGGGTGCTCAGTGCTCGGGGTGCTGGGTGCTCAGTACTCAGGGTGCTGGGTGCTCAGTGCTCAGGGTGCTGGGTGCTCAGTACTCAGGGTGCTGGGTGCTCAGTACTCAGGGTGCTCAGTGCTCGGGGAGCTCGGTGCTCAGTACTCAGGGTGCTGGGTGCTCAGTACTCAGTGCTCGGGGTCCTGGGTTCTCAGCCCTCTGGGTGCTTAGTGCACAGTACTCAGGGTGCTGGGTGCTCAGTATTCAGGGTGCTCAGTGCTCGGGGTGCTGGGTGCTCAGTACTCAGGGTGTTGGGTGCTCAGTACTCAGGGTGCTCATTGCTCAGGGTGCTGGGTGCTTAGTACTCATGGTGCTGGGTGCTCAGTACTCAGGGTGCTGGGTGCTCATTCTCGGGGTGCTGGGTGCTCAGTGCTCGGGGTGCTGGGTGCTCAGTACTCGGGGTGCTGGTTGCTCAGTGCTCAGCGTGCTGGGTGCTCAGTACTCAGGGTGCTCGGTTCTCAGTACTCAGGGTGCTGGGTGCTCATTCTCGGGGTGCTGGGTGCTCAGTGCTCAAGGTGCTGGGTGCTCAGTGCTCAGGGTCCTCGCTGCTCAGTACTCAGGGTGCTCAGTACTCAGCGTGCTTTGTGCTCAGTGCTCAGGGTGCTGGGTGCTCAGTACTCAGGGTGCTGGGTGCTCAGTGCTCAGGGTGCTGGGTGCTCAGTGCTCGGGGTGCTCGGTGCTCAGTACTCAGGGTGCTGGGTGCTCAGTGCTCGGGGTGCTGGGTGCTCAGTGCTCAGGGTGCTGGGTGCTCAGTACTCGGGGGGCTTGGTGCTCAGTACTCAGGGTGCTGGGTGCTCAGTACTCAGGGTGCTGGGTGCTCAGTACTCAGGGTGCTCGGTGCTCAGAACTCAGGGTGCTGGGTGCTCAGTGCTCAGGTGCTGGGTGCTAAGTACTCAGGGTGCTGGGTGCTCAGTACTCAGGGTGCTGGGTGCTCAGTGCTCAGGGTGCTGGGTGCTCAGTACTCAGGGTGCTGGGTGCTCAGCACTCAGGGTGCTCAGTACTGAGGGTGCTGGGTGCTCAGTGCTCGGGGTGCTGGGTGCTCAGTACTCAGGGTGCACAGTACTCAGGGTGCTGGGTGCTCAGTGCTCGGGGTGCTGGATGCTCAGTGCTCAGGGTGATCGGTGCTCAGTACTCAGGATGCTGGGTGCTCAGTACTCAGGGTGCTGGGTGCTCAGTACTCAGGGTGCTGGGTGCTCAGTCCTCAGGGTGCTCAGTGCTCAGGGTGCTGGGTGCTCAGTGCTCTGGGTGCTTGGTGCTCAGTACTCCGGTTGCTGAGTGCTCAGTACTCAGGTTGCTGGGTGCTCAGTACTCAGGGTGCTGGGTGCTCAGTGCTCAGGGTGCTCAGTGCTCAGTACTCAGGGTGCTGGGTGCTCAGTACTCAGGGTGCTGCGTGCTCAGTGCTCGGGTTGGTGGGTGCTCATTACTCAGGGTGCTGGGTGCTCAGTGCTCGGGGTGCTCGGTGCTCAGTACTCAAGGTGCTGGGTGCTCAGTGCTCACGGTGCTGGGTGCTCAGTCCTCGGGGTGCTCCGTGCTCAGTGCTCAGGGTGCTGGGTGCTCAGTACTCAGGGTGCTCGGTGCTCAGTACTAAGGGTGCTCAGTGCTCAGTACTCAGGTTGCTCAGTGCTCAGTGCTCGGGGTGCTGGGTGCTCAGTACTCAGGGTGCTGGGTGCTCAGTACTCAGGGTGCTGGGTGCTCAGTGCTCAGTACTCAGCGTGCTGGGTGCTCAGTGCTTAGAGTGTTGTGTGCTCAGTACTCAGGGTGCTGGGTGCTCAGTGCTCAGTGCTCAGGGTGCTCAGTGCTCAGGGTGCTCAGTGTTCACGGTGCTGGGTGCTCAGGGTGCTGGGTGCTCAGTGCTCAGTACTCAGCGTGCTGGGTGCTCAGTGCTTAGAGTGTTGTGTGCTCAGTACTCAGGGTGCTGGGTGCTCAGTGCTCAGTTCTCAGGGTGCTGGGTGCTCAGTGCTCAGTGCTCAGGGTGCTGGGTGTTCAGTACTCAGGGTGCTCGGTGCTCAGTGCTCTGGGTGCTGGGTGCTCAGTACTCAGGGTGCTGGGTGCTCAGTCCTCAGGGTGCTCAGTACTCAGGCTGCTCGGTGCTCAGTGCTCAGTACTCAGGTTGCTCAGTGCTCAGTACTCAGAGTGCTTTGTGCTCAGTGCTCAGGGTGTTCAGTGCTCATTACTCAGCGTGCTTTGTGCTCAGTGCTCAGGGTGCTGGGTGCTCAGTGCTCAGGGTGCTGGGTGCTGAGTACTCGGGGTGCTGGGTGCTCAGTGCTCGGGGTGCTGGGTGCTCAGTGCTCGGGGTGCTGGGTGCTCAGTGCTCGGGGTGCTGGGTGCTCAGTGCTCGGGTGCTGGGTGCTCAGTGCTCGGGGTGCTCGGTGCTCAGTGCTCGGGGTGCTCGGTGCTCATTCTCAGGGTGCTGGGTGCTCAGTGCTCAGGGTGCTGGGTGCTCAGTGCTCAGGGTCCTCGGTGCTCAGTACTCAGGGTGCTCAGTACTCAGCGTGCTTTGTGCTCAGTGCTCAGGGTGCTGTGTGCTCAGTACTCAGGGTGCTGGGTGCTCAGTGCTCAGGGTGCTGGGTGCTCAGTGCTCGGGGTGCTCGGTGCTCAGTACTCAGGGTGATGGGTGCTCAGTGCTCGGGGTGCTGGGTGCACAGTGCTCAGGGTGCTGGGTGCTCAGTACTCGGGGTGCTTGGTGCTCAGTACTCAGGGTGCTGGGTGCTCAGTACTCAGGGTGCTGGGTGCTCAGTACTCAGGGTGCTCGGTGCTCAGAACTCAGGGTGCTGGGTGCTCAGTGCTCAGGTGCTAGGTGCTAAGTACTCAGGGTGCTGGGTGCTCAGTACTCAGGGTGCTGGGTGCTCAGTGCTCAGGGTGCTGGGTGCTCAGTACTCAGGGTGCTGGGTGCTCAGCACTCAGGGTGCTCAGTACTCAGGGTGCTTGGTGCTCAGTGCTCAGGGTGCTGGGTGCTCAGTACTCAGGGTGCTCAGTACTCAGGGTGCTGGGTGCTCAGTGCTCGGGGTGCTGGATGCTCAGTGCTCAGGGTGATCGGTGCTCAGTACTCAGGATGCTGGGTGCTCAGTACTCAGGGTGCTGGGTGCTCAGTACTCAGGGTGCTGGGTGCTCAGTCCTCAGGGTGCTCAGTGCTCAGGGTGCTGGGTGCTCAGTGCTCGGGGTGCTAGGTGCTCAGTACTCAGGTTGCTGAGTGCTCAGTACTCAGGTTGCTGGGTGCACAGTACTCAGGGTGCTGGGTGCTCAGTGCTCAGGGTGCTCAGTGCTCAGTACTCATGGTGCTGGGTGCTCAGTACTCAGGGTGCTGGGTGCTCAGTGCTCGGATTGGTGGGTGCTCATTACTCAGGGTGCTGGGTGCTCAGTGCTCGGGGTGCTCGGTGCTCAGTACTCAAGGTGCTGGGTGCTCAGTGCTCACGGTGCTGGGTGCTCAGTCCTCGGGCTGCTCCGTGCTCAGTGCTCAGGGTGCTGGGTGCTCAGTACTCAGGGTGCTCGGTGCTCAGTACTAAGGGTGCTCAGTGCTCAGTACTCAGGTTGCTCAGTGCTCAGTGATCGGGGTGCTGGGTGCTCAGTACTCAGGGTGCTGGGTGCTCAGTACTCAGTGTGCTGGGTGCTCAGTGCTCAGTACTCAGGGTGCTGGGTGCTCAGTGCTTAGAGTGTTGGGTGCTCAGTACTCAGGGTCCTGGGTGCTCAGTTCTCAGTGCTCAGGGTGCTCAGTGCTCAGAGTGCTCAGTGTTCACGGTGCTGGGTGCTCAGGGTGCTGGCTGCTCAGTGCTCGGGGTGCTGGGTGCTCAGTGCTCAGTGCTCAGGGTGCTTGGTGCTCAGTGCTCAGTGCTCAGGGTGCTGGGTGTTCAGTACTCAGGGTGCTCGGTGCTCAATGCTCTGGGTGCTAGGTGCTCAGTACTCAGGGTGCTGGGTGCTCAGTGCTCGGGGTGCTCGGTGCTCAGTACTCAAGGTGCTGGGTGCTCAGTGCTCGGGGTGCTCCGTGCTCAGTGCTCAGGGTGCTGGGTGCTCAGTACTCAGGGTGCTCAGTACTCAGGCTGCTCGGTGCTCAGTGCTCAGTACTCAGGTTGCTCAGTGCTCAGTACTCAGAGTGCTTTGTGCTCAGTGCTCAGGGTGTTCAGTGCTCATTACTCAGCGTGCTTTGTGCTCAGTGCTCAGGGTGCTGGGTGCTCAGTGCTCAGGTTGCTGGGTGCTGAGTACTCGGGGTGCTGGGTGCTCAGTGCTCGGGGTGCTGGGTGCTCAGTGCTCGGGGTGCTGGGTGCTCAGGGCTCGGGGTGCTGGGTGCTCAGTGCTCGGGTGCTGGGTGCTCAGTGCTCGGGGTGCTCGGTGCTCAGTGCTCGTTGTGCTCGGTGCTCATTCTCAGGGTGCTGGGTGCTCAGTGCACAGGGTGCTGGGTGCTCAGTGCTCAGGGTCCTCGGTGCTCAGTACTCAGGGTGCTCAGTACTCAGCGTGCTTTGTGCTCAGTGCTCAGGGTGCTGTGTGCTCAGTACTCAGGGTGCTAGGTGCTCAGTGCTCAGGGTGCTGGGTGCACAGTGCTCAGGGTGCTGGGTGCTCAGTGCTCGGGGTGCTCGGTGCTCAGTACTCAGGGTGATGGGTGCTCAGTGCTCGGGGTGCTGGGTGCACAGTGCTCAGGGTGCTGGGTGCTCAGTACTCGGGGTGCTTGGTGCTCAGTACTCAGGGTGCTGGGTGCTCAGTACTCAGGGTGCTGGGTGCTCAGTACTCAGGGTGCTCGGTGCTCAGAACTCAGGGTGCTGGGTGCTCAGTGCTCAGGTGCTGGGTGCTAAGTACTCAGGGTGCTGGGTGCTCAGTACTCAGGGTGCTGGGTGCTCAGTGCTCAGGGTGCTGGGTGCTCAGTACTCAGGGTGCTTGGTGCTCAGCACTCAGGGTGCTCAGTACTCAGGGTGCTTGGTGCTCAGTGCTCAGGGTGCTGGGTGCTCAGTACTCAGGGTGCTCAGTACTCAGGGTGCTGGGTGCTCAGTGCTCGGGGTGCTGGATGCTCAGTGCTCAGGGTGATCGGTGCTCAGTACTCAGGATGCTGGGTGCTCAGTACTCAGGGTGCTGTGTGCTCAGTACTCAGGGTGCTGGGTGCTCAGTCCTCAGGGTGCTCAGTGCTCAGGGTGCTGGGTGCTCAGTGCTCGGGGTGCTAGGTGCTCAGTACTCAGGTTGCTGAGTGCTCAGTACTCAGGTTGCTGGGTGCTCAGTACTCAGGGTGCTGGGTGCTCAGTGCTCAGGGTGCTCAGTGCTCAGTACTCATGGTGCTGGGTGCTCAGTACTCAGGGTGCTGGGTGCTCAGTGCTCGGGTTGGTGGGTGCTCATTACTCAGGGTGCTGGGTGCTCAGTGCTCGGGGTGCTCGGTGCTCAGTACTCAAGGTGCTGGGTGCTCAGTGCTCACGGTGCTGGGTGCTCAGTCCTCGGGGTGCTCCGAGCTCAGTGCTCAGGGTGCTGGGTGCTCAGTACTCAGGGTGCTCGGTGCTCAGTACTAAGGGTGCTCAGTGCTCAGTACTCAGAGTGCTTTGTGCTCAGTGCTCAGGGTGTTCAGTGCTCAGTACTCAGCGTGCTTTGTGCTCAGTGCTCAGGGTGCTGGGTGCTCAGTGCTCGGGGTGCTGGGTGCTCAGTACTCAGGGTGCTGGGTGCTCAGTACTCAGTGTGCTGGGTGCTCAGTGCTCAGTACTCAGGGTGCTGGGTGCTCAGTGCTTAGAGTGTTGGGTGCTCAGTACTCAGGGTGCTGGGTGCTCAGTTCTCAGTGCTCAGGGTGCTCAGTGCTCAGAGTGCTCAGTGTTCACGGTGCTGGGTGCTCAGGGTGCTGGGTGCTCAGTGCTCGGCGTGCTGGGTGCTCAGTGCTCAGTGCTCAGGGTGCTGGGTGCTCAGTGCTCAGTGCTCAGGGTGCTGGGTGTTCAGTACTCAGGGTGCTCGGTGCTCAGTGCTCTGGGTGCTAGGTGCTCAGTACTCAGGGTGCTGGGTGCTCAGTCCTCAGGGTGCTCAGTACTCAGGGTGATCGGTGCTCAGTGCTCAGTACTCAGGGTGCTCAGTGCTCAGTACTCAGAGTGCTTTGTGCTCAGTGCTCAGGGTGTTCAGTGCTCAGTACTCAGCGTGCTTTGTGCTCAGTGCTCAGGGTGCTGGGTACTCAGTGCTCGGGGTGCTGGGTGCTCAGTGCTCGGGGTGTTGGGTGCTCAGTGCTCGGGGTGCTGGGTGCTCAGTGCTCGGGGTGCTGGGTGCTCATTGCTCGGGGTGCTGGGTGCTCAGTGCTCGGGGTGCTCGGTGCTCAGTGCTCGGGATGCTGGGTGCTCAGTACTCGGGGTGCTCGGTGCTCAGTACTCAGGGTGCTGGGTGTTCAGTGCTCAGGGTGCTGGGTGCTCAGTGCTCGGGGTGCTGGGTGCTCGGTGCTCAGGTTGCTGGGTGCTCAGTACTCGGGGTGCTGGGTGCTCAGTACTCAGGGTGCTGGGTGCTCATTGCTCGGGGTGCTGGGTGCTCAGTGCTACGGGTGCTGGGTGCTCAGTGCTCGGGGTGCTGGGTGCTCAGTGCTCGGAGCGCTGGGTGCTCAGTGCTCGGGGTGCTCGGTGCTCAGTACTCAGGGTGCTGGGTGCTCAGTGCTCAGGGTGCTCGGTGCTCAGTACTCAGGGTGCTGGGTGCTCAGTGCTCGGTGTGCTCGGTGCTCAGTACGTTGGGTGCTCAGTACTCAGGGTGCTTTGTGCTCAGTGCTCAGGGTGATAGGTGCTCAGTACTCAGGGTGCTCAGTACTCAGAGTGCTGGGTGCTCAGGGGTCGGGGTGCTGGGAGCTCAGTACTCAGGGTGCCGGGTGCTCAGTGCTCGGGGTGCTGGGTGCTGAGTGCTCAGGGTGCTGGGTGCTCAGTACTCGGGGTGCTCGGTGCTCAGTACTTAGGGTGGTGGGTGCTCAGTACTCAGGGTGCTGGGTGCTCAGTACTCAGGGTGCTCGCTGCTCAGTACTCAGGGTGCTGGGTGCTCAGTGCTCAGGGTGCAGGGAGCTCAGTACTCAGGGTGCTCGGTGCTCAGTACTAAGGGTGATCGGTGGTCAGTCCTCAGGGTGCTCAGTACTCAGGGTGCTGGGTGCTTAGTGCTCTGGTTGCTCAGTACTCAGTGTGCTGGGTGCTCAGTACTCAGGGTGCTGGGTGCTCAGTGCTCGGGGTGCTGGGTGCTCAGTACTCAGGGTGCTGGGTGCTCAGTGCTCAGGGTGCTGGGTGCTCAGTACTCAGGGTGCTGGGTGCTCAGTACTCAGTGCTCGGGGTCCTGGGTTCTCAGCCCTCTGGGTGCTTAGTGCACAGTACTCAGGGTGCTGGGTGCTCAGTATTCAAGGTGCTCAGTGCTCGGGGTGCTGGGTGCTCAGTACTCAGGGTGCTGATTGCTCAGTACTCAGGGTGCTGGGTGCTCATTCTCGGGGTGCTGGGTGCTCAGTGCTCGGGGTGCTGGGTGCTCAGTACTCGGGGTGCTGGTTGCTCAGTGCTCAGCGTGCTGGGTGCTCAGTACTCAGGGTGCTCGGTTCTCAGTACTCAGGGTGCTGAGTGCTCATTCTCGGGGTGCTGGGTGCTCAGTGCTCAGGGTGCTGGGTGCTCAGTGCTCAGGGTCCTCGGTGCTCAGTACTCAGGGTGCTCAGTACTCAGCGTGCTTTGTGCTCAGTGCTCAGGGTGCTGAGTGCTCAGTACTCAGGGTGCTGGGTGCTCAGTACTCGGGGAGCTGGGTGCTCATTACACAGGGTGCTGGGTGCTCAGTGCTCGGGGTGCTCGCTGCTCAGTACTCTTGGTGCTGGGTGCTCAGTACTCAGGGTGCTGTTTGCTCAGTGCTCGGGGTGCTCGGTGCTCAGTGCTCAGGATGCTCGGTGCTCAGTACTTTTGGTGCTGGGTGCTCAGTACTCGGGGTGCTGGTTGCTCAGTGCTCAGCGTGCTGGGTGCTCAGTACTCAGGGTGCTCGGTTCTCAGTACTCAGGGTGCTGGGTGCTCATTCTCGGGGTGCTGGGTGCTCAGTGCTCAGGGTGCTGGGTGCTCAGTGCTCAGGGTCCTCGGTGCTCAGTACTCAGGGTGCTCAGTACTCAGCGTGCTTTGTGCTCAGTGCTCAGGGTGCTGGGTGCTCAGTACTCAGGGTGCTGGGTGCTCAGTACTCGGGGAGCTGGGTGCTCATTACACAGGGTGCTGGGTGCTCAGTGCTCGGGGTGCTCGCTGCTCAGTACTCTTGGTGCTGGGTGCTCAGTACTCAGGGTGCTGGGTGCTCAGTGCTCGGGGTGCTCGGTGCTCAGTGCTCAGGATGCTCGGTGCTCAGTACTTTTGGTGCTGGGTGCTCAGTACTCAGGGTGCTGGGTGCTCAGTGCTCGGGGTGCTCGGTGCTCAGTACTCAGGGTGCTGGGTTCTCAGTGCTCAGGGTGCTGGGTGCTCAGTACTCAGGGTGCTGGTTGCTCAGTGCTCAGGGTGCTGGGTCCTCAGTACTCAGGGTGCTCGGTGCTCAGTGCTCAGGGTGCTGGGTGCTCAGTGCTCGGGGTGCTCGGTGCTCAGTACTCAGGGTGCTGGGTGCTCAGTGCTCGGGGTGCTGGGTGCTCAGTGCTCAGGGTGCTGGGTGCTCAGTACTCAGGGTGCTCGGTGCTCAGAACTCAGGGTGCTGGGTGCTCAGTGCTCAGGTGCTGGGTGCTAAGTACTCAGGGTGCTGGGTGCTCAGTACTCAGGGTGCTGGGTGCTCAGTGCTCAGGGTGCTGGGTGCTCCGTACTCAGGGTGCTTGGTGCTAAGCACTCAGGGTGCTCAGTACTCAGGGTGCTGGGTGCTCAGTGCTCGGGGTGCTGGGTGCTCAGTACTCAGGGTGCTGGGTGCTCAGTCCTCAGGGAGCTCAGTGCTCAGGGTGCTGGGTGCTCAGTGCTCGGGGTGCTCGGTGCTCAGTACTCAGGTTGCTGAGTGCTCAGTACTCAGGTTGCTGGGTGCTCAGTACTCAGGGTGCTGGGTGCTCAGTGCTCGGGGTGCTGGGTGCTCAGTGCTCGGGGTGCTGGGTGCTCAGTGCTCGGGGTGCTGGGTGCTCAGTGCTCAGGGTGCTGGGTGCTCAGTGCTCAGGGTGCTGGGTGCTCAGTGCTCGGGGTGCTGGGTGCTCAGTACTCAGGGTGCTGGGTGCTCAGTGCTCGGGGTGCTGGATGCTCAGTGCTCAGGTTGCTGGGTGCTCAGTGCTCGGGGTGCTGGGTGCTCAGTGCTCAGTACTCAGGGTGCTGGGTGCTCAGTGCTCAGGGTGCTGGGTGCTCAGTACTCAGGGTACTCGGTGCTCAGTACTCAGGGTGCTGGGTGATCAGTGCTCGGGGTGCTGGGTGCTCAGTGCTCAGGGTGCTGGGTGCTCAGTACTCAGGGTACTCGGTGCTCAGTACTCAGGGTGCTGGGTGCTCAGTGCTCAGGGTGCTCGGTGCTCAGTGCTCGGGGTGCTGGGTGCTCAGTACTCGGGGTGCTCAGTGCTCAGTACTCAGGGTGCTGGGTGCTCAGTGCTCACGGTGCTGGGTGCTCAGTGCTCGGGGTGCTGGCTGCTCGGTGCTCAGGTTGCTGGGTGCTCAGTACTCGGGGTGCTGGGTGCTCAGTACTCAGGGTGCTGGGTGCTCATTGCTCGGGGTGCTGGGTGCTCAGTGCTCAGGGTGCTGGGTGCTCAGTGCTCGGGGTGCTGGGTGCTCAGTACTCGGGGTGCTGGGTGCTCAGTGCTCAGGGTGCTGGGTCTCAGTGCTTGGGGTACTGGGTACACAGTGCTCAGTACACAGGGTGCTGGGTGCTCAGTGCTCGGGGTGCTGGGTGCTCAGTGCTCAGTACTCAGGGTGCTGGGTGCTCAGTGCTCAGGGTGCTGGGTGCTCAGTACTCAGGGTACTCGGTGCTCAGTACTCAGGGTGCTGGGTGATCAGTGCTCAGGGAGCTTTGTGCTCAGTACTCAGTGTGCTGGGTGCTCAGTACTCAGGGTGCTGGGTGCTCAGTACTCAGGGTGCTCGGTGCTCAGTACTCAGGGTGCTGGGTGCTCAGTGCTCAGGGTGCTGGGTCCTCAGTGCTCAGGGTGCTGGGTGCTTAGTGCTCGGGGTGCTGGGTGCTCAGTACTCAGGGTGCTGGGTGCTCAGTACTCGGGGTGCTGGGTGCTCAGTACTCAGGGAGCTGGGTGCTCAGTACTCAGGGTGCTGGGTGCTCAGTACTCGGGTGCTGGGTGCTCAGTACTCAGGGTGCTGGTTGCTCAGTGCTCGGGGTGCTGGGTGCTCAGTGCTCAGTACTCAGGGTGCTGGGTGCTCAGTGCTCGGGGTGCTGGGTGCTCAGTGCTCAGTACTCAGGGTGCTGGGTGCTCAGTGCTCAGGGTGCTGGGTGCTCAGTGCTCAGGGTGCTGGGTACTCAGTGCTCGGGGTGCTGGGTGCTCAGTACTCAGGGGGCTGGGTGCTCAGGACTCAGGGTGCTCAGTGCTCAGTACTCAGGGTGCTCAGTGATCAGTACTCAGGGTGCTCAGTGCTCAGGGTGCTCTGTGCTCAGTGCTCGGGGCGCTGGGTGCTCAGTCCTCAGGGTGCTGTGTGCTCAGTGCTCAGGGTTCTCGGTGCTCAGTGCTCAGGGTGCTGGGTGCTCAGTACTCAGGGTGCTGGGTGCTCAGTGCTCGGGGTGCTGGGTGCTCAGTACTCAGGGTGCTGGGTGCTCAGTGCTCAGGGTGCTGGGTGCTCAGCGCTCAGGGTGCTCGGTGCTTAGTACTCAGGGTGCTCGGTGCTCGAGGTGCTGGGTGCTCAGTGCTCAGGGTGCTGGGTGCTCAGTGCTCGGGGTGCTGGGTGCTCAGTGCTCGGGGTGCTCGGTGCTCAGTGCTCGGGGTGCTGGGTGCTCAGTACTCGGGGTGCTCAGTGCTCAGTACTCAGGGTGCTGGGTGCTCAGTGCTCACGGTGCTGGGTGCTCAGTGCTCGGGGTGCTGGCTGCTCGGTGCTCAGGTTGCTGCGTGCTCAGTACTCGGGGTGCTGGGTGCTCAGTACTCAGGGTGCTGGGTGCTCATTGCTCGGGGTGCTGGGTGCTCAGTGCTCGGGGTGCTGGGTGCTCAGTGCTCGGGGTGCTGGGTGCTCAGTACTCGGGGTGCTGGGTGCTCAGTGCTCAGGGTGCTGGGTCTCAGTGCTTGGGGTACTGGGTACTCAGTGCTCAGTACACAGGGTGCTGGGTGCTCAGTGCTCGGGGTGCTGGGTGCTCAGTGCTCAGTACTCAGGGTGCTGGGTGCTCAGTGCTCAGGGTGCTGGGTGCTCAGTACTCAGGGTACTCGGTGCTCAGTACTCAGGGTGCTGGGTGATCAGTGCTCAGGGAGCTTTGTGCTCAGTACTCAGTGTGCTGGGTGCTCAGTACTCAGGGTGCTGTGTGCTCAGTACTCAGGGTGCTCGGTGCTCAGTACTCAGGTTGCTGGGTGCTCAGTTCTCAGTGTGCTGGGTCCTCAGTGCTCAGGGTGCTGGGTGCTTAGTGCTCGGGGTGCTGGGTGCTCAGTACTCAGGGTGCTGGGTGCTCAGTACTCGGGGTGCTGGGTGCTCAGTACTCAGGGAGCTGGGTGCTCAGTACTCAGGGTGCTGGGTGCTCAGTACTCGGGTGCTGGGTGCTCAGTACTCAGGGTGCTGGGTGCTCAGTGCTCGGGGTGCTGGGTGCTCAGTGCTCAGTACTCAGGGTGCTGGGTGCTCAGTGCTCGGGGTGCTGGGTGCTCAGTGCTCAGTACTCAGGGTGCTGGGTGCTCAGTGCTCAGGGTGCTGGGTGCTCAGTGCTCAGGGTGCTGGGTACTCAGTGCTCGGGGTGCTGGGTGCTCAGTACTCAGGGTGCTGGGTGCTCGGGACTCAGGGTGCTCAGTGCTCAGTACTCAGGGTGCTCAGTGATCAGTACTCAGGGTGCTCAGTGCTCAGGGTGCTCTGTGCTCAGTGCTCGGGGCGCTGGGTGCTCAGTCCTCAGGGTGCTGTGTGCTCAGTGCTCAGGGTGCTCGGTGCTCAGTGCTCAGGGTGCTGGGTGCTCAGTACTCAGGGTGCTGGGTGCTCAGTGCTCGGGGTCCTGGGTGCTCAGTACTCAGGGTGCTGGGTGCTCAGTGCTCAGGGTGCTGGGTGCTCAGTGCTCAGGGTGCTCGGTGCTTAGTACTCAGGGTGCTCGGTGCTCGAGGTGCTGGGTGCTCAGTGCTCAGGGTGCTTAGTGCTCAGTGCTCGGGGTGCTGGGTGCTCAGTGCTCGGGGTGCTGGGTGCTCAGTGCTCAGGGTGCTGGGTGCTCAGTGCTCGGGGTGCTGGGTGCTCAGTACTCGGGGTGCTCGGTGCTCAGTACTCAGGGTGCTGGGTGCTCAGTGCTCAGGGTGCTGGGTGCTCAGTACTTAGGGTGCTGGGTGCTCGGTGCTCAGTACGCTGGGTGCTCAGTACTCAGGGTGCTGGCTGCTCAGTACTCAGGGTGCTCGGTGCTCAGTACTCAGGGTGCTCGGTGCTCAGTACTCAGGGTGCTGGGTGCTCAGTGCTCGGGGTGCTGGGTGCTCATTACTCAGGGGGCTGGGTGCTCAGTACTCAGGGTGCTCAGTGCTTGGGGTGCTCGGTGCTCAGTACTCAGGGTGCTGGGTGCTCAGTGCTCAGGGTGCTGGGTGCTCAGTACTCAGGGTGCTGGGTGCTCAGTACTCGGGGTGCTCGGTGCTCAGTACTCAGGGTGCTGGGTGCTCAGTGCTCAGGGTGCTGGGTGCTCAGTACTCAGGGTGCTGGGTGCTCGGTGCTCAGTACGCTGGGTGCTCAGTACTCAGGGTGCTGGCTGCTCAGTAATCAGGGTGCTCGGTGCTCAGTACTCAGGATGCTGGGTGCTCAGTACTCAGGGTGCTCGGTGCTCAGTACTCAGGGTGCTGGGTGCTCAGTGCTCGGGGTGCTGGGTGCTCATTACTCAGGGGGCTGGGTGCTCAGTACACAGGGTGCTCAGTGCTTGGGGTGCTCGGTGCTCAGTACTCAGGGTGCTGGGTGCTCAGTGCTCAGGGTGCTGGGTGCTCAGTACTCAGGGTGCTGGGTGCTCAGTACTCGGGGTGCTCGGTGCTCAGTACTCAGGGTGCTGGGTGCTCAGTGCTCAGGGTGCTGGGTGTTCAGTACACAGGGTGCTGGGTGCTCGTTGCTCAGTACGCTGGGTGCTCAGTACTCAGGGTGCTGGCTGCTCAGTACTCAGGGTGCTCGGTGCTCAGTACTCAGGGTGCTGGGTGTGCAGTGCTCGGGGTGCTGGGTGCTCATTACTCAGGGGGCTGGGTGCTCAGTACTCAGGGTGCTCAGTGCTTGGGGTGCTGGGTGCTCAGTATTCAGGGTGCTCAGTGCTTGGGGTGTTGGGTGCTCAGTACTCAGGGTGCTGGGTGCTCAGTGCACAGGGTGCTGGGTGCTCAGTACTCAGGGTGCTGGGTGCTCAGTACTCGGGGTGCTGGGTGCTCAGTGCTCGGGGTGCTGGGTGCTCAGTGCTCGGGGTGCTGGGTGCTCAGTGCTCGGGGTGCTGGGTGCTCAGTGCTCGGGGTGCTGGGTGCTCAGTGCTCGGGGTGTTCGGTGCTCAGTGCTCGGGGTGCTGGGCGCTCAGTGCTCAGTACTCAGGGTGCTGGGTGCTCAGTGCTCGGGGTGCTTCGTGCTCAGTGCTCGGGGTGCTGGGTGCTCAGTGCTCGGGGTGCTGGGTGCTCAGTGCTCGGGGTGCTGGGTGCTCAGAGCTCAGGGTGCTGGGTGCTCAGTGCTCAGGGTGCTGGGTACTCAGTGCTCGGGGTGCTGGGTACTCAGTGCTCGGGGTGCTGGGTGCTCAGTACTCAGCTTGCTGGGTGCTCAGTACTCAGGGTGCTCAGTGCTCAGTACTCAGGGTGCTCAGTGCTCAGGGTGCTGTGTGCTCAGTGCTCGGGGTGCTGGGTGCTCAGTCCTCAGGGTGCTGGGTGCTCAGTGCTCAGGGTGCTCGGTGCTCAGTGCTCAGGGTGCTGGGTGCTCAGTGCTCGGGGTGCTGGGTGCTCATTACTCAGGGTGCTTTGTGCTCAGTATTCAGGGTGCTCAGTGCATGTGGTGCTGGATGCTCAGTACTCAGGGTGCTCAATGCTTGGGGTGTTGGGTACTTAGTACTCAGGGTGCTGGGTGCTCAGTGCTCAGGGTGCTGGGTGCTCAGTACTCAGGGTGCTGGGTGCTCAGTACTCAGGGTGCTGGGTGCTCAGTGCTCAGGGTGCTGGGTGCTCAGTGCTCGGGGTGCTGGGTGCTCAGTGCTCAGGGTGCTGGGTGCTCAGTGCTCACGTGCTGTGTGATCAGTGCTCGGGGTGCTGGGTGCTCAGTGCTCGGGGCGCTGGGTGCTCAGTGCTCGGGGTGCTCGGTGCTCAGTGCTCGGGGTGCTGGGTGCTCAGTACTCAGGGTGCTCAGTGCTCAATACTCAGGGTGCTGGGTGCTCAGTGCTCAGTGTGCTGGGTGATCAGTGCTCGGGGTGCTGGCTGCTCGGTTCTCAGGTTGCTGGGTGCTCAGTACTCGGGGTGCTGGGTGCTCAGTACTCAGGGTTCTGGGTGCTCATTGCTCGGGGTGCTGGGTGCTCAGTGCTCGGGGTGCTGGGTGCTCAGTGCTTGGGGTGCTCGGTGCTCAGTACTCGGGGTGCTGGGTGCTCAGTTCTCAGGGTGCTGGGTCTCAGTGCTCGGGGTACTGGGTACTCAGTGCTCAGTACACAGGGTGCTGGGTGCTCAGTGCTCGGGGTGCTGGGTGCTCAGTGCTCAGTACTCAGGGTGCTGGGTGCTCAGTGCTCGGGGTGCTGGATGCTCAGTACTCAGGGTACTTGGTGCTCAGTACTCAGGGTGCTGGGTGATCAGTGCTCAGGGTGCTGGGTGCTCAGTACTCAGTGTGCTGGGTGCTCAGTACTCAGGGTGCTGGGTGCTCAGTACTCAGAGTGGTCGGTGCTCAGTACTCAGGGTGCTGGGTGCTCAGTGCTCAGGGTGCTGGGTCCTCAGTGCTCGGGGTGCTGGGTGCTTAGTGCTCCGGGTGCTGGGTGCTCAGTACTCAGGGTGCTGGGTGCTCAGTACTCGGGGTGCTGGGTGCACAGTACTCAGGGTGCTGGGTGCTCAGTGCTCGGGGTGCTGGGTGCTCAGTGCTCGGGGTGCTGAGTGCTCAGTGCTCGGGGTGCTGGGTGCTCAGTGCTCGGGGTGCTGGGTGCTCAGTGCTCAGGGTGCTGGGTGCTCAGTGCTCAGGGTGCTGGGTGCACAGTGCTCGGGGTGCTGGGTGCTCAGTGCTTGGGGTGCTCGTTGCTCAGTGCTCGGGGTGCTGGGTGCTCAGTGCTCAGTACTCAGGGTGCTGGGTGCTCAGTGCTCGGGGTGCTGGGTGCTCAGTGCTCAGTACTCAGGGTGCTGGGTGCTCAGTGCTCAGGGTGCTGGGTGCTCATTCCTCAATGTGCTGGGTGCTCAGTGCTCAGGGTGCTGGGTACTCAGTGCTCAGGGTGCTGGGTACTCAGTGCTCGGGGTGCTGGGTGCTCAGTACTCGGGGTGCTGGGTGCTCAGTACTCAGGGTGCTCAGTGCTCAGTACTCAGGGTGCTCAGTGCTCAGGGTGCTGTGTGCTCAGTGCTCAGGGTGCTGGGTGCTCAGTCCTCAGGGTGCTGGGTGCTCAGTGCTCAGGGTGCTCGGTGCTCAGTGCTCAGGGTGCTGGGTGCTCAGTGCTCGGGGTGCTGGGCGCTCATAACTCAGGGTGCTGGGTGCTCAGTATTCAGGGTGCTCAGTGCTTGTGGTGCTGGGTGCTCAGTACTCAGGGTGCTCAGTGCTTGGGGTGTTGGGTGCTTAGTACTCAGGGTGCTGGGTGCTCAGTGCTCAGGGTGCTGGGTGCTCAGTTCTCAGGGTGCTGGGTGCTCAGTACTCAGGGTGCTGCGTGCTCAGTGCTCGAGGTGTTGGGTGCTCAGTGCTTGGGGTGCTGGGTGCTCAGTGCTCAGGGTGCTGGGTGCTCAGTGCTCAGGGTGCTGGGTGATCAGTGCTCGGGGTGCTGGGTGCTCAGTGCTCGGGGCGCTGGGTGCTCAGTGCTCGGGGTGCTCGGTGCTCAGTGCTCGGGGTGCTGGGTGCTCAGTACTCAGGGTGCTCAGTGCTCAGTACTCAGGGTGCTGGGTGCTCAGTGCTCAGTGTGCTGGGTGCTCAGTGCTCGGGGTGCTGGCTGCTCAGTTCTCAGGTTGCTGGGTGCTCAGTACTCGGGGTGCTGGGTGCTCAGTACTCAGGGTGCTGGGTGCTCATTGCTCGGGGTGCTGGGTGCTCAGTGCTCGGGGTGCTGGGTGCTCAGTGCTCGGGGTGCTGGGTGCTCAGTACTCGGGGTGCTGGGTGCTCAGTGCTTAGGGTGCTGGGTCTCAGTGCTCGGGGTACTGGGTACTCAGTGCTCAGTACACAGGGTGCTGGGTGCTCATTGCTCGGGGTGCTGTGTTCTCAGTGCTCAGTACTCAGGGTGCTGTTTGCTCAGTGCTCGGGGTGCTGGGTGCTCAGTACTCAGGGTACTTGGTGCTCAGTACTCAGGGTGCTGGGTGATCAGTGCTCAGGGTGCTGGGTGCTCAGTACTCAGGGTGCTCGGTGCTCAGTACTCAGGGTGCTGGGTGCTCAGTGCTCAGGGTGCTGGGTCCTCAGTGCTCTGGGTGCTGTGTGCTTAGTGCTCGGGGTGCTGGGTGCTCAGTGCTCGGGGTGCTGGGTGCTCAGTGCTCAGTACTCAGGGTGCTGGGTGCTCAGTGCTCGGGGTGCTGGGTGCTCAGTGCTCAGGGTGCTTGGTGCTCAGTGCTCAGTGTGCTGGGTGCTCAGTGCTCAGGGTGCTGGGTACTCAGTGCTCGGGGTGCTGGGTGCTCAGTACTCAGGGTGCTCGTGCTCAGTACTCAGGGTGCTGGGTGCTCAGTGCTCGGGGTGCTGGGTGCTCAGTGCTCAGTGTGCTCGGTGCTCAGTACTCAGGGTGCTGGGTTCTCAGTGCTAGGGGTTTTCTGTACTCAGGGTGCTGTGTGTTCAGTGCTCAGGGTGCTGGGTGCTCAGTACTCAGGGTGCTCGGTGCTCGGGGTTGTGGGTGCTCAGTGCTCGGGGTGCTCGGTGCTCAGTACTCGGGGTGCTCAGTGCTCAGTACTCAGGGTGCTCGGTGCTTAGTACTCAGGGTGCTGGGTGCTCAGTGCTTGGGGTGCTGGTTGCTCAGTGCTCAGTGTGCTCGGTGCTCAGTGCTCAAGGTGCTGGGTGCTCAGTACTCAGGGTGATCATTGCTCAGGGAGCTGGGTGCTCAGTACACAGGGTGCTGGGTGCTCAGTACTCAGGGTGCTCAGTGCTCAGTACTCAGGGTGCTCAGTGCTCAGTACTAAGGTTGCTCAGTGCTCAGGGTGCTGGGTGCTCAGTGCTCGGGGTGCTCGGTGCTCAGTACTCAGGGTGCTGGGTGCTCAGTGCTCAGGGTGCAGGGTGCTCAGTGCTCAGGGTGCTGGGTGCTCAGTACACAGGGTGCTCGGTGCTCAGGGTGCTGGGTGCTCAGTGCTCAGGGTGCTGGGTGCTCAGTACTCAGGGTGCTGGGTGCTCGGTGCTCAGTACGCTGGGTGCTCAGTACTCAGGGTGCTGGGTGCTCAGTACTCAGGGTGCTGGGTGCTCAGTACTCAGGGTGCTCGGTGCTCAGTACTCAGGGTGCTGGGTGCTCAGTGCTCAGGGTGCTGGGTGCTCAGTACTCAGGGTGCTGGGTGCTCAGTGCTCGGGGTGCTCGGTGCTCAGTACGCTGGGTGCTCAGTACTCAGGGTGCTGGGTGCTCAGTACTCAGGGTGCTGGGTGCTTAGTACTCAGGGTGCTGGGTGCTCAGTGCTCAGGGTGCTCGGTGCTCAGTGCTCGGGGTGCTGGGTGCTCAGTACTCAGGGTGCTCAGTGCTCAGTACTCAGGGTGCTCAGTGCTCAGTACTCAGGGTGCTCAGGCTCAGTGCTCAGGGTGCAGGGTGCTCAGTGCTCGGGGTGCTGGGTGCTCAGTGCTCGGGGTGCTGGGTGTCTCAGTGCTCAGGGTGCTGGGTGCTCAGTGCTCAGAGTGCTGGGTGCTCAGTACTCATGGTGCTCAGTGCTCAGTACTCAGGGTGCAGGGTGCTCAGTGCTCAGGGTGCTCAGTGCTCAGTACTCAGGGTGCTCGGTGCTCAGTGCTCAGGGTGCTCAGTGCTCAGTACTCAGGGTGCTCAGTGCTCAGTGCTCTGGGTGCTGGGTGCTCAGTGCTCGGGGTGCTGGGTGCTCAGTGCTCAGGGTGCTGGGTGCTCAGTACTCAGGGTGCTCAGTGCTCAGGGTGCTGGGTGCTCAGTGCTCGGGGTGCTGTGTACTCAGTGCTCAGTACACAGGGTGCTGGGTGCTCAGTGCTCGGGGTGCTGGGTGCTCAGTGCTCGGGGTGATGGGTGCTCAGTGCTCGGGGTGCTGGGTGCTCAGTGCTCGGGGTGCTCGGTGCTCAGTGCTCGGGGTGCTGGGCGCTCAGTGCTCAGTACTCAGGGTGCTGGGTGCTCAGTGCTCGGGGTGCTGGGTGCTCAGTGCTCGGGGTGCTGGGTGCTCAGTGCTCGGTGTGCTGAGTGCTCAGTGCTCGGGGTGCTGGGTGCTCAGGCTCGGGGTGCTGGGTGCTCAGTGCTCAGGGTGCTGGGTGCTCAGTGCTCAGGGTGCTGGGTGCACAGTGCTCGGGGTGCTGGGTGCTCAGTGCTTGGGGTGCTCGTTGCTCAGTGCTCGGGGTGCTGGGTGCTCATTGCTCAGTACTCAGGGTGCTGTGTGCTCAGTGCTCGGGGTGCTGGGTGCTCAGTGCTCAGTACTCAGGGTGCTGGGTGCTCAGTGCTCAGGGTGCTGGGTGCTCATTGCTCAATGTGCTGGGTGCTCAGTGCTCAGGGTGCTGGGTACTCAGTGCTCAGGGTGCTGGGTACTCAGTGCTCGGGGTGCTGTGTGCTCAGTACTCAGGGTGCTGGGTGCTCAGTACTCAGGGTGCTCAGTGCTCAGTACTCAGGGTGCTCAGTGCTCAGGGTGCTGTGTGCTCAGTGCTCGGGGTGCTGGGTGCTCTGTCCTCAGGGTGCTGGGTGCTCAGTGCTCAGGGTGCTCGGTGCTCAGTGCTCAGGGTGCTGGGTGCTCAGTGCTCGAGGTGCTGGGTGCTCATTACTCAGGGTGCTGGGTGCTCAGTATTCAGGGTGCTCAGTGTTTGTGGTGCTGGGTGCTCAGTACTCAGGGTGCTCAGTGCTTAGGGTGTTGGGTGCTTAGTACTCAGGGTGCTGGGTGCTCAGTGCTCAGGGTGCTGGGTGCTCAGTACTCAGGGTGCTGGGTGCTCAGTACTCAGGGTGCTGGGTGCTCAGTGCTCGGGGTGCTGGGTGCGCAGTGCTCAGGGTGCTGGGTGCTCAGTGCTCAGGGTGCTGGGTGATCAGTGCTCAGGGTGCTGGGTGCTCAGTACACAGGGTGCTCAGTGCTCGGGGTGCTGGGTGCTCAGTGCTCGGTGTGCTCGGTGCTCAGTACTCGGGGTGCTCAGTGCTCAGTACTCAGGGTGCTGGGTGCTCAGTGCTCAGGGTGCTGGGTGCTCAGTACTCAGGGTGCTGGGTGCTCGGTGCTCAGTACGCTGGGTGCTCAGTACTCAGGGTGCTGGGTGCTCAGTACTCAGGGTGCTGGGTGCTCAGTACTCAGGGTGCTCGGTGCTCAGTACTCAGGGTGCTGCGTGCTCAGTGCTCAGGGTGCTGGGTGCTCAGTACTCAGGGTGCTGGGTGCTCAGTGCTCGGGGTGCTCGGTGCTCAGTACGCTGGGTGCTCAGTACTCAGGGTGCTGGGTGCTCAGTACTCAGGGTGCTGGCTGCTTAGTACTCAGGGTGCTGGGTGCTCAGTGCTCAGGGTGCTCGGTGCTCAGTGCTCGGGGTGCTGGGTGCTCAGTACTCAGGGTGCTCAGTGCTCAGTACTCAGGGTGCTCAGTGCTCATTACTCAGGGTGCTCAGGCTCAGTGCTCAGGGTGCAGGGTTCTCAGTGCTCGGGGTGCTGGGTGCTCAGTGCTCGGGGTGCTGGGTGTCTCAGTGCTCAGGGTGCTGGGTGCTCAGTGCTCAGAGTGCTGGGTGCTCAGTACTCATGGTGCTCAGTGCTCAGTACTCAGGGTGCAGGGTGCTCAGTGCTCAGGGTGCTCAGTGCTCAGTACTCAGGGTGCTCGGTGCTCAGTGCTCAGGGTGCTCAGTGCTCAGTACTCAGGGTGCTCAGTGCTCAGTGCTCTGGGTGCTGGGTGCTCAGTGCTCGGGGTGCTGGGTGCTCAGTGCTCAGGGTGCTGGGTGCTCAGTACTCAGGGTGCTCAGTGCTCAGGGTGCTGGGTGCTCAGTGCTCGGGGTGCTGTGTACTCAGTGCTCAGTACACAGGGTGCTGGGTGCTCAGTGCTCGGGGTGCTGGGTGCTCAGTGCTCGGGGTGATGGGTGCTCAGTGCTCGGGGTGCTGGGTGCTCAGTGCTCGGGGTGCTCGGTGCTCAGTGCTCGGGGTGCTGGGCGCTCAGTGCTCAGTACTCAGGGTGCTGGGTGCTCAGTGCTCGGGGTGCTGGGTGCTCAGTGCTCGGGGTGCTGGGTGCTCAGTGCTCGGGGTGCTGAGTGCTCAGTGCTCGGGGTGCTGGGTGCTCAGGCTCGGGGTGCTGGGTGCTCAGTGCTCAGGGTGCTGGGTGCTCAGTGCTCAGGGTGCTGGGTGCACAGTGCTCGGGGTGCTGGGTGCTCAGTGCTTGGGGTGCTCGTTGCTCAGTGCTCGGGGTGCTGGGTGCTCATTGCTCAGTACTCAGGGTGCTGTGTGCTCAGTGCTCGGGGTGCTGGGTGCTCAGTGCTCAGTACTCAGGGTGCTGGGTGCTCAGTGCTCAGGGTGCTGGGTGCTCATTGCTCAATGTGCTGGGTGCTCAGTGCTCAGGGTGCTGGGTACTCAGTGCTCAGGGTGCTGGGTACTCAGTGCTCGGGGTGCTGGGTGCTCAGTACTCAGGGTGCTGGGTGCTCAGGACTCAGGGTGCTCAGTGCTCAGTACTCAGGGTGCTCAGTGATCAGTACTCAGGGTGCTCAGTGCTCAGGGTGCTCTGTGCTCAGTGCTCGGGGCGCTGGGTGCTCAGTCCTCAGGGTGCTGTGTGCTCAGTGCTCAGGGTGCTCGGTGCTCAGTGCTCAGGGTGCTGGGTGCTCAGTACTCAGGGTGCTGGGTGCTCAGTGCTCGGGGTCCTGGGTGCTCAGTACTCAGGGTGCTGGGTGCTCAGTGCTCAGGGTGCTGGGTGCTCAGTGCTCAGAGTGCTCGGTGCTTAGTACTCAGGGTGCTGGGTGCTCAGTGCTCAGGGTGCTTAGTGCTCAGTGCTCGGGGTGCTGGGTGCTCAGTACTCGGGGTGCTCGGTGCTCAGTACTCAGGGTGCTGGGTGCTCAGTGCTCAGGGTGCTGGGTGCTCAGTACTTAGGGTGCTGGGTGCTCGGTGCTCAGTACGCTGGGTGCTCAGTACTCAGGGTGCTGGCTGCTCAGTACTCAGGGTGCTCGGTGCTCAGTACTCAGGGTGCTCGGTGCTCAGTACTCAGGGTGCTGGGTGCTCAGTGCTCGGGGTGCTGGGTGCTCATTACTCAGGGGGCTGGGTGCTAAGTACTCAGGGTGCTCAGTGCTTGGGGTGCTCGGTGCTCAGTACTCAGGGTGCTGGGTGCTCAGTGCTCAGGGTGCTGGGTGCTCAGTACTCAGGGTGCTGGGTGCTCAGTACTCGGGGTGCTCGGTGCTCAGTACTCAGGGTGCTGGGTGCTCAGTGCTCAGGGTGCTGGGTGCTCAGTACTCAGGGTGCTGGGTGCTCGGTGCTCAGTACGCTGGGTGCTCAGTACTCAGGGTGCTGGCTGCTCAGTAATCAGGGTGCTCGGTGCTCAGTACTCAGGGTGCTGGGTGCTCAGTACTCAGGGTGCTCGGTGCTCAGTACTCAGGGTGCTGGGTGCTCAGTGCTCGGGGTGCTGGGTGCTCATTACTCAGGGGGCTGGGTGCTCAGTACTCAGGGTGCTCAGTGCTAGGGGTGCTCGGTGCTCAGTACTCAGGGTGCTGGGTGCTCAGTGCTCAGGGTGCTGGGAGCTCAGTACTCAGGGTGCTGGGTGCTCAGTACTCGGGGTGCTCGGTGCTCAGTACTCAGGGTGCTGGGTGCTCAGTGCTCAGGGTGCTGGGTGCTCAGTACACAGGGTGCTGGGTGCTCGGTGCTCAGTACGCTGGGTGCTCAGTACTCAGGGTGCTGGCTGCTCAGTACTCAGGGTGCTCGGTGCTCAGTACTCAGGGTGCTGGGTGTTCAGTGCTCGGGGTGCTGGGTGCTCATTACTCAGGGGGCTGGGTGCTCAGTACTCAGGGTGCTCAGTGCTTGGGGTGCTGGGTGCTCAGTATTCAGGGTGCTCAGTGCTTGGGGTGTTGGGTGCTCAGTACTCAGGGTGCTGGGTGCTCAGTGCTCAGGGTGCTGGGTGCTCAGTACTCAGGGTGCTGGGTGCTCAGTACTCGGGGTGCTGGGTGCTCAGTGCTCGGGGTGCTGGGTGCTCAGTGCTCGGGGTGCTGGGTGCTCAGTGCTCGGGGTGCTGGGTGCTCAGTGCTCGGGGTGCTGGGTGCTCAGTGCTCGGGGTGTTCGGTGCTCAGTGCTCGGGGTGCTGGGCGCTCAGTGCTCAGTACTCAGGGTGCTGGGTGCTCAGTGCTCGGGGTGCTGGGTGCTCAGTGCTCGGGGTGCTGGGTGCTCAGTGCTCGGGGTGCTGGGTGCTCAGTGCTCGAGGTGCTGGGTGCTCAGTGCTCGGGGTGCTGGGTGCTCAGAGCTCAGGGTGCTGGGTGCTCAGTGCTCAGGGTGCTGGGTACTCAGTGCTCGGGGTGCTGGGTACTCAGTGCTCGGGGTGCTGGGTGCTCAGTACTCAGGGTGCTGGGTGCTCAGTACTCAGGGTGCTCAGTGCTCAGTACTCAGGGTGCTCAGTGCTCAGGGTGCTGTGTGCTCAGTGCTCGGGGTGCTGGGTGCTCAGTCCTCAGGGTGCTGGGTGCTCAGTGCTCAGGGTGCTCGGTGCTCAGTGCTCAGGGTGCTGGGTGCTCAGTGCTCGGGGTGCTGGGTGCTCATTACTCAGGGTGCTGGGTGCTCAGTATTCAGGGTGCTCAGTGCATGTGGTGCTGGGTGCTCAGTACTCAGGGTGCTCAGTGCTTGGGGTGTTGGGTACTTAGTACTCAGGGTGCTGGGTGCTCAGTGCTCAGGGTGCTGGGTGCTCAGTACTCAGGTTGCTGGGTGCTCAGTACTCAGGGTGCTGGGTGCTCAGTGCTCAGGGTGCTGGGTGCTCAGTGCTCGGGGTGCTGGGTGCTCAGTGCTCAGGGTGCTGGGTGCTCAGTGCTCACGTGCTGTGTGATCAGTGCTCGGGGTGCTGGGTGCTCAGTGCTCGGGGCGCTGGGTGCTCAGTGCTCGGGGTGCTCGGTGCTCAGTGCTCGGGGTGCTGGGTGCTCAGTACTCAGGGTGCTCAGTGCTCAATACTCAGGGTGCTGGGTGCTCAGCGCTCAGTGTGCTGGGTGCTCAGTGCTCGGGGTGCTGGCTGCTCGGTTCTCAGGTTGCTGGGTGCTCAGTACTCGGGGTGCTGGGTGCTCAGTACTCAGGGTTCTGGGTGCTCATTGCTCGGGGTGCTGGGTGCTCAGTGCTCGGGGTGCTGGGTGCTCAGTGCTTGGGGTGCTCGGTGCTCAGTACTCGGCGTGCTGGGTGCTCAGTTCTCAGGGTGCTGGGTCTCAGTGCTCGGGGTACTGGGTACTCAGTGCTCAGTACACAGGGTGCTGGGTGCTCAGTGCTCGGGGTGCTGGGTGCTCAGTGCTCAGTACTCAGGGTGCTGGGTGCTCAGTGCTCGGGGTGCTGGGTGCTCAGTACTCAGGGTACTTGGTGCTCAGTACTCGGTGTGCTGGGTGCACAGTACTCAGGGTGCTGGGTGCTCAGTGCTCGGGGTGCTGGGTGCTCAGTGCTCAGTACTCAGGGTGCTGGGTGCTCAGTGCTCGGGGTGCTGGGTGCTCAGTACTCAGGGTACTTGGTGCTCAGTACTCGGGGTGCTGGGTGCACAGTACTCAGGGTGCTGGGTGATCAGTGCTCAGGGTGCTGGGTGCTCAGTACTCAGTGTGCTGGGTGCTCAGTACTCAGGGTGCTGGGTGCTCAGTACTCAGAGTGGTCGGTGCTCAGTACTCAGGGTGCTGGGTGCTCAGTGCTCAGGGTGCTGGGTCCTCAGTGCTCGGGGTGCTGGGTGCTTAGTGCTCCGGGTGCTGGGTGCTCAGTACTCAGGGTGCTGGGTGCTCAGTACTCGGGGTGCTGGGTGCACAGTACTCAGGGTGCTGGGTGCTCAGTGCTCGGGGTGCTGGGTGCTCAGTGCTCGGGGTGCTGAGTGCTCAGTGCTCGGGGTGCTGGGTGCTCAGTGCTCGGGGTGCTGGGTGCTCAGTGCTCAGGGTGCTGGGTGCTCAGTGCTCAGGGTGCTGGGTGCACAGTGCTCGGGGTGCTGGGTGCTCAGTGCTTGGGGTGCTCGTTGCTCAGTGCTCGGGGTGCTGGGTGCTCAGTGCTCAGTACTCAGGGTGCTGGGTGCTCAGTGCTCGGGGTGCTGGGTGCTCAGTGCTCAGTACTCAGGGTGCTGGGTGCTCAGTGCTCAGGGTGCTGGGTGCTCATTGCTCAATGTGCTGGGTGCTCATTGCTCAGGGTGCTGGGTACTCAGTGCTCAGGGTGCTGGGTACTCAGTGCTCGGGGTGCTGGGTGCTCAGTACTCGGGGTGCTGGGTGCTCAGTACTCAGGGTGCTCAGTGCTCAGTACTCAGGGTGCTCAGTGCTCAGGGTGCTGTGTGCTCAGTGCTCAGGGTGCTGGGTGCTCAGTCCTCAGGGTGCTGGGTGCTCAGTGCTCAGGGTGCTCGGTGCTCAGTGCTCAGGGTGCTGGGTGCTCAGTGCTCGGGGTGCTGGGTGCTCATTACTCAGGGTGCTGGGTGCTCAGTATTCAGGGTGCTCAGTGCTTGTGGTGCTGGGTGCTCAGTACTCAGGGTGCTCAGTGCTTGGGGTGTTGGGTGCTTAGTACTCAGGGTGCTGGGTGCTCAGTGCTCAGGGTGCTGGGTGCTCAGTACTCAGGGTGCTGGGTGCTCAGTACTCAGGGTGCTGGGTGCTCAGTGCTCGGGGTGCTGGGTGCTCAGTGCTTGGGGTGCTGGGTGCTCAGTGCTCAGGGTGCTGGGTGCTCAGTGCTCAGGGTGCTGGGTGATCAGTGCTCGGGGTGCTGGGTGCTCAGTGCTCGGGGCGCTGTGTGCTCAGTGCTCGGGGTGCTCGGTGCTCAGTGCTCGGGGTGCTGGGTGCTCAGTACTCAGGGTGCTCAGTGCTCAGTACTCAGGGTGCTGGGTGCTCAGTGCTCAGTGTGCTGGGTGCTCAGTGCTCGGGGTGCTGGCTGCTCAGTTCTCAGGTTGCTGGGTGCTCAGTACTCGGGGTGCTGGGTGCTCAGTACTCAGGGTGCTGGGTGCTCATTGCTCGGGGTGCTGGGTGCTCAGTGCTCGGGGTGCTGGGTGCTCAGTGCTCGGGGTGCTGGGTGCTCAGTACTCGGGGTGCTGGGTGCTCAGTGCTCAGGGTGCTGGGTCTCAGTGCTCAGGGTACTGGGTACTCAGTGCTCAGTACACAGGGTGCTGGGTGCTCATTGCTCGGGGTGCTGTGTTCTCAGTGCTCAGTACTCAGGGTGCTGTTTGCTCAGTGCTCGGGGTGCTGGGTGCTCAGTACTCAGGGTACTTGGTGCTCAGTACTCAGGGTGCTGGTTGATCAGTGCTCAGGGTGCTGGGTGCTTAGTACTCAGGGTGCTCGGTGCTCAGTACTCAGGGTGCTGGGTGCTCAGTGCTCAGGGTGCTGGGTCCTCAGTGCTCTGGGTGATGTGTGCTTAGTGCTCGGGGTGCTGGGTGCTCAGTGCTCGGGGTGCTGGGTGCTCAGTGCTCAGTACTCAGGGTGCTGGGTGCTCAGTGCTCGGGGTGCTGGGTGCTCAGTGCTCAGGGTGCTTGGTGCTCAGTGCTCAGTGTGCTGGGTGCTCAGTGCTCAGGGTGCTGGGTACTCAGTGCTCGGGGTGCTGGGTGCTCAGTACTCAGGGTGCTCGTGCTCAGTACTCAGGGTGCTGGGTGCTCAGTGCTCGGGGTGCTGGGTGCTCAGTGCTCAGTGTGCTCGGTGCTCAGTACTCAGGGTGCTGGGTTCTCAGTGCTAGGGGTTTTCTGTATTCAGGGTGCTGTGTGTTCAGTGCTCAGGGTGCTGGGTGCTCAGTACTCAGGGTGCTCGGTGCTCGGGGTTGTGGGTGCTCAGTGCTCGGGGTGCTCGGTGCTCAGTACTCGGGGTGCTCAGTGCTCAGTACTCAGGGTGCTCGGTGCTTAGTACTCAGGGTGCTGGGTGCTCAGTACTCCGGGTGCTGGTTGCTCAGTGCTCAGTGTGCTCGGTGCTCAGTGCTCAAGGTGCTGGGTGCTCAGTACTCAGGGTGATCATTGCTCAGGGAGCTGGGTGCTCAGTACACAGGGTGCTGGGTGCTCAGTACTCAGGGTGCTCAGTGCTCAGTACTCAGGGTGCTCAGTGCTCAGTACTAAGGTTGCTCAGTGCTCAGGGTGCTGGGTGCTCAGTGCTCGGGGTGCTCGGTGCTCAGTACTCAGGGTGCTGGGTGCTCAGTGCTCAGGGTGCAGGGTGCTCAGTGCTCAGGGTGCTGGGTGCTCAGTACACAGGGTGCTCGGTGCTCGGGGTGCTGGGTGCTCAGTGCTCGGTGTGCTCGGTGCTCAGTACTCGGGGTGCTCAGTGCTCAGTACTCAGGGTGCTGGGTGCTCAGTGCTCAGGGTGCTGGGTGCTCAGTACTCAGGGTGCTGGGTGCTCGGTGCTCAGTACGCTGGGTGCTCAGTACTCAGGGTGCTGGGTGCTCAGTACTCAGGGTGCTGGGTGCTCAGTACTCAGGGTGCTCGGTGCTCAGTACTCAGGGTGCTGGGTGCTCAGTGCTCAGGGTGCTGGGTGCTCAGTACTCAGGGTGCTGGGTGCTCAGTGCTCGGGGTGCTCGGTGCTCAGTACGCTGGGTGCTCAGTACTCAGGGTGCTGGGTGCTCAGTACTCAGGGTGCTGGGTGCTTAGTACTCAGGGTGCTGGGTGCTCAGTGCTCAGGGTGCTCGGTGCTCAGTGCTCGGGGTGCTCGGTGCTCAGTACTCAGGGTGCTCAGTGCTCAGTACTCAGGGTGCTCAGTGCTCAGTACTCAGGGTGCTCAGGCTCAGTGCTCAGGGTGCAGGGTGCTCAGTGTTCGGGGTGCTGGGTGCTCAGTGCTCGGGGTGCTGGGTGTCTCAGTGCTCAGGGTGCTGGGTGCTCAGTGCTCAGAGTGCTGGGTGCTCAGTACTCATGGTGCTCAGTGCTCAGTACTCAGGGTGCAGGGTGCTCAGTGCTCAGGGTGCTCAGTGCTCAGTACTCAGGGTGCTCGGTGCTCAGTGCTCAGGGTGCTCAGTGCTCAGTACTCAGGGTGCTCAGTGCTCAGTGCTCTGGGTGCTGGGTGCTCAGTGCTCGGGGTGCTGGGTGCTCAGTGCTCAGGGTGCTGGGTGCTCAGTACTCAGGGTGCTCAGTGCTCAGGGTGCTGGGTGCTCAGTGCTCGGGGTGCTGTGTACTCAGTGCTCAGTACACAGGGTGCTCGGTGCTCAGTGCTCGGGGTGCTGGGTGCTCAGTGCTCGGGGTGATGGGTGCTCTGTGCTCGGGGTGCTGGGTGCTCAGTGCTCGGGGTGCTCGGTGCTCAGTGCTCGGGGTGCTGGGCGCTCAGTGCTCAGTACTCAGGGTGCTGGGTGCTCAGTGCTCGGGGTGCTGGGTGCTCAGTGCTCGAGGTGCTGGGTGCTCAGTGCTCGGGGTGCTGAGTGCTCAGTGCTCCTGGTGCTGGGTGCTCAGGCTCGGGGTGCTGGGTGCTCAGTGCTCAGGGTGCTGGGTGCTCAGTGCTCAGGGTGCTGGGTGCTCAGTGCTCGGGGTGCTGGGTGCTCAGTGCTTGGGGTGCTCGTTGCTCAGTGCTCGGGGTGCTGGGTGCTCAGTGCTCAGTACTCAGGGTGCTGGGTGCTCAGTGCTCGGGGTGCTGGGTGCTCAGTGCTCAGTACTCAGGGTGCTGGGTGCTCAGTGCTCAGGGTGCTGGGTGCTCAGTGCTCAGTGTGCTGGGTGCTCAGTGCTCAGGGTGCTGGGTACTCAGTGCTCAGGGTGCTGGGTACTCAGTGCTCGGGGTGCTGTGTGCTCAGTACTCAGGGTGCTGGGTGCTCAGTACTCAGGGTGCTCAGTGCTCAGTACTCAGGGTGCTCAGTGCTCAGGGTGCTGTGTGCTCAGTGCTCGGGGTGCTGGGTGCTCTGTCCTCAGGGTGCTGGGTGCTCAGTGCTCAGGGTGCTCGGTGCTCAGTGCTCAGGGTGCTGGGTGCTCAGTGCTCGAGGTGCTGGGTGCTCATTACTCAGGGTGCTGGGTGCTCAGTATTCAGGGTGCTCAGTGCTTGTGGTGCTGGGTGCTCAGTACTCAGGGTGCTCAGTGCTTGGGGTGTTGGGTGCTTAGTACTCAGGGTGCTGGTTGCTCAGTGCTCAGTGTGCTCGGTGCTCAGTGCTCAAGGTGCTGGGTGCTCAGTACTCAGGGTGATCATTGCTCAGGGAGCTGGGTGCTCAGTACACAGGGTGCTGGGTGCTCAGTACTCAGGGTGCTCAGTGCTCAGTACTCAGGGTGCTCAGTGCTCAGTACTAAGGTTGCTCAGTGCTCAGGGTGCTGGGTGCTCAGTGCTCGGGGTGCTCGGTGCTCAGTACTCAGGGTGCTGGGTGCTCAGTGCTCAGGGTGCAGGGTGCTCAGTGCTCAGGGTGCTGGGTGCTCAGTACACAGGGTGCTCGGTGCTCGGGGTGCTGGGTGCTCAGTGCTCGGTGTGCTCGGTGCTCAGTACTCGGGGTGCTCAGTGCTCAGTACTCAGGGTGCTGGGTGCTCAGTGCTCAGGGTGCTGGGTGCTCAGTACTCAGGGTGCTGGGTGCTCGGTGCTCAGTACGCTGGGTGCTCAGTACTCAGGGTGCTGGGTGCTCAGTACTCAGGGTGCTGGGTGCTCAGTACTCAGGGTGCTCGGTGCTCAGTACTCAGGGTGCTGGGTGCTCAGTGCTCAGGGTGCTGGGTGCTCAGTACTCAGGGTGCTGGGTGCTCAGTGCTCGGGGTGCTCGGTGCTCAGTACGCTGGGTGATCAGTACTCAGGGTGCTGGGTGCTCAGTACTCAGGGTGCTGGGTGCTTAGTACTCAGGGTGCTGGGTGCTCAGTGCTCAGGGTGCTCGGTGCTCAGTGCTCGGGGTGCTCGGTGCTCAGTACTCAGGGTGCTCAGTGCTCAGTACTCAGGGTGCTCAGTGCTCAGTACTCAGGGTGCTCAGGCTCAGTGCTCAGGGTGCAGGGTGCTCAGTGCTCGGGGTGCTGGGTGCTCAGTGCTCGGGGTGCTGGGTGTCTCAGTGCTCAGGGTGCTGGGTGCTCAGTGCTCAGAGTGCTGGGTGCTCAGTACTCATGGTGCTCAGTGCTCAGTACTCAGGGTGCAGGGTGCTCAGTGCTCAGGGTGCTCAGTGCTCAGTACTCAGGGTGCTCGGTGCTCAGTGCTCAGGGTGCTCAGTGCTCAGTACTCAGGGTGCTCAGTGCTCAGTGCTCTGGGTGCTGGGTGCTCAGTGCTCGGGGTGCTGGGTGCTCAGTGCTCAGGGTGCTGGGTGCTCAGTACTCAGGGTGCTCAGTGCTCAGGGTGCTGGGTGCTCAGTGCTCGGGGTGCTGTGTACTCAGTGCTCAGTACACAGGGTGCTCGGTGCTCAGTGCTCGGGGTGCTGGGTGCTCAGTGCTCGGGGTGATGGGTGCTCTGTGCTCGGGGTGCTGGGTGCTCAGTGCTCGGGGTGCTCGGTGCTCAGTGCTCGGGGTGCTGGGCGCTCAGTGCTCAGTACTCAGGGTGCTGGGTGCTCAGTGGTCGGGGTGCTGGGTGCTCAGTGCTCGAGGTGCTGGGTGCTCAGTGCTCGGGGTGCTGAGTGCTCAGTGCTCCTGGTGCTGGGTGCTCAGGCTCGGGGTGCTGGGTGCTCAGTGCTCAGGGTGCTGGGTGCTCAGTGCTCAGGGTGCTGGGTGCTCAGTGCTCGGGGTGCTGGGTGCTCAGTGCTTGGGGTGCTCGTTGCTCAGTGCTCGGGGTGCTGGGTGCTCAGTGCTCAGTACTCAGGGTGCTGGGTGCTCAGTGCTCGGGGTGCTGGGTGCTCAGTGCTCAGTACTCAGGGTGCTGGGTGCTCAGTGCTCAGGGTGCTGGGTGCTCAGTGCTCAGTGTGCTGGGTGCTCAGTGCTCAGGGTGCTGGGTACTCAGTGCTCAGGGTGCTGGGTACTCAGTGCTCGGGGTGCTGTGTGCTCAGTACTCAGGGTGCTGGGTGCTCAGTACTCAGGGTGCTCAGTGCTCAGTACTCAGGGTGCTCAGTGCTCAGGGTGCTGTGTGCTCAGTGCTCGGGGTGCTGGGTGCTCTGTCCTCAGGGTGCTGGGTGCTCAGTGCTCAGGGTGCTCGGTGCTCAGTGCTCAGGGTGCTGGGTGCTCAGTGCTCGAGGTGCTGGGTGCTCATTACTCAGGGTGCTGGGTGCTCAGTATTCAGGGTGCTCAGTGCTTGTGGTGCTGGGTGCTCAGTACTCAGGGTGCTCAGTGCTTGGGGTGTTGGGTGCTTAGTACTCAGGGTGCTGGGTGCTCAGTGCTCAGGGTGCTGGGTGCTCAGTACTCAGGGTGCTGGGTGCTCAGTACTCAGGGTGCTGGGTGCTCAGTGCTCGGGGTGCTGGGTGCTCAGTGCTCGGGGTGCTGGGTGCTCAGTGCTCAGGGTGCTGGGTGCTCAGTGCTCAGGGTGCTGGGTGATCAGTGCTCAGGGTGCTGGGTGCTCAGTACACAGGGTGCTCGGTGCTCGGGGTGCTGGGTGCTCAGTGCTCGGTGTGCTCGGTGCTCAGTACTCGGGGTGCTCAGTGCTCAGTACTCAGGGTGCTGGGTGCTCAGTGCTCAGGGTGCTGGGTCCTCAGTGCTCTGGGTGATGTGTGCTTAGTGCTCGGGGTGCTGGGTGCTCAGTGCTCGGGGTGCTGGGTGCTCAGTGCTCAGTACTCAGGGTGCTGGGTGCTCAGTGCTCGGGGTGCTGGGTGCTCAGTGCTCAGGGTGCTTGGTGCTCAGTGCTCAGTGTGCTGGGTGCTCAGTGCTCAGGGTGCTGGGTACTCAGTGCTCGGGGTGCTGGGTGCTCAGTACTCAGGGTGCTCGTGCTCAGTACTCAGGGTGCTGGGTGCTCAGTGCTCGGGGTGCTGGGTGCTCAGTGCTCAGTGTGCTCGGTGCTCAGTACTCAGGGTGCTGGGTTCTCAGTGCTAGGGGTTTTCTGTATTCAGGGTGCTGTGTGTTCAGTGCTCAGGGTGCTGGGTGCTCAGTACTCAGGGTGCTCGGTGCTCGGGGTTGTGGGTGCTCAGTGCTCGGGGTGCTCGGTGCTCAGTACTCGGGGTGCTCAGTGCTCAGTACTCAGGGTGCTCGGTGCTTAGTACTCAGGGTGCTGGGTGCTCAGTACTCCGGGTGCTGGTTGCTCAGTGCTCAGTGTGCTCGGTGCTCAGTGCTCAAGGTGCTGGGTGCTCAGTACTCAGGGTGATCATTGCTCAGGGAGCTGGGTGCTCAGTACACAGGGTGCTGGGTGCTCAGTACTCAGGGTGCTCAGTGCTCAGTACTCAGGGTGCTCAGTGCTCAGTACTAAGGTTGCTCAGTGCTCAGGGTGCTGGGTGCTCAGTGCTCGGGGTGCTCGGTGCTCAGTACTCAGGGTGCTGGGTGCTCAGTGCTCAGGGTGCAGGGTGCTCAGTGCTCAGGGTGCTGGGTGCTCAGTACACAGGGTGCTCGGTGCTCGGGGTGCTGGGTGCTCAGTGCTCGGTGTGCTCGGTGCTCAGTACTCGGGGTGCTCAGTGCTCAGTACTCAGGGTGCTGGGTGCTCAGTGCTCAGGGTGCTGGGTGCTCAGTACTCAGGGTGCTGGGTGCTCGGTGCTCAGTACGCTGGGTGCTCAGTACTCAGGGTGCTGGGTGCTCAGTACTCAGGGTGCTGGGTGCTCAGTACTCAGGGTGCTCGGTGCTCAGTACTCAGGGTGCTGGGTGCTCAGTGCTCAGGGTGCTGGGTGCTCAGTACTCAGGGTGCTGGGTGCTCAGTGCTCGGGGTGCTCGGTGCTCAGTACGCTGGGTGCTCAGTACTCAGGGTGCTGGGTGCTCAGTACTCAGGGTGCTGGGTGCTTAGTACTCAGGGTGCTGGGTGCTCAGTGCTCAGGGTGCTCGGTGCTCAGTGCTCGGGGTGCTCGGTGCTCAGTACTCAGGGTGCTCAGTGCTCAGTACTCAGGGTGCTCAGTGCTCAGTACTCAGGGTGCTCAGGCTCAGTGCTCAGGGTGCAGGGTGCTCAGTGTTCGGGGTGCTGGGTGCTCAGTGCTCGGGGTGCTGGGTGTCTCAGTGCTCAGGGTGCTGGGTGCTCAGTGCTCAGAGTGCTGGGTGCTCAGTACTCATGGTGCTCAGTGCTCAGTACTCAGGGTGCAGGGTGCTCAGTGCTCAGGGTGCTCAGTGCTCAGTACTCAGGGTGCTCGGTGCTCAGTGCTCAGGGTGCTCAGTGCTCAGTACTCAGGGTGCTCAGTGCTCAGTGCTCTGGGTGCTGGGTGCTCAGTGCTCGGGGTGCTGGGTGCTCAGTGCTCAGGGTGCTGGGTGCTCAGTACTCAGGGTGCTCAGTGCTCAGGGTGCTGGGTGCTCAGTGCTCGGGGTGCTGTGTACTCAGTGCTCAGTACACAGGGTGCTCGGTGCTCAGTGCTCGGGGTGCTGGGTGCTCAGTGCTCGGGGTGATGGGTGCTCTGTGCTCGGGGTGCTGGGTGCTCAGTGCTCGGGGTGCTCGGTGCTCAGTGCTCGGGGTGCTGGGCGCTCAGTGCTCAGTACTCAGGGTGCTGGGTGCTCAGTGCTCGGGGTGCTGGGTGCTCAGTGCTCGAGGTGCTGGGTGCTCAGTGCTCGGGGTGCTGAGTGCTCAGTGCTCCTGGTGCTGGGTGCTCAGGCTCGGGGTGCTGGGTGCTCAGTGCTCAGGGTGCTGGGTGCTCAGTGCTCAGGGTGCTGGGTGCTCAGTGCTCGGGGTGCTGGGTGCTCAGTGCTTGGGGTGCTCGTTGCTCAGTGCTCGGGGTGCTGGGTGCTCAGTGCTCAGTACTCAGGGTGCTGGGTGCTCAGTGCTCGGGGTGCTGGGTGCTCAGTGCTCAGTACTCAGGGTGCTGGGTGCTCAGTGCTCAGGGTGCTGGGTGCTCAGTGCTCAGTGTGCTGGGTGCTCAGTGCTCAGGGTGCTGGGTACTCAGTGCTCAGGGTGCTGGGTACTCAGTGCTCGGGGTGCTGTGTGCTCAGTACTCAGGGTGCTGGGTGCTCAGTACTCAGGGTGCTCAGTGCTCAGTACTCAGGGTGCTCAGTGCTCAGGGTGCTGTGTGCTCAGTGCTCGGGGTGCTGGGTGCTCTGTCCTCAGGGTGCTGGGTGCTCAGTGCTCAGGGTGCTCGGTGCTCAGTGCTCAGGGTGCTGGGTGCTCAGTGCTCGAGGTGCTGGGTGCTCATTACTCAGGGTGCTGGGTGCTCAGTATTCAGGGTGCTCAGTGCTTGTGGTGCTGGGTGCTCAGTACTCAGGGTGCTCAGTGCTTGGGGTGTTGGGTGCTTAGTACTCAGGGTGCTGGTTGCTCAGTGCTCAGTGTGCTCGGTGCTCAGTGCTCAAGGTGCTGGGTGCTCAGTACTCAGGGTGATCATTGCTCAGGGAGCTGGGTGCTCAGTACACAGGGTGCTGGGTGCTCAGTACTCAGGGTGCTCAGTGCTCAGTACTCAGGGTGCTCAGTGCTCAGTACTAAGGTTGCTCAGTGCTCAGGGTGCTGGGTGCTCAGTGCTCGGGGTGCTCGGTGCTCAGTACTCAGGGTGCTGGGTGCTCAGTGCTCAGGGTGCAGGGTGCTCAGTGCTCAGGGTGCTGGGTGCTCAGTACACAGGGTGCTCGGTGCTCGGGGTGCTGGGTGCTCAGTGCTCGGTGTGCTCGGTGCTCAGTACTCGGGGTGCTCAGTGCTCAGTACTCAGGGTGCTGGGTGCTCAGTGCTCAGGGTGCTGGGTGCTCAGTACTCAGGGTGCTGGGTGCTCGGTGCTCAGTACGCTGGGTGCTCAGTACTCAGGGTGCTGGGTGCTCAGTACTCAGGGTGCTGGGTGCTCAGTACTCAGGGTGCTCGGTGCTCAGTACTCAGGGTGCTGGGTGCTCAGTGCTCAGGGTGCTGGGTGCTCAGTACTCAGGGTGCTGGGTGCTCAGTGCTCGGGGTGCTCGGTGCTCAGTACGCTGGGTGATCAGTACTCAGGGTGCTGGGTGCTCAGTACTCAGGGTGCTGGGTGCTTAGTACTCAGGGTGCTGGGTGCTCAGTGCTCAGGGTGCTCGGTGCTCAGTGCTCGGGGTGCTCGGTGCTCAGTACTCAGGGTGCTCAGTGCTCAGTACTCAGGGTGCTCAGTGCTCAGTACTCAGGGTGCTCAGGCTCAGTGCTCAGGGTGCAGGGTGCTCAGTGCTCGGGGTGCTGGGTGCTCAGTGCTCGGGGTGCTGGGTGTCTCAGTGCTCAGGGTGCTGGGTGCTCAGTGCTCAGAGTGCTGGGTGCTCAGTACTCATGGTGCTCAGTGCTCAGTACTCAGGGTGCAGGGTGCTCAGTGCTCAGGGTGCTCAGTGCTCAGTACTCAGGGTGCTCGGTGCTCAGTGCTCAGGGTGCTCAGTGCTCAGTACTCAGGGTGCTCAGTGCTCAGTGCTCTGGGTGCTGGGTGCTCAGTGCTCGGGGTGCTGGGTGCTCAGTGCTCAGGGTGCTGGGTGCTCAGTACTCAGGGTGCTCAGTGCTCAGGGTGCTGGGTGCTCAGTGCTCGGGGTGCTGTGTACTCAGTGCTCAGTACACAGGGTGCTCGGTGCTCAGTGCTCGGGGTGCTGGGTGCTCAGTGCTCGGGGTGATGGGTGCTCTGTGCTCGGGGTGCTGGGTGCTCAGTGCTCGGGGTGCTCGGTGCTCAGTGCTCGGGGTGCTGGGCGCTCAGTGCTCAGTACTCAGGGTGCTGGGTGCTCAGTGGTCGGGGTGCTGGGTGCTCAGTGCTCGAGGTGCTGGGTGCTCAGTGCTCGGGGTGCTGAGTGCTCAGTGCTCCTGGTGCTGGGTGCTCAGGCTCGGGGTGCTGGGTGCTCAGTGCTCAGGGTGCTGGGTGCTCAGTGCTCAGGGTGCTGGGTGCTCAGTGCTCGGGGTGCTGGGTGCTCAGTGCTTGGGGTGCTCGTTGCTCAGTGCTCGGGGTGCTGGGTGCTCAGTGCTCAGTACTCAGGGTGCTGGGTGCTCAGTGCTCGGGGTGCTGGGTGCTCAGTGCTCAGTACTCAGGGTGCTGGGTGCTCAGTGCTCAGGGTGCTGGGTGCTCAGTGCTCAGTGTGCTGGGTGCTCAGTGCTCAGGGTGCTGGGTACTCAGTGCTCAGGGTGCTGGGTACTCAGTGCTCGGGGTGCTGTGTGCTCAGTACTCAGGGTGCTGGGTGCTCAGTACTCAGGGTGCTCAGTGCTCAGTACTCAGGGTGCTCAGTGCTCAGGGTGCTGTGTGCTCAGTGCTCGGGGTGCTGGGTGCTCTGTCCTCAGGGTGCTGGGTGCTCAGTGCTCAGGGTGCTCGGTGCTCAGTGCTCAGGGTGCTGGGTGCTCAGTGCTCGAGGTGCTGGGTGCTCATTACTCAGGGTGCTGGGTGCTCAGTATTCAGGGTGCTCAGTGCTTGTGGTGCTGGGTGCTCAGTACTCAGGGTGCTCAGTGCTTGGGGTGTTGGGTGCTTAGTACTCAGGGTGCTGGGTGCTCAGTGCTCAGGGTGCTGGGTGCTCAGTACTCAGGGTGCTGGGTGCTCAGTACTCAGGGTGCTGGGTGCTCAGTGCTCGGGGTGCTGGGTGCTCAGTGCTCGGGGTGCTGGGTGCTCAGTGCTCAGGGTGCTGGGTGCTCAGTGCTCAGGGTGCTGGGTGATCAGTGCTCAGGGTGCTGGGTGCTCAGTACACAGGGTGCTCGGTGCTCGGGGTGCTGGGTGCTCAGTGCTCGGTGTGCTCGGTGCTCAGTACTCGGGGTGCTCAGTGCTCAGTACTCAGGGTGCTGGGTGCTCAGTGCTCAGGGTGCTGGGTGCTCAGTACTCAGGGTGCTGGGTGCTCGGTGCTCAGTACGCTGGGTGCTCAGTACTCAGGGTGCTTGGTGCTCAGTACTCAGGGTGCTGGGTGCTCAGTACTCAGGGTGCTCGGTGCTCAGTACTCAGGGTGCTGGGTGCTCAGTGCTCAGGGTGCTGGGTGCTCAGTACTCAGGGTGCTGGGTGCTCAGTGCTCGGGGTGCTCGGTGCTCAGTACGCTGGGTGCTCAGTACTCAGGGTGCTGGGTGCTCAGTACTCAGGGTGCTGGCTGCTTAGTACTCAGGGTGCTGGGTGCTCAGTGCTCAGGGTGCTCGGTGCTCAGTGCTCGGGGTGCTGGGTGCTCAGTACTCAGGGTGCTCAGTGCTCAGTACTCAGGGTGCTCAGTGCTCAGTACTCAGGGTGCTCAGGCTCAGTGCTCAGGGTGCAGGGTGCTCAGTGCTCGGGGTGCTGGGTGCTCAGTGCTCGGGGTGCTGGGTGTCTCAGTGCTCAGGGTGCTGGGTGCTCAGTGCTCAGAGTGCTGGGTGCTCAGTACTCATGGTGCTCAGTGCTCAGTACTCAGGGTGCAGGGTGCTCAGTGCTCAGGGTGCTCAGTGCTCAGTACTCAGGGTGCTCGGTGCTCAGTGCTCAGGGTGCTCAGTGCTCAGTACTCAGGGTGCTCAGTGCTCAGTGCTCTGGGTGCTGGGTGCTCAGTGCTCGGGGTGCTGGGTGCTCAGTGCTCAGGGTGCTGGGTGCTCAGTACTCAGGGTGCTCAGTGCTCAGGGTGCTGGGTGCTCAGTGCTCGGGGTGCTGTGTACTCAGTGCTCAGTACACAGGGTGCTGGGTGCTCAGTGCTCGGGGTGCTGGGTGCTCAGTGCTCGGGGTGATGGGTGCTCAGTGCTCGGGGTGCTGGGTGCTCAGTGCTCGGGGTGCTCGGTGCTCAGTGCTCGGGGTGCTGGGCGCTCAGTGCTCAGTACTCAGGGTGCTGGGTGCTCAGTGCTCGGGGTGCTGGGTGCTCAGTGCTCGGGGTGCTGGGTGCTCAGTGCTCGGGGTGCTGAGTGCTCAGTGCTCGGGGTGCTGGGTGCTCAGGCTCGGGGTGCTGGGTGCTCAGTGCTCAGGGTGCTGGGTGCTCAGTGCTCAGGGTGCTGGGTGCACAGTGCTCGGGGTGCTGGGTGCTCAGTGCTTGGGGTGCTCGTTGCTCAGTGCTCGGGGTGCTGGGTGCTCATTGCTCAGTACTCAGGGTGCTGTGTGCTCAGTGCTCGGGGTGCTGGGTGCTCAGTGCTCAGTACTCAGGGTGCTGGGTGCTCAGTGCTCAGGGTGCTGGGTGCTCATTGCTCAATGTGCTGGGTGCTCAGTGCTCAGGGTGCTGGGTACTCAGTGCTCAGGGTGCTGGGTACTCAGTGCTCGGGGTGCTGTGTGCTCAGTACTCAGGGTGCTGGGTGCTCAGTACTCAGGGTGCTCAGTGCTCAGTACTCAGGGTGCTCAGTGCTCAGGGTGCTGTGTGCTCAGTGCTCGGGGTGCTGGGTGCTCTGTCCTCAGGGTGCTGGGTGCTCAGTGCTCAGGGTGCTCGGTGCTCAGTGCTCAGGGTGCTGGGTGCTCAGTGCTCGAGGTGCTGGGTGCTCATTACTCAGGGTGCTGGGTGCTCAGTATTCAGGGTGCTCAGTGCTTGTGGTGCTGGGTGCTCAGTACTCAGGGTGCTCAGTGCTTGGGGTGTTGGGTGCTTAGTACTCAGGGTGCTGGGTGCTCAGTGCTCAGGGTGCTGGGTGCTCAGTACTGAGGGTGCTGGGTGCTCAGTACTCAGGGTGCTGGGTGCTCAGTGCTCGGGGTGCTGGGTGCTCAGTGCTCGGGGTGCTGGGTGCTCAGTGCTCAGGGTGCTGGGTGCTCAGTGCTCAGGGTGCTGGGTGATCAGTGCTCGGGGTGCTGGGTGCTCAGTGCTCGGGGCGCTGGGTGCTCAGTGCTCGGGGTGCTCGGTGCTCAGTGCTCGGGGTGCTGGGTGCTCAGTACTCAGGGTGCTCAGTGCTCAGTACTCAGGGTGCTGGGTGCTCAGTGCTCAGTGTGCTGGGTGCTCAGTGCTCAGGGTGCTGGCTGCTCGGTTCTCAGGTTGCTGGGTGCTCAGTACTCGGGGTGCTGGGTGCTCAGTACTCAGGGTGCTGGGTGCTCATTGCTCGGGGTGCTGGGTGCTCAGTGCTCGGGGTGCTGGGTGCTCAGTGCTCGGGGTGCTGGGTGCTCAGTACTCGGGGTGCTGGGTGCTCAGTGCTCAGGGTGCTGGGTCTCAGTGCTCGGGGTACTGGGTACTCAGTGCTCAGTACACAGGGTGCTGGGTGCTCATTGCTCGGGGTGCTGTGTTCTCAGTGCTCAGTACTCAGGGTGCTGGGTGCTCAGTGCTCGGGGTGCTGGGTGCTCAGTACTCAGGGTACTTGGTGCTCAGTACTCAGGGTGCTGGGTGATCAGTGCTCAGGGTGCTGGGTGCTCAGTACTCAGGGTGCTCGGTGCTCAGTACTCAGGGTGCTGGGTGCTCAGTGCTCAGGGTGCTGGGTCCTCAGTGCTCTGGGTGCTGTGTGCTTAGTGCTCGGGGTGCTGGGTGCTCAGTGCTCGGGGTGCTGGGTGCTCAGTGCTCAGTACTCAGGGTGCTGGGTGCTCAGTGCTCGGGGTGCTGGGTGCTCAGTGCTCAGGGTGCTTGGTGCTCAGTGCTCAGTGTGCTGGGTGCTCAGTGCTCAGGGTGCTGGGTACTCAGTGCTCGGGGTGCTGGGTGCTCAGTACTCAGGGTGCTGGGTGCTCAGTACTCAGGGTGCTGGGTGCTCAGTGCTCGGGGTGCTGGGTGCTCAGTGCTCAGTGTGCTCGGTGCTCAGTACTCAGGGTGCTGGGTTCTCAGTGCTAGGGGTTTTCTGTACTCAGGGTGCTGTGTGTTCAGTGCTCAGGGTGCTGGGTGCTCAGTACTCAGGGTGCTCGGTGCTCGGGGTTGTGGGTGCTCAGTGCTCAGGGTGCTCGGAGCTCAGTACTCGGGGTGCTCAGTGCTCAGTACTCAGGGTGCTCGGTGCTTAGTACTCAGGGTGCTGGGTGCTCAGTACTCCGGGTGCTGGTTGCTCAGTGCTCAGTGTGCTCGGTGCTCAGTGCTCAAGGTGCTGGGTGCTCAGTACTCAGGGTGATCATTGCTCAGGGAGCTGGGTGCTCAGTAATCAGGGTGCTGGGTGCTCAGTACTCAGGGTGCTCAGTGCTCAGTACTCAGGGTGCTCAGTGCTCAGTACTAAGATTGCTCAGTGCTCAGGGTGCTGGGTGCTCAGTGCTCGGGGTGCTCGTTGCTCAGTACTCAGGGTGCTGGGTGCTCAGTGCTCAGGGTGCAGGGTGCTCAGTGCTCAGGGTGCTGGGTGCTCAGTACACAGGGTGCTCGGTGCTCGGGGTGCTGGGTGCTCAGTGCTCGGTGTGCTCGGTGCTCAGTACTCGGGGAGCTCAGTGCTCAGTACTCAGGGTGCTGGGTGCTCAGTGCTCAGGGTGCTGGGTGCTCAGTACTCAGGGTGCTGGGTGCTCGGTGCTCAGTACGCTGGGTGCTCAGTACTCAGGGTGCTGGGTGCTCAGTACTCAGGGTGCTGGGTGCTCAGTACTCAGGGTGCTCGGTGCTCAGTACTCAGGGTGCTGGGTGCTCAGTGCTCAGGGTGCTGGGTGCTCATTGCTCAATGTGCTGGGTGCTCAGTGCTCAGGGTGCTGGGTACTCAGTGCTCAGGGTGCTGGGTACTCAGTGCTCGGGGTGCTGTGTGCTCAGTACTCAGGGTGCTGGGTGCTCAGTACTCAGGGTGCTCAGTGCTCAGTACTCAGGGTGCTCAGTGCTCAGGGTGCTGTGTGCTCAGTGCTCGGGGTGCTGGGTGCTCTGTCCTCAGGGTGCTGGGTGCTCAGTGCTCAGGGTGCTCGGTGCTCAGTGCTCAGGGTGCTGGGTGCTCAGTGCTCGAGGTGCTGGGTGCTCATTACTCAGGGTGCTGGGTGCTCAGTATTCAGGGTGCTCAGTGCTTGTGGTGCTGGGTGCTCAGTACTCAGGGTGCTCAGTGCTTGGGGTGTTGGGTGCTTAGTACTCAGGGTGCTGGGTGCTCAGTGCTCAGGGTGCTGGGTGCTCAGTACTCAGGGTGCTGGGTGCTCAGTACTCAGGGTGCTGGGTGCTCAGTGCTCGGGGTGCTGGGTGCTCAGTGCTCGGGGTGCTGGGTGCTCAGTGCTCAGGGTGCTGGGTGCTCAGTGCTCAGGGTGCTGGGTGATCAGTGCTCGGGGTGCTGGGTGCTCAGTGCTCGGGGCGCTGGGTGCTCAGTGCTCATGGTGCTCGGTGCTCAGTGCTCAGGGTGCTGGGTGCTCAGTACTCAGGGTGCTCAGTGCTCAGTACTCAGGGTGCTGGGTGCTCAGTGCTCAGTGTGCTGGGTGCTCAGTGCTCGGGGTGCTGGCTGCTCGGTTCTCAGGTTGCTGGGTGGTCAGTACTCGGGGTGCTGGGTGCTCAGTACTCAGGGTGCTGGGTGCTCATTGCTCGGGGTGCTGGGTGCTCAGTGCTCGGGGTGCTGGGTGCTCAGTGCTCGGGGTGCTGGGTGCTCAGTTCTCGGGGTGCTGGGTGCTCAGTGCTCAGGGTGCTGGGTCTCAGTGCTCGGGGTACTGGGTACTCAGTGCTCAGTACACAGGGTGCTGGGTGCTCATTGCTCGGGGTGCTGTGTTCTCAGTGCTCAGTACTCAGGGTGCTGGGTGCTCAGTGCTCGGGGTGCTGGGTGCTCAGTACTCAGGGTACTTGGTGCTCAGTACTCAGGGTGCTGGGTGATCAGTGCTCAGGGTGCTGGGTGCTCAGTACTCAGGGTGCTCGGTGCTCAGTACTCAGGGTGCTGGGTGCTCAGTGCTCAGGGTGCTGGGTCCTCAGTGCTCTGGGTGCTGTGTGCTTAGTGCTCGGGGTGCTGGGTGCTCAGTACTCAGGGTGCTGGGTGCTAAGTACTCGGGGTGCTGGGTGCTCAGTACTCAGGGAGCTGGGTGCTCAGTACTCACGGTGCTGGGTGCTCAGTAATCGGGTGTTGGGTGCTCAGTGCTCAGGGTGCTGGGTGCTCAGTGCTCGGGGTGCTGGGTGCTCAGTGCTCAGTACTCAGTGTGCTGGGTGCTCAGTGCTCGGGGTGCTGGGTGCTCAGTGCTCAGAACTCAGGGTGCTGGGTGCTCAGTGCTCAGGGTGCTTGGTGCTCAGTGCTCAGTGTGCTGGGTGCTCAGTGCTCAGGGTGCTGGGTACTCAGTGCTCGGGGTGCTGGGTGCTCAGTACTCAGGGTGCTGGGTGCTCAGTACTCAGGGTGCTGGGTGCTCAGTGCTCGGGGTGCTGGGTGCTCAGTGCTCAGTGTGCTCGGTGCTCAGTACTCAGGGTGCTGGGTTCTCAGTGCTAGGGGTTTTCTGTACTCAGGGTGCTGTGTGTTCAGTGCTCAGGGTGCTGGGTGCTCAGTACTCAGGGTGCTCGGTGCTCGGGGTTCTGGGTGCTCAGTGCTCGGGGTGCTCGGTGCTCAGTACTCGGGGTGCTCAGTGCTCAGTACTCAGGGTGCTTGGTGCTTAGTTCTCAGGGTGCTGGGTGCTCAGTACTCCGGGTGCTGGTTGCTCAGTGCTCAGTGTGCTCGGTGCTCAGTGCTCAAGGTGCTGGGTGCTCAGTACTCAGTGTGATCATTGCTCAGGGAGCTGGGTCCTCAGTACTCAGGGTGCTGGGTGCTCAGTACTCAGGGTGCTCAGTGCTCAGTACTCAGGGTGCTCAGTGCTCAGTACTAAGGTTGCTCAGTGCTCAGGGTGCTGGGTGCTCAGTGCTCGGGGTGCTCGGTGCTCAGTATTCAGGGTGCTGGGTGCTCAGTGCTCAGGGTGCTGGGTGCTCAGTGCTCAGGGTGCTGGGTGCTCAGTACACAGGGTGCTCGGTGCTCTGGGTGCTGGGTGCTCAGTGCTCGGTGTGCTCGGTGCTCAGTACTCGGGGTGCTCAGTGCTCAGTACTCAGGGTGCTGGGTGCTCATTGCTCAGGGTGCTGGGTGCTCAGTACTCAGGGTGCTGGGTGCTCGGTGCTCAGTACGCTGGGTGCTCAGTACTCAGGGTGCTGGGTGCTCAGTACTCAGGGTGCTGGGTGCTCAGTACTCAGGGTGCTCGGTGCTAAGTACTCAGGGTGCTGGGTGCTCAGTGCTCAGGGTGCTGGGTGCTCAGTACTCAGGGTGCTGGGTGCTCAGTGCTCAGGGTGCTGGGTGCTCAGTACGCTGGGTGCTCAGTACTCAGGGTGCTGGGTGCTCAGTACTCAGGGTGCTGGGTGCTAATACTCAGGGTGCTGGGTGCTCAGTGCTCAGGGTGCTCGGTGCTCAGTGCTCGGGGTGCTGGGTGCTCAGTACTCAGGGTGCTCAGTGCTCAGTACTCAGGGTGCTCAGTGCTCAGTATTCAGGGTGCTCAGGCTCAGTGCTCAGGGTGCAGGGTGCTCAGTGCTCGGGGTGCTGGGTGCTCAGTGCTCGGGGTGCTGGGTGTCTCAGTGCTCAGGGTGCTGGGTGCTCAGTGCTCAGAGTGCTGGGTGCTCAGTACTCATGGTGCTCGGTGCTCAGTACTCAGGGTGCAGGGTGCTCAGTGCTCAGGGTGCTCAGTGCTCAGTACTCAGGGTGCTCGGTGCTCCGTGCTCAGGGTGCTGGGTCGCAGTGCTCGGGGTACTGGTTACTCAGTGCTCAGTACACAGGGTGCTGGGTGCTCAGTGCTCGGGGTGCTGTGTGCTCAGTGCTCAGTACTCAGGGTGCTGGGTGCTCAGTGCTCGGGGTGCAGGGTGCTCAGTACTCAGGGAGCTGGGTGCTCAGTACTCAGGGTGCTGGGTGCTCATTACTCAGGGTGCTGGGTGCTCAGTACTCAGGGTGCTCAGTGCTTGGGGTGCTGGGTGCTCAGTGCTCAGGGTGCTCAGTGCTTGGGGTGTTGGGTGCTCAGTGCTCAGTACTCAGGGTGCTCGGTGCTCAGTGCTCAGGGTGCTCAGTGCTCAGTACTCAGGGTGCTCAGTGCTCAGTGCTCTGGGTGCTGGGTGCTCAGTGCTCGGGGTGCTGGGTGCTCAGTGCTCAGGGTGCTGGGTGCTCAGTTCTCAGGGTGCTCGGTGCTCAGGGTGCTGGGTGCTCAGTGCTCGGGGTGCTGGGTACTCAGTGCTCAGTACACAGGGTGCTGGGTGCTCAGTGCTCGGGGTGCTGGGTGCTCAGTGCTCAGTACTCAGGGTGCTGGGTTCTCAGTGCTCGGGGTGCTGGATGCTCAGTACTCAGGGTGCTGGGTGCTCAGTGCTCAGGGTGCTGGGTGCTCAGTACTCAGGGTGCTGGGTGCTCAGTACGCAGTATGCTGGGTGCTCAGTGCTCAGGGTGCTGGGTGCTCAGTGCTCGGGGTGCTGGGTGCTCAGTACTCAGGGTGCTCGGTGCTCAGTACTCAGGGTGCTGGGTGCTCAGTGCTCAGGGTGCTGTGTGCTCAGTACTCAGGGTGCTGGGTGCTCGGTGCTCAGTATGCTGGGTGCTCAGTACTCAGGGTGCTGGCAGCTCAGTACTCAGGGTGCTCGGTGCTCAGTACTCAGGGTGCTGGCTGCTCAGTGCTCGGGGTGCTCAGTGCTTGGGGTGCTGGGTGCTCAGTACTCAGGGTGCTCAGTGCTTTGGGTGTTGGGTGCTTAGTACTCAGGGTGCTGGGTGCTCAGTGCTCAGGGTGCTGGGTGCTCAGTACTCAGGGTGCTGGGTGCTCAGTACTCAGGGTGCTGGGTGCTCAGTGCTCGGGGTGCTGGGTGCTCAGTACTCGGGGTGCTCAGTGCTCAGTACTCAGGTTGCTGGGTGCTCAGTACTCGGGGTGCTGGGTGCTCAGTGCTCGGGGTGCTGGGTGTCTCAGTGCTCAGGGTGCTGGGTGCTCAGTGCTCAGAGTGCTGGGTGCTCAGTACTCAGGGTGCTCGGTGCTCAGTACTCAGGGTGCTGGGTGCTCAGCGCTCAGGGTGCTCAGTGCTCAGTTCTCAGCGTGCTGGGTGCTCAGTGCTCAGGGTGCTCGGTGCTCAGTACTCAGGGTGCTCAGTGCTCAGTACTCAGCGTTCTGGGTGCTCAGTGCTCAGGGTGCTGTTTTCTCAGTACTCAGGGTGCTGGGTGCTTAGTACTCAGGGTGCTCGGTCCTCAGTGCTCAGGGTGCTGGGTGCTCAGTACTCAGGGTGCATGGTGCTCAGTGCTCAGGGTGCTCAGTGCTCAGTACTCAGGGAGCTCAGTGCTCAGTGCTCTGGGTGCTGGGTGCTCAGTACTCAGGGTGCTGGGTGCTCAGTGTGCTGGGTGCTCAGTGCTCGGGGTGCTCAGTACTCAGGGTGCTGTGTGTTCAGTGCTCAGGGTATTGGGTGCTCAGTACTCAGGGTGCTTGCTGCTTAGTACTCAGGGTGCTGGGTGCTCAGTACTCCGGGTGCTGGGTGCTCATTACTCAGGGTGCTGGGTGCTCAGTACTCAGGGTGCTCAGTGCTTGGGGTGCTGGGTGCTCAGTGCTCAGGGTGCTCAGTGCTTTGGGTGTTGGGTGCTCAGTGCTCAGTACTCAGGGTGCTCGGTGCTCAGTGCTCTGGGTGCTCAGTGCTCAGTACTCAGGGTGCTCAGTGCTCAGTGCTCTGGGTGCTGGGTGCTCAGTGCTCGGGGTGCTGGGTGTTCAGTGCTCAGGGTGCTGGGTGCTCAGTACTCAGGGTGCTCAGTGCTCAGGGTGCTGGGTGCTCAGTGCTCGGGGTGCTGGGTACTCAGTGCTCAGTACACACGGTGCTGGGTGCTCAGTGCTCGGGGTGCTGGGTGCTCAGTGCTCAGTACTCAGGGTGCTGGGTACTCAGTGCTCGGGGTGCTGGATGCTCAGTACTAAGGGTGCTGGGTGCTCAGTGCTCAGGGTGCTGGGTGCTCAGTGCGCAGGGTGCTGGGTGCTCAGTACTCAGTATGCTGGGTGCTCAGTGCTCAGGGTGCTGGGTGCTCAGTGCTCGGGGTGCTGGGTGCTCAGTAATCAGGGTGCTCGGTGCTCAGTACTCAGGGTGCTGGGTGCTCAGTGCTCAGGGTGCTGTGTACTCAGTACTCAGGGTGCTGGGTGCTCGGTGCTCAGTATGCTGGGTGCTCAGTTCTCAGGGTGCTGGCTGCTCAGTACTCAGGGTGCTCGGTGCTCAGTACTCAGGGTACTGGCTGCTCAGTGCTCGGGGTGCTCAGTGCTTGGGGTGCTGGGTGCTCAGTTCTCAGGGTGCTCAGTGCTTGGGGTGTTGGGTGCTTAGTACTCAGGGTGCTGGGTGCTCTGTCCTCAGGGTGCTGTGTGCTCAGTGCTCAGGGTGCTCGGTGCTCAGTGCTCAGGGTGCTGGGTGCTCAGTGCTCGAGGTGCTGGGTGCTCATTACTCAGGGTGCTGGGTGCTCAGTATTCAGGGTGCTCAGTGCTTGTGGTGCTGGGTGCTCAGTACTCAGGGTGCTCAGTGCTTGGGGTGTTGGGTGCTTAGTACTCAGGGTGCTGGGTGCTCAGTGCTCAGGGTGCTGGGTGCTCAGTACTCAGGGTGCTGGGTGCTCAGTACTCAGGGTGCTGGGTGCTCAGTGCTCGGGGTGCTGGGTGCTCAGTGCTCGGGGTGCTGGGTGCTCAGTGCTCAGGGTGCTGGGTGCTCAGTGCTCAGGGTGCTGGGTGATCAGTGCTCGGGGTGCTGGGTGCTCAGTGCTCGGGGCGCTGGGTGCTCAGTGCTCATGGTGCTCGGTGCTCAGTGCTCAGGGTGCTGGGTGCTCAGTACTCAGGGTGCTCAGTGCTCAGTACTCAGGGTGCTGGGTGCTCAGTGCTCAGTGTGCTGGGTGCTCAGTGCTCGGGGTGCTGGCTGCTCGGTTCTCAGGTTGCTGGGTGGTCAGTACTCGGGGTGCTGGGTGCTCAGTACTCAGGGTGCTGGGTGCTCATTGCTCGGGGTGCTGGGTGCTCAGTGCTCGGGGTGCTGGGTGCTCAGTGCTCGGGGTGCTGGGTGCTCAGTTCTCGGGGTGCTGGGTGCTCAGTGCTCAGGGTGCTGGGTCTCAGTGCTCGGGGTACTGGGTACTCAGTGCTCAGTACACAGGGTGCTGGGTGCTCATTGCTCGGGGTGCTGTGTTCTCAGTGCTCAGTACTCAGGGTGCTGGGTGCTCAGTGCTCGGGGTGCTGGGTGCTCAGTACTCAGGGTACTTGGTGCTCAGTACTCAGGGTGCTGGGTGATCAGTGCTCAGGGTGCTGGGTGCTCAGTACTCAGGGTGCTCGGTGCTCAGTACTCAGGGTGCTGGGTGCTCAGTGCTCAGGGTGCTGGGTCCTCAGTGCTCTGGGTGCTGTGTGCTTAGTGCTCGGGGTGCTGGGTGCTCAGTACTCAGGGTGCTGGGTGCTAAGTACTCGGGGTGCTGGGTGCTCAGTACTCAGGGAGCTGGGTGCTCAGTACTCACGGTGCTGGGTGCTCAGTAATCGGGTGTTGGGTGCTCAGTGCTCAGGGTGCTGGGTGCTCAGTGCTCGGGGTGCTGGGTGCTCAGTGCTCAGTACTCAGTGTGCTGGGTGCTCAGTGCTCGGGGTGCTGGGTGCTCAGTGCTCAGAACTCAGGGTGCTGGGTGCTCAGTGCTCAGGGTGCTTGGTGCTCAGTGCTCAGTGTGCTGGGTGCTCAGTGCTCAGGGTGCTGGGTACTCAGTGCTTGGGGTGCTGGGTGCTCAGTACTCAGGGTGCTGGGTGCTCAGTACTCAGGGTGCTGGGTGCTCAGTGCTCGGGGTGCTGGGTGCTCAGTGCTCAGTGTGCTCGGTGCTCAGTACTCAGGGTGCTGGGTTCTCAGTGCTAGGGGTTTTCTGTACTCAGGGTGCTGTGTGTTCAGTGCTCAGGGTGCTGGGTGCTCAGTACTCAGGGTGCTCGGTGCTCGGGGTTCTGGGTGCTCAGTGCTCGGGGTGCTCGGTGCTCAGTACTCGGGGTGCTCAGTGCTCAGTACTCAGGGTGCTTGGTGCTTAGTTCTCAGGGTGCTGGGTGCTCAGTACTCCGGGTGCTGGTTGCTCAGTGCTCAGTGTGCTCGGTGCTCAGTGCTCAAGGTGCTGGGTGCTCAGTACTCAGTGTGATCATTGCTCAGGGAGCTGGGTCCTCAGTACTCAGGGTGCTGGGTGCTCAGTACTCAGGGTGCTCAGTGCTCAGTACTCAGGGTGCTCAGTGCTCAGTACTAAGGTTGCTCAGTGCTCAGGGTGCTGGGTGCTCAGTGCTCGGGGTGCTCGGTGCTCAGTATTCAGGGTGCTGGGTGCTCAGTGCTCAGGGTGCTGGGTGCTCAGTGCTCAGGGTGCTGGGTGCTCAGTACACAGGGTGCTCGGTGCTCTGGGTGCTGGGTGCTCAGTGCTCGGTGTGCTCGGTGCTCAGTACTCGGGGTGCTCAGTGCTCAGTACTCAGGGTGCTGGGTGCTCATTGCTCAGGGTGCTGGGTGCTCAGTACTCAGGGTGCTGGGTGCTCGGTGCTCAGTACGCTGGGTGCTCAGTACTCAGGGTGCTGGGTGCTCAGTACTCAGGGTGCTGGGTGCTCAGTACTCAGGGTGCTCGGTGCTAAGTACTCAGGGTGCTGGGTGCTCAGTGCTCAGGGTGCTGGGTGCTCAGTACTCAGGGTGCTGGGTGCTCAGTGCTCAGGGTGCTGGGTGCTCAGTACGCTGGGTGCTCAGTACTCAGGGTGCTGGGTGCTCAGTACTCAGGGTGCTGGGTGCTAATACTCAGGGTGCTGGGTGCTCAGTGCTCAGGGTGCTCGGTGCTCAGTGCTCGGGGTGCTGGGTGCTCAGTACTCAGGGTGCTCAGTGCTCAGTACTCAGGGTGCTCAGTGCTCAGTATTCAGGGTGCTCAGGCTCAGTGCTCAGGGTGCAGGGTGCTCAGTGCTCGGGGTGCTGGGTGCTCAGTGCTCGGGGTGCTGGGTGTCTCAGTGCTCAGGGTGCTGGGTGCTCAGTGCTCAGAGTGCTGGGTGCTCAGTACTCATGGTGCTCGGTGCTCAGTACTCAGGGTGCAGGGTGCTCAGTGCTCAGGGTGCTCAGTGCTCAGTACTCAGGGTGCTCGGTGCTCCGTGCTCAGGGTGCTGGGTCGCAGTGCTCGGGGTACTGGTTACTCAGTGCTCAGTACACAGGGTGCTGGGTGCTCAGTGCTCGGGGTGCTGTGTGCTCAGTGCTCAGTACTCAGGGTGCTGGGTGCTCAGTGCTCGGGGTGCAGGGTGCTCAGTACTCAGGGAGCTGGGTGCTCAGTACTCAGGGTGCTGGGTGCTCATTACTCAGGGTGCTGGGTGCTCAGTACTCAGGGTGCTCAGTGCTTGGGGTGCTGGGTGCTCAGTGCTCAGGGTGCTCAGTGCTTGGGGTGTTGGGTGCTCAGTGCTCAGTACTCAGGGTGCTCGGTGCTCAGTGCTCAGGGTGCTCAGTGCTCAGTACTCAGGGTGCTCAGTGCTCAGTGCTCTGGGTGCTGGGTGCTCAGTGCTCGGGGTGCTGGGTGCTCAGTGCTCAGGGTGCTGGGTGCTCAGTTCTCAGGGTGCTCGGTGCTCAGGGTGCTGGGTGCTCAGTGCTCGGGGTGCTGGGTACTCAGTGCTCAGTACACAGGGTGCTGGGTGCTCAGTGCTCGGGGTGCTGGGTGCTCAGTGCTCAGTACTCAGGGTGCTGGGTTCTCAGTGCTCGGGGTGCTGGATGCTCAGTACTCAGGGTGCTGGGTGCTCAGTGCTCAGGGTGCTGGGTGCTCAGTACTCAGGGTGCTGGGTGCTCAGTACGCAGTATGCTGGGTGCTCAGTGCTCAGGGTGCTGGGTGCTCAGTGCTCGGGGTGCTGGGTGCTCAGTACTCAGGGTGCTCGGTGCTCAGTACTCAGGGTGCTGGGTGCTCAGTGCTCAGGGTGCTGTGTGCTCAGTACTCAGGGTGCTGGGTGCTCGGTGCTCAGTATGCTGGGTGCTCAGTACTCAGGGTGCTGGCAGCTCAGTACTCAGGGTGCTCGGTGCTCAGTACTCAGGGTGCTGGCTGCTCAGTGCTCGGGGTGCTCAGTGCTTGGGGTGCTGGGTGCTCAGTACTCAGGGTGCTCAGTGCTTGGGGTGTTGGGTGCTTAGTACTCAGGGTGCTGGGTGCTCAGTGCTCAGGGTGCTGGGTGCTCAGTACTCAGGGTGCTGGGTGCTCAGTACTCAGGGTGCTGGGTGCTCAGTGCTCGGGGTGCTGGGTGCTCAGTACTCGGGGTGCTCAGTGCTCAGTACTCAGGTTGCTGGGTGCTCAGTACTCGGGGTGCTGGGTGCTCAGTGCTCGGGGTGCTGGGTGTCTCAGTGCTCAGGGTGCTGGGTGCTCAGTGCTCAGAGTGCTGGGTGCTCAGTACTCAGGGTGCTCGGTGCTCAGTACTCAGGGTGCTGGGTGCTCAGCGCTCAGGGTGCTCAGTGCTCAGTTCTCAGCGTGCTGGGTGCTCAGTGCTCAGGGTGCTCGGTGCTCAGTACTCAGGGTGCTCAGTGCTCAGTACTCAGCGTTCTGGGTGCTCAGTGCTCAGGGTGCTGTTTTCTCAGTACTCAGGGTGCTGGGTGCTTAGTACTCAGGGTGCTCGGTCCTCAGTGCTCAGGGTGCTGGGTGCTCAGTACTCAGGGTGCATGGTGCTCAGTGCTCAGGGTGCTCAGTGCTCAGTACTCAGGGAGCTCAGTGCTCAGTGCTCTGGGTGCTGGGTGCTCAGTACTCAGGGTGCTGGGTGCTCAGTGTGCTGGGTGCTCAGTGCTCGGGGTGCTCAGTACTCAGGGTGCTGTGTGTTCAGTGCTCAGGGTATTGGGTGCTCAGTACTCAGGGTGCTTGCTGCTTAGTACTCAGGGTGCTGGGTGCTCAGTACTCCGGGTGCTGGGTGCTCATTACTCAGGGTGCTGGGTGCTCAGTACTCAGGGTGCTCAGTGCTTGGGGTGCTGGGTGCTCAGTGCTCAGGGTGCTCAGTGCTTTGGGTGTTGGGTGCTCAGTGCTCAGTACTCAGGGTGCTCGGTGCTCAGTGCTCTGGGTGCTCAGTGCTCAGTACTCAGGGTGCTCAGTGCTCAGTGCTCTGGGTGCTGGGTGCTCAGTGCTCGGGGTGCTGGGTGTTCAGTGCTCAGGGTGCTGGGTGCTCAGTACTCAGGGTGCTCAGTGCTCAGGGTGCTGGGTGCTCAGTGCTCGGGGTGCTGGGTACTCAGTGCTCAGTACACACGGTGCTGGGTGCTCAGTGCTCGGGGTGCTGGGTGCTCAGTGCTCAGTACTCAGGGTGCTGGGTACTCAGTGCTCGGGGTGCTGGATGCTCAGTACTAAGGGTGCTGGGTGCTCAGTGCTCAGGGTGCTGGGTGCTCAGTGCGCAGGGTGCTGGGTGCTCAGTACTCAGTATGCTGGGTGCTCAGTGCTCAGGGTGCTGGGTGCTCAGTGCTCGGGGTGCTGGGTGCTCAGTAATCAGGGTGCTCGGTGCTCAGTACTCAGGGTGCTGGGTGCTCAGTGCTCAGGGTGCTGTGTACTCAGTACTCAGGGTGCTGGGTGCTCGGTGCTCAGTATGCTGGGTGCTCAGTTCTCAGGGTGCTGGCTGCTCAGTACTCAGGGTGCTCGGTGCTCAGTACTCAGGGTACTGGCTGCTCAGTGCTCGGGGTGCTCAGTGCTTGGGGTGCTGGGTGCTCAGTTCTCAGGGTGCTCAGTGCTTGGGGTGTTGGGTGCTTAGTACTCAGGGTGCTGGGTGCTCAGTGCTCAGGGTGCTGGGTGCTCAGTACTCAGGGTGCTGGGTGCTCAGTACTCAGGGTGCTGGGTGCTCAGTGCTCGGGATGCTGGGTGCTCAGTACTCGGGGTGCTCAGTGCTCAGTACTCAGGGTGCTGGGTGCTCAGTGCTCAGGGTGCTGGGTGCTCAGCGCTCGGGGTGCTGGCTGCTCGGTTCTCAGGTTGTTGGGTGCTCAGTACTCGGGGTGCTGGGTTCTCAGTACTCAGGGTGCTGGGTGCTCATTGCTGGGGGTGCTGGGTGCTCAGTACTCAGGGTGCTGGGTGCTCATTGCTGGGGGTGCTGGCTGCTCGGTTCTCAGGTTGCTGGGTGCTCAGTACTCGGGGTGCTGGGTGCTCAGTACTCAGGGTGCTGGGTGCTCATTGCTGGGGGTGCTGGGTGCTCAGTGCTCAGGTTGCTGGGTGCTCAGTACTCGGGGTGCTCGGTGCTCAGTACTCAGGGTGCTGGGTGCTCATTGCTCGGGGTGCTGGGTGCTCAGTACTCAGGGTGCTGTGTGCCCCATGCTCAGGGTGCTGGGTGCTCAGTACTCGGGGTGCTGGGTGCCCAATGCTCAGGGTGCTGGGTCGCAGTGCTCGGGGTACTGGGTACTCAGTGCTCAGTACACAGGGTGCTGGGTGCTCAGTGCTCGGGGTGCTGTGTGCTCAGTGCTCAGTACTCAGGGTGCTGGGTGCTCAGTACTCGGGGTGCTGGGTGCTCAGTACTCAGGGTGCTGGGTGCTCAGTGCTCGGGGTGCTGGGTGCTCAGTACTCAGGGAGCTGGGTGCTCAGTACTCAGGGTGCTGGGTGCTCATTACTCAGGGTGCTGGGTGCTCAGTACTCAGGGTGCTCAGTGCTTGGGGTGCTGGGTGCTCAGTACTCGGGGTGCTGGGTGCCCAATGCTCAGGGTGCTGGGTCGCAGTGCTCGGGGTACTGGGTACTCAGTGCTCAGTACACTGGGTGCTGGGTGCTCAGTGCTCGGGGTGCTGTGTGCTCAGTGCTCAGTACTCAGGGTGCTGGGTGCTCAGTGCTCGGGGTGCTGGGTGCTCAGTACTCAGGGAGCTGGGTGCTCAGTACTCATTGTGCTGGGTGCTCATTACTCAGGGTGCTGGGTGCTCAGTACTCAGGGTGCTCAGTGCTTGGGGTGCTGGGTGCTCAGTGCTCAGGGTGCTCAGTGCTTGGGGTGTTGGGTGCTCAGTGCTCAGTACTCAGGGTGCTCGGTGCTCAGTGCTCAGGGTGCTCAGTGCTCAGTACTCAGGGTGCTCAGTGCTCAGTGCTCTGGGTGCTGGGTGCTCAGTGCTCGGGGTGCTGTGTGCTCCGTGCTCAAGGTGCTGGGTGCTCAGTACTCAGGGTGCTCAGTGCTCAGGGTGCTGGGTGCTCAGTGCTCGGGGTGCTGGGTACTCAGTGCTCAGTACACAGGGTGCTGGGTGCTCAGTGCTCGGGGTGCTGGGTGCTCAGTGCTCAGTACTCAGGGTGCTGGGTGCTCAGTGCTCGGGGTGCTGGATGCTCAGTACTCAGGGTGCTGGGTGCTCAGTGCTCAGGGTGCTGGGTGCTCAGTACTCAGGGTGCTGGGTGCTCAATACGCAGTATGCTGGGTTCTCAGTGCTCAGGGTGCTGGGTGCTCAGTGCTCGGGGTGCTGGGTGCTCAATACTCAGGGTGCTCGGTGCTCAGTACTCAGGGTGCTGGGTGCTCAGTGCTCAGGGTGCTGTGTGCTCAGTACTAAGGGTGCTGGGTGCTCGGTGCTCAGTATGCTGGGTGCTCAGTACTCAGGGTGCTGGCTGCTCAGTACTCAGGGTGCTCGGTGCTCAGTACTCAGGGTGCTGGCTGTTCAGTGCTCGGGGTGCTCAGTGCTTGGGGTGCTGGGTGCTCAGTACTCAGGGTGCTCAGTGCTTGGGGTGTTGGGTGCTTAGTACTCAGGGTGCTGGGTGCTCAGTGCTCAGGGTGCTGGGTGCTCAGTACTCAGGGTGCTGGGTGCTCAGTACTCAGGGTGCTGGGTGCTCAGTGCTCGGGGTGCTGGGTGCTCAGTACTCGGGGTGCTCAGTGCTCAGTACTCAGTGTGCTGGGTGCTCAGTTCTCAGGGTGCTGGGTGCTCAGCGCTCGGGGTGCTCAGTGCTCAGTACTCAGGGTGCTGGGTGCTTAGTGCTCAGGGTGCTGGGTGCTCAGCGCTCGGGGTGCTGGCTGCTCGGTTCTCAGGTTGCTGGGTGCTCAGTACTCGGGATGCTGGGTGCTCAGTACTCAGGGTGCTGGGTGCTCATTGCTGGGGGTGCTGGGTGCTCAGTACTCAGGGTGCTGGGTGCTCATTGCTGGGGGTGCTGGCTGCTCGGTTCTCAGGTTGCTGGGTGCTCAGTACTCGGGGTGCTGGGTGCTCAGTACTCAGGGTGCTGGGTGCTCATTGCTGGGGGTGCTGGGTGCTCAGTGCTCAGGTTGCTGGATGCTCAGTACTCGGGGTGCTCGGTGCTCAGTAGTCAGGGTGCTGGGTGCTCATTGCTCGGGGTGCTGGGTGCTCAGTGCTCAGGGTGCTGGGTGCCCCATGCTCGGGGTGCTAGGTGCTCAGTACTCGGGGTGCTGGGTGCTCAGTGCTCAGGGTGCTGGGTCGCAGTGCTCGGGGTACTGGGTACTCAGTGCTCAGTACACTGGGTGCTGGGTGCTCAGTGCTCGGGGTGCTGTGTGCTCAGTGCTCAGTACTCAGGGTGCTGGGTGCTCAGTGCTCGGGGTGCTGGGTGCTCAGTACTCAGGGAGCTGGGTGCTCAGTACTCATTGTGCTGGGTGCTCATTACTCAGGGTGCTGGGTGCTCAGTACTCAGGGTGCTCAGTGCTTGGGGTGCTGGGTGCTCAGTGCTCAGGGTGCTCAGTGCTTGGAGTGTTGGGTGCTCAGTGCTCAGTACTCAGGGTGCTCGGTGCTCAGTGCTCAGGGTGCTCAGTGCTCAGTACTCAGGGTGCTCAGTGCTCAGTGCTCTGGGTGCTGGGTGCTCAGTGCTCGGGGTGCTGTGTGCTCCGTGCTCAAGGTGCTGGGTGCTCAGTACTCAGGGTGCTCAGTGCTCAGGGTGCTGGGTGCTCAGTGCTCGGGGTGCTGGGTACTCAGTGCTCAGTACACAGGGTGCTGGGTGCTCAGTGCTCGGGGTGCTGGGTGCTCAGTGCTCAGTACTCAGGGTGCTGGGTGCTCAGTGCTCGGGGTGCTGGATGCTCAGTACTCAGGGTGCTGGGTGCTCAGTTCTCAGGGTGCTGGGTGCTCAGTACTCAGGGTGCTGGGTGCTCAATACGCAGTATGCTGGGTTCTCAGTGCTCAGGGTGCTGGGTGCTCAGTGCTCGGGGTGCTGGGTGCTCAATACTCAGGGTGCTCGGTGCTCAGTACTCAGGGTGCTGGGTGCTCAGTGCTCAGGGTGCTGTGTGCTCAGTACTAAGGGTGCTGGGTGCTCGGTGCTCAGTATGCTGGGTGCTCAGTACTCAGGGTGCTGGCTGCTCAGTACTCAGGGTGCTCGGTGCTCAGTACTCAGGGTGCTGGCTGTTCAGTGCTCGGGGTGCTCAGTGCTTGGGGTGCTGGGTGCTCAGTACTCAGGGTGCTCAGTGCTTGGGGTGTTGGGTGCTTAGTACTCAGGGTGCTGGGTGCTCAGTGCTCAGGGTGCTGGGTGCTCAGTACTCAGGGTGCTGGGTGCTCAGTACTCAGGGTGCTGGGTGCTCAGTGCTCGGGGTGCTGGGTGCTCAGTACTCGTGGTGCTCAGTGCTCAGTACTCAGGGTGCTGGGTGCTCAGTTCTCAGGGTGCTGGGTGCTCAGCGCTCGGGGTGCTGGCTGCTCGGTTCTCAGGGTGCTGGGTGCTCAGTACTCGGGATGCTGGGTGCTCAGTACTCAGGGTGCTGGGTGCTCATTGCTGGGGGTGCTGGTTGCTCAGTACTCAGGGTGCTGGGTGCTCATTGCTGGGGGTGCTGGCTGCTCGGTTCTCAGGTTGCTGGGTGCTCAGTACTCGGGGTGCTGGGTGCTCAGTACTCAGGGTGCTGGGTGCTCATTGCTGGGGGTGCTGGGTGCTCAGTGCTCAGGTTGCTGGATGCTCAGTACTCGGGGTGCTCGGTGCTCAGTACTCAGGGTGCTGGGTGCTCATTGCTCGGGGTGCTGGGTGCTCAGTGCTCAGGGTGCTGGGTGCCCCATGCTCGGGGTGCTGGGTGCTCAGTACTCGGGGTGCTGGGTGCTCAGTGCTCAGGGTGCTGGGTCGCAGTGCTCAAGGTACTGGGTACTCTGTGCTCAGTACACAGGGTGCTGGGTGCTCAGTGCTCGGGGTGCTGTGTGCTCAGTGCTCAGTACTCAGGGAGCTGGGTGCTCAGTGTTCGGGGTGCTGGGTGCTCAGTACTCAGGGAGCTGGGTGCTCAGTACTCAGGGTGCTGGGTGCTCATTACTCAGGGTGCTGGGTGCTCAGTACTCAGGGTGCTCAGTGCTTGGGGTGCTGGGTGCTCAGTGCTCAGGGTGCTCAGTGCTTGGGGTGTTGGGTGCTCAGTGCTCAGTACTCAGGGTGCTCGGTGCTCAGTGCTCAGGCTGCTCAGTGCTCAGTACTCAGGGTGCTCAGTGCTCAGTGCTCTGGGTGCTGGGTGCTCAGTGCTCGGGGTGCTGGGTGCTCAGTGCTCAGGGTGCTGGGTGCTCAGTACTCAGGGTGCTCAGTGCTCAGGGTGCTGGGTGCTCAGTGCTCGGGGTGCTGGGTACTCAGTGCTCAGTACACAGGGTGCTGGGTGCTCAATGCTCGGGGTGCTGGGTGCTCAGTGCTCAGTACTCAGGGTGCTGGGTGCTCAGTGCTCGGGGTGCTGGATGCTCAGTACTCAGGGTGCTGGGTGATCAGTGCTCAGGGTGCTGGGTGCTCAGTACTCAGGGTGCTGGGTGCTCAATAAGCAGTATGCTGGGTTCTCAGTGCTCAGGGTGCTGGGTGCTCAGTGCTCGGGGTGCTGGGTGCTCAGTACTCAGGGTGCTCGGTGCTCAGTACTCAGGGTGCTGGGTGCTCAGTGCTCAGGGTGCTGTGTGCTCAGTACTCAGGGTGCTGGGTGCTCGGTGCTCAGTATGCTGGGTGCTCAGTACTCAGGGTGCTGGCTTCTCAGTACTCAGGGTGCTCGGTGCTCAGTACTCAGGGTGCTGGCTGTTCAGTGCTCGGGGTGCTCAGTGCTTGGGGTGCTGGGTGCTCAGTACTCAGGGTGCTCAGTGCTTGGGGTGTTGGTTGCTTAGTACTCAGGGTGCTGGGTGCTCAGTGCTCAGGGTGCTGGGTGCTCAGTACTCAGGGTGCTGGGTGCTCAGTACTCAGGGTTCTGGGTGCTCATTGCTCGGGGTGCTGGGTGCTCAGTACTCGGGGTGCTCAGTGCTCAGTACTCAGGGTGCAGGGTGCTCAGTGCTCAGGGTGCTGGGTGCTCAGCGCTCGGGGTGCTGGCTGCTCGGTTCTCAGGTTGCTGGGTTCTCAGTACTCGGGGTGCTGGGTGCTCAGTACTCAGGGTGCTGGGTGCTCATTGCTGGGGGTGCTGGGTGCTCAGTACTCAGGATGCTGGGTGCTCATTGCTGGGGGTGCTGGCTGCTCGGTTCTCAGGTTGCTGGGTGCTCAGTACTCGGGGTGCTGGGTGCTCAGTACTCAGGGTGCTGGGTGCTCATTGCTGGGGGTGCTGGGTGCTCAGTGCTCAGGTTGCTGGGTGCTCAGTACTCGGGGTGCTGGGTGCTCAGTACTCAGGGTGCTGGGTGCTCATTGCTCAGGGTGCTGGGTGCTCAGTGCTCAGGGTGCTGGGTGCTCAGTGCTCGGGGTGCTTTGTGCTCAGTACTCGGGGTGCTTGGTGCTCAGTGCTCAGGGTGCTGGGTCGCAGTGCTCGGGGTACTGGGTACTCAGTGCTCAGTACACAGGGTGCTGGGTGCTCAGTGCTCGGGGTGCTGTGTGCTCAGTGCTCAGTACTCAGGGTGCTGGGTGCTCAGTGCTCGGGGTGCTGGGTGCTCAGTACTCAGGGTACTTGGTGCTCAGTACTCAGGGTGCTGGGTGATCAGTGCTCAGGGTGCTGGGTGCTCAGTACTCAGGGTGCTCGGTGCTCAGTACTCAGGGTGCTGGGTGCTCAGTGCTCAGGATGCTGGGTCCTCAGTGCTCTGGGTGCTGTGTGCTTAGTGCTCGGTGAGCTGGGTGCTCAGTACTCAGGATGCTGGGTGCTCAGTACTCGGGGTGCTGGATGCTCAGTACTCAGGGAGCTGGGTGCTCAGTACTCAGGGTGCTGGGTGCTCAGGACTCAGGTGCTGGGTGCTCAGTGCTCAGGGTGCTGGGTGCTCAGTGCTCGGGGTGCTGGGTGCTCAGTGCTCAGTACTCAGGGTGCTGTGTGCTCAGTGCTCGGGGTGCTGGGTGCTCAGTGCTCAGTACTCAGGGTGCTGGGTGCTCAGTGCTCAGGGTGCTGGGTGCTCAGTGCTCAGGGTGCTGGGTGCTCAGTGCTCAGGGTGCTGGTTACTCAGTGCTCGGGGTGCTGGTTGCTCAGTACTCAGGGTGCTGGGTGCTCAGTACTCAGGGTGCTGGGTGCTCAGTGCTCGGGGTGCTGGGTGCTCAGTGCTCAGTGTGCTCGGTGCTCAGTACTCAGAGTGCTGGGTGCTCAGTTCTCGGGGTTTACTGTACTCAGGGTGCTGTGTGTTCAGTGCTCAGGGTATTGGGTGCTCAGTACTCAGGGTGCTCGGTGCTCGGGGTTCTGTGTGCTCAGTACTCGGGGTGCTCAGTGCTCAGTACTCAGGGTGCTCGGTGCTTAGTATTCAGGGTGCTGGGTGCTCAGTACTCCGGGTGCTGGTTGCTCAGTGCTCAGGGTGCTCGGTGCTCAGTGCTCAGGGTGCTGGGTGCTCAGTACTCAGGGTGATCATTGCTCAGGGTGCTGGGTGCTCAGTACTCAGGGTGCTGGGTGCTCAGTACTCAGGGTGCTCAGTGCTCAGTACTCAGGGTGCTCAGTGCTCAGTACTAAGGTTGCTCAGTGCTCAGGGTGCTGGGTGCTCAGTACTCAGGGTGCTGGGTGCTCAGTGCTCAGGGTGCTGGGTGCTCAGTGCTCAGGGTGCTGGGTGCTCAGTGCTCAGGGTGCTGGGTGCTCAGTACACAGGGTGCTCTGTGCTCGGGGTGCTGGGTGCTCAGTGCTCGGTGTGCTCGGTGCTCAGTACTCGGGGTGCTCAGTGCTCAGTACTCAGGGTGCTGGGTGCTCAGTGCTCAGGGTGCTGGGTGCTCAGTACTCAGGGTGCTGGGTGCTCGGTGCTCAGTACGCTGGGTGCTCAGTACTCAGGGTGCTGGGTGCTCAGTACTCAGGGTGCTGGGTGCTCAGTACTCAGGGTGCTGGGTGCTAAGTACTCAGGGTGCTCGGTCCTCAGTGCTCAGGGTGCTGGGTGCTCAGTACTCAGGGTACAGGGTGCTCAGTGCTCAGGGTGCTCAGTGCTCAGTACTCAGGGTGCTCGGTGCTCAGTGCTCAGGGTGCTCAGTGCTCAGTACTCAGGGTGCTCAGTTCTCAGTGCTCTGGGTGCTGGGTGCTCAGTGCTCGGGGTGCTGGGTGCTCAGTGCTCAGGGTGCTGGGTGCTCAGTACTCAGGGTGCTCAGTGCTCAGGGTGCTCAGTGCTCGGGGTGCTGGGTGCTCAGTGCTCAGTACTCAGGGTGCTGGGTGCTCATTGCTCGGGGTGCTGGATGCTCAGTACTCAGGGTGCTGGGTGCTCAGTGCTCAGGGTGCTGGGTGCTCAGTACTCAGGGTGCTGGGTGCTCAGTGCTCAGGGTGCTGGGTGCTCAGTACTCAGGCTGCTGGGTGCTCAGTGCTCAGGGTGCTGGGTGCTCAGTGCTCGAGGTGCTGGGTGCTCAGTACTCAGGGTGCTCGGTGCTCAGTACTCAGGGTGCTGGGTGCTCAGTGCTTGGGGTGCTGGGTGCTCAGTGCTCAGGGTGCTCAGTGCTTGTTGTGTTGGGTGCTCAGTGCTCAGTACTCAGGGTGCTCGGTGCTCAGTGCTCAGGGTGCTCAGTGCTCAGTACTCAGGGTGCTCGGTGCTCAGTACTCAGGGTGCTGGGTGCTCAGTGCTCAGGGTGCTGGGTGCTCATTACTCAGTGTGCTGGGTGCTCGGTGCTCAGGGTGCTCGGTGCTCAGTACTCATGGTGCTGGGTGCTCAGTGCTCAGGGTGCTGGGTGCTCAGCGCTCAGGGTGCTGGGTGCTCAGTAATCGGGGTGCTCAGTGCTCAGTACTCAGCGTGCTGGGTGCTCAGTGCTCAGCGTGCTGGGTGCTCAGTACTCAGTCCTCAGGATGCTGGGTGCTCAGTGCTCAGGGTTCTGGGTGCTCAGTGCTCAGGGTGCTCAGTGCTCAGTGCTCAGGGTGATGGGTGCTCAGTGCTCGGGGTGCTGGGTGCTCAGTGCTCGGGGTGCTGGGTGCTCAGTGCTCGGGGTGCTGGGTGCTCATTGCTGGGGGTGCTGGGTGCTCAGTGCTCAGGTTGCTGGGTGCTCAGTACTCGGGGTGCTCGGTGCTCAGTACTCAGGGTGCTGGGTGCTCATTGCTCGGGGTGCTTAGTGCTCAGTGCTCAGGGTGCTGGGTGCCCCATGCTCGGGGTGCTGGGTGCTCAGTACTCGGGGTGCTGGGTGCTCAATGCTCAGGGTGCTGGGTCGCAGTGCTCGGGGTACTGGGTACTCAGTGCTCAGTACAGAGGGTGCTGGGTGCTCAGTGCTCGGGGTGCTGTGTGCTCAGTGCTCAGTACTCAGGGTGCTGGGTGCTCAGTGTTCTGGGTGCTGGGTGCTCAGTACTCAGGGTGCTGGGTGCTCAGTGCTCTGGGTGCGGGGTGCTCAGTGCTCGGGGTGCTGGGTACTCAGTGCTCAGTACACAGGGTGCTGGGTGCTCAGTGCTCGGGGTGCTGGGTGCTCAGTGCTCAGTACTCAGGGTGCTGGGTGCTCACTGCTCGGGGTGCTGGATGCTCAGTACTCAGGGTGCTGGGTGCTCAGTGCTCAGGGTGCTGGGTGCTCAGTACTCAGGGTGCTGGGTGCTCAGTACGCAGTATGCTGGGTGCTCAGTGCTCAGGGTGCTGGGTGCTCAGTGCTCGGGGTGCTGGGTGCTCAGTACTCAGGGTGCTCGGTGCTCAGTACTCAGGGTGCTGGGTGCTCAGTGCTCAGGGTGCTGTGTGCTCAGTACTCAGGGTGCTGGGTGCTCGGTGCTCAGTATGCTGGGTGCTCAGTACTCAGGGTGCTGGCTGCTCAGTACTCAGGGTGCTCGGTGCTCAGTACTCAGGGTGCTGGCTGCTCAGTGCTCGGGGTGCTCAGTGCTTGGGGTGCTGGGTGCTCAGTACTCAGGGTGCTCAGTGCTTGGGGTGTTGGGTGCTTAGTACTCAGGGTGCTGGGTGCTCAGTGCTCAGGGTGCTGGGTGCTCAGTACTCAGGGTGCTGGGTGCTCAGTACTCAGGGTGCTGGGTGCTCAGTGCTCGGGGTGCTGGGTGCTCAGTACACGGGGTGCTCAGTGCTCAGTACTCAGGGTGCTGTGTGCTCAGTGCTCAGGGTGCTGGGTGCTCAGCGCTCGGGGTGCTGGCTGCTCGGTTCTCAGGTTGCTGGGTGCTCAGTACACGGGATGCTGGGTGCTCAGTACTCAGGGTGCTGGGTGCTCATTGCTGGGGGTGCTGGGTCGCAGTGCTCGGGGTACTGGGTACTCAGTGCTCAGTACAGAGGGTGCTGGGTGCTCAGTGCTCGGGGTGCTGTGTGCTCAGTGCTCAGTACTCAGGGTGCTGGGTGCTCAGTGCTCGGGGTGCTGGGTGCTCAGTACTCAGGGAGCTGGGTGCTCAGTACTCAGGGTGCTGGGTGCTCATTACTCAGGGTGCTGGGTGCTCAGTACTCAGGGTGCTCAGTGCTTGGGGAGCTGGGTGCTCAGTGCTCAGGGTGCTCAGTGCTTGGGGTGTTGGGTGCTCAGTGCTCAGTACTCAGGGTGCTCGGTGCTCAGTGCTCAGGGTGCTCAGTGCTCAGTACTCAGGGTGCTCGGTGCTCAGTACTCAGGGTGCTGGGTGCTCAGTGCTCAGGGTGCTGGGTGCTCAGTACTCATGGTGCTGGGTCCTCGGTGCTCAGGGTGCTCGGTGCTCAGTACTCATGGTGCTGGGTGCTCAGTGCTCAGGGTGCTGGGTGCTCAGCGCTCAGGGTGCTGGGTGCTCAGTAATCGGGGTGCTCAGTGCTCAGTGCTCAGTGCTCAGGGTGCTGGGTGCTCAGTGCTCGGGGTGCTGGGTGCTCAGTGCTCGGGGTGCTGGGTGCTCAGTGCTCGGGGTGCTGGGTGCTCATTGCTGGGGGTGCTGGGTGCTCAGTGCTCAGGTTGCTGGGTGCTCAGTACTCGGGGTGCTCGGTGCTCAGTACTCAGGGTGCTGGGTGCTCATTGCTCAGGGTGCTGGGTGCTCAGTGCTCAGGGTGCTGGGTGCCCCATGCTCGGGGTGCTGGGTGCTCAGTACTCGGGGTGCTGGGTGCTCAATGCTCAGGGTGCTGGGTCGCAGTGCTCGGGGTACTGGGTACTCAGTGCTCAGTACAGAGGGTGCTGGGTGCTCAGTGCTCGGGGTGCTGTGTGCTCAGTGCTCAGTACTCAGGGTGCTGGGTGCTCAGTGCTCTGGGTGCTGGGTGCTCAGTACTCAGGGTGCTGGGTGCTCTGTGCTCTGGGTGCTGGGTGCTCAGTGCTCAGGGTGCTGGGTACTCACTGCTCAGTACACAGGGTGCTGGGTGCTCAGTGCTCGGGGTGCTGGGTGCTCAGTGCTCAGTACTCAGGGTGCTGGGTGCTCACTGCTCGGGGTGCTGGATGCTCAGTACTCAGGGCGCTGGGTGCTCAGTGCTCAGGGTGCTGGGTGCTCAGTACTCAGGGTGCTGGGTGCTCAGTACGCAGTATGCTGGGTGCTCAGTGCTCAGGGTGCTGGGTGCTCAGTGCTCGGGGTGCTGGGTGCTCAGTACTCAGGGTGCTCGGTGCTCAGTACTCAGGGTGCTGGGTGCTCAGTGCTCAGGGTGCTGTGTGCTCAGTACTCAGGGTGCTGGGTGCTCGGTGCTCAGTATGCTGGGTGCTCAGTACTCAGGGTGCTGGCTGCACAGTACTCAGGGTGCTCGGTGCTCAGTGCTCGGGGTGCTCAGTGCTTGGGGTGCTGGGTGCTCAGTACTCAGGGTGCTCAGTGCTTGGGGTGTTGGGTGCTTAGTACTCAGGGTGCTTGGTGCTCAGTGCTCAGGGTGCTGGGTGCTCAGTACTCAGGGTGCTGGGTGCTCAGTACTCAGGGTGCTGGGTGCTCAGTGCTCGGGGTGCTGGGTGCTCAGTACTCGGGGTGCTCAGTGCTCAGTACTCAGGGTGCTGGGTGCTCAGTGCTCAGGGTGCTGGGTGCTCAGCGCTAGGGGTGCTGGGTGCTCAGTACTCAGGGTGCTGGGTGCTCATTGCTGGGGGTGCTGGGTGCACAGTACTCAGGGTGCTGGGTGCTCAGTGCTCAGGTTGCTGGGTGCTCAGTACTCGGGATGCTGGGTGCTCAGTACTCAGGGTGCTGGGTGCTCATTGCTGGGGGTGCTGGGTGCTCAGTACTCAGGGTGCTGGGTGCTCATTGCTGGGGGTGCTGGCTGCTCGGTTCTCAGGTTGCTGGGTGCTCAGTACTCGGGGTGCTGGGTGCTCATTGCTGGGGGTGCTGGGTGCTCAGTACTCGGGGTGCTCGGTGCTCAGTACTCATTGTGCTGGGTGCTCATTGCTCGGGGTGCTGGGTGCTCAGTGCTCAGGGTGCTGGGTGCCCCATTCTCGGGGTGCTGGGTGCTCAGTACTCGGGGTGCTGGGTGCTCAGTGCTCAGGGTGCTGGGTCGCAGTGCTCGGGGTACTGGGTACTCAGTGCTCAGTACACAGGGTGCTGGGTGCTCAGTGCTCGGGGTGCTGTGTGCTCAGTGCTCAGTACTCAGGGTGCTGGGTGCTCAGTGCTCGGGGTGCTGGGTGCTCAGTACTCAGGGAGCTGGGTGCTCAGTACTCAGGGTGCTGGGTGCTCATTACTCAGGGTGCTGGGTGCTCAGTACTCAGGGTGCTCAGTGCTTGGGGTGCTGGGTGCTCAGTGCTCAGGGTGCTCAGTGCTTGGGGTGTTGGGTGCTCAGTGCTCGGTACTCAGGGTGCTCGGTGCTCAGTGCTCAGGGTGCTCAGTGCTCAGTACTCAGGGTGCTCAGTGCTCAGTGCTCTGGGTGCTGGGTGCTCAGTGCTCGGGGTGCTGGGTGCTCAGTGCTCAGGGTGCTGGGTGCTCAGTACTCAGGGTGCTCAGTGCTCAGGGTGCTGGGTGCTCAGTGCTCGGTGTGCTGGGTACTCAGTGCTCAGTACACAGGGTGCTGGGTGCTCAGTGCTGGGGGTGCTGGGTGCTCAGTGCTCAGTACTCAGGGTGCTGGGTGCTCAGTGCTCGGGGTGCTGGATGCTCAGTACTCAGGGTGCTGGGTGCTCAGTGCTCAGGGTGCTGGGTGCTCAGTACTCAGGGTGCTGGGTGCTCAGTACGCAGTATGCTGGGTGCTCAGTGCTCAGGGTGCTGGGTGCTCAGTGCTCGGGGTGCTGGGTGCTCAGTACTCAGGGTGCTCGGTGCTCAGTACTCAGGGTGCTGGGTGCTCAGTGCTCAGGGTTCTGGGTGCTCATTGCTCGGGGTGCTGTGTGCTCAGTACTCGGGGTGCTCAGTGCTCAGTACTCAGGGTGCAGGGTGCTCAGTGCTCAGGGTGCTGGGTGCTCAGTGCTCGGGGTGCTGGCTGCTAGGTTCTCAGGTTGCTGGGTTCTCAGTACTCGGGGTGCTGGGTGCTCAGTACTCAGGGTGCTGGGTGCTCATTGCTGGGGGTGCTGGGTGCTCAGTACTCAGGATGCTGGGTGCTCATTGCTGGGGGTGCTGGCTGCTCGGTTCTCAGGTTGCTGGGTGCTCAGTACTCGGGGTGCTGGGTGCTCAGTACTCAGGGTGCTGGGTGCTCATTGCTGGGGGTGCTGGGTGCTCAGTGCTCAGGTTGCTGGGTGCTCAGTACTCGGGGTGCTGGGTGCTCAGTACTCAGGGTGCTGGGTGCTCATTGCTCAGGGTGCTGGGTGCTCAGTGCTCAGGGTGCTGGGTGCTCAGTGCTCGGGGTGCTTTGTGCTCAGTACTCGGGGTGCTGGGTGCTCAGTGCTCAGGGTGCTGGGTCGCAGTGCTCGGGGTACTGGGTACTCAGTGCTCAGTACACAGGGTGCTGGGTGCTCAGTGCTCGGGGTGCTGTGTGCTCAGTGCTCAGTACTCAGGGTGCTGGGTGCTCAGTGCTCGGGGTGCTGGGTGCTCAGTACTCAGGGTACTTGGTGCTCAGTACTCAGGGTGCTGGGTGATCAGTGCTCAGGGTGCTGGGTGCTCAGTACTCAGGGTGCTCGGTGCTCAGTACTCAGGGTGCTGGGTGCTCAGTGCTCAGGATGCTGGGTCCTCAGTGCTCTGGGTGCTGTGTGCTTAGTGCTCGGTGAGCTGGGTGCTCAGTACTCAGGATGCTGGGTGCTCAGTACTCGGGGTGCTGGATGCTCAGTACTCAGGGAGCTGGGTGCTCAGTACTCAGGGTGCTGGGTGCTCAGGACTCAGGTGCTGGGTGCTCAGTGCTCTGGGTGCTGGGTGCTCAGTGCTCGGGGTGCTGGGTGCTCAGTGCTCTGTACTCAGGGTGCTGTGTGCTCAGTGCTCGGGGTGCTGGGTGCTCAGTGCTCAGTACTCAGGGTGCTGGGTGCTCAGTGCTCAGGGTGCTGGGTGCTCAGTGCTCAGGGTGCTGGGTGCTCAGTGCTCAGGGTGCTGGTTACTCAGTGCTCGGGGTGCTGGTTGCTCAGTACTCAGGGTGCTGGGTGCTCAGTACTCAGGGTGCTGGGTGCTCAGTGCTCGGGGTGCTGGGTGCTCAGTGCTCAGTGTGCTCGGTGCTCAGTACTCAGAGTGCTGGGTGCTCAGTTCTCGGGGTTTACTGTACTCAGGGTGCTGTGTGTTCAGTGCTCAGGGTATTGGGTGCTCAGTACTCAGGGTGCTCGGTGCTCGGGGTTCTGGGTGCTCAGTGCTCGGGGTGCTCAGTGCTCAGTACTCAGGGTGCTCGGTGCTTAGTATTCAGGGTGCTGGGTGCTCAGTACTCCGGGTGCTGGTTGCTCAGTGCTCAGGGTGCTCGGTGCTCAGTGCTCAGGGTGCTGGGTGCTCAGTACTCAGGGTGATCATTGCTCAGGGTGCTGGGTGCTCAGTACTCAGGGTGCTGGGTGCTCAGTACTCAGGGTGCTCAGTGCTCAGTACTCAGGGTGCTCAGTGCTCAGTACTAAGGTTGCTCAGTGCTCAGGGTGCTGGGTGCTCAGTACTCAGGGTGCTGGGTGCTCAGTGCTCAGGGTGCTGGGTGCTCAGTGCTCAGGGTGCTGGGTGCTCAGTGCTCAGGGTGCTGGGTGCTCAGTACACAGGGTGCTCTGTGCTCGGGGTGCTGGGTGCTCAGTGCTCGGTGTGCTCGGTGCTCAGTACTCGGGGTGCTCAGTGCTCAGTACTCAGGGTGCTGGGTGCTCAGTGCTCAGGGTGCTGGGTGCTCAGTACTCAGGGTGCTGGGTGCTCGGTGCTCAGTACGCTGGGTGCTCAGTACTCAGGGTGCTGGGTGCTCAGTACTCAGGGTGCTGGGTGCTCAGTACTCAGGGTGCTGGGTGCTAAGTACTCAGGGTGCTCGGTCCTCAGTGCTCAGGGTGCTGGGTGCTCAGTACTCAGGGTGCAGGGTGCTCAGTGCTCAGGGTGCTCAGTGCTCAGTACTCAGGGTGCTCGGTGCTCAGTGCTCAGGGTGCTCAGTGCTCAGTACTCAGGGTGCTCAGTTCTCAGTGCTCTGGGTGCTGGGTGCTCAGTGCTCAGGGTGCTGGGTGCTCAGTGCTCAGGGTGCTGGGTGCTCAGTACTCAGGGTGCTCAGTGCTCAGGGTGCTCAGTGCTCGGGGTGCTGGGTGCTCAGTGCTCAGTACTCAGGGTGCTGGGTGCTCAGTGCTCGGGGTGCTGGATGCTCAGTACTCAGGGTGCTGGGTGCTCAGTGCTCAGGGTGCTGGGTGCTCAGTACTCAGGGTGCTGGGTGCTCAGTGCTCAGGGTGCTGGGTGCTCAGTACTCAGGGTGCTGGGTGCTCAGTGCTCAGGGTGCTGGGTGCTCAGTGCTCGAGGTGCTGGGTGCTCAGTACTCAGGGTGCTCGGTGCTCAGTACTCAGGGTGCTGGGTGCTCAGTGCTTGGGGTGCTGGGTGCTCAGTGCTCAGGGTGCTCAGTGCTTGTTGTGTTGGGTGCTCAGTGCTCAGTACTCAGGGTGCTCGGTGCTCAGTGCTCAGGGTGCTCAGTGCTCAGTACTCAGGGTGCTCGGTGCTCAGTACTCAGGGTGCTGGGTGCTCAGTGCTCAGGGTGCTGGGTGCTCAGTACTCAGGGTGCTGGGTGCTCGGTGCTCAGGGTGCTCGGTGCTCAGTACTCATGGTGCTGGGTGCTCAGTGCTCAGGGTGCTGGGTGCTCAGCGCTCAGGGTGCTGGGTGCTCAGTAATCGGGGTGCTCAGTGCTCAGTACTCAGCGTGCTGGGTGCTCAGTGCTCAGCGTGCTGGGTGCTCAGTACTCAGTGCTCAGGATGCTGTGTGCTCAGTGCTCAGGGTTCTGGGTGCTCAGTGCTCAGGGTGCTCAGTGCTCAGTGCTCAGGGTGATGGGTGCTCAGTGCTCGGGGTGCTGGGTGCTCAGTGCTCGGGGTGCTGGGTGCTCAGTGCTCGGGGTGCTGGGTGCTCATTGCTGGGGGTGCTGGGTGCTCAGTGCTCAGGTTGCTGGGTGCTCAGTACTCGGGGTGCTCGGTGCTCAGTACTCAGGGTGCTGGGTGCTCATTGCTCGGGGTGCTTAGTGCTCAGTGCTCAGGGTGCTGGGTGCCCCATGCTCGGGGTGCTGGGTGCTCAGTACTCGGGGTGCTGGGTGCTCAATGCTCAGGGTGCTGGGTCGCAGTGCTCGGGGTACTGGGTACTCAGTGCTCAGTACAGAGGGTGCTGGGTGCTCAGTGCTCGGGGTGCTGTGTGCTCAGTGCTCAGTACTCAGGGTGCTGGGTGCTCAGTGTTCTGGGTGCTGGGTGCTCAGTACTCAGGGTGCTGGGTGCTCAGTGCTCTGGGTGCGGGGTGCTCAGTGCTCGGGGTGCTGGGTACTCAGTGCTCAGTACACAGGGTGCTGGGTGCTCAGTGCTCGGGGTGCTGGGTGCTCAGTGCTCAGTACTCAGGGTGCTGGGTGCTCACTGCTCGGGGTGCTGGATGCTCAGTACTCAGGGTGCTGGGTGCTCAGTGCTCAGGGTGCTGGGTGCTCAGTACTCAGGGTGCTGGGTGCTCAGTACGCAGTATGCTGGGTGCTCAGTGCTCAGGGTGCTGGGTGCTCAGTGCTCGGGGTGCTGGGTGCTCAGTACTCAGGGTGCTCGGTGCTCAGTACTCAGGGTGCTGGGTGCTCAGTGCTCAGGGTGCTGTGTGCTCAGTACTCAGGGTGCTGGGTGCTCGGTGCTCAGTATGCTGGGTGCTCAGTACTCAGGGTGCTGGCTGCACAGTACTCAGGGTGCTCGGTGCTCAGTGCTCGGGGTGCTCAGTGCTTGGGGTGCTGGGTGCTCAGTACTCAGGGTGCTCAGTGCTTGGGGTGTTGGGTGCTTAGTACTCAGGGTGCTTGGTGCTCAGTGCTCAGGGTGCTGGGTGCTCAGTACTCAGGGTGCTGGGTGCTCAGTACTCAGGGTGCTGGGTGCTCAGTGCTCGGGGTGCTGGGTGCTCAGTACTCGGGGTGCTCAGTGCTCAGTACTCAGGGTGCTGGGTGCTCAGTGCTCAGGGTGCTGGGTGCTCAGCGCTAGGGGTGCTGGGTGCTCAGTACTCAGGGTGCTGGGTGCTCATTGCTGGGGGTGCTGGGTGCTCAGTACTCAGGGTGCTGGGTGCTCAGTGCTCAGGTTGCTGGGTGCTCAGTACTCGGGATGCTGGGTGCTCAGTACTCAGGGTGCTGGGTGCTCATTGCTGGGGGTGCTGGGTGCTCAGTACTCAGGGTGCTGGGTGCTCATTGCTGGGGGTGCTGGCTGCTCGGTTCTCAGGTTGCTGGGTGCTCAGTACTCGGGGTGCTGGGTGCTCAGTACTCAGGGTGCTGGGTGCTCATTGCTGGGGGTGCTGGGTGCTCAGTACTCGGGGTGCTCGGTGCTCAGTACTCATTGTGCTGGGTGCTCATTGCTCGGGGTGCTGGGTGCTCAGTGCTCAGGGTGCTGGGTGCCCCATTCTCGGGGTGCTGGGTGCTCAGTACTCGGGGTGCTGGGTGCTCAGTGCTCAGGGTGCTGGGTCGCAGTGCTCGGGGTACTGGGTACTCAGTGCTCAGTACACAGGGTGCTGGGTGCTCAGTGCTCGGGGTGCTGTGTGCTCAGTGCTCAGTACTCAGGGTGCTGGGTGCTCAGTGCTCGGGGTGCTGGGTGCTCAGTACTCAGGGAGCTGGGTGCTCAGTACTCAGGGTGCTGGGTGCTCATTACTCAGGGTGCTGGGTGCTCAGTACTCAGGGTGCTCAGTGCTTGGGGTGCTGGGTGCTCAGTGCTCAGGGTGCTCAGTGCTTGGGGTGTTGGGTGCTCAGTGCTCGGTACTCAGGGTGCTCGGTGCTCAGTGCTCAGGGTGCTCAGTGCTCAGTACTCAGGGTGCTCAGTGCTCAGTGCTCTGGGTGCTGGGTGCTCAGTGCTCGGGGTGCTGGGTGCTCAGTGCTCAGGGTGCTGGGTGCTCAGTACTCAGGGTGCTCAGTGCTCAGGGTGCTGGGTGCTCAGTGCTCGGGGTGCTGGGTACTCAGTGCTCAGTACACAGGGTGCTGGGTGCTCAGTGCTCGGGGTGCTGGGTGCTCAGTGCTCAGTACTCAGGGTGCTGGGTGCTCAGTGCTCGGGGTGCTGGGTGCTCAGTACTCAGGGTACTTGGTGCTCAGTACTCAGGGTGCTGGGTGATCAGTGCTCAGGGTGCTGGGTGCTCAGTACTCAGGGTGCTCGGTGCTCAGTACTCAGGGTGCTGGGTGCTCAGTGCTCAGGATGCTGGGTCCTCAGTGCTCTGGGTGCTGTGTGCTTAGTGCTCGGTGAGCTGGGTGCTCAGTACTCAGGATGCTGGGTGCTCAGTACTCGGGGTGCTGGATGCTCAGTACTCAGGGAGCTGGGTGCTCAGTACTCAGGGTGCTGGGTGCTCAGGACTCAGGTGCTGGGTGCTCAGTGCTCTGGGTGCTGGGTGCTCAGTGCTCGGGGTGCTGGGTGCTCAGTGCTCTGTACTCAGGGTGCTGTGTGCTCAGTGCTCGGGGTGCTGGGTGCTCAGTGCTCAGTACTCAGGGTGCTGGGTGCTCAGTGCTCAGGGTGCTGGGTGCTCAGTGCTCAGGGTGCTGGGTGCTCAGTGCTCAGGGTGCTGGTTACTCAGTGCTCGGGGTGCTGGTTGCTCAGTACTCAGGGTGCTGGGTGCTCAGTACTCAGGGTGCTGGGTGCTCAGTGCTCGGGGTGCTGGGTGCTCAGTGCTCAGTGTGCTCGGTGCTCAGTACTCAGAGTGCTGGGTGCTCAGTTCTCGGGGTTTACTGTACTCAGGGTGCTGTGTGTTCAGTGCTCAGGGTATTGGGTGCTCAGTACTCAGGGTGCTCGGTGCTCGGGGTTCTGGGTGCTCAGTGCTCGGGGTGCTCAGTGCTCAGTACTCAGGGTGCTCGGTGCTTAGTATTCAGGGTGCTGGGTGCTCAGTACTCCGGGTGCTGGTTGCTCAGTGCTCAGGGTGCTCGGTGCTCAGTGCTCAGGGTGCTGGGTGCTCAGTACTCAGGGTGATCATTGCTCAGGGTGCTGGGTGCTCAGTACTCAGGGTGCTGGGTGCTCAGTACTCAGGGTGCTCAGTGCTCAGTACTCAGGGTGCTCAGTGCTCAGTACTAAGGTTGCTCAGTGCTCAGGGTGCTGGGTGCTCAGTACTCAGGGTGCTGGGTGCTCAGTGCTCAGGGTGCTGGGTGCTCAGTGCTCAGGGTGCTGGGTGCTCAGTGCTCAGGGTGCTGGGTGCTCAGTACACAGGGTGCTCTGTGCTCGGGGTGCTGGGTGCTCAGTGCTCGGTGTGCTCGGTGCTCAGTACTCGGGGTGCTCAGTGCTCAGTACTCAGGGTGCTGGGTGCTCAGTGCTCAGGGTGCTGGGTGCTCAGTACTCAGGGTGCTGGGTGCTCGGTGCTCAGTACGCTGGGTGCTCAGTACTCAGGGTGCTGGGTGCTCAGTACTCAGGGTGCTGGGTGCTCAGTACTCAGGGTGCTGGGTGCTAAGTACTCAGGGTGCTCGGTCCTCAGTGCTCAGGGTGCTGGGTGCTCAGTACTCAGGGTGCAGGGTGCTCAGTGCTCAGGGTGCTCAGTGCTCAGTACTCAGGGTGCTCGGTGCTCAGTGCTCAGGGTGCTCAGTGCTCAGTACTCAGGGTGCTCAGTTCTCAGTGCTCTGGGTGCTGGGTGCTCAGTGCTCAGGGTGCTGGGTGCTCAGTGCTCAGGGTGCTGGGTGCTCAGTACTCAGGGTGCTCAGTGCTCAGGGTGCTCAGTGCTCGGGGTGCTGGGTGCTCAGTGCTCAGTACTCAGGGTGCTGGGTGCTCAGTGCTCGGGGTGCTGGATGCTCAGTACTCAGGGTGCTGGGTGCTCAGTGCTCAGGGTGCTGGGTGCTCAGTACTCAGGGTGCTGGGTGCTCAGTGCTCAGGGTGCTGGGTGCTCAGTACTCAGGGTGCTGGGTGCTCAGTGCTCAGGGTGCTGGGTGCTCAGTGCTCGAGGTGCTGGGTGCTCAGTACTCAGGGTGCTCGGTGCTCAGTACTCAGGGTGCTGGGTGCTCAGTGCTTGGGGTGCTGGGTGCTCAGTGCTCAGGGTGCTCAGTGCTTGTTGTGTTGGGTGCTCAGTGCTCAGTACTCAGGGTGCTCGGTGCTCAGTGCTCAGGGTGCTCAGTGCTCAGTACTCAGGGTGCTCGGTGCTCAGTACTCAGGGTGCTGGGTGCTCAGTGCTCAGGGTGCTGGGTGCTCAGTGCTCAGGGTGCTGGGTGCTCAGTACACAGGGTGCTCTGTGCTCGGGGTGCTGGGTGCTCAGTGCTCGGTGTGCTCGGTGCTCAGTACTCGGGGTGCTCAGTGCTCAGTACTCAGGGTGCTGGGTGCTCAGTGCTCAGGGTGCTGGGTGCTCAGTACTCAGGGTGCTGGGTGCTCGGTGCTCAGTACGCTGGGTGCTCAGTACTCAGGGTGCTGGGTGCTCAGTACTCAGGGTGCTGGGTGCTCAGTACTCAGGGTGCTGGGTGCTAAGTACTCAGGGTGCTCGGTCCTCAGTGCTCAGGGTGCTGGGTGCTCAGTACTCAGGGTGCAGGGTGCTCAGTGCTCAGGGTGCTCAGTGCTCAGTACTCAGGGTGCTCGGTGCTCAGTGCTCAGGGTGCTCAGTGCTCAGTACTCAGGGTGCTCAGTTCTCAGTGCTCTGGGTGCTGGGTGCTCAGTGCTCAGGGTGCTGGGTGCTCAGTGCTCAGGGTGCTGGGTGCTCAGTACTCAGGGTGCTCAGTGCTCAGGGTGCTCAGTGCTCGGGGTGCTGGGTGCTCAGTGCTCAGTACTCAGGGTGCTGGGTGCTCAGTGCTCGGGGTGCTGGATGCTCAGTACTCAGGGTGCTGGGTGCTCAGTGCTCAGGGTGCTGGGTGCTCAGTACTCAGGGTGCTGGGTGCTCAGTGCTCAGGGTGCTGGGTGCTCAGTACTCAGGGTGCTGGGTGCTCAGTGCTCAGGGTGCTGGGTGCTCAGTGCTCGAGGTGCTGGGTGCTCAGTACTCAGGGTGCTCGGTGCTCAGTACTCAGGGTGCTGGGTGCTCAGTGCTTGGGGTGCTGGGTGCTCAGTGCTCAGGGTGCTCAGTGCTTGTTGTGTTGGGTGCTCAGTGCTCAGTACTCAGGGTGCTCGGTGCTCAGTGCTCAGGGTGCTCAGTGCTCAGTACTCAGGGTGCTCGGTGCTCAGTACTCAGGGTGCTGGGTGCTCAGTGCTCAGGGTGCTGGGTGCTCAGTACTCAGGGTGCTGGGTGCTCGGTGCTCAGGGTGCTCGGTGCTCAGTACTCATGGTGCTGGGTGCTCAGTGCTCAGGGTGCTGGGTGCTCAGCGCTCAGGGTGCTGGGTGCTCAGTAATCGGGGTGCTCAGTGCTCAGTACTCAGCGTGCTGGGTGCTCAGTGCTCAGCGTGCTGGGTGCTCAGTACTCAGTGCTCAGGATGCTGTGTGCTCAGTGCTCAGGGTTCTGGGTGCTCAGTGCTCAGGGTGCTCAGTGCTCAGTGCTCAGGGTGATGGGTGCTCAGTGCTCGGGGTGCTGGGTGCTCAGTGCTCGGGGTGCTGGGTGCTCAGTGCTCGGGGTGCTGGGTGCTCATTGCTGGGGGTGCTGGGTGCTCAGTGCTCAGGTTGCTGGGTGCTCAGTACTCGGGGTGCTCGGTGCTCAGTACTCAGGGTGCTGGGTGCTCATTGCTCGGGGTGCTTAGTGCTCAGTGCTCAGGGTGCTGGGTGCCCCATGCTCGGGGTGCTGGGTGCTCAGTACTCGGGGTGCTGGGTGCTCAATGCTCAGGGTGCTGGGTCGCAGTGCTCGGGGTACTGGGTACTCAGTGCTCAGTACAGAGGGTGCTGGGTGCTCAGTGCTCGGGGTGCTGTGTGCTCAGTGCTCAGTACTCAGGGTGCTGGGTGCTCAGTGTTCTGGGTGCTGGGTGCTCAGTACTCAGGGTGCTGGGTGCTCAGTGCTCTGGGTGCGGGGTGCTCAGTGCTCGGGGTGCTGGGTACTCAGTGCTCAGTACACAGGGTGCTGGGTGCTCAGTGCTCGGGGTGCTGGGTGCTCAGTGCTCAGTACTCAGGGTGCTGGGTGCTCACTGCTCGGGGTGCTGGATGCTCAGTACTCAGGGTGCTGGGTGCTCAGTGCTCAGGGTGCTGGGTGCTCAGTACTCAGGGTGCTGGGTGCTCAGTACGCAGTATGCTGGGTGCTCAGTGCTCAGGGTGCTGGGTGCTCAGTGCTCGGTGTGCTGGGTGCTCAGTACTCAGGGTGCTCGGTGCTCAGTACTCAGGGTGCTGGGTGCTCAGTGCTCAGGGTGCTGTGTGCTCAGTACTCAGGGTGCTGGGTGCTCGGTGCTCAGTATGCTGGGTGCTCAGTACTCAGGGTGCTGGCTGCACAGTACTCAGGGTGCTCGGTGCTCAGTGCTCGGGGTGCTCAGTGCTTGGGGTGCTGGGTGCTCAGTACTCAGGGTGCTCAGTGCTTGGGGTGTTGGGTGCTTAGTACTCAGGGTGCTTGGTGCTCAGTGCTCAGGGTGCTGGGTGCTCAGTACTCAGGGTGCTGGGTGCTCAGTACTCAGGGTGCTGGGTGCTCAGTGCTCGGGGTGCTGGGTGCTCAGTACTCGGGGTGCTCAGTGCTCAGTACTCAGGGTGCTGGGTGCTCAGTGCTCAGGGTGCTGGGTGCTCAGCGCTAGGGGTGCTGGGTGCTCAGTACTCAGGGTGCTGGGTGCTCATTGCTGGGGGTGCTGGGTGCTCAGTACTCAGGGTGCTGGGTGCTCAGTGCTCAGGTTGCTGGGTGCTCAGTACTCGGGATGCTGGGTGCTCAGTACTCAGGGTGCTGGGTGCTCATTGCTGGGGGTGCTGGGTGCTCAGTACTCAGGGTGCTGGGTGCTCATTGCTGGGGGTGCTGGCTGCTCGGTTCTCAGGTTGCTGGGTGCTCAGTACTCGGGGTGCTGGGTGCTCAGTACTCAGGGTGCTGGGTGCTCATTGCTGGGGGTGCTGGGTGCTCAGTACTCGGGGTGCTCGGTGCTCAGTACTCATTGTGCTGGGTGCTCATTGCTCGGGGTGCTGGGTGCTCAGTGCTCAGGGTGCTGGGTGCCCCATTCTCGGGGTGCTGGGTGCTCAGTACTCGGGGTGCTGGGTGCTCAGTGCTCAGGGTGCTGGGTCGCAGTGCTCGGGGTACTGGGTACTCAGTGCTCAGTACACAGGGTGCTGGGTGCTCAGTGCTCGGGGTGCTGTGTGCTCAGTGCTCAGTACTCAGGGTGCTGGGTGCTCAGTGCTCGGGGTGCTGGGTGCTCAGTACTCAGGGAGCTGGGTGCTCAGTACTCAGGGTGCTGGGTGCTCATTACTCAGGGTGCTGGGTGCTCAGTACTCAGGGTGCTCAGTGCTTGGGGTGCTGGGTGCTCAGTGCTCAGGGTGCTCAGTGCTTGGGGTGTTGGGTGCTCAGTGCTCGGTACTCAGGGTGCTCGGTGCTCAGTGCTCAGGGTGCTCAGTGCTCAGTACTCAGGGTGCTCAGTGCTCAGTGCTCTGGGTGCTGGGTGCTCAGTGCTCGGGGTGCTGGGTGCTCAGTGCTCAGGGTGCTGGGTGCTCAGTACTCAGGGTGCTCAGTGCTCAGGGTGCTGGGTGCTCAGTGCTCGGGGTGCTGGGTACTCAGTGCTCAGTACACAGGGTGCTGGGTGCTCAGTGCTCGGGGTGCTGGGTGCTCAGTGCTCAGTACTCAGGGTGCTGGGTGCTCAGTGCTCGGGGTGCTGGGTGCTCAGTACTCAGGGTACTTGGTGCTCAGTACTCAGGGTGCTGGGTGATCAGTGCTCAGGGTGCTGGGTGCTCAGTACTCAGGGTGCTCGGTGCTCAGTACTCAGGGTGCTGGGTGCTCAGTGCTCAGGATGCTGGGTCCTCAGTGCTCTGGGTGCTGTGTGCTTAGTGCTCGGTGAGCTGGGTGCTCAGTACTCAGGATGCTGGGTGCTCAGTACTCGGGGTGCTGGATGCTCAGTACTCAGGGAGCTGGGTGCTCAGTACTCAGGGTGCTGGGTGCTCAGGACTCAGGTGCTGGGTGCTCAGTGCTCTGGGTGCTGGGTGCTCAGTGCTCGGGGTGCTGGGTGCTCAGTGCTCTGTACTCAGGGTGCTGTGTGCTCAGTGCTCGGGGTGCTGGGTGCTCAGTGCTCAGTACTCAGGGTGCTGGGTGCTCAGTGCTCAGGGTGCTGGGTGCTCAGTGCTCAGGGTGCTGGGTGCTCAGTGCTCAGGGTGCTGGTTACTCAGTGCTCGGGGTGCTGGTTGCTCAGTACTCAGGGTGCTGGGTGCTCAGTACTCAGGGTGCTGGGTGCTCAGTGCTCGGGGTGCTGGGTGCTCAGTGCTCAGTGTGCTCGGTGCTCAGTACTCAGAGTGCTGGGTGCTCAGTTCTCGGGGTTTACTGTACTCAGGGTGCTGTGTGTTCAGTGCTCAGGGTATTGGGTGCTCAGTACTCAGGGTGCTCGGTGCTCGGGGTTCTGGGTGCTCAGTGCTCGGGGTGCTCAGTGCTCAGTACTCAGGGTGCTCGGTGCTTAGTATTCAGGGTGCTGGGTGCTCAGTACTCCGGGTGCTGGTTGCTCAGTGCTCAGGGTGCTCGGTGCTCAGTGCTCAGGGTGCTGGGTGCTCAGTACTCAGGGTGATCATTGCTCAGGGTGCTGGGTGCTCAGTACTCAGGGTGCTGGGTGCTCAGTACTCAGGGTGCTCAGTGCTCAGTACTCAGGGTGCTCAGTGCTCAGTACTAAGGTTGCTCAGTGCTCAGGGTGCTGGGTGCTCAGTACTCAGGGTGCTGGGTGCTCAGTGCTCAGGGTGCTGGGTGCTCAGTGCTCAGGGTGCTGGGTGCTCAGTGCTCAGGGTGCTGGGTGCTCAGTACACAGGGTGCTCTGTGCTCGGGGTGCTGGGTGCTCAGTGCTCGGTGTGCTCGGTGCTCAGTACTCGGGGTGCTCAGTGCTCAGTACTCAGGGTGCTGGGTGCTCAGTGCTCAGGGTGCTGGGTGCTCAGTACTCAGGGTGCTGGGTGCTCGGTGCTCAGTACGCTGGGTGCTCAGTACTCAGGGTGCTGGGTGCTCAGTACTCAGGGTGCTGGGTGCTCAGTACTCAGGGTGCTGGGTGCTAAGTACTCAGGGTGCTCGGTCCTCAGTGCTCAGGGTGCTGGGTGCTCAGTACTCAGGGTGCAGGGTGCTCAGTGCTCAGGGTGCTCAGTGCTCAGTACTCAGGGTGCTCGGTGCTCAGTGCTCAGGGTGCTCAGTGCTCAGTACTCAGGGTGCTCAGTTCTCAGTGCTCTGGGTGCTGGGTGCTCAGTGCTCAGGGTGCTGGGTGCTCAGTGCTCAGGGTGCTGGGTGCTCAGTACTCAGGGTGCTCAGTGCTCAGGGTGCTCAGTGCTCGGGGTGCTGGGTGCTCAGTGCTCAGTACTCAGGGTGCTGGGTGCTCAGTGCTCGGGGTGCTGGATGCTCAGTACTCAGGGTGCTGGGTGCTCAGTGCTCAGGGTGCTGGGTGCTCAGTACTCAGGGTGCTGGGTGCTCAGTGCTCAGGGTGCTGGGTGCTCAGTACTCAGGGTGCTGGGTGCTCAGTGCTCAGGGTGCTGGGTGCTCAGTGCTCGAGGTGCTGGGTGCTCAGTACTCAGGGTGCTCGGTGCTCAGTACTCAGGGTGCTGGGTGCTCAGTGCTTGGGGTGCTGGGTGCTCAGTGCTCAGGGTGCTCAGTGCTTGTTGTGTTGGGTGCTCAGTGCTCAGTACTCAGGGTGCTCGGTGCTCAGTGCTCAGGGTGCTCAGTGCTCAGTACTCAGGGTGCTCGGTGCTCAGTACTCAGGGTGCTGGGTGCTCAGTGCTCAGGGTGCTGGGTGCTCAGTACTCAGGGTGCTGGGTGCTCGGTGCTCAGGGTGCTCGGTGCTCAGTACTCATGGTGCTGGGTGCTCAGTGCTCAGGGTGCTGGGTGCTCAGCGCTCAGGGTGCTGGGTGCTCAGTAATCGGGGTGCTCAGTGCTCAGTACTCAGCGTGCTGGGTGCTCAGTGCTCAGCGTGCTGGGTGCTCAGTACTCAGTGCTCAGGATGCTGTGTGCTCAGTGCTCAGGGTTCTGGGTGCTCAGTGCTCAGGGTGCTCAGTGCTCAGTGCTCAGGGTGATGGGTGCTCAGTGCTCGGGGTGCTGGGTGCTCAGTGCTCGGGGTGCTGGGTGCTCAGTGCTCGGGGTGCTGGGTGCTCATTGCTGGGGGTGCTGGGTGCTCAGTGCTCAGGTTGCTGGGTGCTCAGTACTCGGGGTGCTCGGTGCTCAGTACTCAGGGTGCTGGGTGCTCATTGCTCGGGGTGCTTAGTGCTCAGTGCTCAGGGTGCTGGGTGCTCAATGCTCAGGGTGCTGGGTCGCAGTGCTCGGGGTACTGGGTACTCAGTGCTCAGTACAGAGGGTGCTGGGTGCTCAGTGCTCGGGGTGCTGTGTGCTCAGTGCTCAGTACTCAGGGTGCTGGGTGCTCAGTGTTCTGGGTGCTGGGTGCTCAGTACTCAGGGTGCTGGGTGCTCAGTGCTCTGGGTGCGGGGTGCTCAGTGCTCGGGGTGCTGGGTACTCAGTGCTCAGTACACAGGGTGCTGGGTGCTCAGTGCTCGGGGTGCTGGGTGCTCAGTGCTCAGTACTCAGGGTGCTGGGTGCTCACTGCTCGGGGTGCTGGATGCTCAGTACTCAGGGTGCTGGGTGCTCAGTGCTCAGGGTGCTGGGTGCTCAGTACTCAGGGTGCTGGGTGCTCAGTACGCAGTATGCTGGGTGCTCAGTGCTCAGGGTGCTGGGTGCTCAGTGCTCGGGGTGCTGGGTGCTCAGTGCTCGGGGTGCTGGGTGCTCAGTACTCAGGGTGCTCGGTGCTCAGTACTCAGGGTGCTGGGTGCTCAGTGCTCAGGGTGCTGTGTGCTCAGTACTCAGGGTGCTGGGTGCTCGGTGCTCAGTATGCTGGGTGCTCAGTACTCAGGGTGCTGGCTGCACAGTACTCAGGGTGCTCGGTGCTCAGTGCTCGGGGTGCTCAGTGCTTGGGGTGCTGGGTGCTCAGTACTCAGGGTGCTCAGTGCTTGGGGTGTTGGGTGCTTAGTACTCAGGGTGCTTGGTGCTCAGTGCTCAGGGTGCTGGGTGCTCTGTACTCAGGGTGCTGGGTGCTCAGTACTCAGGGTGCTGGGTGCTCAGTGCTCGGGGTGCTGGGTGCTCAGTACTCGGGGTGCTCAGTGCTCAGTACTCAGGGTGCTGGGTGCTCAGTGCTCAGGGTGCTGGGTGCTCAGCGCTAGGGGTGCTGGGTGCTCAGTACTCAGGGTGCTGGGTGCTCATTGCTGGGGGTGCTGGGTGCTCAGTACTCAGGGTGCTGGGTGCTCAGTGCTCAGGTTGCTGGGTGCTCAGTACTCGGGATGCTGGGTGCTCAGTACTCAGGGTGCTGGGTGCTCATTGCTGGGGGTGCTGGGTGCTCAGTACTCAGGGTGCTGGGTGCTCATTGCTGGGGGTGCTGGCTGCTCGGTTCTCAGGTTGCTGGGTGCTCAGTACTCGGGGTGCTGGGTGCTCAGTACTCAGGGTGCTGGGTGCTCATTGCTGGGGGTGCTGGGTGCTCAGTACTCGGGGTGCTCGGTGCTCAGTACTCATTGTGCTGGGTGCTCATTGCTCGGGGTGCTGGGTGCTCAGTGCTCAGGGTGCTGGGTGCCCCATTCTCGGGGTGCTGGGTGCTCAGTACTCGGGGTGCTGGGTGCTCAGTGCTCAGGGTGCTGGGTCGCAGTGCTCGGGGTACTGGGTACTCAGTGCTCAGTACACAGGGTGCTGGGTGCTCAGTGCTCGGGGTGCTGTGTGCTCAGTGCTCAGTACTCAGGGTGCTGGGTGCTCAGTGCTCGGGGTGCTGGGTGCTCAGTACTCAGGGAGCTGGGTGCTCAGTACTCAGGGTGCTGGGTGCTCATTACTCAGGGTGCTGGGTGCTCAGTACTCAGGGTGCTCAGTGCTTGGGGTGCTGGGTGCTCAGTGCTCAGGGTGCTCAGTGCTTGGGGTGTTGGGTGCTCAGTGCTCGGTACTCAGGGTGCTCGGTGCTCAGTGCTCAGGGTGCTCAGTGCTCAGTACTCAGGGTGCTCAGTGCTCAGTGCTCTGGGTGCTGGGTGCTCAGTGCTCGGGGTGCTGGGTGCTCAGTGCTCAGGGTGCTGGGTGCTCAGTACTCAGGGTGCTCAGTGCTCAGGGTGCTGGGTGCTCAGTGCTCGGGGTGCTGGGTACTCAGTGCTCAGTACACAGGGTGCTGGGTGCTCAGTGCTCGGGGTGCTGGGTGCTCAGTGCTCAGTACTCAGGGTGCTGGGTGCTCAGTGCTCGGGGTGCTGGATGCTCAGTACTCAGGGTGCTGGGTGCTCAGTGCTCAGGGTGCTGGGTGCTCAGTACTCAGGGTGCTGGGTGCTCAGTACGCAGTATGCTGGGTGCTCAGTGCTCAGGGTGCTGGGTGCTCAGTGCTCGGGGTGCTGGGTGCTCAGTAATCAGGGTGCTCGGTGCTCAGTACTCAGGGTGCTGGGTGCTCAGTGCTCAGGGTTCTGGGTGCTCATTGCTCGGGGTGCTGGGTGCTCAGTACTCGGGGTGCTCAGTGCTCAGTACTCAGGGTGCAGGGTGCTCAGTGCTCAGGGTGCTGGGTGCTCAGCGCTCGGGGTGCTGGCTGCTAGGTTCTCAGGTTGCTGGGTTCTCAGTACTCGGGGTGCTGGGTGCTCAGTACTCAGGGTGCTGGGTGCTCATTGCTGGGGGTGCTGGGTGCTCAGTACTCAGGATGCTGGGTGCTCATTGCTGGGGGTGCTGGCTGCTCGGTTCTCAGGTTGCTGGGTGCTCAGTACTCGGGGTGCTGGGTGCTCAGTACTCAGGGTGCTGGGTGCTCATTGCTGGGGGTGCTGGGTGCTCAGTGCTCAGGTTGCTGGGTGCTCAGTACTCGGGGTGCTGGGTGCTCAGTACTCAGGGTGCTGGGTGCTCATTGCTCAGGGTGCTGGGTGCTCAGTGCTCAGGGTGCTGGGTGCTCAGTGCTCGGGGTGCTTTGTGCTCAGTACTCGGGGTGCTGGGTGCTCAGTGCTCAGGGTGCTGGGTCGCAGTGCTCGGGGTACTGGGTACTCAGTGCTCAGTACACAGGGTGCTGGGTGCTCAGTGCTCGGGGTGCTGTGTGCTCAGTGCTCAGTACTCAGGGTGCTGGGTGCTCAGTGCTCGGGGTGCTGGGTGCTCAGTACTCAGGGTACTTGGTGCTCAGTACTCAGGGTGCTGGGTGATCAGTGCTCAGGGTGCTGGGTGCTCAGTACTCAGGGTGCTCGGTGCTCAGTACTCAGGGTGCTGGGTGCTCAGTGCTCAGGATGCTGGGTCCTCAGTGCTCTGGGTGCTGTGTGCTTAGTGCTCGGTGAGCTGGGTGCTCAGTACTCAGGATGCTGGGTGCTCAGTACTCGGGGTGCTGGATGCTCAGTACTCAGGGAGCTGGGTGCTCAGTACTCAGGGTGCTGGGTGCTCAGGACTCAGGTGCTGGGTGCTCAGTGCTCAGGGTGCTGGGTGCTCAGTGCTCGGGGTGCTGGGTGCTCAGTGCTCAGTACTCAGGGTGCTGTGTGCTCAGTGCTCGGGGTGCTGGGTGCTCAGTGCTCAGTACTCAGGGTGCTGGGTGCTCAGTGCTCAGGGTGCTGGGTGCTCAGTGCTCAGGGTGCTGGGTGCTCAGTGCTCAGGGTGCTGGTTACTCAGTGCTCGGGGTGCTGGTTGCTCAGTACTCAGGGTGCTGGGTGCTCAGTACTCAGGGTGCTGGGTGCTCAGTGCTCGGGGTGCTGGGTGCTCAGTGCTCAGTGTGCTCGGTGCTCAGTACTCAGAGTGCTGGGTGCTCAGTTCTCGGGGTTTACTGTACTCAGGGTGCTGTGTGTTCAGTGCTCAGGGTATTGGGTGCTCAGTACTCAGGGTGCTCGGTGCTCGGGGTTCTGGGTGCTCAGTGCTCGGGGTGCTCAGTGCTCAGTACTCAGGGTGCTCGGTGCTTAGTATTCAGGGTGCTGGGTGCTCAGTACTCCGGGTGCTGGTTGCTCAGTGCTCAGGGTGCTCGGTGCTCAGTGCTCAGGGTGCTGGGTGCTCAGTACTCAGGGTGATCATTGCTCAGGGTGCTGGGTGCTCAGTACTCAGGGTGCTGGGTGCTCAGTACTCAGGGTGCTCAGTGCTCAGTACTCAGGGTGCTCAGTGCTCAGTACTAAGGTTGCTCAGTGCTCAGGGTGCTGGGTGCTCAGTACTCAGGGTGCTGGGTGCTCAGTGCTCAGGGTGCTGGGTGCTCAGTGCTCAGGGTGCTGGGTGCTCAGTGCTCAGGGTGCTGGGTGCTCAGTACACAGGGTGCTCTGTGATCGGGGTGCTGGGTGCTCAGTGCTCGGTGTGCTCGGTGCTCAGTACTCGGGGTGCTCAGTGCTCAGTACTCAGGGTGCTGGGTGCTCAGTGCTCAGGGTGCTGGGTGCTCAGTACTCAGGGTGCTGGGTGCTCGGTGCTCAGTACGCTGGGTGCTCAGTACTCAGGGTGCTGGGTGCTCAGTACTCAGGGTGCTGGGTGCTCAGTACTCAGGGTGCTGGGTGCTAAGTACTCAGGGTGCTCGGTCCTCAGTGCTCAGGGTGCTGGGTGCTCAGTACTCAGGGTGCAGGGTGCTCAGTGCTCAGGGTGCTCAGTGCTCAGTACTCAGGGTGCTCGGTGCTCAGTGCTCAGGGTGCTCAGTGCTCAGTACTCAGGGTGCTCAGTTCTCAGTGCTCTGGGTGCTGGGTGCTCAGTGCTCAGGGTGCTGGGTGCTCAGTGCTCAGGGTGCTGGGTGCTCAGTACTCAGGGTGCTCAGTGCTCAGGGTGCTCAGTGCTCGGGGTGCTGGGTGCTCAGTGCTCAGTACTCAGGGTGCTGGGTGCTCAGTGCTCGGGGTGCTGGATGCTCAGTACTCAGGGTGCTGGGTGCTCAGTGCTCAGGGTGCTGGGTGCTCAGTACTCAGGGTGCTGGGTGCTCAGTGCTCAGGGTGCTGGGTGCTCAGTACTCAGGGTGCTGGGTGCTCAGTGCTCAGGGTGCTGGGTGCTCAGTGCTCGAGGTGCTGGGTGCTCAGTACTCAGGGTGCTCGGTGCTCAGTACTCAGGGTGCTGGGTGCTCAGTGCTTGGGGTGCTGGGTGCTCAGTGCTCAGGGTGCTCAGTGCTTGTTGTGTTGGGTGCTCAGTGCTCAGTACTCAGGGTGCTCGGTGCTCAGTGCTCAGGGTGCTCAGTGCTCAGTACTCAGGGTGCTCGGTGCTCAGTACTCAGGGTGCTGGGTGCTCAGTGCTCAGGGTGCTGGGTGCTCAGTACTCAGCGTGCTGGGTGCTCGGTGCTCAGGGTGCTCGGTGCTCAGTAATCGGGGTGCTCAGTGCTCAGTACTCAGCGTGCTGGGTGCTCAGTGCTCAGCGTGCTGGGTGCTCAGTACTCAGTGCTCATCATGCTGTGTGCTCAGTGCTCAGGGTTCTGGGTGCTCAGTGCTCAGGGTGCTCAGTGCTCAGTGCTCAGGGTGATGGGTGCTCAGTGCTCGGGGTGCTGGGTGCTCAGTGCTCGGGGTGCTGGGTGCTCAGTGCTCGGGGTGCTGGGTGCTCATTGCTGGGGGTGCTGGGTGCTCAGTGCTCAGGTTGCTGGGTGCTCAGTACTCGGGGTGCTCGGTGCTCAGTACTCAGGGTGCTGGGTGCTCATTGCTCGGGGTGCTTAGTGCTCAGTGCTCAGGGTGCTGGGTGCCCCATGCTCGGTTTGCTGGGTGCTCAGTACTCGGGGTGCTGGGTGCTCAATGCTCAGGGTGCTGGGTCGCAGTGCTCGGGGTACTGGGTACTCAGTGCTCAGTACACAGGGTGCTGGGTGCTCAGTGCTCGGGGTGCTGGGTGCTCAGTGCTCAGTACTCAGGGTGCTTGGTGCTCACTGCTCGGGGTGCTGGATGCTCAGTACTCAGGGTGCTGGGTGCTCAGTGCTCAGGGTGCTGGGTGCTCAGTACTCAGGGTGCTGGGTGCTCAGTACGCAGTATGCTGGGTGCTCAGTGCTCAGGGTGCTGGGTGCTCAGTGCTCGGGGTGCTGGGTGCTCAGTACTCAGGGTGCTCGGTGCTCAGTACTCAGGGTGCTGGGTGCTCAGTGCTCAGGGTGCTGTGTGCTCAGTACTCAGGGTGCTGGCTGCTCAGTACTCAGGGTGCTCGGTGCTCAGTACTCAGGGTGCTGGCTGCTCAGTGCTCGGGGTGCTCAGTGCTTGGGGTGCTGGGTGCTCAGTACTCAGGGTGCTCAGTGCTTGGGGTGTTGGGTGCTTAGTACTCAGGGTGCTGGGTGCTCAGTGCTCAGGGTGCTGGGTGCTCAGTACTCAGGGTGCTGGGTGCTCAGTACTCAGGGTGCTGGGTGCTCAGTGCTCGGGGTGCTGGGTGCTCAGTACTCGGGGTGCTCAGTGCTCAGTACTCAGGGTGCTGTGTGCTCAGTGCTCAGGGTGCTGGGTGCTCAGCGCTCGGGGTGCTGGCTGCTCGGTTCTCAGGTTGCTGGGTGCTCAGTACACGGGATGCTGGGTGCTCAGTACTCAGGGTGCTGGGTGCTCATTGCTGGGGGTGCTGGGTCGCAGTGCTCGGGGTACTGGGTACTCAGTGCTCAGTACAGAGGGTGCTGGGTGCTCAGTGCTCGGGGTGCTGTGTGCTCAGTGCTCAGTTTGCTGGGTGCTCAGTACTCGGGATGCTGGGTGCTCAGTACTCAGGGTGCTGGGTGCTCATTGCTGGGGGTGCTGGGTCGCAGTGCTCGGGGTACTGGGTACTCAGTGCTCAGTACAGAGGGTGCTGGGTGCTCAGTACTCAGGGTGCTGGGTGCTCAGTGCTCAGGTTGCTGGGTGCTCAGTACTCGGGATGCTGGGTGCTCAGTACTCAGGGTGCTGGGTGCTCATTGCTGGGGGTGCTGGGTGCTCAGTACTCAGGGTGCTGGGTGCTCATTGCTGGGGGTGCTGGCTGCTCGGTTCTCAGGTTGCTGGGTGCTCAGTACTCGGGGTGCTGGGTGCTCAGTACTCAGGGTGCTGGGTGCTCATTGCTGGGGGTGCTGGGTGCTCAGTACTCGGGGTGCTCGGTGCTCAGTACTCATTGTGCTGGGTGCTCATTGCTCGGGGTGCTGGGTGCTCAGTGCTCAGGGTGCTGGGTGCCCCATTCTCGGGGTGCTGGGTGCTCAGTACTCGGGGTGCTGGGTGCTCAGTGCTCAGGGTGCTGGGTCGCAGTGCTCGGGGTACTGGGTACTCAGTGCTCAGTACACAGGGTGCTGGGTGCTCAGTGCTCGGGGTGCTGTGTGCTCAGTGCTCAGTACTCAGGGTGCTGGGGGCTCAGTGCTCGGGGTGCTGGGTGCTCAGTACTCAGGGAGCTGGGTGCTCAGTACTCAGGGTGCTGGGTGCTCATTACTCAGGGTGCTGGGTGCTCAGTACTCAGGGTGCTCAGTGCTTGGGGTGCTGGGTGCTCAGTGCTCAGGGTGCTCAGTGCTTGGGGTGTTGGGTGCTCAGTGCTCGGTATTCAGGGTGCTCGGTGCTCAGTGCTCAGGGTGCTCAGTGCTCAGTACTCAGGGTGCTCAGTGCTCAGTGCTCTGGGTGCTGGGTGCTCAGTGCTCGGGGTGCTGGGTGCTCAGTGCTCAGGGTGCTGGGTGCTCAGTACTCAGGGTGCTCAGTGCTCAGGGTGCTGGGTGCTCAGTGCTCGGGGTGCTGGGTACTCAGTGCTCAGTACACAGGGTGCTGGGTGCTCAGTGCTCAGTACTCAGGGTGCTGGGTGCTCAGTGCTCGGGGTGCTGGATGCTCAGTACTCAGGGTGCTGGGTGCTCAGTGCTCAGGGTGCTGGGTGCTCAGTACTCAGGGTGCTGGGTGCTCAGTACGCAGTATGCTGGGTGCTCAGTGCTCAGGGTGCTGGGTGCTCAGTGCTCGGGGTGCTGGGTGCTCAGTACTCAGGGTGCTCGGTGCTCAGTACTCAGGGTGCTGGGTGCTCAGTGCTCAGGGTGCTGTGTGCTCAGTACTCAGGGTGAGGGGTGCTCGGTGCTCAGTATGCTGGGTGCTCAGTACTCAGGGTGCTGGCTGCTCAGTACTCAGGGTGCTCGGTGCTCAGTACTCAGGGTGCTGGCTGCTCAGTGCTCGGGGTGCTCAGTGCTTGGGGTGCTGGGTGCTCAGTACTCAGGGTGCTCAGTGCTTGGGGTGTTGGGTGCTTAGTACTCAGGGTGCTGGGTGCTCAGTGCTCAGGGTGCTGGGTGCTCAGTACTCAGGGTGCTGGGTGCTCAGTACTCAAGGTGCTGGGTGCTCAGTGCTCGGGGTGCTGGGTGCTCAGTACTCGGGGTGCTCAGTGCTCAGTACTCAGGGTGCTGGGTGCTCAGTGCTCAGGGTGCTGGGTGCTCAGCGCTCGGGGTGCTGGCTGCTCGGTTCTCAGGTTGCTGGGTGCTCAGTGCTCGGGGTGCTGGGTGCTCAGTACTCGGGGTGCTCAGTGCTCAGTACTCAGGGTGCTGGGTGCTCAGTGCTCAGCGTGCTGGGTGCTCAGTACTCAGTGCTCAGGATGCTTTGTGCTCAGTACTCAGGGTTCTGGGTGCTCAGTGCTCAGGGTGCTCAGTGCTCAGTGCTCAGGGTGCTGGGTGCTCAGTGCTTGGGGTGCTGGGTGCTCAGTGCTCGGGGTGCTGGGTGCTCAGTGCTCGGGGTGCTGGGTGCTCATTGCTGGGGGTGCTGGGTGCTCAGTGCTCAGGTTGCTGGGTGCTCAGTACTCGGGGTGCTCGGTGCTCAGTACTCAGGGTGCTGGGTGCTCATTGCTCGGGGTGCTTGGTGCTCAGTGCTCAGGGTGCTGGGTGCCCCATGCTCGGGGTGCTGGGTGCTCAGTACTCGGGGTGCTGGGTGCTCAATGCTCAGGGTGCTGGGTCGCAGTGCTCGGGGTACTGGGTACTCAGTGCTCAGTACAGAGGGTGCTGGGTGCTCAGTGCTCGGGGTGCTGTGTGCTCAGTGCTCAGTACTCAGGGTGCTGGGTGCTCAGTGTTCTGGGTGCTGGGTGCTCAGTACTCAGGGTGCTGGGTGCTCAGTGCTCTGGGTGCGGGGTGCTCAGTGCTCGGGGTGCTGGGTACTCAGTGCTCAGTACACAGGGTGCTGGGTGCTCAGTGCTCAGGGTGCTGGGTGCTCAGTGCTCAGTACTCAGGGTGCTCGGTGCTCACTGCTCGGGGTGCTGGATGCTCAGTACTCAGGGTGCTGGGTGCTCAGTGCTCAGGGTGCTGGGTGCTCAGTACTCAGGGTGCTGGGTGCTCAGTACGCAGTATGCTGGGTGCTCAGTGCTCAGGGTGCTGGGTGCTCAGTGCTCGGGGTGCTGGGTGCTCAGTACTCAGGGTGCTCGGTGCTCAGTACTCAGGGTGCTGGGTGCTCAGTGCTCAGGGTGCTGTGTGCTCAGTACTCAGGGTGCTGGGTGCTCGGTGCTCAGTATGCTGGGTGCTCAGTACTCAGGGTGCTGGCTGCTCAGTACTCAGGGTGCTCGGTGCTCAGTACTCAGGGTGCTGGCTGCTCAGTGCTCGGGGTGCTCAGTGCTTGGGGTGCTGGGTGCTCAGTACTCAGGGTGCTCAGTGCTTGGGGTGTTGGGTGCTTAGTACTCAGGGTGCTGGGTGCTCAGTGCTCAGGGTGCTGGGTGCTCAGTACTCAGGGTGCTGGGTGCTCAGTACTCAGGTTGCTGTGTGCTCAGTGCTCGGCGTGCTGGGTGCTCAGTACTCGGGGTGCTCAGTGCTCAGTACTCAGGGTGCTGTGTGCTCAGTGCTCAGGGTGCTGGGTGCTCAGCGCTCGGGGTGCTGGCTGCTCGGTTCGCAGGTTGCTGGGTGCTCAGTACTCGGGATGCTGGGTGCTCAGTACTCAGGGTGCTGGGTGCTCATTGCTGGGGGTGCTGGGTCGCAGTGCTCGGGGTACTGGGTACTCAGTGCTCAGTACAGAGGGTGCTGGGTGCTCGTGCTCGGGGTGCTGTGTGCTCAGTGCTCAGTACTCAGGGTGCTGGGTGCTCAGTGCTCGGGGTGCTGGGTGCTCAGTACTCAGGGAGCTGGTTGCTCAGTACTCAGGGTGCTGGGTGCTCATTACTCAGGGTGCTGGGTGCTCAGTACTCAGGGTGCTCAGTGCTTGGGGTGCTGGGTGCTCAGTGCTCAGGGTGCTCAGTGCTTGGGGTGTTGGGTGCTCAGTGCTCAGTACTAAGGGTGCTCGGTGCTCAGTGCTCAGGGTGCTCAGTGCTCAGTACTCAGGGTGCTCGGTGCTCAGTACTCAGGGTGCTGGGTGCTCAGTGCTCAGGGTGCTGGGTGCTCAGTACTCAGGGTGCTGGGTGCTCGGTGCTCAGGGTGCTCGGTGCTCAGTACTCATGGTGCTGGGTGCTCAGTGCTCAGGGTGCTGGGTGCTCAGCGCTCAGGGTGCTGGGTGCTCAGTAATCGGGGTGCTCAGTGCTCAGTACTCAGGGTGCTGGGTGCTCAGTGCTCAGCGTGCTGGGTGCTCAGTACTCAGTGCTCAGGATGCTGGGTGCTCAGTGCTCAGGGTTCTGGGTGCTCAGTGCTCAGGGTGCTCAGTGCTCAGTGCTCAGTGCTCAGGGTGCTGGGTGCTCAGTGCTCGGGGTGCTGGGTGCTCAGTGCTCAGTACTCAGGGTGCTGGGTGCTCACTGCTCGGGGTGCTGGATGCTCAGTACTCAGGGCGCTGGGTGCTCAGTGCTCAGGGTGCTGCGTGCTCAGTACTCAGGGTGCTGGGTGCTCAGTACGCAGTATGCTGGGTGCTCAGTGCTCAGGGTGCTGGGTGCTCAGTGCTCGGGGTGCTGGGTGCTCAGTACTCAGGGTGCTCGGTGCTCAGTACTCAGGGTGCTGGGTGCTCAGTGCTCAGGGTGCTGTGTGCTCAGTACTCAGGGTGCTGGGTGCTCGGTGCTCAGTATGCTGGGTGCTCAGTACTCAGGGTGCTGGCTGCACAGTACTCAGGGTGCTCGGTGCTCAGTACTCAGAGTGCAGGCTGCTCAGTGCTCGGGGTGCTCAGTGATTGGGGTGCTGGGTGCTCAGTACTCAGGGTGCTCAGTGCTTGGGGTGTTGGGTGCTTAGTACTCAGGGTGCTGGGTGCTCAGTGCTCAGGGTGCTGGGTGCTCAGTACTCAGGGTGCTGGGTGCTCAGTACTCAGGGTGCTGGGTGCTCAGTGCTCGGGGTGCTGGGTGCTCAGTACTCGGGGTGCCCAGTGCTCAGTACTCAGGGTGCTGGGTGCTCAGTGCTCAGGGTGCTGGGTGCTCAGCGCTCGGGGTGCTGGCTGCTCGGTTCTCAGGTTGCTGGGTGCTCAGTACTCGGGATGCTGGGTGCTCAGTACTCAGGGTGCTGGGTGCTCATTGCTGGGGGTGCTGGGTGCTCAGTACTCAGGGTGCTGGGTGCTCATTGCTGGGGGTGCTGGCTGCTCGGTTCTCAGGTTGCTGGGTGCTCAGTACTCGGGGTGCTGGGTGCTCAGTACTCAGGGTGCTGGGTGCTCATTGCTGGGGGTGCTGGGTGCTCAGTACTCGGGGTGCTCGGTGCTCAGTACTCATTGTGCTGGGTGCTCATTGCTCGGGGTGCTGGGTGCTCAGTGCTCAGGGTGCTGGGTGCCCCATTCTCGGGGTGCTGGGTGCTCAGTACTCGGGGTGCTGGGTGCTCAGTGCTCAGGGTGCTGGGTCGCAGTGCTCGGGGTACTGGGTACTCAGTGCTCAGTACACAGGGTGCTGGGTGCTCAGTGCTCGGGGTGCTGTGTGCTCAGTGCTCAGTACTCAGGGTGCTGGGTGCTCAGTGCTCGGGGTGCTGGGTGCTCAGTACTCAGGGAGCTGGGTGCTCAGTACTCAGGGTGCTGGGTGCTCATTACTCAGGGTGCTGGGTGCTCAGTACTCAGGGTGCTCAGTGCTTGGGGTGCTGGGTGCTCAGTGCTCAGGGTGCTCAGTGCTTGGGGTGTTGGGTGCTCAGTGCTCAGTACTCAGGGTGCTCGGTGCTCAGTGCTCAGGGTGCTCAGTGCTCAGTACTCAGGGTGCTCAGTGCTCAGTGCTCTGGGTGCTGGGTGCTCAGTGCTCGGGGTGCTGGGTGCTCAGTGCTCAGGGTGCTGGGTGCTCAGTACTCAGGGTGCTCAGTGCTCAGGGTGCTGGGTGCTCAGTGCTCGGGGTGCTGGGTACTCAGTGCTCAGTACACAGGGTGCTGGGTGTTCAGTGCTCGGGGTGCTGGGTGCTCAGTGCTCAGTACTCAGGGTGCTGGGTGCTCAGTGCTCGGGGTGCTGGATGCTCAGTACTCAGGGTGCTGGGTGCTCAGTGCTCAGGGTGCTGGGTGCTCAGTACTCAGGGTGCTGGGTGCTCAGTACGCAGTATGCTGGGTGCTCAGTGCTCAGGGTGCTGGGTGCTCAGTGCTCGGGGTGCTGGGTGCTCAGTACTCAGGGTGCTCGGTGCTCAGTACTCAGGGTGCTGGGTGCTCAGTGCTCAGGGTGCTGTGTGCTCAGTACTCAGGGTGCTGGGTGCTCGGTGCTCAGTATGCTGGGTGCTCAGTACTCAGGGTGCTGGCTGCTCAGTACTCAGGGTGCTCGGTGCTCAGTACTCAGGGTGCTGGCTGCTCAGTGCTCGGGGTGCTCAGTGCTTGGGGTGCTGGGTGCTCAGTACTCAGGGTGCTCAGTGCTTGGGGTGTTGGGTGCTTAGTACTCAGGGTGCTGGGTGCTCAGTGCTCAGGGTGCTGGGTGCTCAGTACTCAGGGTGCTGGGTGCTCAGTACTCAGGGTGCTGGGTGCTCAGTGCTCTGGGTGCGGGGTGCTCAGTGCTCGGGGTGCTGGGTACTCAGTGCTCAGTACACAGGGTGCTGGGTGCTCAGTTCTCGGGGTGCTGGGTGCTCAGTGCTCAGTACTCAGGGTGCTCGGTGCTCACTGCTCGGGGTGCTGGATGCTCAGTACTCAGGGTGCTGGGTGCTCAGTGCTCAGGGTGCTGGGTGCTCAGTACTCAGGGTGCTGGGTGCTCAGTACGCAGTATGCTGGGTGCTCAGTGCTCAGGGTGCTGGGTGCTCAGTGCTCGGGGTGCTGGGTGCTCAGTACTCAGGGTGCTCGGTGCTCAGTACTCAGGGTGCTGGGTGCTCAGTGCTCAGGGTGCTGTGTGCTCAGTACTCAGGGTGCTGGGTGCTCGGTGCTCAGTATGCTGGGTGCTCAGTACTCAGGGTGCTGGCTGCTCAGTACTCAGGGTGCTCGGTGCTCAGTACTCAGGGTGCTGGCTGCTCAGTGCTCGGGGTGCTCAGTGCTTGGGGTGCTGGGTGCTCAGTACTCAGGGTGCTCAGTGCTTGGGGTGTTGGGTGCTTAGTACTCAGGGTGCTGGGTGCTCAGTGCTCAGGGTGCTGGGTGCTCAGTACTCAGGGTGCTGGGTGCTCAGTACTCAGGGTGCTGGGTGCTCAGTGCTCGGGGTGCTGGGTGCTCAGTACTCGGGGTGCTCAGTGCTCAGTACTCAGGGTGCTGTGTGCTCAGTGCTCAGGGTGCTGGGTGCTCAGCGCTCGGGGTGCTGGCTGCTCGGTTCGCAGGTTGCTGGGTGCTCAGTACTCGGGATGCTGGGTGCTCAGTACTCAGGGTGCTGGGTGCTCATTGCTGGGGGTGCTGGGTCGCAGTGCTCGGGGTACTGGGTACTCAGTGCTCAGTACAGAGGGTGCTGGGTGCTCGTGCTCGGGGTGCTGTGTGCTCAGTGCTCAGTACTCAGGGTGCTGGGTGCTCAGTGCTCGGGGTGCTGGGTGCTCAGTACTCAGGGAGCTGGTTGCTCAGTACTCAGGGTGCTGGGTGCTCATTACTCAGGGTGCTGGGTGCTCAGTACTCAGGGTGCTCAGGGCTTGGGGTGCTGGGTGCTCAGTGCTCAGGGTGCTCAGTGCTTGGGGTGTTGGGTGCTCAGTGCTCAGTACTCAGGGTGCTCGGTGCTCAGTGCTCAGGGTGCTCAGTGCTCAGTACTCAGGGTGCTCGGTGCTCAGTACTCAGTGTGCTGGGTGCTCAGTGCTCAGGGTGCTGGGTGCTCAGTACTCAGGGTGCTGGGTGCTCGGTGCTCAGGGTGCTCGGTGCTCAGTACTCATGGTGCTGGGTGCTCAGTGCTCAGGGTGCTGGGTGCTCAGCGCTCAGGGTGCTGGGTGCTCAGTAATCGGGGTGCTCAGTGCTCAGTACTCAGGGTGCTGGGTGCTCAGTGCTCAGCGTGCTGGGTGCTCAGTACTCAGTGCTCAGGATGCTGGGTGCTCAGTGCTCAGGGTTCTGGGTGCTCAGTGCTCAGGGTGCTCAGTGCTCAGTGCTCAGGGTGCTGGGTGCTCAGTGCTCGGGGTGCTGGGTGCTCAGTGCTCAGTACTCAGGGTGCTGGGTGCTCACTGCTCGGGGTGCTGGATGCTCAGTACTCACGGCGCTGGGTGCTCAGTGCTCAGGGTGCTGCGTGCTCAGTACTCAGGGTGCTGGGTGCTCAGTACGCAGTATGCTGGGTGCTCAGTGCTCAGGGTGCTGGGTGCTCAGTGCTCGGGGTGCTGGGTGCTCAGTACTCAGGGTGCTCGGTGCTCAGTACTCAGGGTGCTGGGTGCTCAGTGCTCAGGGTGCTGTGTGCTCAGTACTCAGGGTGCTGGGTGCTCGGTGCTCAGTATGCTGGGTGCTCAGTACTCAGGGTGCTGGCTGCACAGTACTCAGGGTGCTCGGTGCTCAGTACTCAGAGTGCAGGCTGCTCAGTGCTCGGGGAGCTCAGTGCTTGGGGTGCTGGGTGCTCAGTACTCAGGGTGCTCAGTGCTTGGGGTGTTGGGTGCTTAGTACTCAGGGTGCTGGGTACTCAGTGCTCAGGGTGCTGGGTGCTCAGTACTCAGGGTGCTGGGTGCTCAGTACTCAGGGTGCTGGGTGCTCAGTGCTCGGGGTGCTGGGTGCTCAGTACTCGGGGTGCCCAGTGCTCAGTACTCAGGGTGCTGGGTGCTCAGTGCTCAGGGTGCTGGGTGCTCAGCGCTCGGGGTGCTGGCTGCTCGGTTCTCAGGTTGCTGGGTGCTCAGTACTCGGGGTGCTGGGTGCTCAGTGCTCGGGGTGCTGGGTGCTCAGTGCTCAGGGTGCTGGGTCGCAGTGCTCGGGGTACTGGGTACTCAGTGCTCAGTACACAGGGTGCTGGGTGCTCAGTGCTCGGGGTGCTGTGTGCTCAGTGCTCAGTACTCAGGGTGCTGGGTGCTCAGTGCTCGGGGTGCTGGGTGCTCAGTACTCAGGGAGCTGGGTGCTCAGTACTCAGGGTGCTGGGTGCTCATTACTCAGGGTGCTGGGTGCTCAGTACTCAGGGTGCTCAGTGCTTGGGGTGCTGGGTGCTCAGTGCTCAGGGTGCTCAGTGCTTGGGGTGTTGGGTGCTCAGTGCTCAGTACTCAGGGTGCTCGGTGCTCAGTGCTCAGGGTGCTCAGTGCTCAGTACTCAGGGTGCTCAGTGCTCAGTGCTCTGGGTGCTGGGTGCTCAGTGCTCGGGGTGCTGGGTGCTCAGTGCTCAGGGTGCTGGGTGCTCAGTACTCAGGGTGCTCAGTGCTCAGGGTGCTGGGTGCTCAGTGCTCGGGGTGCTGGGTACTCAGTGCTCAGTACACAGGGTGCTGGGTGTTCAGTGCTCGGGGTGCTGGGTGCTCAGTGCTCAGTACTCAGGGTGCTGGGTGCTCAGTGCTCGGGGTGCTGGATGCTCAGTACTCAGGGTGCTGGGTGCTCAGTGCTCAGGGTGCTGGGTGCTCAGTACTCAGGGTGCTGGGTGCTCAGTACGCAGTATGCTGGGTGCTCAGTGCTCAGGGTGCTGGGTGCTCAGTGCTCGGGGTGCTGGGTGCTCAGTACTCAGGGTGCTCGGTGCTCAGTACTCAGGGTGCTGGGTGCTCAGTGCTCAGGGTGCTGTGTGCTCAGTACTCAGGGTGCTGGGTGCTCGGTGCTCAGTATGCTGGGTGCTCAGTACTCAGGGTGCTGGCTGCTCAGTACTCAGGGTGCTCGGTGCTCAGTACTCAGGGTGCTGGCTGCTCAGTGCTCGGGGTGCTCAGTGCTTGGGGTGCTGGGTGCTCAGTACTCAGGGTGCTCAGTGCTTGGGGTGTTGGGTGCTTAGTACTCAGGGTGCTGGGTGCTCAGTGCTCAGGGTGCTGGGTGCTCAGTACTCAGGGTGCTGGGTGCTCAGTACTCAGGGTGCTGGGTGCTCAGTGCTCGGGGTGCTGGGTGCTCAGTACTCGGGGTGCTCAGTGCTCAGTACTCAGGGTGCTGGGTGCTCAGTGCTCAGGGTGCTGGGTGCTCAGCGCTCGGGGTGCTGGCTGCTCGGTTCTCAGGTTGCTGGGTTCTCAGTACTCGGGGTGCTGGGTGCTCAGTACTCAGGGTGCTGGGTGCTCATTGCTGGGGGTGCTGGGTGCTCAGTACTCAGGATGCTGGGTGCTCATTGCTGGGGGTGCTGGCTGCTCGGTTCTCAGGTTGCTGGGTGCTCAGTACTCGGGGTGCTGGGTGCTCAGTACTCAGGGTGCTGGGTGCTCATTGCTGGGGGTGCTGGCTGCTCGGTTCTCAGGTTGCTGGGTGCTCAGTGCTCGGGGTGCTGGGTGCTCAGTACTCGGGGTGCTCAGTGCTCAGTACTCAGGGTGCTGGGTGCTCAGTGCTCAGCGTGCTGGGTGCTCAGTACTCAGTGCTCAGGATGCTGGGTGCTCAGTACTCAGGGTTCTGGGTGCTCAGTGCTCAGGGTGCTCAGTGCTCAGTGCTCAGGGTGCTGGGTGCTCAGTGCTCGGGGTGCTGGGTGCTCAGTGCTCGGGGTGCTGGGTGCTCAGTGCTCGGGGTGCTGGGTGCTCATTGCTGGGGGTGCTGGGTGCTCAGTGCTCAGGTTGCTGGGTGCTCAGTACTCGGGGTGCTCGGTGCTCAGTACTCAGGGTGCTGGGTGCTCATTGCTCGGGGTGCTTGGTGCTCAGTGCTCAGGGTGCTGGGTGCCCCATGCTCGGGGTGCTGGGTGCTCAGTACTCGGGGTGCTGGGTGCTCAATGCTCAGGGTGCTGGGTCGCAGTGCTCGGGGTACTGGGTACTCAGTGCTCAGTACAGAGGGTGCTGGGTGCTCAGTGCTCGGGGTGCTGTGTGCTCAGTGCTCAGTACTCAGGGTGCTGGGTGCTCAGTGTTCTGGGTGCTGGGTGCTCAGTACTCAGGGTGCTGGGTGCTCAGTGCTCTGGGTGCGGGGTGCTCAGTGCTCGGGGTGCTGGGTACTCAGTGCTCAGTACACAGGGTGCTGGGTGCTCAGTGCTCGGGGTGCTGGGTGCTCAGTGCTCAGTACTCAGGGTGCTGGGTGCTCACTGCTCGGGGTGCTGGATGCTCAGTACTCAGGGTGCTGGGTGCTCAGTGCTCAGGGTGCTGGGTGCTCAGTACTCAGGGTGCTGGGTGCTCAGTACGCAGTATGCTGGGTGCTCAGTGCTCAGGGTGCTGGGTGCTCAGTGCTCGGGGTGCTGGGTGCTCAGTGCTCAGGGTGCTGGGTGCTCAGTACTCAGGGTGCTCAGTGCTCAGGGTGCTGGGTGCTCAGTGCTCGGGGTGCTGGGTACTCAGTGCTCAGTACACAGGGTGCTGGGTGTTCAGTGCTCGGGGTGCTGGGTGCTCAGTGCTCAGTACTCAGGGTGCTGGGTGCTCAGTGCTCGGGGTGCTGGATGCTCAGTACTCAGGGTGCTGGGTGCTCAGTGCTCAGGGTGCTGGGTGCTCAGTACTCAGGGTGCTGGGTGCTCCGTACGCAGTATGCTGGGTGCTCAGTGCTCAGGGTGCTGGGTGCTCAGTGCTCGGGGTGCTGGGTGCTCAGTACTCAGGGTGCTCGGTGCTCAGTACTCAGGGTGCTGGGTGCTCAGTGCTCAGGGTGCTGTGTGCTCAGTACTCAGGGTGCTGGGTGCTCGGTGCTCAGTATGCTGGGTGCTCAGTACTCAGGGTGCTGGCTGCTCAGTACTCAGGGTGCTCGGTGCTCAGTACTCAGGGTGCTGGCTGCTCAGTGCTCGGGGTGCTCAGTGCTTGGGGTGCTGGGTGCTCAGTACTCAGGGTGCTCAGTGCTTGGGGTGTTGGGTGCTTAGTACTCAGGGTGCTGGGTGCTCAGTGCTCAGGGTGCTGGGTGCTCAGTACTCAGGGTGCTGGGTGCTCAGTACTCAGGGTGCTGGGAGCTCAGTGCTCGGGGTGCTGGGTGCTCAGTACTCGGGGTGCTCAGTGCTCAGTACTCAGGGTGCTGGGTGCTCAGTGCTCAGGGTGCTGGGTGCTCAGCTCTCGGGGTGCTGGCTGCTCGGTTCTCAGGTTGCTGGGTTCTCAGTACTCGGGGTGCTGGGTGCTCAGTACTCAGGGTGCTGGGTGCTCATTGCTGGGGGTGCTGGGTGCTCAGTACTCAGGATGCTGGGTGCTCATTGCTGGGGGTGCTGGCTGCTCGGTTCTCAGATTGCTGGGTGCTCAGTACTCGGGGTGCTGGGTGCTCAGTACTCAGGGTGCTGGGTGCTCATTGCTGGGGGTGCTGGGTGCTCAGTACTCAGGATGCTGGGTGCTCATTGCTGGGGGTGCTGGCTGCTCGGTTCTCAGGTTGCTGGGTGCTCAGTGCTCGGGGTGCTGGGTGCTCAGTACTCGGGGTGCTCAGTGCTCAGTACTCAGGGTGCTGGGTGCTCAGTGCTCAGCGTGCTGGGTGCTCAGTACTCAGTGCTCAGGGTGCTGGGTGCTCAGTGCTCGGGGTGCTGGGTGCTCAGTGCTCGGGGTGCTGGGTGCTCAGTGCTCGGGGTGCTGGGTGCTCATTGCTGGGGGTGCTGGGTGCTCAGTGCTCAGGTTGCTGGGTGCTCAGTACTCGGGGTGCTCGGTGCTCAGTACTCAGGGTGCTGGGTGCTCATTGCTCGGGGTGCTTGGTGCTCAGTGCTCAGGGTGCTGGGTGCCCCATGCTCGGGGTGCTGGGTGCTCAGTACTCGGGGTGCTGGGTGCTCAATGCTCAGGGTGCTGGGTCGCAGTGCTCGGGGTACTGGGTACTCAGTGCTCAGTACAGAGGGTGCTGGGTGCTCAGTGCTCGGGGTGCTGTGTGCTCAGTGCTCAGTACTCAGGGTGCTGGGTGCTCAGTGTTCTGGGTGCTGGGTGCTCAGTACTCAGGGTGCTGGGTGCTCAGTGCTCTGGGTGCGGGGTGCTCAGTGCTCGGGGTGCTGGGTACTCAGTGCTCAGTACACAGGGTGCTGGGTGCTCAGTGCTCGGGGTGCTGGGTGCTCAGTGCTCAGTACTCAGGGTGCTGGGTGCTCACTGCTCGGGGTGCTGGATGCTCAGTACTCAGGGTGCTGGGTGCTCAGTGCTCAGGGTGCTGGGTGCTCAGTACTCAGGGTGCTGGGTGCTCAGTACGCAGTATGCTGGGTGCTCAGTGCTCAGGGTGCTGGGTGCTCAGTGCTCGGGGTGCTGGGTGCTCAGTACTCAGGGTGCTCGGTGCTCAGTACTCAGGGTGCTGGGTGCTCAGTGCTCAGGGTGCTGTGTGCTCAGTACTCAGGGTGCTGGGTGCTCGGTGCTCAGTATGCTGGGTGCTCAGTACTCAGGGTGCTGGCTGCTCAGTACTCAGGGTGCTCGGTGCTCAGTACTCAGGGTGCTGGCTGCTCAGTGCTCGGGGTGCTCAGTGCTTGGGGTGCTGGGTGCTCAGTACTCAGGGTGCTCAGTGCTTGGGGTGTTGGGTGCTTAGTACTCAGGGTGCTGGGTGCTCAGTGCTCAGGGTGCTGGGTGCTCAGTACTCAGGGTGCTGGGTGCTCAGTACTCAGGGTGCTGGGTGCTCAGTGCTCGGGGTGCTGGGTGCTCAGTACTCGGGGTGCTCAGTGCTCAGTACTCAGGGTGCTGTGTGCTCAGTGCTCAGGGTGCTGGGTGCTCAGCGCTCGGGGTGCTGGCTGCTCGGTTCGCAGGTTGCTGGGTGCTCAGTACTCGGGATGCTGGGTGCTCAGTACTCAGGGTGCTGGGTGCTCATTGCTGGGGGTGCTGGGTCGCAGTGCTCGGGGTACTGGGTACTCAGTGCTCAGTACAGAGGGTGCTGGGTGCTCAGTGCTCGGGGTGCTGTGTGCTCAGTGCTCAGTACTCAGGGTGCTGGGTGCTCAGTGCTCGGGGTGCTGGGTGCTCAGTACTCAGGGAGCTGGTTGCTCAGTACTCAGGGTGCTGGGTGCTCATTACTCAGGGTGCTGGGTGCTCAGTACTCAGGGTGCTCAGTGCTTGGGGTGCTGGGTGCTCAGTGCTCAGGGTGCTCAGTGCTTGGGGTGTTGGGTGCTCAGTGCTCAGTACTCAGGGTGCTCGGTGCTCAGTGCTCAGGGTGCTCAGTGCTCAGTACTCAGGGTGCTCGGTGCTCAGTACTCAGGGTGCTGGGTGCTCAGTGCTCAGGGTGCTGGGTGCTCAGTACTCAGGGTGCTGGGTGCTCGGTGCTCAGGGTGCTCGGTGCTCAGTACTCATGGTGCTGGGTGCTCAGTGCTCAGGGTGCTGGGTGCTCAGCGCTCAGGGTGCTGGGTGCTCAGTAATCGGGGTGCTCAGTGCTCAGTACTCAGGGTGCTGGGTGCTCAGTACTCAGGGTGCTGGGTGCTCATTGCTGGGGGTGCTGGGTGCTCAGTACTCGGGGTGCTCGGTGCTCAGTACTCATTGTGCTGGGTGCTCATTGCTCGGGGTGCTGGGTGCTCAGTGCTCAGGGTGCTGGGTGCCCCATTCACGGGGTGCTGGGTGCTCAGTACTCGGGGTGCTGGGTGCTCAGTGCTCAGGGTGCTGGGTCGCAGTGCTCGGGGTACTGGGTACTCAGTGCTCAGTACACAGGGTGCTGGGTGCTCAGTGCTCGGGGTGCTGTGTGCTCAGTGCTCAGTACTCAGGGTGCTGGGTGCTCAGTGCTCGGGGTGCTGGGTGCTCAGTACTCAGGGAGCTGGGTGCTCAGTACTCAGGGTGCTGGGTGCTCATTACTCAGGGTGCTGGGTGCTCAGTACTCAGGGTGCTCAGTGCTTGGGGTGCTGGGTGCTCAGTGCTCAGGGTGCTCAGTGCTTGGGGTGTTGGGTGCTCAGTGCTCAGTACTCAGGGTGCTCGGTGCTCAGTGCTCAGGGTGCTCAGTGCTCAGTACTCAGGGTGCTCAGTGCTCAGTGCTCTGGGTGCTGGGTGCTCAGTGCTCGGGGTGCTGGGTGCTCAGTGCTCAGGGTGCTGGGTGCTCAGTACTCAGGGTGCTCAGTGCTCAGGGTGCTGGGTGCTCAGTGCTCGGGGTGCTGGGTACTCAGTGCTCAGTACACAGGGTGCTGGTTGTTCAGTGCTCGGGGTGCTGGGTGCTCAGTGCTCAGTACTCAGGGTGCTGGGTGCTCAGTGCTCGGGGTGCTGGATGCTCAGTACTCAGGGTGCTGGGTGCTCAGTGCTCAGGGTGCTGGGTGCTCAGTACTCAGGGTGCTGGGTGCTCAGTACGCAGTATGCTGGGTGCTCAGTGCTCAGGGTGCTGGGTGCTCAGTGCTCGGGGTGCTGGGTGCTCAGTACTCAGTGTGCTCGGTGCTCAGTACTCAGGGTGCTGGATGCTCAGTGCTCAGGGTGCTGTGTGCTCAGTACTCAGGGTGCTGGGTGCTCGGTGCTCAGTATGCTGGGTGCTCAGTACTCAGGGTGCTGGCTGCTCAGTACTCAGGGTGCTCGGTGCTCAGTACTCAGGGTGCTGGCTGCTCAGTGCTCGGGGTGCTCAGTGCTTGGGGTGCTGGGTGCTCAGTACTCAGGGTGCTCAGTGCTTGGGGTGTTGGGTGCTTAGTACTCAGGGTGCTGGGTGCTCAGTGCTCAGGGTGCTGGGTGCTCAGTACTCAGGGTGCTGGGTGCTCAGTACTCAGGGTGCTGGGTGCTCAGTGCTCGGGGTGCTGGGTGCTCAGTACTCGGGGTGCTCAGTGCTCAGTACTCAGGGTGCTGGGTGCTCAGTGCTCAGGGTGCTGGGTGCTCAGCGCTCGGGGTGCTGGCTGCTCGGTTCTCAGGTTGCTGGGTTCTCAGTACTCGGGGTGCTGGGTGCTCAGTACTCAGGGTGCTGGGTGCTCATTGCTGGGGGTGCTGGGTGCTCAGTACTCAGGATGCTGGGTGCTCATTGCTGGGGGTGCTGGCTGCTCGGTTCTCAGGTTGCTGGGTGCTCAGTACTCGGGGTGCTGGGTGCTCAGTACTCAGGGTGCTGGGTGCTCATTGCTGGGGGTGCTGGGTGCTCAGTACTCAGGATGCTGGGTGCTCATTGCTGGGGGTGCTGGCTGCTCGGTTCTCAGGTTGCTGGGTGCTCAGTGCTCGGGGTGCTGGGTGCTCAGTACTCGGGGTGCTCAGTGCTCAGTACTCAGGGTGCTGGGTGCTCAGTGCTCAGCGTGCTGGGTGCTCAGTACTCAGTGCTCAGGATGCTGGGTGCTCAGTACTCAGGGTTCTGGGTGCTCAGTGCTCAGGGTGCTCAGTGCTCAGTGCTCAGGGTGCTGGGTGCTCAGTGCTCGGGGTGCTGGGTGCTCAGTGCTCGGGGTGCTGGGTGCTCAGTGCTCGGGGTGCTGGGTGCTCATTGCTGGGGGTGCTGGGTGCTCAGTGCTCAGGTTGCTGGGTGCTCAGTACTCGGGGTGCTCGGTGCTCAGTACTCAGGGTGCTGGGTGCTTATTGCTCGGGGTGCTTGGTGCTCAGTGCTCAGGGTGCTGGGTGCCCCATGCTCGGGGTGCTGGGTGCTCAGTACTCGGGGTGCTGGGTGCTCAATGCTCAGGGTGCTGGGTCGCAGTGCTCGGGGTACTGGGTACTCAGTGCTCAGTACAGAGGGTGCTGGGTGCTCAGTGCTCGGGGTGCTGTGTGCTCAGTGCTCAGTACTCAGGGTGCTGGGTGCTCAGTGTTCTGGGTGCTGGGTGCTCAGTACTCAGGGTGCTGGGTGCTCAGTGCTCTGGGTGCGGGGTGCTCAGTACTCAGGGTGCTGGGTGCTCGGTGCTCAGTATGCTGGGTGCTCAGTACTCAGGGTGCTGGCTGCTCAGTACTCAGGGTGCTCGGTGCTAAGTACTCAGGGTGCTGGCTGCTCAGTGCTCGGGGTGCTCAGTGCTTGGGGTGCTGGGTGCTCAGTACTCAGGGTGCTCAGTGCTTGGGGTGTTGGGTGCTTAGTACTCAGGGTGCTGGGTGCTCAGTGCTCAGGGTGCTGGGTGCTCAGTACTCAGGGTGCTGGTTGCTCAGTACTCAGGGTGCTGGGTGCTCAGTGCTCGGGGTGCTGGGTGCTCAGTACTCGGGGTGCTCAGTGCTCAGTACTCAGGGTGCTGGGTGCTCAGTGCTCAGGGTGCTGGGTGCTCAGCGCTCGGGGTGCTGGCTGCTCGGTTCTCAGGTTGCTGGGTTCTCAGTACTCGGGGTGCTGGGTGCTCAGTACTCAGGGTGCCGGGTGCTCATTGCTGGGGGTGCTGGGTGCTCAGTACTCAGGATGCTGGGTGCTCATTGCTGGGGGTGCTGGCTGCTCGGTTCTCAGGTTGCTGGGTGCTCAGTACTCGGGGTGCTGGGTGCTCAGTACTCAGGGTGCTGGGTGCTCATTGCTGGGGGTGCTGGGTGCTCAGTACTCAGGATGCTGGGTGCTCATTGCTGGGGGTGCTGGCTGCTCGGTTCTCAGGTTGCTGGGTGCTCAGTGCTCGGGGTGCTGGGTGCTCAGTACTCGGGGTGCTCAGTGCTCAGTACTCAGGGTGCTGGGTGCTCAGTGCTCAGCGTGCTGGGTGCTCAGTACTCAGTGCTCAGGGTGCTGGGTGCTCAGTGCTCGGGGTGCTGGGTGCTCAGTGCTCGGGGTGCTGGGTGCTCAGTGCTCGGGGTGCTGGGTGCTCATTGCTGGGGGTGCTGGGTGCTCAGTGCTCAGGTTGCTGGGTGCTCAGTACTCGGGGTGCTCGGTGCTCAGTACTCAGGGTGCTGGGTGCTCATTGCTCGGGGTGCTTGGTGCTCAGTGCTCAGGGTGCTGGGTGCCCCATGCTCGGGGTGCTGGGTGCTCAGTACTCGGGGTGCTGGGTGCTCAATGCTCAGGGTGCTGGGTCGCAGTGCTCGGGGTACTGGGTACTCAGTGCTCAGTACAGAGGGTGCTGGGTGCTCAGTGCTCGGGGTGCTGTGTGCTCAGTGCTCAGTACTCAGGGTGCTGGGTGCTCAGTGTTCTGGGTGCTGGGTGCTCAGTACTCAGGGTGCTGGGTGCTCAGTGCTCTGGGTGCGGGGTGCTCAGTGCTCGGGGTGCTGGGTACTCAGTGCTCAGTACACAGGGTGCTGGGTGCTCAGTGCTCGGGGTGCTGGGTGCTCAGTGCTCAGTACTCAGGGTGCTGGGTGCTCACTGCTCGGGGTGCTGGATGCTCAGTACTCAGGGTGCTGGGTGCTCAGTGCTCAGGGTGCTGGGTGCTCAGTACTCAGGGTGCTGGGTGCTCAGTACGCAGTATGCTGGGTGCTCAGTGCTCAGGGTGCTGGGTGCTCAGTGCTCGGGGTGCTGGGTGCTCAGTACTCAGGGTGCTCGGTGCTCAGTACTCAGGGTGCTGGGTGCTCAGTGCTCAGGGTGCTGTGTGCTCAGTACTCAGGGTGCTGGGTGCTCGGTGCTCAGTATGCTGGGTGCTCAGTACTCAGGGTGCTGGCTGCTCAGTACTCAGGGTGCTCGGTGCTCAGTACTCAGGGTGCTGGCTGCTCAGTGCTCGGGGTGCTCAGTGCTTGGGGTGCTGGGTGCTCAGTACTCAGGGTGCTCAGTGCTTGGGGTGTTGGGTGCTTAGTACTCAGGGTGCTGGGTGCTCAGTGCTCAGGGTGCTGGGTGCTCAGTACTCAGGGTGCTGGGTGCTCAGTACTCAGGGTGCTGGGTGCTCAGTGCTCGGGGTGCTGGGTGCTCAGTACTCGGGGTGCTCAGTGCTCAGTACTCAGGGTGCTGTGTGCTCAGTGCTCAGGGTGCTGGGTGCTCAGCGCTCGGGGTGCTGGCTGCTCGGTTCGCAGGTTGCTGGGTGCTCAGTACTCGGGATGCTGGGTGCTCAGTACTCAGGGTGCTGGGTGCTCATTGCTGGGGGTGCTGGGTCGCAGTGCTCGGGGTACTGGGTACTCAGTGCTCAGTACAGAGGGTGCTGGGTGCTCAGTGCTCGGGGTGCTGTGTGCTCAGTGCTCAGTACTCAGGGTGCTGGGTGCTCAGTGCTCGGGGTGCTGGGTGCTCAGTACTCAGGGAGCTGGTTGCTCAGTACTCAGGGTGCTGGGTGCTCATTACTCAGGGTGCTGGGTGCTCAGTACTCAGGGTGCTCAGTGCTTGGGGTGCTGGGTGCTCAGTGCTCAGGGTGCTCAGTGCTTGGGGTGTTGGGTGCTCAGTGCTCAGTACTCAGGGTGCTCGGTGCTCAGTGCTCAGGGTGCTCAGTGCTCAGTACTCAGGGTGCTCGGTGCTCAGTACTCAGGGTGCTGGGTGCTCAGTGCTCAGGGTGCTGGGTGCTCAGTACTCAGGGTGCTGGGTGCTCGGTGCTCAGGGTGCTCGGTGCTCAGTACTCATGGTGCTGGGTGCTCAGTGCTCAGGGTGCTGGGTGCTCAGCGCTCAGGGTGCTGGGTGCTCAGTAATCGGGGTGCTCAGTGCTCAGTACTCAGGGTGCTGGGTGCTCAGTACTCAGGGTGCTGGGTGCTCATTGCTGGGGGTGCTGGGTGCTCAGTACTCGGGGTGCTCGGTGCTCAGTACTCATTGTGCTGGGTGCTCATTGCTCGGGGTGCTGGGTGCTCAGTGCTCAGGGTGCTGGGTGCCCCATTCACGGGGTGCTGGGTGCTCAGTACTCGGGGTGCTGGGTGCTCAGTGCTCAGGGTGCTGGGTCGCAGTGCTCGGGGTACTGGGTACTCAGTGCTCAGTACACAGGGTGCTGGGTGCTCAGTGCTCGGGGTGCTGTGTGCTCAGTGCTCAGTACTCAGGGTGCTGGGTGCTCAGTGCTCGGGGTGCTGGGTGCTCAGTACTCAGGGAGCTGGGTGCTCAGTACTCAGGGTGCTGGGTGCTCATTACTCAGGGTGCTGGGTGCTCAGTACTCAGGGTGCTCAGTGCTTGGGGTGCTGGGTGCTCAGTGCTCAGGGTGCTCAGTGCTTGGGGTGTTGGGTGCTCAGTGCTCAGTACTCAGGGTGCTCGGTGCTCAGTGCTCAGGGTGCTCAGTGCTCAGTACTCAGGGTGCTCAGTGCTCAGTGCTCTGGGTGCTGGGTGCTCAGTGCTCGGGGTGCTGGGTGCTCAGTGCTCAGGGTGCTGGGTGCTCAGTACTCAGGGTGCTCAGTGCTCAGGGTGCTGGGTGCTCAGTGCTCGGGGTGCTGGGTACTCAGTGCTCAGTACACAGGGTGCTGGTTGTTCAGTGCTCGGGGTGCTGGGTGCTCAGTGCTCAGTACTCAGGGTGCTGGGTGCTCAGTGCTCGGGGTGCTGGATGCTCAGTACTCAGGGTGCTGGGTGCTCAGTGCTCAGGGTGCTGGGTGCTCAGTACTCAGGGTGCTGGGTGCTCAGTACGCAGTATGCTGGGTGCTCAGTGCTCAGGGTGCTGGGTGCTCAGTGCTCGGGGTGCTGGGTGCTCAGTACTCAGTGTGCTCGGTGCTCAGTACTCAGGGTGCTGGATGCTCAGTGCTCAGGGTGCTGTGTGCTCAGTACTCAGGGTGCTGGGTGCTCGGTGCTCAGTATGCTGGGTGCTCAGTACTCAGGGTGCTGGCTGCTCAGTACTCAGGGTGCTCGGTGCTCAGTACTCAGGGTGCTGGCTGCTCAGTGCTCGGGGTGCTCAGTGCTTGGGGTGCTGGGTGCTCAGTACTCAGGGTGCTCAGTGCTTGGGGTGTTGGGTGCTTAGTACTCAGGGTGCTGGGTGCTCAGTGCTCAGGGTGCTGGGTGCTCAGTACTCAGGGTGCTGGGTGCTCAGTACTCAGGGTGCTGGGTGCTCAGTGCTCGGGGTGCTGGGTGCTCAGTACTCGGGGTGCTCAGTGCTCAGTACTCAGGGTGCTGGGTGCTCAGTGCTCAGGGTGCTGGGTGCTCAGCGCTCGGGGTGCTGGCTGCTCGGTTCTCAGGTTGCTGGGTTCTCAGTACTCGGGGTGCTGGGTGCTCAGTACTCAGGGTGCTGGGTGCTCATTGCTGGGGGTGCTGGGTGCTCAGTACTCAGGATGCTGGGTGCTCATTGCTGGGGGTGCTGGCTGCTCGGTTCTCAGGTTGCTGGGTGCTCAGTACTCGGGGTGCTGGGTGCTCAGTACTCAGGGTGCTGGGTGCTCATTGCTGGGGGTGCTGGGTGCTCAGTACTCAGGATGCTGGGTGCTCATTGCTGGGGGTGCTGGCTGCTCGGTTCTCAGGTTGCTGGGTGCTCAGTGCTCGGGGTGCTGGGTGCTCAGTACTCGGGGTGCTCAGTGCTCAGTACTCAGGGTGCTGGGTGCTCAGTGCTCAGCGTGCTGGGTGCTCAGTACTCAGTGCTCAGGATGCTGGGTGCTCAGTACTCAGGGTTCTGGGTGCTCAGTGCTCAGGGTGCTCAGTGCTCAGTGCTCAGGGTGCTGGGTGCTCAGTGCTCGGGGTGCTGGGTGCTCAGTGCTCGGGGTGCTGGGTGCTCAGTGCTCGGGGTGCTGGGTGCTCATTGCTGGGGGTGCTGGGTGCTCAGTGCTCAGGTTGCTGGGTGCTCAGTACTCGGGGTGCTCGGTGCTCAGTACTCAGGGTGCTGGGTGCTTATTGCTCGGGGTGCTTGGTGCTCAGTGCTCAGGGTGCTGGGTGCCCCATGCTCGGGGTGCTGGGTGCTCAGTACTCGGGGTGCTGGGTGCTCAATGCTCAGGGTGCTGGGTCGCAGTGCTCGGGGTACTGGGTACTCAGTGCTCAGTACAGAGGGTGCTGGGTGCTCAGTGCTCGGGGTGCTGTGTGCTCAGTGCTCAGTACTCAGGGTGCTGGGTGCTCAGTGTTCTGGGTGCTGGGTGCTCAGTACTCAGGGTGCTGGGTGCTCAGTGCTCTGGGTGCGGGGTGCTCAGTACTCAGGGTGCTGGGTGCTCGGTGCTCAGTATGCTGGGTGCTCAGTACTCAGGGTGCTGGCTGCTCAGTACTCAGGGTGCTCGGTGCTAAGTACTCAGGGTGCTGGCTGCTCAGTGCTCGGGGTGCTCAGTGCTTGGGGTGCTGGGTGCTCAGTACTCAGGGTGCTCAGTGCTTGGGGTGTTGGGTGCTTAGTACTCAGGGTGCTGGGTGCTCAGTGCTCAGGGTGCTGGGTGCTCAGTACTCAGGGTGCTGGTTGCTCAGTACTCAGGGTGCTGGGTGCTCAGTGCTCGGGGTGCTGGGTGCTCAGTACTCGGGGTGCTCAGTGCTCAGTACTCAGGGTGCTGGGTGCTCAGTGCTCAGGGTGCTGGGTGCTCAGCGCTCGGGGTGCTGGCTGCTCGGTTCTCAGGTTGCTGGGTTCTCAGTACTCGGGGTGCTGGGTGCTCAGTACTCAGGGTGCCGGGTGCTCATTGCTGGGGGTGCTGGGTGCTCAGTACTCAGGATGCTGGGTGCTCATTGCTGGGGGTGCTGGCTGCTCGGTTCTCAGGTTGCTGGGTGCTCAGTACTCGGGGTGCTGGGTGCTCAGTACTCAGGGTGCTGGGTGCTCATTGCTGGGGGTGCTGGGTGCTCAGTACTCAGGATGCTGGGTGCTCATTGCTGGGGGTGCTGGCTGCTCGGTTCTCAGGTTGCTGGGTGCTCAGTGCTCGGGGTGCTGGGTGCTCAGTACTCGGGGTGCTCAGTGCTCAGTACTCAGGGTGCTGGGTGCTCAGTGCTCAGCGTGCTGGGTGCTCAGTACTCAGTGCTCAGGGTGCTGGGTGCTCAGTGCTCGGGGTGCTGGGTGCTCAGTGCTCGGGGTGCTGGGTGCTCAGTGCTCGGGGTGCTGGGTGCTCATTGCTGGGGGTGCTGGGTGCTCAGTGCTCAGGTTGCTGGGTGCTCAGTACTCGGGGTGCTCGGTGCTCAGTACTCAGGGTGCTGGGTGCTCATTGCTCGGGGTGCTTGGTGCTCAGTGCTCAGGGTGCTGGGTGCCCCATGCTCGGGGTGCTGGGTGCTCAGTACTCGGGGTGCTGGGTGCTCAATGCTCAGGGTGCTGGGTCGCAGTGCTCGGGGTACTGGGTACTCAGTGCTCAGTACAGAGGGTGCTGGGTGCTCAGTGCTCGGGGTGCTGTGTGCTCAGTGCTCAGTACTCAGGGTGCTGGGTGCTCAGTGTTCTGGGTGCTGGGTGCTCAGTACTCAGGGTGCTGGGTGCTCAGTGCTCTGGGTGCGGGGTGCTCAGTGCTCGGGGTGCTGGGTACTCAGTGCTCAGTACACAGGGTGCTGGGTGCTCAGTGCTCGGGGTGCTGGGTGCTCAGTGCTCAGTACTCAGGGTGCTGGGTGCTCACTGCTCGGGGTGCTGGATGCTCAGTACTCAGGGTGCTGGGTGCTCAGTGCTCAGGGTGCTGGGTGCTCAGTACTCAGGGTGCTGGGTGCTCAGTACGCAGTATGCTGGGTGCTCAGTGCTCAGGGTGCTGGGTGCTCAGTGCTCGGGGTGCTGGGTGCTCAGTACTCAGGGTGCTCGGTGCTCAGTACTCAGGGTGCTGGGTGCTCAGTGCTCAGGGTGCTGTGTGCTCAGTACTCAGGGTGCTGGGTGCTCGGTGCTCAGTATGCTGGGTGCTCAGTACTCAGGGTGCTGGCTGCTCAGTACTCAGGGTGCTCGGTGCTCAGTACTCAGGGTGCTGGCTGCTCAGTGCTCGGGGTGCTCAGTGCTTGGGGTGCTGGGTGCTCAGTACTCAGGGTGCTCAGTGCTTGGGGTGTTGGGTGCTTAGTACTCAGGGTGCTGGGTGCTCAGTGCTCAGGGTGCTGGGTGCTCAGTACTCAGGGTGCTGGGTGCTCAGTACTCAGGGTGCTGGGTGCTCAGTGCTCGGGGTGCTGGGTGCTCAGTACTCGGGGTGCTCAGTGCTCAGTACTCAGGGTGCTGTGTGCTCAGTGCTCAGGGTGCTGGGTGCTCAGCGCTCGGGGTGCTGGCTGCTCGGTTCGCAGGTTGCTGGGTGCTCAGTACTCGGGATGCTGGGTGCTCAGTACTCAGGGTGCTGGGTGCTCATTGCTGGGGGTGCTGGGTCGCAGTGCTCGGGGTACTGGGTACTCAGTGCTCAGTACAGAGGGTGCTGGGTGCTCAGTGCTCGGGGTGCTGTGTGCTCAGTGCTCAGTACTCAGGGTGCTGGGTGCTCAGTGCTCGGGGTGCTGGGTGCTCAGTACTCAGGGAGCTGGTTGCTCAGTACTCAGGGTGCTGGGTGCTCATTACTCAGGGTGCTGGGTGCTCAGTACTCAGGGTGCTCAGTGCTTGGGGTGCTGGGTGCTCAGTGCTCAGGGTGCTCAGTGCTTGGGGTGTTGGGTGCTCAGTGCTCAGTACTCAGGGTGCTCGGTGCTCAGTGCTCAGGGTGCTCAGTGCTCAGTACTCAGGGTGCTCGGTGCTCAGTACTCAGGGTGCTGGGTGCTCAGTGCTCAGGGTGCTGGGTGCTCAGTACTCAGGGTGCTGGGTGCTCGGTGCTCAGGGTGCTCGGTGCTCAGTACTCATGGTGCTGGGTGCTCAGTGCTCAGGGTGCTGGGTGCTCAGCGCTCAGGGTGCTGGGTGCTCAGTAATCGGGGTGCTCAGTGCTCAGTACTCAGGGTGCTGGGTGCTCAGTACTCAGGGTGCTGGGTGCTCATTGCTGGGGGTGCTGGGTGCTCAGTACTCGGGGTGCTCGGTGCTCAGTACTCATTGTGCTGGGTGCTCATTGCTCGGGGTGCTGGGTGCTCAGTGCTCAGGGTGCTGGGTGCCCCATTCACGGGGTGCTGGGTGCTCAGTACTCGGGGTGCTGGGTGCTCAGTGCTCAGGGTGCTGGGTCGCAGTGCTCGGGGTACTGGGTACTCAGTGCTCAGTACACAGGGTGCTGGGTGCTCAGTGCTCGGGGTGCTGTGTGCTCAGTGCTCAGTACTCAGGGTGCTCGGTGCTCAGTGCTCAGGGTGCTCAGTGCTCAGTACTCAGGGTGCTCGGTGCTCAGTACTCATGGTGCTGGGTGCTCAGTGCTCAGGGTGCTGGGTGCTCAGCGCTCAGGGTGCTGGGTGCTCAGTAATCGGGGTGCTCAGTGCTCAGTACTCAGGGTGCTGAGTGCTCAGTGCTCAGCGTGCTGGGTGCTCAGTACTCAGTGCTCAGGATGCTGGGTTCTCAGTGCTCAGGGTTCTGGGTGCTCAGTGCTCAGGGTGCTCAGTGCTCAGTGCTCAGTGCTCAGGGTGCTGGGTGCTCAGTGCTCGGGGTGCTGGGTGCTCAGTGCTCAGTACTCAGGGTGCTGGGTGCTCAGTGCTCAGGGTGCTGCGTGCTCAGTACTCAGGGTGCTGGGTGCTCAGTACGCAGTATGCTGGGTGCTCAGTGCTCAGGGTGCTGGGTGCTCAGTGCTCGGGGTGCTGGGTGCTCAGTACTCAGGGTGCTCGGTGCTCAGTACTCAGGGTGCTGGGTGCTCAGTGCTCAGGGTGCTGTGTGCTCAGTACTCAGGGTGCTGGGTGCTCGGTGCTCAGTATGCTGGGTGCTCAGTACTCAGGGTGCTGTCTGCACAGTACTCAGGGTGCTCGGTGCTCAGTACTCAGAGTGCAGGCTGCTCAGTGCTCGGGGTGCTCAGTGCTTGGGGTGCTGGGTGCTCAGTACTCAGGGTGCTCAGTGCTTGGGGTGTTGGGTGCTTAGTACTCAGGGTGCTGGGTGCTCAGTGCTCAGGGTGCTGGGTGCTCAGTACTCAGGGTGCTGGGTGCTCAGTACTCAGGGTGCTGGGTGCTCAGTGCTCGGGGTGCTGGGTGCTCAGTACTCGGGGTGCTCAGTGCTCAGTACTCAGGGTGCTGGGTGCTCAGTGCTCAGGGTGCTGGGTGCTCAGCGCTCGGGGTGCTGGCTGCTCGGTTCTCAGGTTGCTGGGTGCTCAGTACTCGGGATGCTGGGTGCTCAGTACTCAGGGTGCTGGGTGCTCATTGCTGGGGGTGCTGGGTGCTCAGTACTCAGGGTGCTGGGTGCTCATTGCTGGGGGTGCTGGCTGCTCGGTTCTCAGGTTGCTGGGTGCTCAGTACTCGGGGTGCTGGGTGCTCAGTACTCAGTTTGCTGGGTGCTCATTGCTGGGGGTGCTGGGTGCTCAGTACTCGGGGTGCTCGGTGCTCAGTACTCATTGTGCTGGGTGCTCATTGCTCGGGGTGCTGGGTGCTCAGTGCTCAGGGTGCTGGGTGCCCCATTCTCGGGGTGCTGGGTGCTCAGTACTCGGGGTGCTGGGTGCTCAGTTCTCAGGGTGCTGGGTCGCAGTGCTCGGGGTACTGGGTACTCAGTGCTCAGTACACAGGGTGCTGGGTGCTCAGTGCTCGGGGTGCTGTGTGCTCAGTGCTCAGTACTCAGGGTGCTGGGTGCTCAGTGCTCGGGGTGCTGGGTGCTCAGTACTCAGGGAGCTGGGTGCTCAGTACTCAGGGTGCTGGGTGCTCATTACTCAGGGTGCTGGGTGCTCAGTACTCAGGGTGCTCAGTGCTTGGGGTGCTGGGTGCTCAGTGCTCAGGGTGCTCAGTGCTTGGGGTGTTGGGTGCTCAGTGCTCAGTACTCAGGGTGCTCGGTGCTCAGTGCTCAGGGTGCTCAGTGCTCAGTACTCAGGGTGCTCAGTGCTCAGTGCTCTGGGTGCTGGGTGCTCAGTGCTCGGGGTGCTGGTTGCTCAGTGCTCAGGGTGCTGGGTGCTCAGTACTCAGGGTGCTCAGTGCTCAGGGTGCTGGGTGCTCAGTGCTCGGGGTGCTGGGTACTCAGTGCTCAGTACACAGGGTGCTGGGTGTTCAGTGCTCGGGGTGCTGGGTGCTCAGTGCTCAGTACTCAGGGTGCTGGGTTCTCAGTGCTCGGGGTGCTGGATGCTCAGTACTCAGGGTGCTGGGTGCTCAGTGCTCAGGGTGCTGGGTGCTCAGTACTCAGGGTGCTGGGTGCTCAGTACGCAGTATGCTGGGTGCTCAGTGCTCAGGGTGCTGGGTGCTCAGTGCTCGGGGTGCTGGGTGCTCAGTACTCAGGGTGCTCGGTGCTCAGTACTCAGGGTGCTGGGTGCTCAGTGCTCAGGGTGCTGTGTGCTCAGTACTCAGGGTGCTGGGTGCTCGGTGCTCAGTATGCTGGGTGCTCAGTACTCAGGGTGCTGGCTGCTCAGTACTCAGGGTGCTCGGTGCTCAGTACTCAGGGTGCTGGCTGCTCAGTGCTCATGGTGCTCAGTGCTTGGGGTGCTGGGTGCTCAGTACTCAGGGTGCTCAGTGCTTGGGGTGTTGGGTGCTTAGTACTCAGGGTGCTGGGTGCTCAGTGCTCAGGGTGCTGGGTGCTCAGTACTCAGGGTGCTGGGTGCTCAGTACACAGGGTGCTGGGTGCTCAGTGCTCGGGGTGCTGGGTGCTCAGTACTCGGGGTGCTCAGTGCTCAGTACTCAGGGTGCTGGGTGCTCAGTGCTCAGGGTGCTGGGTGCTCAGCGCTCGGGGTGCTGGCTGCTCGGTACTCAGGGTGCTGGGTTCTCAGTACTCAGGGTGCTGGGTGCTCAGTACTCAGGGTGCTGGGTGCTCATTGCTGGGGGTGCTGGGTGCTCAGTACTCAGGATGCTGGGTGCTCATTGCTGGGGGTGCTGGCTGCTCGGTTCTCAGGTTGCTGGGTGCTCAGTACTCGGGGTGCTGGGTGCTCAGTACTCAGGGTGCTGGGTGCTCATTGCTGGGGGTGCTGGGTGCTCAGTGCTCAGGTTGCTGGGTGCTCAGTACTCGGGGTGCTGGGTGCTCAGTACTCAGGGTGCTGGGTGCTCATTGCTCGGGGTGCTGGGTGCTCAGTGCTCAGGGTGCTGGGTGCTCAGTGCTCGGGGTGCTGGGTGCTCAGTACTCGGGGTGCTGGGTGCACAGTGCTCAGGGTGCTGGGTCACAGTGCTCGGGGTACTGGGTACTCAGTGCTCAGTACACAGGGTGCTGGGTGCTCAGTGCTCGGGGTGCTGTGTGCTCAGTGCTCAGTACTCAGGGTGCTGGGTGCTCAGTGCTCGGGGTGCTGGGTGCTCAGTACTCAGGGTACTTGGTGCTCAGTACTCAGGGTGCTGGGTGATCAGTGCTCAGGGTGCTGGGTGCTCAGTACTCAGGGTGCTCGGTGCTCAGTACTCAGGGTGCTGGGTGCTCAGTGCTCAGGGTGCTGGGTCCTCAGTGCTCTGGGTGCTGTGTGCTTAGTGCTCGGGGAGCTGGGTGCTCAGTACTCAGGATGCTGGGTGCTCAGTACTCGGGGTGCTGGGTGCTCAGTACTCAGGGAGCTGGGTGCTCAGTCCTCAGGGTGCTGGGTGCTCAGGACTCAGGTGCTGGGTGCTCAGTGCTCAGGGTGCTGGGTGCTCAGTGCTCGGTGTGCTGGGTGCTCAGTGCTCAGTACTCAGGGTGCGGGGTGCTCAGTGCTCGGGGTGCTGGGTGCTCAGTGCTCAGTGCTCAGTACTCAGGGTGCTGGGTGCTCAGTGCTCAGGGTGCTGGGTGCTCAGTGCTCAGGGTGCTGTTTGCTCAGTGCTCAGGGTGCTGGGTACTCAGTGCTCGGGCTGCTGGGTGCTCAGTACTCAGGGTGCTGGGTGCTCAGTACTCAGGGTGCTGGGTGCTCAGTGCTCGGGGTGCTGGGTGCTCAGTGCTCAGTGTGCTCGGTGCTCAGTACTCAGAGTGCTGGGTGCTCAGTGCTCGGGGTTTTCTGTACTCAGGGTGCTGTGTGTTCAGTGCTCAGGGTGCTGGGTGCTCAGTACTCAGGGTGCTCGGTGCTCGGGGTTCTGGGTGCTCAGTGCTCTGGGTGCTCAGTGCTCAGTACTCAGGGTGCTCGGTGCTTAGTACTCAGGGTGCTGGGTGCTCAGTACTCCGGGTGCTGGTTGCACAGTGCTCAGGGTGCTCGGTGCATAGTGCTCATGGTGCTGGGTGCTCAGTACTCAGGGTGATCATTGCTCAGGGTGCTGGGTGCTCAGTACTCAGGGTGCTGGGTGCTCAGTACTCAGGGTGCTCAGTGCTCAGTACTCAGGGTGCTCAGTGCTCAGTACTAAGGTTGCTCAGTGCTCAGGGTGCTGGGTGCTCAGTACTCAGGGTGCTGGGTGCTCAGTGCTCAGGGTGCTGGGTGCTCAGTGCTCAGGGTGCTGGGTGCTCAGTGCTCAGGGTGCTGGGTGCTCAGTACACAGGGTGCTCTGTGCTCGGGGTGCTGGGTGCTCAGTGCTCGGTGTGCTCGGTGCTCAGTACTCGGGGTGCTCAGTGCTCAGTACACAGGGTGCTGGGTGCTCAGTGCTCAGTGTGCTGGGTGCTCAGTACTCAGGGTGCTCGGTGCTCAGTGCTCAGGGTGCTCAGTGCTCAGTACTCAGGGTGCTCGGTGCTCAGTACTCATGGTGCTGGGTGCTCAGTGCTCAGGGTGCTGGGTGCTCAGCGCTCAGGGTGCTGGGTGCTCAGTAATCGGGGTGCTCAGTGCTCAGTACTCAGGGTGCTGGGTGCTCAGTGCTCAGCGTGCTGGGTGCTCAGTACTCAGTGCTCAGGATGCTGGGTTCTCAGTGCTCAGGGTTCTGGGTGCTCAGTGCTCAGGGTGCTCAGTGCTCAGTGCTCAGTGCTCAGGGTGCTGGGTGCTCAGTGCTCGGGGTGCTGGGTGCTCAGTGCTCAGTACTCAGGGTGCTGGGTGCTCAGTGCTCAGGGTGCTGCGTGCTCAGTACTCAGGGTGCTGGGTGCTCAGTACGCAGTATGCTGGGTGCTCAGTGCTCAGGGTGCTGGGTGCTCAGTGCTCGGGGTGCTGGGTGCTCAGTACTCAGGGTGCTCGGTGCTCAGTACTCAGGGTGCTGGGTGCTCAGTGCTCAGGGTGCTGTGTGCTCAGTACTCAGGGTGCTGGGTGCTCGGTGCTCAGTATGCTGGGTGCTCAGTACTCAGGGTGCTGGCTGCACAGTACTCAGGGTGCTCGGTGCTCAGTACTCAGAGTGCAGGCTGCTCAGTGCTCGGGGTGCTCAGTGCTTGGGGTGCTGGGTGCTCAGTACTCAGGGTGCTCAGTGCTTGGGGTGTTGGGTGCTTAGTACTCAGGGTGCTGGGTGCTCAGTGCTCAGGGTGCTGGGTGCTCAGTACTCAGGGTGCTGGGTGCTCAGTACTCAGGGTGCTGGGTGCTCAGTGCTCGGGGTGCTGGGTGCTCAGTACTCGGGGTGCTCAGTGCTCAGTACTCAGGGTGCTGGGTGCTCAGTGCTCAGGGTGCTGGGTGCTCAGCGCTCGGGGTGCTGGCTGCTCGGTTCTCAGGTTGCTGGGTGCTCAGTACTCGGGATGCTGGGTGCTCAGTACTCAGGGTGCTGGGTGCTCATTGCTGGGGGTGCTGGGTGCTCAGTACTCAGGTTGCTGGGTGCTCATTGCTGGGGGTGCTGGCTGCTCGGTTCTCAGGTTGCTGGGTGCTCAGTACTCGGGGTGCTGGGTGCTCAGTACTCAGTTTGCTGGGTGCTCATTGCTGGGGGTGCTGGGTGCTCAGTACTCGGGGTGCTCGGTGCTCAGTACTCATTGTGCTGGGTGCTCATTGCTCGGGGTGCTGGGTGCTCAGTGCTCAGGGTGCTGGGTGCCCCATTCTCGGGGTGCTGGGTGCTCAGTACTCGGGGTGCTGGGTGCTCAGTTCTCAGGGTGCTGGGTCGCAGTGCTCGGGGTACTGGGTACTCAGTGCTCAGTACACAGGGTGCTGGGTGCTCAGTGCTCGGGGTGCTGTGTGCTCAGTGCTCAGTACTCAGGGTGCTGGGTGCTCAGTGCTCGGGGTGCTGGGTGCTCAGTACTCAGGGAGCTGGGTGCTCAGTACTCAGGGTGCTGGGTGCTCATTACTCAGGGTGCTGGGTGCTCAGTACTCAGGGTGCTCAGTGCTTGGGGTGCTGGGTGCTCAGTGCTCAGGGTGCTCAGTGCTTGGGGTGTTGGGTGCTCAGTGCTCAGTACTCAGGGTGCTCGGTGCTCAGTGCTCAGGGTGCTCAGTGCTCAGTACTCAGGGTGCTCAGTGCTCAGTGCTCTGGGTGCTGGGTGCTCAGTGCTCGGGGTGCTGGGTGCTCAGTGCTCAGGGTGCTGGGTGCTCAGTACTCAGGGTGCTCAGTGCTCAGGGTGCTGGGTGCTCAGTGCTCGGGGTGCTGGGTACTCAGTGCTCAGTACACAGGGTGCTGGGTGTTCAGTGCTCGGGGTGCTGGGTGCTCAGTGCTCAGTACTCAGGGTGCTGGGTTCTCAGTGCTCGGGGTGCTGGATGCTCAGTACTCAGGGTGCTGGGTGCTCAGTGCTCAGGGTGCTGGGTGCTCAGTACTCAGGGTGCTGGGTGCTCAGTACGCAGTATGCTGGGTGCTCAGTGCTCAGGGTGCTGGGTGCTCAGTGCTCGGGGTGCTGGGTGCTCAGTACTCAGGGTGCTCGGTGCTCAGTACTCAGGGTGCTGGGTGCTCAGTGCTCAGGGTGCTGTGTGCTCAGTACTCAGGGTGCTGGGTGCTCGGTGCTCAGTATGCTGGGTGCTCAGTACTCAGGGTGCTGGCTGCTCAGTACTCAGGGTGCTCGGTGCTCAGTACTCAGGGTGCTGGCTGCTCAGTGCTCATGGTGCTCAGTGCTTGGGGTGCTGGGTGCTCAGTACTCAGGGTGCTCAGTGCTTGGGGTGTTGGGTGCTTAGTACTCAGGGTGCTGGGTGCTCAGTGCTCAGGGTGCTGGGTGCTCAGTACTCAGGGTGCTGGGTGCTCAGTACACAGGGTGCTGGGTGCTCAGTGCTCGGGGTGCTGGGTGCTCAGTACTCGGGGTGCTCAGTGCTCAGTACTCAGGGTGCTGGGTGCTCAGTGCTCAGGGTGCTGGGTGCTCAGCGCTCGGGGTGCTGGCTGCTCGGTACTCAGGGTGCTGGGTTCTCAGTACTCAGGGTGCTGGGTGCTCAGTACTCAGGGTGCTGGGTGCTCATTGCTGGGGGTGCTGGGTGCTCAGTACTCAGGATGCTGGGTGCTCATTGCTGGGGGTGCTGGCTGCTCGGTTCTCAGGTTGCTGGGTGCTCAGTACTCGGGGTGCTGGGTGCTCAGTACTCAGGGTGCTGGGTGCTCATTGCTGGGGGTGCTAGGTGCTCAGTGCTCAGGTTGCTGGGTGCTCAGTACTCGGGGTGCTGGGTGCTCAGTACTCAGGGTGCTGGGTGCTCATTGCTCGGGGTGCTGGGTGCTCAGTGCTCAGGGTGCTGGGTGCTCAGTGCTCGGGGTGCTGGGTGCTCAGTACTCGGGGTGCTGGGTGCACAGTGCTCAGGGTGCTGGGTCACAGTGCTCGGGGTACTGGGTACTCAGTGCTCAGTACACAGGGTGCTGGGTGCTCAGTGCTCGGGGTGCTGTGTGCTCAGTGCTCAGTACTCAGGGTGCTGGGTGCTCAGTGCTCGGGGTGCTGGGTGCTCAGTACTCAGGGTACATGGTGCTCAGTACTCAGGGTGCTGGGTGATCAGTGCTCAGGGTGCTGGGTGCTCAGTACTCAGGGTGCTCGGTGCTCAGTACTCAGGGTGCTGGGTGCTCAGTGCTCAGGGTGCTGGGTCCTCAGTGCTCTGGGTGCTGTGTGCTTAGTGCTCGGGGAGCTGGGTGCTCAGTACTCAGGATGCTGGGTGCTCAGTACTCGGGGTGCTGGGTGCTCAGTACTCAGGGAGCTGGGTGCTCAGTCCTCAGGGTGCTGGGTGCTCAGGACTCAGGTGCTGGGTGCTCAGTGCTCAGGGTGCTGGGTGCTCAGTGCTCGGTGTGCTGGGTGCTCAGTGCTCAGTACTCAGGGTGCGGGGTGCTCAGTGCTCGGGGTGCTGGGTGCTCAGTGCTCAGTGCTCAGTACTCAGGGTGCTGGGTGCTCAGTGCTCAGGGTGCTGGGTGCTCAGTGCTCAGGGTGCTGTTTGCTCAGTGCTCAGGGTGCTGGGTACTCAGTGCTCGGGCTGCTGGGTGCTCAGTACTCAGGGTGCTGGGTGCTCAGTACTCAGGGTGCTGGGTGCTCAGTGCTCGGGGTGCTGGGTGCTCAGTGCTCAGTGTGCTCGGTGCTCAGTACTCAGAGTGCTGGGTGCTCAGTGCTCGGGGTTTTCTGTACTCAGGGTGCTGTGTGTTCAGTGCTCAGGGTGCTGGGTGCTCAGTACTCAGGGTGCTCGGTGCTCGGGGTTCTGGGTGCTCAGTGCTCTGGGTGCTCAGTGCTCAGTACTCAGGGTGCTCGGTGCTTAGTACTCAGGGTGCTGGGTGCTCAGTACTCCGGGTGCTGGTTGCACAGTGCTCAGGGTGCTCGGTGCATAGTGCTCATGGTGCTGGGTGCTCAGTACTCAGGGTGATCATTGCTCAGGGTGCTGGGTGCTCAGTACTCAGGGTGCTGGGTGCTCAGTACTCAGGGTGCTCAGTGCTCAGTACTCAGGGTGCTCAGTGCTCAGTACTAAGGTTGCTCAGTGCTCAGGGTGCTGGGTGCTCAGTACTCAATGTGCTGGGTGCTCAGTGCTCAGGGTGCTGGGTGCTCAGTGCTCAGGGTGCTGGGTGCTCAGTGCTCAGGGTGCTGGGTGCTCAGTACACAGGGTGCTCTGTGCTCGGGGTGCTGGGTGCTCAGTGCTCGGTGTGCTCGGTGCTCAGTACTCGGGGTGCTCAGTGCTCAGTACACAGGGTGCTGGGTGCTCAGTGCTCAGTGTGCTGGGTGCTCAGTACTCAGGGTGCTGGGTGCTCGGTGCTCAGTACGCTGGGTGCTCAGTACTCAGGGTGCTGGGTGCTCAGTACTCAGGGTGCTGGGTGCTCAGTACTCAGGGTGCTGGGTGCTCAGTGCTCAGGGTGCTGGGTGCTCAGTACTCAGGGTGCTGGGTGCTCAGTACTCAGGGTGCTCGGTGCTCAGTACTCAGGGTGCTGGTTGCTCAGTGCTCAGGGTGCTGGGTGCTCAGTACTCAGGGTGCTGGGTGCTCAGTGCTCAGGGTGCTCGGTGCTCAGTACGCTGGGTGCTCAGTACTCAGGGTGATGGGTGCTCAGTACTCAGTGTGCTGGGTGCTCAGTACTCAGGGTCCTGGGTGCTTAGTACTCAGGGTGCTGGGTGCTCAGTGCTCAGGGTGCTCGGTGCTCAGTGCTCGGGGTTCTGGGTGCTCAGTACTCAGGGTGCTCGGTGCTCAGTACTCAGGGTGCTCAGTGCTCAGTACTCAGGGTGCTCAGGCTCAGTGCTCAGTTTGAAGGGTGCTCAGTGCTCGGGGTGCTGGGTGCTCAGTGCTCGGGGTGCTGGGTGTCTCAGTGCTCAGGGTGCTGGGTGCTCAGTGCTCAGAGTGCTGGGTGCTCAGTACTCAGGGTGCTCGGTGCTCAGTACTCAGGGTGCTGGGTGCTCAGTGCTCAGGGTGCTCAGTGCTCAGTACTCAGCGTGCTGGGTGCTCAGTGCTCAGGGTGCTCGGTGCTCAGTACTCAGGGTGCTCAGTGCTCAGTACTCAGCGTGCTGGGTGCTCAGTGCTCAGGGTGCTGGGTGCTCAGTACTCAGGGTGCTGGGTGCTTAGTACTCAGGGTTCTCGGTCCTCAGTGCTCAGGGTGCTGGGTGCTCAGTACTCAGGGTGCAGGGTGCTCAGTGCTCAGGGTGCTCAGTGCTCAGTACTCAGGGTGCCCGGTGCTCAGTGCTCAGGGTGCTCAGTGCTCAGTACTCAGGGTGCTCAGTGCTCAGTGCTCTGGGTGCTGGGTGCTCAGTGATCGGGGTGCTGGGTGCTCAGTGCTCAGGGTGCTGGGTGCTCAATACTCAGGGTGCTCAGTGCTCAGGGTGCTGGGTGCTCAGTGCTCGGGGTCCTGGGTACTCAGTGCTCAGTACACAGGGTGCTGGGTGCTCAGTGCTCGGGGTGCTGGGTGCTCAGTGCTCAGTACTCAGGGTGATGGGAGCTCAGTGCTCGGGGTGCTGGATGCTCAGTACTCAGGGTGCTGGGTGCTCAGTGCTCAGGGTGCTGGGTGCTCAGTACTCAGGGTGCTGGGTGCTCAGTACTCAGTATGCTGGGTGCTCAGTGCTCAGGGTGCTGGGTGCTCAGTGCTCGAGGTGCTGGGTGCTCAGTACTCAGGGTGCTCGGTGCTCAGTACTCAGGGTGCTGGGTGCTCAGTGCTCAGGGTGCTGGATGCTCATTGCTCGGGGTGCTGGTTGCTCAGTGCTCGGGGTGCTGGGTGCTCAGTGCTCGGGGTGCTGGGTGCTCAGTACTCGGGGTGCTGGGTGCTCAGTGCTCAGGGTGCTGGATCTCAGTGCTCGGGGTACTGGGTACTCAGTGCTCAGTACACAGGGTGCTGGGTGCTCAGTACTCGGGGTGCTGGGTGCTCAGTACTCAGGGTGCTGGTTGCTCAGTACTCGGGGTGCTGGGTGCTCAGTACTCAGGGAGCTGGGTGCTCAGTACTCAGTGTGCTGGGTGCTCAGTACTCGGGTGCTGGGTGCTCAGTGCTCAGGGTGCTGGGTGCTCAGTGCTCGGGGTGCTGGGTGCTCAGTGCTCAGTACTCAGGGTGCTGGGTGCTCAGTGCTCGGGGTGCTGGGTGCTCAGTGCTCAGTACTCAGGGTGCTGGGTGCTCAGTGCTCAGGGTGCTGGGTGCTCAGTGCTCAGGGTGCTGGGTGCTCAGTGCTCAGGGTGCTGGGTACTCAGTGCTCGGGGTGCTGGGTGCTCAGTACTCAGGGTGCTGGGTGCTCAGTACTCAGGGTGCTGGGTGCTCAGTGCTCGGGGTGCTGGGTGCTCAGTGCTCGGGGTGCTGGGTGCTCATTACTCAGGGTGCTGGGTGCTCAGTGCTCGGGGTGCTGGGTGCTCAGTGCTCAGTACTCAGGGTGCTGGGTGCTCAGTGCTCAGGGTGCTGGGTGCTCAGTGCTCAGGGTGCTGGGTGCTCAGTGCTCAGGGTGCTGGGTACTCAGTGCTCGGGGTGCTGGGTGCTCTGTACTCAGGGTGCTGGGTGCTCAGTACTCAGGGTGCTGGGTGCTCAGTGCTCGGGGTGCTGGGTGCTCAGTGCTCAGTGTGCTCGGTGCTCAGTGCTCAGGGTGCTGGGTGCTCAGTGCTCGGGGTGCTGGGTGCTCATTACTCAGGGTGCTGGGTGCTCAGTATTCAGGGTGCTCAGTGCTTGTGGTGCTGGGTGCTCAGTACTCAGGTTGCTCAGTGCTTGGGGTGTTGGGTGCTTAGTACTCAGGGTGCTGGGTGCTCAGTGCTCAGGGTGCTGGGTGCTCAGTACTCAGGGTGCTGGGTGCTCAGTACTCAGGGTGCTGGGTGCTCAGTGCTCGGGGTGCTGGGTGCTCAGTGCTCGGGGTGCTGGGTGCTCAGTGCTCAGGGTGCTGGGTGCTCAGTGCTCAGGGTGCTGGGTGATCAGTGCTCGGGCTGCTGGGTGCTCAGTGCTCGGGGCGCTGGGTGCTCAGTGCTCGGGGTGCTCGGTGCTCAGTGCTCGGGGTGCTGGGTGCTCAGTACTCAGGGTGCTCAGTGCTCAGTACTCAGGGTGCTGGGTGCTCAGTGCTCAGTGTACTGGGTGCTCAGTGCTCGGGGTGCTGGCTGCTCGGTTCTCAGGTTGCTGGGTGCTCAGTACTCGGGGTGCTGGGTGCTCAGTACTCAGGGTGCTGGGTGCTCATTGCTCGGGGTGCTTGGTGCTCAGTGCTCGGGGTGCTGGGTGCTCAGTGCTCGGGGTGCTGGGTGCTCAGTACTCGGGGTGCTGGGTGCTCAGTGCTCAGGGTGCTGGGTCTCAGTGCTCGGGGTACTGGGTACTCAGTGCTCAGTACACAGGGTGCTGGGTGCTCATTTCTCGGGGTGCTGTGTTCTCAGTGCTCAGTACTCAGGGTGCTGGGTGCTCAGTGCTCGGGTTGCTGGGTGCTCAGTACTCAGGGTACTTGGTGCTCAGTACTCAGGGTGCTGGGTGATCAGTGCTCAGGGTGCTGGGTGCTCAGTACTCAGGGTGCTCGGTGCTCAGTACTCAGGGTGCTGGCTGCTCAGTGCTCAGGGTGCTGGGTCCTCAGTGCTCTGGGTGCTGTGTGCTTAGTGCTCGGGGTGCTGGGTGCTCAGTACTCAGGGTGCTGGGTGCTCAGTACTCGGGGTGCTGGGTGCTCAGTACTCAGGGAGCTGGGTGCTCACTACTCAGGGTGCTGGGTGCTCAGTACTCGGGTGTTGGGTGCTCAGTGCTCAGGGTGCTGGGTGCTCAGTGCTCGGGGTGCTGGGTGCTCAGTGCTCAGTACTCAGGGTGCTGGGTGCTCAGTGCTCGGGGTGCTGGGTGCTCAGTGCTCAGAACTCTGGGTGCTGGGTGCTCAGTGCTCAGGGTGCTTGGTGCTCAGTGCTCAGTGTGCTGGGTGCTCAGTGCTCAGGGTGCTGGGTACTCAGTGCTCGGTGTGCTGGGTGCTCAGTACTCAGGGTGCTGGGTGCTCAGTACTCAGGGTGCTGGGTGCTCAGTGCTCGGGGTGCTGGGTGCTCAGTGCTCAGTGTGCTCGGTGCTCAGTACTCAGGGTGCTGGGTTCTCAGTGCTAGGGGTTTTCTGTACTCAGGGTGCTGTGTGTTCAGTGCTCAGGGTGCTGGGTGCTCAGTACTCAGGGTGCTCGGTGCAAGGGGTTCTGGGTGCTCAGTGCTCGGGGTGCTTGGTGCTCAGTACTCGGGGTGCTCAGTGCTCAGTACTCAGGGTGCTCGCTGCTTAGTACTCAGGGTGCTGGGTGCTCAGTACTCAGGGTGATCATTGCTCAGGGAGCTTGGTGCTCAGTACTCAGGGTGCTGGGTGCTCAGTACTCAGGGTGCTCAGTGCTCAGTACTCAGGGTGCTCAGTGCTCAGTACTAAGGTTGCTCAGTGCTCAGGGTGCTGGGTGCTCAGTGCTCGGGGTGCTCGGTGCTCAGTACTCAGGGTGCTGGGTGCTCAGTGCTCAGGGTGCTGGGTGCTCAGTGCTCAGGGTGCTGGGTGCTCAGTACACAGGGTGCTCGGTGCTCGGGATGCTGGGTGCTCAGTGCTCGGTGTGCTCGGTGCTCAGTACTCGCGGTGCTCAGTGCTCAGTACTCAGGGTGCTGGGTGCTCAGTGCTCAGGGTGCTGGGTGCTCAGTACTCAGGGTGCTGGGTGCTCGGTGCTCAGTACGCTGGGTGCTCAGTACTCAGGGTGCTGGGTGCTCAGTACTCAGGGTGCTGGGTGCTCAGTACTCAGGGTGCTCGGTGCTCAGTACTCAGGGTGCTGGGTGCTCAGTGCTCAGGGTGCTGGGTGCTCAGTACTCAGGGTGCTGGGTGCTCAGTGCTCGGGGTAATCGGTGCTCAGTACGCTGGGTGCTCAGTACTCAGGGTGCTGGGTGCTCAGTACTCAGGGTGCTGGGTGCTTAGTACTCAGGGTGCTGGGTGCTCAGTGCTCAGGGTGCTCGGTGCTCAGTGCTCGGGGTGCTGGGTGCTCAGTACTCAGGGTGCTCAGTGCTCAGTACTCAGGGTGCTCAGTGCTCAGTACTCAGGGTGCTCAGGCTCAGTGCTCAGGGTGCAGGGTGCTCAGTGCTCGGGGTGCTGGGTGCTCAGTGCTCGGGGTGCTGGGTGTCTCAGTGCTCAGGGTGCTGGGTGCTCAGTGCTCAGAGTGCTGGGTGCTCAGTGCTCAGTACTCAGCGTGCTGGGTGCTCAGTGCTCAGGGTGCTCGGTGCTCAGTACTCAGGGTGCTCAGTGCTCAGTACTCAGCGTGCTGGGTGCTCAGTGCTCAGGGTGCTGGGTGCTCAGTACTCAGGGTGCTGGGTGCTTAGTACTCAGGGTGCTCGGTCCTCAGTGCTCAGGGTGCTGGTTGCTCAGTACTCAGGGTGCAGGGTGCTCAGTGCTCAGGGTGCTCAGTGCTCAGTACTCAGGGTGCTCGGTGCTCAGTACTCAGGGTGCTGGGTGCTCAGTGCTCAGGGTGCTGGGTGCTCAGTGCTCAGGGAGCTGGGTGCTCACTACTCAGGGTGCTGGGTGCTCAGTACTCGGGTGTTTGGTGCTCAGTGCTCAGGGTGCTGGGTGCTCAGTGCTCGGGGTGCTGGGTGCTCAGTGCTCAGTACTCAGGGTGCTGGGTGCTCAGTGCTCGGGGTGCTGGGTGCTCAGTGCTCAGAACTCAGGGTGCTGGGTGCTCAGTGCTCAGGGTGCTTGGTGCTCAGTGCTCAGTGTGCTGGGTGCTCAGTGCTCAGGGTGCTGGGTACTCAGTGCTCGGTGTGCTGGGTGCTCAGTACTCAGGGTGCTGGGTGCTCAGTACTCAGGGTGCTGGGTGCTCAGTACTCAGGGTGCTCAGTGCTCAGGGTGCTGGGTGCTCAGTGCTCGGGGTGCTGTGTACTCAGTGCTCAGTACACAGGGTGCTGGGTGCTCAGTGCTCGGGGTGCTGGGTGCTCAGTGCTCAGTACTCAGGGTGCTGGGTGCTCAGTGCTCGGGGTGCTGGATGCTCAGTACTCAGGGTGCTGTGTGCTCAGTGCTCAGGGTGCTGGGTGCACAGTACTCAGGGTGCTGTGTGCTCAGTACTCAGTATGCTGGGTGCTCATTGCTCAGGGTGCTGGGTGCTCAGTGCTCGGGGTGCTGGGTGCTCAGTAGTCAGGGTGCTCGGTGCTCAGTACTCAGGGTGCTGGGTGCTCAGTGCTCAGGGTGCTGGGTGCTCAGTACTCAGCGTGCTGGGAGCTCGGTGCTCAGGGTGCTCGGTGCTCAGTACTCAGGGTGCTGGGAGCTCAGTACTCAGGGTGCTCGGTGCTCAGTACTCAGGGTGCTGGCTGCTCAGTGCTCGGGGTGCTCAGTGCTTGGGGTGTTGGGTGCTTAGTACTCAGGGTGCTGGGTGCTCAGTGCTCAGTGCTCGGGGTGCTGTGTGCTCAGTACTCAGGGTGCTGGGTGCTCAGTACTCAGGGTGCTGGGTGATCAGTACTCGGGTGCTGGGTGCTCAGTGCTCAGGGTGCTGGGTGCTCAGTGCTCAGTGCTCGGGGTGCTGTGTGCTCAGTACTCAGGGTGCTGGGTGCTCAGTACTCAGGGTGCTTGGTGATCAGTACTCGGGTGCTGGGTGCTCAGTGCTCAGGGTGCTGGGTGCTCAGTGCTCGGGGTGCTGGGTGCTCAGTGCTCAGTGCTCGGGGTGCTGGGTGCTCAGTGCTCGGGGTGCTCGGTGCTCAGTGCTCGGGGTGCTCAGTGCTCAGTACTCAGGGTGCTGGGTGCTCAGTGCTCAGGGTGCTGGGTGCTCAGCGCTCGGGGTGCTGGGTGCTCAGTAATCGGGGTGCTCAGTGCTCAGTACTCAGGGTGCTGGGTGCTCAGTGCTCAGCGTGCTGGGTGCTCAGTACTCAGTGCTCAGGATGCTGGGTGCTCAGTGCTCAGGGTGCTGGGTGCTCAGTCCTCAGGGTGCTCAGTCCTCAGTGCTCAGTGCTCAGGGTGCTGGGTGCTCAGTGCTCGGGTTGCTGGATGCTCAGTACTCAGGGTGCTGGGTGCTCAGTGCTGAGGGTGCTGGGTGCTCAGTGCTCAGGGTGCTGGGTGCTCAGTACTCATTATGCTGGGTGCTCAGTGCTCAGGGTGCTGGGTGCTCAGTGCTCGGGGTGCTGGGTGCTCAGTACTCAGGGTGCTCGGTGCTCAGTACTCAGGATGCTGGGTGCTCAGTGCTCAGTATGCTGGCTGCTCAGTTCTCAGGGTGCTGGCTGCTCAGTACTCAGGGTGCTCGGTGCTCAGTACTCAGGGTACTGGCTGCTCAGTGCTCGGGGTGCTCAGTGCTTGGGGTGCTGGGTGCTCAGTACTCAGGGTGCTCGGTGCTCAGTACTCAGGGTGCTGGGTGCTCAGTGCTCAGGGTGCTGGGTGCTCAGTACTCAGGGTGCTGGGTGCTCAGTGCTCGGGGTAATCGGTGCTCAGTACGCTGGGTGCTCAGTACTCAGGGTGCTGGGTGCTCAGTACTCAGGGTGCTGGGTGCTTAGTACTCAGGGTGCTGGGTGCTCAGTGCTCAGGGTGCTCAGTGCTCAGTACTAAGGTTGCTCAGTGCTCAGGGTGCTGGGTGCTCAGTGCTCGGGGTGCTCGGTGCTCAGTACTCAGGGTGCTGGGTGCTCAGTGCTCAGGGTGCTGGGTGCTCAGTGCTCAGGGTGCTGGGTGCTCAGTACACAGGGTGCTCGGTGCTCGGGATGCTGGGTGCTCAGTGCTCGGTGTGCTCGGTGCTCAGTACTCGCGGTGCTCAGTGCTCAGTACTCAGGGTGCTGGGTGCTCAGTGCTCAGGGTGCTGGGTGCTCAGTACTCAGGGTGCTGGGTGCTCGGTGCTCAGTACGCTGGGTGCTCAGTACTCAGGGTGCTGGGTGCTCAGTACTCAGGGTGCTGGGTGCTCAGTACTCAGGGTGCTCGGTGCTCAGTACTCAGGGTGCTGGGTGCTCAGTGCTCAGGGTGCTGGGTGCTCAGTACTCAGGGTGCTGGGTGCTCAGTGCTCGGGGTAATCGGTGCTCAGTACGCTGGGTGCTCAGTACTCAGGGTGCTGGGTGCTCAGTACTCAGGGTGCTGGGTGCTTAGTACTCAGGGTGCTGGGTGCTCAGTGCTCAGGGTGCTCGGTGCTCAGTGCTCGGGGTGCTGGGTGCTCAGTACTCAGGGTGCTCAGTGCTCAGTACTCAGGGTGCTCAGTGCTCAGTACTCAGGGTGCTCAGGCTCAGTGCTCAGGGTGCAGGGTGCTCAGTGCTCGGGGTGCTGGGTGCTCAGTGCTCGGGGTGCTGGGTGTCTCAGTGCTCAGGGTGCTGGGTGCTCAGTGCTCAGAGTGCTGGGTGCTCAGTGCTCAGTACTCAGCGTGCTGGGTGCTCAGTGCTCAGGGTGCTCGGTGCTCAGTACTCAGGGTGCTCAGTGCTCAGTACTCAGCGTGCTGGGTGCTCAGTGCTCAGGGTGCTGGGTGCTCAGTACTCAGGGTGCTGGGTGCTTAGTACTCAGGGTGCTCGGTCCTCAGTGCTCAGGGTGCTGGTTGCTCAGTACTCAGGGTGCAGGGTGCTCAGTGCTCAGGGTGCTCAGTGCTCAGTACTCAGGGTGCTCGGTGCTCAGTACTCAGGGTGCTGGGTGCTCAGTGCTCAGGGTGCTGGGTGCTCAGTGCTCAGGGAGCTGGGTGCTCACTACTCAGGGTGCTGGGTGCTCAGTACTCGGGTGTTTGGTGCTCAGTGCTCAGGGTGCTGGGTGCTCAGTGCTCGGGGTGCTGGGTGCTCAGTGCTCAGTACTCAGGGTGCTGGGTGCTCAGTGCTCGGGGTGCTGGGTGCTCAGTGCTCAGAACTCAGGGTGCTGGGTGCTCAGTGCTCAGGGTGCTTGGTGCTCAGTGCTCAGTGTGCTGGGTGCTCAGTGCTCAGGGTGCTGGGTACTCAGTGCTCGGTGTGCTGGGTGCTCAGTACTCAGGGTGCTGGGTGCTCAGTACTCAGGGTGCTGGGTGCTCAGTACTCAGGGTGCTCAGTGCTCAGGGTGCTGGGTGCTCAGTGCTCGGGGTGCTGTGTACTCAGTGCTCAGTACACAGGGTGCTGGGTGCTCAGTGCTCGGGGTGCTGGGTGCTCAGTGCTCAGTACTCAGGGTGCTGGGTGCTCAGTGCTCGGGGTGCTGGATGCTCAGTACTCAGGGTGCTGTGTGCTCAGTGCTCAGGGTGCTGGGTGCACAGTACTCAGGGTGCTGTGTGCTCAGTACTCAGTATGCTGGGTGCTCATTGCTCAGGGTGCTGGGTGCTCAGTGCTCGGGGTGCTGGGTGCTCAGTAGTCAGGGTGCTCGGTGCTCAGTACTCAGGGTGCTGGGTGCTCAGTGCTCAGGGTGCTGGGTGCTCAGTACTCAGCGTGCTGGGAGCTCGGTGCTCAGGGTGCTCGGTGCTCAGTACTCAGGGTGCTGGGAGCTCAGTACTCAGGGTGCTCGGTGCTCAGTACTCAGGGTGCTGGCTGCTCAGTGCTCGGGGTGCTCAGTGCTTGGGGTGTTGGGTGCTTAGTACTCAGGGTGCTGGGTGCTCAGTGCTCATTGCTCGGGGTGCTGTGTGCTCAGTACTCAGGTTGCTGGGTGCTCAGTACTCAGGGTGCTGGGTGATCAGTACTCGGGTGCTGGGTGCTCAGTGCTCAGGGTGCTGGGTGCTCAGTGCTCAGTGCTCGGGGTGCTGTGTGCTCAGTACTCAGGGTGCTGGGTGCTCAGTACTCAGGGTGCTTGGTGATCAGTACTCGGGTGCTGGGTGCTCAGTGCTCAGGGTGCTGGGTGCTCAGTGCTCGGGGTGCTGGGTGCTCAGTGCTCAGTGCTCGGGGTGCTGGGTGCTCAGTGCTCGGGGTGCTCGGTGCTCAGTGCTCGGGGTGCTCAGTGCTCAGTACTCAGGGTGCTGGGTGCTCAGTGCTCAGGGTGCTGGGTGCTCAGCGCTCGGGGTGCTGGGTGCTCAGTAATCGGGGTGCTCAGTGCTCAGTACTCAGGGTGCTGGGTGCTCAGTGCTCAGCGTGCTGGGTGCTCAGTACTCAGTGCTCAGGATGCTGGGTGCTCAGTGCTCAGGGTGCTGGGTGCTCAGTCCTCAGGGTGCTCAGTCCTCAGTGCTCAGTGCTCAGGGTGCTGGGTGCTCAGTGCTCGGGTTGCTGGATGCTCAGTACTCAGGGTGCTGGGTGCTCAGTGCTGAGGGTGCTGGGTGCTCAGTGCTCAGGGTGCTGGGTGCTCAGTACTCATTATGCTGGGTGCTCAGTGCTCAGGGTGCTGGGTGCTCAGTGCTCGGGGTGCTGGGTGCTCAGTACTCAGGGTGCTCGGTGCTCAGTACTCAGGATGCTGGGTGCTCAGTGCTCAGTATGCTGGCTGCTCAGTTCTCAGGGTGCTGGCTGCTCAGTACTCAGGGTGCTCGGTGCTCAGTACTCAGGGTACTGGCTGCTCAGTGCTCGGGGTGCTCAGTGCTTGGGGTGCTGGGTGCTCAGTACTCAGGGTGCTCAGTGCTTGGGGTGTTGGGTGCTTAGTACTCAGGGTGCTGGGTGCTCAGTGCTCAGGGTGCTGGGTGCTCAGTACTCAGGGTGCTGGGTGCTCAGTACTCAGGGTGCTGGGTGCTCAGTACTCAGGGTGCTCAGTGCACAGTACTCAGGGTGCTGGGTGCTCAGTTCTCAGGGTGCTGGGTGCTCAGCGCTCGGGGTGCTGGCTGCTCGGTTCTCAGGTTGCTGGGTGCTCAGTACTCGGGATGCTGGGTGCTCAGTACTCAGGGTGCTGGGTGCTCATTGCTGGGGGTGCTGGGTGCTCATTGCTCAGGTTGCTGGGTGCTCAGTACTCGGGGTGCTCGGTGCTCAGTACTCAGGGTGCTGGGTGCTCATTGCTCGGGGTGCTGGGTGCTCAGTGCTCAGGGTGCTGGGTGCCCCATGCTCGGGGTGCTGGGTGCTCAGTACTCGGGGTGCTGGGTGCTCAGTGCTCAGGGTGCTGGGTCGCAGTGCTCGGGGTACTGGGTACTCAGTGCTCAGTACACAGGGTGCTGGGTGCTCAGTGCTTGGGGTGCTGGGTGCTCAGTGCTCAGGGTGCTCAGTGCTTGGGGTGTTGGGTGCTCAGTGCTCAGTACTCAGGGTGCTCGGTGCTCAGTGCTCAGGGTGCTCAGTGCTCAGTACTCAGGGTGCTCAGTGCACAGTGCTCTGGGTGCTGGGTGCTCAGTGCTCGGGGTGCTGGGTGCTCAGTGCTCAGGGTGCTGGGTGCTCAGTACTCACGGTGCTCAGTGCTCAGGGTGCTGGGTGCTCAGTGCTCGGGGTGCTGGGTACTCAGTGCTCAGTACACAGGGTGCTGGGTGCTCAGTGCTCGGGGTGCTGGGTGCTCAGTGCTCAGTACTCAGGGTGCTGGGTGCTCAGTGCTCGGGGTGCTGGATGCTCAGTACTCAGGGTGCTGGGTGCTCAGTGCTCAGGGTGCTGGGTGCTCAGTACTCAGGGTGCTGGGTGCTCAGTACGCAGTATGCTGGGTGCTCAGTGCTCAGTACTCAGGGTGCTGGGTGCTCAGTGCTCAGGGTGCTGTGTGCTCAGTACTCAGGGTGCTGGGTGCTCGGTGCTCAGTATGCTGGGTGCTCAGTACTCAGGGTGCTGGCAGCTCAGTACTCAGGGTGCTCGGTGCTCAGTACTCAGGGTGCTGGCTGCTCAGTGCTCGGGGTGCTCAGTGCTTGGGGTGGTGGGTGCTCAGTACTCAGGGTGCTCAGTGCTTGGGGTGTTGGGTACTTAGTACTCAGGGTGCTGGGTGCTCAGTGCTCAGGGTGCTGGGTGCTCAGTACTCAGGGTGCTGGGTGCTCAGTACTCAGGGTGCTGGGTGCTCAGTGCTCGGGGTGCTGGGTGCTCAGTACTCGGGGTGCTCAGTGCTCAGTACTCAGGGTGCTGGGTGTTCAGTGCTCAGGGTGCTGGGTGCTCAGCGCTCAGGGTGCTGGCTGCTCTGTTCTCAGGTTGCTGGGTGCTCAGTACTCGGGGTGCTGGGTGCTCAGTGCTCGGGGTGCTGGGTGTCTCAGTGCACAGGGTGCTGGGTGCTCAGTGCTCAGAGTGCTGGGTGCTCAGTACTCAGGGTGCTCGGTGCTCAGTACTCAGGGTGCTGGGTGCTCAGCGCTCAGGGTGCTCAGTGCTCAGTTCTCAGCGTGCTGGGTGCTCAATGCTCAGGGTGCTCGGTGCTCAGTACTCAGGGTGCTCAGTGCTCAGTACTCAGCGTTCTTGGTGCTCAGTGCTCAGGGTGCTGGGTGCTCAGTACTCAGGGTGCTGGGTGCTTAGTACTCAGGGTGCTCGGTCCTCAGTGCTCAGGGTGCTGGGTGCTCAGTACTCAGGGTGCATGGTGCTCAGTGCTCAGGGTGCTCAGTGCTCAGTACTCAGGGTGCTCAGTGCTCAGTGCTCTGGGTGCTGGGTGCTCAGTGCTCGGGGTGCTCAGTATTCAGGGTGCTGTGTGTTCAGTGCTCAGGGTATTGGGTGCTCAGTACTCAGGGTACTTGGTGCTTAGTACTCAGGGTGCTGGGTGCTCAGTACTCCGGGTGCTGGGTGCTCAGTGCTCTAGGTGCTCTGTGCTCAGTGCTCAGGGTGCTGGGTGCTCAGTACTCTGGGTGCTCATTGCTCAGGGTGCTGGGTGCTCAGTACTCAGGGTGCTCAGTGCTCAGTACTCAGGGTACTCAGTGCTCAGGACTCAGGTAGCTCAGGGCTCAGGGTACTGGGTGCTCACTGCTCGGGGAGATGGGTGCTCAGTGCTCAGGGTGCTGTGTGCTCAGTGCTCGGGGTGCTGGGTGCTCAGTACTCAGGGTACTGGGTGCTCAGTGCTAAGGGTGCTGGGTGCTCAGTGCTCAGGGTGCTCGGTGCGTAGTACTCAGGGTGCTCGGTGCTCGGGGTGCTGTGTGCGCAGTGCTCGGGGTGCTGGGTGCTCAGTGCTCGGGGTGCTGTGTGCTCAGTGCTCGGGGTGCTGGGTGCTCAGTGCTCGGGGTGCTGGGTGCTCAGTGCTCGGGGTGCTGGGTGCTCAGTACTCGGGGTGCTTGGTGCTCAGTACTCAGGGTGCTGGGTGCTCAGTGCTCAGGGTGCTGGGTGCTCAGTACTCAGGGTGCTGGGTGCTCGGTGCTCAGTACGCTGGGTGCTCAGTACTCAGGGTGCTGGCTGCTCAGTACTCAGGTTGCTCGGTGCTTAGTACTCAGGGTGCTGGGTGCTCAGAGCTCGGGGTGCTGGGTGCTCATTACTCAGGGTGCTGGGTGCTCAGTACTCAGGGTGCTCAGTGCTTGGGGTGCTGGGTGCTCAGTGCTCAGGGTGCTCAGTGCTTGGGGTGTTGGGTGCTCACTGCTCAGTACTCAGGGTGCTCGGTGCTCAGTGCTCAGGGTGCTCAGTGCTCAGTACTCAGGGTGCTCAGTGCTCAGTGCTCTGGGTGCTGGGTGCTCAGTGCTCGGGGTGCTGGGTGCTCAGTACTCAGGGTGCTGGGTGCTCAGTAATCAGGGTGCTCAGTGCTCAGGGTGCTGGGTGCTCAGTGCTCGGGGTGCTGGGTACTCAGTGCTCAGTACACAGGGTGCTGGGTGCTCAGTGCTCGGGGTGCTGGGTGCTCAGTGCTCAGTACTCAGGGTGCTGGGTGCTCAGTGCTCGGGGTGCTGGATGCTCAGTACTCAGGGTGCTGGGTGCTCAGTGCTCAGGGTGCTGGGTGCTCAGTGCTCAGGGTGCTGGGTGCTCAGTACTCAGTATGCTGGGTGCTCAGTGCTCAGGGTGCTGGGTGCTCAGTGCTCGGGGTGCTGGGTGCTCAGTACTCAGGGTGCTCGGTGCTCAGTACTCAGGGTGCTGGGTGCTCAGTGCTCAGGGTGCTGGGTGCTCAGTTCTCAGGGTGCTGGGTGCTCAGCGCTCGGGGTGCTGGGTGCTCAGTTCTCAGGGTGCTGGCTGCTCAGTACTCAGGGTGCTCGGTGCTCAGTACTCAGGGTACTGGCTGCTCAGTGCTCGGGGTGCTCAGTGCTTGGGGTGCTGGGTGCTCAGTACTCAGGGTGCTCAGTGCTTGGGGTGTTGGGTGCTTAGTACTCAGGGTGATGGGTGCTCAGTGCTCAGGGTGCTGGGTGCTCAGTACTCAGGGTGCTGGGTGCTCAGTACTCAGGGTGCTGGGTGCTCAGTGCTCGGGGTGCTGGGTGCTCAGTACTCGGGGTGCTCAGTGCTCAGTACTCAGGGTGCTGGGTGCTCAGTGCTCAGGGTGCTGGGTGCTCAGCGCTCGGAGTGCTGGCTGCTCGGTTCTCAGGTTGCTGGGTGCTCAGTACTCGGGGTGCGGGGTGCTCAGTACTCAGGGTGCTGGGTGCTCATTCCTGGGGGTGCTGGGTGCTCAGTACTCAGTGTGCTGGGTGCTCATTGCTGAGGGTGCTGGCTGCTCGGTTCTCAGGTTGCTGGGTGCTCAGTACTCGGGGTGCCTGGTGCTCAGTACTCAGGGTGCTGGGTGCTCATTGATGGGGGTGCTGGGTGCTCAGTGCTCAGGTTGCTGGGTGCTCAGTACTCGGGGTGCTCGGTGCTCAGTACTCAGGGTGCTGGGTGCTCATTGCTCGGGGTGCTGGGTGCTCAGTGCTCAGGGTGCTGGGTGCCCCATGCTCGGGGTGCTGGGTGCTCAGTACTCGGGGTGCTGGGTGCTCAGTGCTCAGGGTGCTGGGTCGCAGTGCTCGGGGTACTGGGTACTCAGTGCTCAGTACACAGGGTGCTGGGTGCTCAGTGCTCGGGGTGCTGTGTGCTCAGTGCTCAGTACTCAGGGTGCTGGGTGCTCAGTGCTCGGGGTGCTGGGTGCTCAGTACTCAGGGAGCTGGGTGCTCAGTACTCAGGGTGCTGGGTGCTCATTACTCAGGGTGCTGGGTGCTCAGTACTCAGGGTGCTCAGTGCTTGGGGTGCTGGGTGCTCAGTGCTCAGGGTGCTCAGTGCTTGGGGTGTTGGGTGCTCAGTGCTCAGTACTCAGGGTGCTCGGTGCTCAGTGCTCAGGGTGCTCAGTGCTCAGTGCTCTGGGTGCTGGGTGCTCAGTGCTCGGGGTGCTGGGTGTTCAGTGCTCAGGGTGCTGGGTGCTCAGTACTCAGGGTGCTCAGTGCTCAGGGTGCTGGGTGCTCAGTGCTCGGGGTGCTGGGTACTCAGTGCTCAGTACACAGGGTGCTGGGTGCTCAGTGCTCGGGGTGCTGGGTGCTCAGTGCTCAGTACTCAGGGTCCTGGGTGCTCAGTGCTCGGGGTGCTGGATGCTCAGTACTCAGGGTGCTGGGTGCTCAGTGCTCAGGGTTCTGGGTGCTCAGTGCTCAGGGTGCTGGGTGCTCAGTACTCAGTATGCTGGGTGCTCAGTGCTCAGGGTGCTGGGTGCTCAGTGCTCGGGGTGCTGGGTGCTCAGTACTCAGGGTGCTCGGTGCTCAGTACTCAGGGTGCTGGGTGCTCAGTGCTCAGGGTGCTGTGTACTCAGTACTCAGGGTGCTGGGTGCTCGGTGCTCAGTATGCTGGGTGCTCAGTTCTCAGGGTGCTGGCTGCTCAGTACTCAGGGTGCTCGGTGCTCAGTACTCAGGGTACTGGCTGCTCAGTGCTCGGGGTGCTCAGTGCTTGGGGTGCTGGGTGCTCAGTTCTCAGGGTGCTCAGTGCTTGGGGTGTTGGGTGCTTAGTACTCAGGGTGCTGGGTGCTCAGTGCTCAGGGTGCTGGGTGCACAGTACTCAGGGTGTTGGGTGCTCAGTACTCAGGGTGCTGGCTGCTCAGCGCTCGGAGTGCTGGGTGTTCAGTACTCGGGGTGCTCAGTGCTCAGTACTCAGGGTGCTGGGTGCTCAGTGCTCAGGGTGCTTGGTGCTCAGCGCTCGGGGTGCTGGCTGCTCGGTTCTCAGGTTGCTGGGTGCTCAGTACTCGGGGTGCCGGGTGCTCAGTACTCAGGGTGCTGGGTGCTCATTGCTGGGGGTGCTGGGTGCTCAGTAGTCAGGGTGCTGGGAGCTCATTGCTGGGGGTGCTGGCTGCTCGGTTCTCAGGTTGCTGGGTGCTCAGTACTCGGGGTGCTGGGTGCTCAGTACTCAGGGTGCTGGGTGCTCATTGCTGGGGGTGCTGGGTGCTCAGTGCTCAGGTTGCTGGGTGCTCAGTACTCGGGGTGCTCGGTGCTCAGTACTCAGGGTGCTGGGTGCTCATTGCTCGGGGTGCTGGGTGCTCATTGCTCAGGGTGCTGGGTGCCCCATGCTCGGGGTGCTGGGTGCTCAGTACTCGGGGTGCTGGGTGCTCAGTGCTCAGGGTGCTGGGTCGCAGTGCTCGGGGTACTGGGTACTCAGTGCTCAGTACACAGGGTACTGGGTGCTCAGTGCTCGGGGTGCTGTGTGCTCAGTGCTCAGTACTCAGGGTGCTGGGTGATCAGTGCTCGGGGTGCTGGGTGCTCAGTACTCAGGGAGCTGGGTGCTCAGTACTCAGGGTGCTGGGTGCTCATTACTCAGGGTGCTGGGTGCTCAGTACTCAGGGTGCTCAGTGCTTGGGGTGTTGGGTGCTCAGTGCTCAGTACTCAGGGTGCTCGGTGCTCAGTGCTCAGGGTGCTCAGTGCTCAGTACTCAGGGTGCTCAGGGCTCAGTGCTCTGGGTGCTGGGTGCTCAGTGCTCAGGGTGCTGGGTGCTCAGTGCTCAGGGTGCTGGGTGCTCAGTCCTCAGGGTGCTCAGTGCTCAGGGTGCTGGGTGCTCAGTGCTCGGGGTGCTGGGTACTCAGTGCTCAGTACACAGGGTGCTGGGTGCTCAGTGCTCGGGGTGCTGGGTGCTCAGTGCTCAGTACTCAGGGTGCTGGGTGCTCAGTGCTCGGGGTGCTGGATGCTCAGTACTCAGGGTGCTGGGTGCTCAGTGCTCTGGGTGCTGGGTGCTCAGTACTCAGGGTGCTGGGTGCTCAGTACGCAGTATGCTGGGTGCTCAGTGCTCAGGGTGCTGGGTGCTCAGTGCTCGGGGTGCTGGGTGCTCAGTACTCAGGGTGCTCGGTGCTCAGTACTCAGGGTGCTGGGTGCTCAGTGCTCAGGGTGCTGTGTGCTCAGTACTCAGGGTGCTGGGTGCTCAGTACTCAGGGTGCTGGGTGCTCAGTGCTCGGGGTTCTGGGTGCTCAGTACTCAGGGTGCTCGGTGCTCAGTACTCAGGGTGCTGGGTGCTCAGTGCTCAGGGTGCTGTGTGCTCAGTACTCAGGGTGCTGGGTGCTCAGTACTCGGGGTGCGGGGTGCTCAGTACTCAGGGTGCTGGGTGCTCATTGCTGGGGGTGCTGGGTGCTCAGTGCTCAGGTTGCTGGGTGCTCAGTACTCGGGGTGCTCGGTGCTCAGTACTCAGGGTGCTGGGTGCTCATTGCTCGGGGTGCTGGGTGCTCAGTGCTCAGGGTGCTGGGTGCCCCATGCTCGGGGTGCTGGGTGCTCAGTACTCGGGGTGCTGGGTGCTCAGTGCTCAGGGTGCTGGGTCGCAGTGCTCGGGGTACTGGGTACTCAGTGCTCAGTACACAGGGTGCTGGGTGCTCAGTGCTCGGGGTGCTGTGTGCTCAGTGCTCAGTACTCAGGGTGCTGGGTGATCAGTGCTCAGGGTGCTGGTTGCTCAGTACTCAGGGAGCTGGGTGCTCAGTGCTCAGGGTGCTCAGTGCTCAATACTCAGGGTGCTCGGTGCTCAGTACTCAGGGTGCTGGGTGCTCAGTGCTCAGGGTGCTGGGTGCTCAGTGCTCAGGGAGCTGGGTGCTCACTACTCAGGGTGCTGGGTGCTCAGTACTCGGGTGTTGGGTGCTCAGTGCTCAGGGTGCTGGGTGCTCAGTGCTCGGGGTGCTGGGTGCTCAGTGCTCAGTACTCAGGGTGCTGGGTGCTCAGTGCTCGGGGTGCTGGGTGCTCAGTGCTCAGAACTCAGGGTGCTGGGTGCTCAGTGCTCAGGGTGCTTGGTGCTCAGTGCTCAGTGTGCTGGGTGCTCAGTGCTCAGGGTGCTGGGTACTCAGTGCTCGCTGTGCTGGGTGCTCAGTACTCAGGGTGCTGGGTGCTCAGTACTCAGGGTGCTGGGTGCTCAGTACTCAGGGTGCTCAGTGCTCAGGGTGCTGGGTGCTCAGTGCTCGGGGTGCTGTGTACTCAGTGCTCAGTACACAGGGTGCTGGGTGCTCAGTGCTCGGGGTGCTGGGTGCTCAGTGCTCAGTACTCAGGGTGCTGGGTGCTCAGTGCTCGGGGTGCTGGATGCTCAGTACTCAGGGTGCTGTGTGCTCAGTGCTCAGGGTGCTGGGTGCACAGTACTCAGGGTGCTGTGTGCTCAGTACTCAGTATGCTGGGTGCTCATTGCTCAGGGTGCTGGGTGCTCAGTGCTCGGGGTGCTGGGTGCTCAGTAGTCAGGGTGCTCGGTGCTCAGTACTCAGGGTGCTGGGTGCTCAGTGCTCAGGGTGCTGGGTGCTCAGTACTCAGGGTGCTGGGAGCTCGGTGCTCAGGGTGCTCGGTGCTCAGTACTCAGGGTGCTGGGTGCTCAGTACTCAGGGTGCTCGGTGCTCAGTACTCAGGGTGCTGGCTGCTCAGTGCTCGGGGTGCTCAGTGCTTGGGGTGTTGGGTGCTTAGTACTCAGGGTGCTGGGTGCTCAGTGCTCAGTGCTCGGGGTGCTGTGTGCTCAGTACTCAGGGTGCTGGGTGCTCAGTACTCAGGGTGCTGGGTGATCAGTACTCGGGTGCTGGGTGCTCAGTGCTCAGGGTGCTGGGTGCTCAGTGCTCAGTGCTCGGGGTGCTGTGTGCTCAGTACTCAGGGTGCTGGGTGCTCAGTACTCAGGGTGCTGGGTGATCAGTACTCGGGTGCTGGGTGCTCAGTGCTCAGGGTGCTGGGTGCTCAGTGCTCGGGGTGCTGGGTGCTCAGTGCTCAGTGCTCGGGGTGCTGGGTGCTCAGTGCTCGGGGTGCTCGGTGCTCAGTGCTCGGGGTGCTCAGTGCTCAGTACTCAGGGTGCTGGGTGCTCAGTGCTCAGGGTGCTGGGTGCTCAGCGCTCGGGGTGCTGGGTGCTCAGTAATCGGGGTGCTCAGTGCTCAGTACTCAGGGTGCTGGGTGCTCAGTGCTCAGCGTGCTGGGTGCTCAGTACTCAGTGCTCAGGATGCTGGGTGCTCAGTGCTCAGGGTGCTGGGTGCTCAGTCCTCAGGGTGCTCAGTGCTCAGTGCTCAGTGCTCAGGGTGCTGGGTGCTCAGTGCTCGGGTTGCTGGATGCTCAGTACTCAGGGTGCTGGGTGCTCAGTGCTGAGGGTGCTGGGTGCTCAGTGCTCAGGGTGCTGGGTGCTCAGTGCTCGGGGTGCTGGGTGCTCAGTACTCAGGGTGCTCGGTGCTCAGTACTCAGGATGCTGGGTGCTCAGTGCTCAGTATGCTGGCTGCTCAGTTCTCAGGGTGCTGGCTGCTCAGTAGTCAGGGTGCTCGGTGCTCAGTACTCAGGGTACTGGCTGCTCAGTGCTCGGGGTGCTCAGTGCTTGGGGTGCTGGGTGCTCAGTACTCAGGGTGCTCAGTGCTTGGGGTGTTGGGTGCTTAGTACTCAGGGTGCTGGGTGCTCAGTGCTCAGGGTGCTGGGTGCTCAGTACTCAGGGTGCTGGGTGCTCAGTACTCAGGGTGCTGGGTGCTCAGTACTCAGGGTGCTCAGTGCACAGTACTCAGGGTGCTGGGTGCTCAGTTCTCAGGGTGCTGGGTGCTCAGCGCTCGGGGTGCTGGCTGCTCGGTTCTCAGGTTGCTGGGTGCTCAGTACTCGGGATGCTGGGTGCTCAGTACTCAGGGTGCTGGGTGCTCATTGCTGGGGGTGCTGGGTGCTCATTGCTCAGGTTGCTGGGTGCTCAGTACTCAGGGTGCTCGGTGCTCAGTACTCAGGGTGCTGGGTGCTCATTGCTCGGGGTGCTGGGTGCTCAGTGCTCAGGGTGCTGGGTGCCCCATGCTCGGGGTGCTGGGTGCTCAGTACTCGGGGTGCTGGGTGCTCAGTGCTCAGGGTGCTGGGTCGCAGTGCTCGGGGTACTGGGTACTCAGTGCTCAGTACACAGGGTGCTGGGTGCTCAGTGCTTGGGGTGCTGGGTGCTCAGTGCTCAGGGTGCTCAGTGCTTGGGGTGTTGGGTTCTCAGTGCTCAGTACTCAGGGTGCTCGGTGCTCAGTGCTCAGGGTGCTCAGTGCTCAGTACTCAGGGTGCTCAGTGCACAGTGCTCTGGGTGCTGGGTGCTCAGTGCTCGGTGTGCTGGGTGCTCAGTGCTCAGGGTGCTGGGTGCTCAGTACTCACGGTGCTCAGTGCTCAGGGTGCTGGGTGCTCAGTGCTCGGGGTGCTGGGTACTCAGTGCTCAGTACACAGGGTGCTGGGTGCTCAGTGCTCGGGGTGCTGGGTGCTCAGTGCTCAGTACTCAGGGTGCTGGGTGCTCAGTGCTCGGGGTGCTGGATGCTCAGTACTCAGGGTGCTGGGTGCTCAGTGCTCAGGGTGCTGGGTGCTCAGTACTCAGGGTGCTGGGTGCTCAGTACGCAGTATGCTGGGTGCACAGTGCTCAGGGTGCTGGGTGCTCAGTGCTCGGGGTGCTGGGTGCTCAGTACTCAGGGTGCTCAGTGCTCAGTACTCAGGGTGCTGGGTGCTCAGTGCTCAGGGTGCTGTGTGCTCAGTACTCAGGGTGCTGGGTGCTCGGTGCTCAGTATGCTGGGTGCTCAGTACTCAGGGTGCTGGCAGCTCAGTACTCAGGGTGCTCGGTGCTCAGTACTCAGGGTGCTGGCTGCTCAGTGCTCGGGGTGCTCAGTGCTTGGGGTGCTGGGTGCTCAGTACTCAGGGTGCTCAGTGCTTGGGGTGTTGGGTGCTTAGTACTCAGGGTGCTGGGTGCTCAGTGCTCAGGGTGCTGGGTGCTCAGTACTCAGGGTGCTGGGTGCTCAGTACTCAGGGTGCTGGGTGCTCAGTGCTCGGGGTGCTGGGTGCTCAGTACTCGGGGTGCTCAGTGCTCAGTACTCAGGGTGCTGGGTGCTCAGTGCTCAGGGTGCTGGGTGCTCAGCGCTCGGGGTGCTGGCTGCTCTGTTCTCAGGTTGCTGGGTGCTCAGTACTCGGGGTGCTGGGTGCTCAGTGCTCGGGGTGCTGGGTGTCTCAGTGCTCAGGGTGCTGGGTGCTCAGTGCTCAGAGTGCTGGGTGCTCAGTACTCAGGGTGCTCGGTGCTCAGTACTCAGGGTGCTGGGTGCTCAGCGCTCAGGGTGCTCAGTGCTCAGTTCTCAGCGTGCTGGGTGCTCAGTGCTCAGGGTGCTCGGTGCTCAGTACTCAGGGTGCTCAGTGCTCAGTACTCAGCGTTCTTGGTGCTCAGTGCTCAGGGTGCTGGGTGCTCAGTACTCAGGGTGCTGGGTGCTTAGTACTCAGGGTGCTCGGTCCTCAGTGCTCAGGGTGCTGGGTGCTCAGTACTCAGGGTGCATGGTGCTCAGTGCTCAGGGTGCTCAGTGCTCAGTACTCAGGGTGCTCAGTGCTCAGTGCTCTGGGTGCTGGGTGCTCAGTACTCAGGGTGCTGGGTGCTCAGTACTCAGTATGCTGGGTGCTCAGTGCTCGGGGTGCTCAGTACTCAGGGTGCTGTGTGTTCAGTGCTCAGGGTATTGGGTGCTCAGTACTCAGGGTACTTGGTGCTTAGTACTCAGGGTGCTGGGTGCTCAGTACTCCGGGTGCTGGGTGCTCAGTGCTCTAGGTGCTCTGTGCTCAGTGCTCAGGGTGCTGGGTGCTCAGTACTCTGGGTGCTCATTGCTCAGGGTGCTGGGTGCTCAGTACTCAGGGTGCTCAGTGCTCAGTACTCAGGGTGCTCAGTGCTCAGGACTCAGGTTGCTCAGGGCTCAGGGTACTGGGTGCTCACTGCTCGGGGAGATGGGTGCTCAGTGCTCATGGTGCTGTGTGCTCAGTGCTCGGGGTGCTGGGTGCTCAGTACTCAGGGTACTGGGTGCTGAGTGCTATGGGTGCTGGGTGCTCAGTGCTCAGGGTGCTCGGTGCTTAGTACTCAGGGTGCTCGGTGCTCGGGGTGCTGTGTGCGCAGTGCTCGGGGTGCTGGGTGCTCAGTGCTCGGGGTGCTGGGTGCTCAGTGCTCGGGGTGCTGGGTGATCAGTGCTCGGGGTGCTGGGTGCTCAGTGCTCGGGGTGCTGGGTGCTCAGTACTCGGGGTGCTCGGTGCTCAGTACTCAGGGTGCTGGGTGCTCAGTGCTCAGGGTGCTGGGTGCTCAGTACTCAGGGTGCTGGGTGCTCGGTGCTCAGTACGCTGGGTGCTCAGTACTCAGGGTGCTGGCTGCTCAGTACTCAGGTTGCTCGGTGCTTAGTACTCAGGGTGCTGGGTGCTCAGAGCTCGGGGTGCTGGGTGCTCATTACTCAGGGTGCTGGGTGCTCAGTACTCAGGGTGCTCAGTGCTTGGGGTGCTGGGTGCTCAGTGCTCAGGGTGCTCAGTGCTTGGGGTGTTGGGTGCTCAGTGCTCAGTACTCAGGGTGCTCGGTGCTCAGTGCTCAGGGTGCTCAGTGGTCAGTACTCAGGGTGCTCAGTGCTCAGTGCTCTGGGTGCTGGGTGCTCAGTGCTCGGGGTGCTGGGTGTTCAGTGCTCAGGGTGCTGGGTGCTCAGTACTCAGGGTGCTGGCTGCTCAGTACTCAGGGTGCTCGGTGCTCAGTACTCAGGGTACTGGCTGCTCAGTGCTCGGGGTGCTCAGTGCTTGGGGTGCTGGGTGCTCAGTACTCAGGGTGCTCAGTGCTTGGGGTGTTGGGTGCTTAGTACTCAGGGTGATGGGTGCTCAGTGCTCAGGGTGCTGGGTGCTCAGTACTCAGGGTGCTGGGTGCTCAGTACTCAGGGTGCTGGGTGCTCAGTGCTCGGGGTGCTGGGTGCTCAGTACTCGGGGTGCTCAGTGCTCAGTACTCAGGGTGCTGGGTGCTCAGTGCTCAGGGTGCTGGGTGCTCAGCGCTCGGAGTGCTGGCTGCTCGGTTCTCAGGTTGCTGGGTGCTCAGTACTCGGGGTGCGGGGTGCTCAGTACTCAGGGTGCTGGGTGCTCATTCCTGGGGGTGCTGGGTGCTCAGTACTCAGTGTGCTGGGTGCTCATTGCTGAGGGTGCTGGCTGCTCGGTTCTCAGGTTGCTGGGTGCTCAGTACTCGGGGTGCCTGGTGCTCAGTACTCAGGGTGCTGGGTGCTCATTGCTGGGGGTGCTGGGTGCTCAGTGCTCAGGTTGCTGGGTGCTCAGTACTCGGGGTGCTCGGTGCTCAGTACTCAGGGTGCTGGGTGCTCATTGCTCGGGGTGCTGGGTGCTCAGTGCTCAGGGTGCTGGGTGCCCCATGCTCGGGGTGCTGGGTGCTCAGTACTCGGGGTGCTGGGTGCTCAGTGCTCAGGGTGCTGGGTCGCAGTGTTCGGGGTACTGGGTACTCAGTGCTCAGTACACAGGGTGCTGGGTGCTCAGTGCTCGGGGTGCTGTGTGCTCAGTGCTCAGTACTCAGGGTGCTGGGTGCTCAGTGCTCGGGGTGCTGGGTGCTCAGTACTCAGGGAGCTGGGTGCTCAGTACTCAGGGTGCTGGGTGCTCATTACTCAGGGTGCTGGGTGCTCAGTACTCAGGGTGCTCAGTGCTTGGGGTGCTGGGTGCTCAGTGCTCAGGGTGCTCAGTGCTTGGGGTGTTGGGTGCTCAGTGCTCAGTACTCAGGGTGCTCGGTGCTCAGTGCTCAGGGTGCTCAGTGCTCAGTGCTCTGGGTGCTGGGTGCTCAGTGCTCGGGGTGCTGGGTGTTCAGTGCTCAGGGTGCTGGGTGCTCAGTACTCAGGGTGCTCAGTGCTCAGGGTGCTGGGTGCTCAGTGCTCGGGTGCTGGGTACTCAGTGCTCAGTCCACAGGGTGCTGGGTGCTCAGTGCTCGGGGTGCTGGGTGCTCAGTGCTCAGTACTCAGGGTGCTGGGTGCTCAGTGCTCGGGGTGCTGGATGCTCAGTACTCAGGGTGCTGGGTGCTCAGTGCTCAGGGTTCTGGGTGCTCAGTGCTCAGGGTGCTGGGTGCTAAGTACTCAGTATGCTGGGTGCTCAGTGCTCAGGGTGCTGGGTGCTCAGTGCTCGGGGTGATGGGTGCTCAGTACTCAGGGTGCTCGGTGCTCAGTACTCAGGGTGCTGGGTGCTCAGTGCTCAGGGTGCTGTGTACTCAGTACTCAGGGTGCTGGGTGCTCGGTGCTCAGTATGCTGGGTGCTCAGTTCTCAGGGTGCTGGCTGCTCAGTACTCAGGGTGCTCGTTGCTCAGTACTCAGGGTACTGGCTGCTCAGTGCTCGGGGTGCTCAGTGCTTGGGGTGCTGGGTGCTCAGTTCTCAGGGTGCTCAGTGCTTGGGGTGTTGGGTGCTTAGTACTCAGGGTGCTGGGTGCTCAGTGCTCAGGGTGCTGGGTGCTCAGTACTCAGGGTGTTGGGTGCTCAGTACTCAGGGTGCTGGCTGCTCAGTGCTCGGAGTGCTGGGTGCTCAGTACTCGGGGTGCTCAGTGCTCAGTACTCAGGGTGCTGGGTGCTCAGTGCTCAGGGTGCTTGGTGCTCAGCGCTCGGGGTGCTGGCTGCTCGGTTCTCAGGTTGCTGGGTGCTCAGTACTCGGGGTGCTGGGTGCTCAGTACTCAGGGTGCTGGGTGCTCCTTGCTGGGGGTGCTGGGTGCTCAGTAGTCAGGGTGCTGGGTGCTCATTGCTGGGGGTGCTGGCTGCTCGGTTCTCAGGTTGCTGGGTGCTCAGTACTCGGGGTGCTGGGTGCTCAGTACTCAGGGTGCTGGGTGCTCATTGCTGGGGGTGCTGGGTGCTCAGTGCTCAGGTTGCTGGGTGCTCAGTACTCGGGGTGCTCGGTGCTCAGTACTCAGGGTGCTGGGTGCTCATTGCTCGGGGTGCTGGGTGCTCAGTGCTCAGGGTGCTGGGTGCCCCATGCTCGGGGTGCTGGGTGCTCAGTACTCGGGGTGCTGGGTGCTCAGTGCTCAGGGTGCTGGGTCGCAGTGCTCTGGGTACTGGGTACTCAGTGCTCAGTACACAGGGTGCTGGGTGCTCAGTGATCGGGGTGCTGTGTGCTCAGTGCTCAGTACTCAGGGTGCTGGGTGATCAGTGCTCGGGGTGCTGGGTGCTCAGTACTCAGGGAGCTGGGTGCTCAGTACTCAGGGTGCTGGGTGCTCATTACTCAGGGTGCTGGGTGCTCAGTACTCAGGGTGCTCAGTGCTTGGGGTGTTGGGTGCTCAGTGCTCAGTACTCAGGGTGCTCGGTGCTCAGTGCTCAGGGTGCTCAGTGCTCAGTACTCAGGGTGCTCAGGGCTCAGTGCTCTGGGTGCTGGGTGCTCAGTGCTCAGGGTGCTGGGTGCTCAGTGCTCAGGGTGCTGGGTGCTCAGTCCTCAGGGTGCTCAGTGCTCAGGGTGCTGGGTGCTCAGTGCTCGGGGTGCTGGGTACTCAGTGCTCAGTACACAGGGTGCTGGGTGCTCAGTGCTCGGGGTGCTGGGTGCTCAGTGCTCAGTACTCAGGGTGCTGGGTGCTCAGTGCTCGGGGTGCTGGATGCTCAGTACTCAGGGTGCTGGGTGCTCAGTGCTGTGGGTGCTGGGTGCTCAGTACTCAGGGTGCTGGGTGCTCAGTACGCAGTATGCTGGGTGCTCAGTGCTCAGGGTGCTGGGTGCTCAGTGCTCGGGGTGCTGGGTGCTCAGTACTCAGGGTGCTCGGTGCTCAGTACTCAGGGTGCTGGGTGCTCAGTGCTCAGGGTGCTGTGTGCTCAGTACTCAGGGTGCTGGGTGCTCAGTACTCAGGGTGCTGGGTGCTCAGTGCTCGGGGTGCTGGGTGCTCAGTACTCAGGGTGCTCGGTGCTCAGTACTCAGGGTGCTGGGTGCTCAGTGCTCAGGGTGCTGTGTGCTCAGTACTCAGGGTGCTGGGTGCTCGGTGCTCAGTATGCTGGGTGCTCAGTACTCAGGGTGCTGGCTGCTCAGTACTCAGGTTGCTCGGTGCTTAGTACTCAGGGTGCTGGGTGCTCAGAGCTCGGGGTGCTGGGTGCTCATTACTCAGGGTGCTGGGTGCTCAGTACTCAGGGTGCTCAGTGCTTGGGGTGCTGGGTGCTCAGTGCTCAGGGTGCTCAGTGCTTGGAGTGTTGGGTGCTCAGTGCTCAGTACTCAGGGTGCTCGGTGCTCAGTGCTCAGGGTGCTCAGTGCTCAGTACTCAGGGTGCTCAGTGCTCAGTGCTCTGGGTGCTGGGTGCTCAGTGCTCGGGGTGCTGGGTGCTCAGTACTCAGGGTGCTGGGTGCTCAGTACTCAGGGTGCTCAGTGCTCAGGGTGCTGGGTGCTCAGTGCTCGGGATGCTGGGTACTCAGTGCTCAGTACACAGGGTGCTGGGTGCTCAGTGCTCGGGGTGCTGGGTGCTCAGTGCTCAGTACTCAGGGTGCTGGGTGCTCAGTGCTCGGGGTGCTGGATGCTCAGTACTCAGGGTGCTGGGTGCTCAGTGCTCAGGGTGCTGGGTGCTCAGTGCTCAGGGTGCTGGGTGCTCAGTACTCAGTATGCTGGGTGCTCAGTGCTCAGGGTGCTGGGTGCTCAGTGCTCGGGGTGCTGGGTGCTCAGTACTCAGGGTGCTCGGTGCTCAGTACTCAGGGTGCTGGGTGCTCAGTGCTCAGGGTGCTGTGTGCTCAGTACTCAGGGTGCTGGGTGCTCGGTGCTCAGTATGCTGGGTGCTCAGTTCTCAGGGTGCTGGCTGCTCAGTACTCAGGGTGCTCGGTGCTCAGTACTCAGGGTACTGGCTGCTCAGTGCTCGGGGTGCTCAGTGCTTGGGGTGCTGGGTGCTCAGTACTCAGGGTGCTCAGTGCTTGGGGTGTTGGGTGCTTAGTACTCAGGGTGCTGGGTGCTCAGTGCTCAGGGTGCTGGGTGCTCAGTACTCAGGGTGCTGGGTGCTCAGTACTCAGGGTGCTGGGTGCTCAGTGCTCGGGGTGCAGGGTGCTCAGTACTCGGGGTGCTCAGTGCTCAGTACTCAGGGTGCTGGGTGCTCAGTGCTCAGGGTGCTGGGTGCTCAGCGCTCGGAGTGCTGGCTGCTCGGTTCTCAGGTTGCTGGGTGCTCAGTACTCGGGGTGCGGGGTGCTCAGTACTCGGGGTGCTGGGTGCTCATTGCTGGGGGTGCTGGGTGCTCAGTACTCAGGGTGCTGGGTGCTCATTGCTGAGGGTGCTGGCTGCTCGGTTCTCAGGTTGCTGGGTGCTCAGTACTCGGGGTGCCTGGTGCTCAGTACTCAGGGTGCTGGGTGCTCATTGCTGGGGGTGCTGGGTGCTCAGTGCTCAGGTTGCTGGGTGCTCAGTACTCGGGGTGCTCGGTGCTCAGTACTCAGGGTGCTGGGTGCTCATTGCTCGGGGATGCTGGGTGCTCAGTGCTCAGGGTGCTGGGTGCCCCATGCTCGGGGTGCTGTGTGCTCAGTACTCGGGGTGCTGGGTGCTCAGTGCTCAGGGTGCTGGGTCGCAGTGCTCGGGGTACTGGGTACTCAGTGCTCAGTACACAGGGTGCTGGGTGCTCAGTGCTCGGGGTGCTGTGTGCTCAGTGCTCAGTACTCAGGGTGCTGGGTGCTCAGTGCTCGGGGTGCTGGGTGCTCAGTACTCAGGGAGCTGGGTGCTCAGTACTCAGGGTGCTGGGTGCTCATTACTCAGGGTGCTGGGTGCTCAGTACTCAGGGTGCTCAGTGCTTGGGGTGCTGGGTGCTCAGTGCTCAGGGTGCTCAGTGCTTGGGGTGTTGGGTGCTCAGTGCTCAGTACTCAGGGTGCTCGGTGCTCAGTGCTCAGGGTGCTCAGTGCTCAGTGCTCTGGGTGCTGGGTGCTCAGTGCTCGGGGTGCTGGGTGTTCAGTGCTCAGGGTGCTGGGTGCTCAGTACTCAGGGTGCTCAGTGCTCAGGGTGCTGGGTGCTCAGTGCTCGGGGTGCTGGGTACTCAGTGCTCAGTACACAGGGTGCTGGGTGCTCAGTGCTCGGGGTGCTGGGTGCTCAGTGCTCAGTACTCAGGGTGCTGGGTGCTCAGTGCTCGGGGTGCTGGATGCTCAGTACTCAGGGTGCTGGGTGCTCAGTGCTCAGGGTGCTGGGTGCTCAGTGCTCAGGGTGCTGGGTGCTCAGTACTCAGTATGCTGGGTGCTCAGTGCTCAGGGTGCTGGGTGCTCAGTGCTCGGGGTGCTGGGTGCTCAGTACTCAGGGTGCTCGGTGCCCAGTACTCAGGGTGCTGGGTGCTCAGTGCTCAGGGTGCTGGGTGCTCAGTTCTCAGGGTGCTGGCTGCTCAGTACTCAGGGTGCTCGGTGCTCAGTACTCAGGGTACTGGCTGCTCAGTGCTCGGGGTGCTCAGTGCTTGGGCTGCTGGGTGCTCAGTTCTCAGGGTGCTCAGTGCTTGGGGTGTTGGGTGCTTAGTACTCAGGGTGCTGGGTGCTCAGTGCTCAGGGTGCTGGGTGCTCAATACTCAGGGTGTTGGGTGCTCAGTACTCAGGGTGCTGGCTGCTCAGTGCTCGGGGTGCTGGGTGCTCAGTACTCGGGGTGCTCAGTGCTCAGTACTCAGGGTGCTGGGTGCTCAGTGCTCAGGGTGCTTGGTGCTCAGCGCTCGGGGTGCTGGCTGCTCGGTTCTCAGGTTGCTGGGTGCTCAGTACTCGGGGTGCTGGGTGCTCAGTACTCAGTGTGCTGGGTGCTCATTCCTGGGGGTGCTGGGTGCTCAGTACTCAGGGTGCTGGGTGCTCATTGCTGGGGGTGCTGGCTGCTCGGTTCTCAGGTTGCTGGGTGCTCAGTACTCGGGGTGCTGGGTGCTCAGTACTCAGGGTGCTGGGTGCTCATTGCTGGGGGTGCTGGGTGCTCAGTGCTCAGGTTGCTGGGTGCTCAGTACTCGGGGTGCTCGGTGCTCAGTACTCAGGGTGCTGGGTGCTCATTGCTCGGGGTGCTGGGTGCTCAGTGCTCAGGGTGCTGGGTGCCCCATGCTCGGGGTGCTGGGTGCTCAGTACTCGGGGTGCTCTGTGCTCAGTGCTCAGGGTGCTGGGTCGCAGTGCTCGGGGTACTGGGTACTCAGAGCTCAGTACACAGGGTGCTGGGTGCTCAGTGCTCGGGGTGCTGTGTGCTCAGTGCTCAGTACTCAGGGTGCTGGGTGCTCAGTGCTCGGGGTGCTGGGTGCTCAGTACTCAGGGAGCTGGGTGCTCAGTACTCAGGGTGCTGGGTGCTCATTACTCAGGGTGCTGGGTGCTCAGTACTCAGGGTGCTCAGTGCTTGGGGTGCTGGGTGCTCAGTGCTCAGGGTGCTCAGTGCTTGGGGTGTTGGGTGCTCAGTGCTCAGTACTCAGGGTGCTCGGTGCTCAGTGCTCAGGGTGCTCAGTGCTCAGTACTCAGGGTGCTCAGGGCTCAGTGCTCTGGGTGCTGGGTGCTCAGTGCTCAGGGTGCTGGGTGCTCAGTTCTCAGGGTGCTGGGTGCTCAGTCCTCAGGGTGCTCAGTGCTCAGGTTGCTGGGTGCTCAGTGCTCGGGGTGCTGGGTACTCAGTGCTCAGTACACAGGGTGCTGGGTGCTCAGTGCTCGGCCTGCTGGGTGCTCAGTGCTCAGTACTCAGGGTGCTGGGTGCTCAGTGCTCGGGGTGCTGGATGCTCAGTACTCAGGGTGCTGGGTGCTCAGTGCTCTGGGTGCTGGGTGCTCAGTACTCAGGGTGCTGGGTGCTCAGTACGCAGTATGCTGGGTGCTCAGTGCTCAGGGTGCTGGGTGCTCAGTGCTCGGGGTGCTGGGTGCTCAGTACTCAGGGTGCTCGGTGCTCAGTACTCAGGGTGCTGGGTGCTCAGTGCTCAGGGTGCTGTGTGCTCTGTACTCAGGGTGCTGGGTGCTCGGTGCTCAGTATGCTGGGTGCTCAGTACTCAGGGTGCTGGCTGCTCAGTACTCAGTGTGCTCGGTGCTCAGTACTCAGGGTGCTGGCTGCTCAGTGCTCGGGGTGCTCAGTGCTTGGGGTGCTGGGTGCTCAGTACTCTGGGTGCTCAGTGCTTGGGGTGTTGGGTGCTTAGTACTCAGGGTGCTGGGTGCTCAGTGCTCAGGGTGCTGGGTGCTCAGTACTCAGGGGGCTGGGTGCTCAGTACTCAGGGTGCTGGGTGCTCAGTGCTCGGGGTGCTGTGTGCTCAGTACTCGGGGTGCTCAGTGCTCAGTACTCAGGGTGCTGGGTGCTCAGTGCTCAGGGTGCTTGGTGCTCAGCGCTCGGGGTGCTGGCTGCTCGGTTCTCAGGTTGCTGGGTGCTCAGTACTCGGGGTGCTGGGTGCTCAGTACTCAGGGTGCTGGGTGCTCATTGCTGGGGGTGCTGGGTGCTCAGTACTCAGGGTGCTGGGTGCTCATTGCTGGGGGTGCTGGCTGCTCGGTTCTCAGGTTGCTGGGTGCTCAGTACTCGGGGTGATGGGTGCTCAGTACTCAGGGTGCTGGGTGCTTATTGCTGGGGGTGCTGGGTGCTCAGTGCTCAGGTTGCTGGGTGCTCAGTACTCGGGGTGCTCGGTGCTCAGTACTCAGGGTGCTGGGTGCTCATTGCTCGGGGTGCTGGGTGCTCAGTGCTCAGGGTGCTGGGTGCCCCATGCTCGGGGTGCTGGGTGCTCAGTACTCGGGGTGCTGGGTGCTCAGTGCTCAGGGTGCTGGGTCGCAGTGCTCGGGGTACTGGGTACTCAGTGCTCAGTACACAGGGTGCTGGGTGCTCAGTGCTCGGGGTGCTGTGTGCTCAGTGCTCAGTACTCAGGGTGCTGGGTGCTCAGTGCTCGGGGTGCTGGGTGCTCAGTACTCAGGGAGCTGGGTGCTCAGTACTCAGGGTGCTGGGTGCTCATTACTCAGGGTGCTGGGTGCTCAGTACTCAGGGTGCTCAGTGCTTGGGGTGCTGGGTGCTCAGTGCTCAGGGTGCTCAGTGCTTGGGGTGTTGGGTGCTCAGTGCTCAGTACTCAGGGTGCTCGGTGCTCAGTGCTCAGGGTGCTCAGTGCTCAGTACTCAGGGTGCTCAGTGCTCAGTGCTCTGGGTGCTGGGTGCTCAGTGCTCGGGGTGCTGGGTGCTCAGTGCTCAGGGTGCTGGGTGCTCAGTACTCAGGGTGCTCAGTACACAGGGTGCTGGGTGCTCAGTGCTCGGGGTGCTGGGTGCTCAGTGCTCAGTACTCAGGGTGCTGGGTGCTCAGTGCTCGGGGTGCTGGATGCTCAGTACTCAGGGTGCTGGGTGCTCAGTGCTCAGGGTACTGGGTGCTCAGTACTCAGGGTGCTGGGTGCTCAGTACGCAGTATGCTGGGTGCTCAGTGCTCAGGGTGCTGGGTGCTCTGTGCTCGGGGTGCTGGGTGCTCAGTACTCGGGGTGCTCGGTGCTCAGTACTCAGGGTGCTGGGTGCTCAGTGCTCAGGGTGCTGGGTGCTCAGTACTCAGGGTGCTGGGTGCTCGGTGCTCAGTACGCTGTGTGCTCAGTACTCAGGGTGCTGGCTGCTCAGTACTCAGGTTGCTCGGTGCTTAGTACTCAGGGTGCTGGGTGCTCAGAGCTCGGGGTGCTGGGTGCTCATTACTCAGGGTGCTGGGTGCTCAGTACTCAGGGTGCTCAGTGCTTGGGGTGCTGTGTGCTCAGTGCTCAGGGTGCTCAGTGCTTGGGGTGTTGGGTGCTCAGTGCTCAGTACTCAGGGTGCTCGGTGCTCAGTGCTCAGGGTGCCCAGTGCTCAGTACTCAGGGTGCTCAGTGCTCAGTGCTCTGGGTGCTGGGTGCTCAGTGCTCGGGGTGCTGGGTGCTCAGTACTAAGGGTGCTGGGTGCTCAGTACTCAGGGTGCTGGGTGCTCAGTACTCGGGGTGATGGGTGCTCAGTACTCAGGGTGCTGGGTGCTTATTGCTGGGGGTGCTGGGTGCTCAGTGCTCAGGTTGCTGGGTGCTCAGTACTCGGGGTGCTCGGTGCTCAGTACTCAGGGTGCTGGGTGCTCATTGCTCGGGGTGCTGGGTGCTCAGTGCTCAGGGTGCTGGGTGCCCCATGCTCGGGGTGCTGGGTGCTCAGTACTCGGGGTGCTGGGTGCTCAGTGCTCAGGGTGCTGGGTCGCAGTGCTCGGGGTACTGGGTACTCAGTGCTCAGTACACAGGGTGCTGGGTGCTCAGTGCTCGGGGTGCTGTGTGCTCAGTGCTCAGTACTCAGGGTGCTGGGTGCTCAGTGCTCGGGGTGCTGGGTGCTCAGTACTCAGGGAGCTGGGTGCTCAGTACTCAGGGTGCTGGGTGCTCATTACTCAGGGTGCTGGGTGCTCAGTACTCAGGGTGCTCAGTGCTTGGGGTGCTGGGTGCTCAGTGCTCAGGGTGCTCAGTGCTTGGGGTGTTGGGTGCTCAGTGCTCAGTACTCAGGGTGCTCGGTGCTCAGTGCTCAGGGTGCTCAGTGCTCAGTACTCAGGGTGCTCAGTGCTCAGTGCTCTGGGTGATGGGTGCTCAGTGCTCGGGGTGCTGGGTGCTCAGTGCTCAGGGTGCTGGGTGCTCAGTACTCAGGGTGCTCAGTACACAGGGTGCTGGGTGCTCAGTGCTCGGGGTGCTGGGTGCTCAGTGCTCAGTACTCAGGGTGCTGGGTGCTCAGTGCTCGGGGTGCTGGATGCTCAGTACTCAGGGTGCTGGGTGCTCAGTGCTCAGGGTACTGGGTGCTCAGTACTCAGGGTGCTGGGTGCTCAGTACGCAGTATGCTGGGTGCTCAGTGCTCAGGGTGCTGGGTGCTCTGTGCTCGGGGTGCTGGGTGCTCAGTACTCGGGGTGCTCGGTGCTCAGTACTCAGGGTGCTGGGTGCTCAGTGCTCAGGGTGCTGGGTGCTCAGTACTAAGGGTGCTGGGTGCTCGGTGCTCAGTACGCTGTGTGCTCAGTACTCAGGGTGCTGGCTGCTCAGTACTCAGGTTGCTCGGTGCTTAGTACTCAGGGTGCTGGGTGCTCAGAGCTCGGGGTGCTGGGTGCTCATTACTCAGGGTGCTGGGTGCTCAGTACTCAGGGTGCTCAGTGCTTGGGGTGCTGTGTGCTCAGTGCTCAGGGTGCTCAGTGCTTGGGGTGTTGGGTGCTCAGTGCTCAGTACTCAGGGTGCTCGGTGCTCAGTGCTCAGGGTGCCCAGTGCTCAGTACTCAGGGTGCTCAGTGCTCAGTGCTCTGGGTGCTGGGTGCTCAGTGCTCGGGGTGCTGGGTGCTCAGTACTAAGGGTGCTGGGTGCTCAGTACTCAGGGTGCTGGGTGCTCAGTACTCAGGGTGCTCAGTGCTCAGGGTGCTGGGTGCTCAGTGCTCGGGGTGCTGGGTACTCAGTGCTCAGTACACAGGGTGCTGGGTGCTCAGTGCTCGGGGTGCTGGGTGCTCAGTGCTCAGTACTCAGGGTGCTGGGTGCTCAGTGCTCGGGGTGCTGGATGCTCAGTACTCAGGGTGCAGGGTGCTCAGTGCTCAGGGTGCTGGGTGCTCAGTGCTCAGGGTGCTGGTTGCTCAGTACTCAGTATGCTGGGTGCTCAGTGCTCAGGGTGCTGGGTGCTCAGTGCTCGGGGTGCTGGGTGCTCAGTACTCAGGGTGCTCGGTGCTCAGTACTCAGGGTGCTGGGTGCTCAGTGCTCAGGGTGCTGTGTGCTCAGTACTCAGGGTGCTGGGTGCTCGGTGCTCAGTATGCTGGGTGCTCAGTTCTCAGGGTGCTGGCTGCTCAGTACTCAGGGTGCTCGGTGCTCAGTACTCAGGGTACTGGCTGCTCAGTGCTCGGGGTGCTCAGTGCTTGGGGTGCTGGGTGCTCAGTACTCAGGGTGCTCAGTGCTTGGGGTGTTGGGTGCTTAGTACTCAGGGTGCTGGGTGCTCAGTGCTCAGGGTGCTGGGTGCTCAGTACTCAGGGTGCTGGGTGCTCAGTACTCAGGGTGCTGGGTGCTCAGTGCTCGGGGTGCTGGGTGCTCAGTACTCGGGGTGCTCAGTGCTCAGTACTCAGGGTGCTGGGTGCTCAGTGCTCAGGGTGCTGGGTGCTCAGCGCTCGGGGTGCTGGCTGCTCGGTTCTCAGGTGGCTGGGTGCTCAGTACTCGGGGTGCTGGGTGCTCAGTACTCAGGGTGCTGGGTGCTCATTGCTGGGGGTGCTGGGTGCTCAGTACTCAGGGTGCTGGGTGCTCATTGCTGGGGATGCTGGCTGCTCGGTTCTCAGGTTGCTGCGTGCTCAGTACTCGGGGTGCTGGGTGCTCAGTACTCAGGGTGCTGGGTGCTCATTGCTGGGGGTGCTGGGTGCTCAGTGCTCAGGTTGCTGGGTGCTCAGTACTCGGGGTGCTCGGTGCTCAGTACTCAGGGTGCTGGGTGCTCATTGCTCGGGGTGCTGGGTGCTCAGTGCTCAGGGTGCTGGGTGCCCCATGCTCGGGGTGCTGGGTGCTCAGTACTCGGGGTGCTGGATGCTCAGTGCTCAGGGTGCTGGGTCGCAGTGCTCGGGGTACTGGGTACTCAGTGCTCAGTACACAGGGTGCTGGGTGCTCAGTGCTCGGGGTGCTGTGTGCTCAGTGCTCAGTACTCAGGGTTCTGGGTGCTCAGTGCTCGGGGTGCTGGGTGTTCAGTGCTCAGGGTGCTGGGTGCTCAGTCCTCAGTACACAGGGTGCTGGGTGCTCAGTGCTCGGGGTGCTGTGTGCTCAGTGCTCAGTACTCAGGGTTCTGGGTGCTCAGTGCTCGGGGTGCTGGGTGTTCAGTGCTCAGGGTGCTGTGTGCTCAGTGCTCAGTACTGAGGGAGCTGGGTGCTCAGTACTCAGGGTGCTGGGTGCTCATTACTCAGGGTGCTGGGTGCTCAGTGCTCAGGGTGCTCATTGCTTGGTGTGTTGGGGGCTCAGTGCTCAGTACACAGGGTGCTCGGTGCTCAGTGCTCAGGGTGCTCAGTGCTCAGTACTCAGGGTGCTCAGTGCTCAGTGCTCTGGGTGCTGGGTGCTCAGTCCTCGGGGTGCTGGGTGTTCAGTGCTCAGGGTGCTGGGTGCTCAGTCCTCAGGGTGCTCAGTGCTCAGGGTGCTGGGTGCTCAGTGCTCGGGGTGCTGGGTACTCAGTGCTCAGTACAGAGGGTGCTGGGTGCTCTGTGCTCGGGGTGCTGGGTGCTCAGTGCTCAGTACTCATTGTGCTGGGTGCTCAGTGCTCGGGGTGCTGGATGCTCAGTACTCAGGGTGCTGGGTGCTCAGTGCTCGGGGTGCTGGGTGCTCAGTAATCAGGGTGCTGGGTGCTCAGTACGCAGTATGCTGGGTGCTCAGTGCTCAGGGTGCTGTGTGCTCAGTGCTTGGGGTGCTGGGTGCTCAGTACTCAGGGTGCTCGGTGCTCAGTACTCAGGGTGCTGGGTGCTCAGTGCTCAGGGTGCTGTGTGCTCAGTACTCAGGGTGCTGGGTGCTCGGTGCTCAGTATGCTGGGTGCTCAGTACTCAGGCTGCTGGCTGCTCAGTACTCAGGGTGCTCGGTGCTCAGTACTCAGGGTGCTGGCTGCTCAGTGCTCGGGGTGCTCAGTGCTTGGGGTCCTGGGTGCTCAGTACTCTGGGTGCTCAGTGCTTGGGGTGTTGGGTGCTTAGTACTCAGGGTGCTGGGTGTTCAGTGCTCAGGGTGCTGGGTGCTCAGTACTCAGGGGGCTGGGTGCTCAGTACTCAGGGTGCTGGGTGCTCAGTGCTCGGGGTGCTGGGTGCTCAGTACTCGGGGTGCTCAGTGCTCAGTACTCAGGGTGCTGGGTGCTCAGTGCTCAGGGTGCTGGGTGCTCAGCGCTCGGGGTGCTGGCTGCTCGGTTCTGAGGTTGCTGGGTGCTCAGTACTCGGGGTGCTGGGTGCTCAGTACTCAGGGTGCTGGGTGCTCATTGCTGGGGGTGCTGGGTGCTCAGTACTCAGGGTGCTGGGTGCTCATTGCTGGGGGTGCTGGCTGCTCGGTTCTCAGGTTGCTGGGTACTCAGTACTCGGGGTGCTGGGTGCTCAGTACTCAGGGTGCTGGGTGCTCATTGCTGGGGGTGCTGGGTGCTCAGTGCTCAGGTTGCTGGGTGCTCAGTACTCGGGGTGCTCGGTGCTCAGTACTCAGGGTGCTGGGTGCTCATTGCTCGGGGTGCTGGGTGCTCAGTGCTCAGGGTGCTGGGTGCCCCATGCTCGGGGTGCTGGGTGCTCAGTACTCGGGGTGCTGGGTGCTCAGTGCTCAGGGTGCTGGGTCGCAGTGCTCGGGGTACTGGGTACTCAGTGCTCAGTACACAGGGTGCTGGGTGCTCAGTGCTCGGGGTGCTGTGTGCTCAGTGCTCAGTACTCAGGGTGCTGGGTGCTCAGTGCTCGGGGTGCTGGGTGCTCAGTACTCAGGGAGCTAGGTGCTCAGTACTCAGGGTGCTGGGTGCTCATTGCTGGGGGTGCTGGGTGCTCAGTGCTCAGGTTGCTGGGTGCTCAGTACTCGGGGTGCTCGGTGCTCAGTACTCAGGGTGCTGGGTGCTCATTGCTCGGGGTGCTGGGTGCTCAGTGCTCAGGGTGCTGGGTGCCCCATGCTCGGGGTGCTGGGTGCTCAGTACTCGGGGTGCTGGGTGCTCAGTGCTCAGGGTGCTGGGTCGCAGTGCTCGGGGTACTGGGTACTCAGAGCTCAGTACACAGGGTGCTGGGTGCTCAGTGCTCGGGGTGCTGTGTGCTCAGTGCTCAGTATTCAGGGTGCTGGGTGCTCAGTGCTCGGGGTGCTGGGTGCTCAGTACTCAGGGAGCTGGGTGCTCAGTACTCAGGGTGCTGGGTGCTCATTACTCAGGGTGCTGGGTGCTCAGTACTCAGGGTGCTCAGTGCTTGGGGTGCTGGGTGCTCAGTGCTCAGGGTGCTCAGTGCTTGGGGTGTTGGGTGCTCAGTGCTCAGTACTCAGGGTGCTCGGTGCTCAGTGCTCAGGGTGCTCAGTGCTCAGTACTCAGGGTGCTCAGTGCTCAGTGCTCTGGGTGCTGGGTGCTCAGTGCTCGGGTTGCTGGGTGCTCAGTGCTCAGGGTGCTGGGTGCTCAGTACTCAGGGTGCTCAGTGCTCAGGGTGCTGGGTGCTCAGTGCTCGGGGTGCTGGGTACTCAGTGCTCAGTACACAGGGTGCTGGGTGCTCAGTGCTCGGGGTGCTGGGTGCTCAGTGCTCAGTACTCAGGGTGCTGGGTGCTCAGTGCTCGGGGTGCTGGATGCTCAGTACTCAGGGTGCTGGGTGCTCAGTGCTCAGTACGCTGGGTGCTCAGTACTCAGGGTGCTGGGTGCTCAGTACGCAGTATGCTGGGTGCTCAGTGCTCAGGGTGCTGGGTGCTCAGTGCTCGGGGTGCTGGGTGCTCAGTACTCGGGGTGCTCGGTGCTCAGTACTCAGGGTGCTGGGTGCTCAGTGCTCAGGGTGCTGGGTGCTCAGTACTCAGGGTGCTGGGTGCTCGGTGCTCAGTACGCTGGGTGCTCAGTACTCAGGGTGCTGGCTGCTCAGTACTCAGGTTGCCCGGTGCTTAGTACTCAGGGTGCTGGGTGCTCAGTGCTCGGGGTGCTGGGTGCTCACTACTCAGGGTGCTCGGTGCTCAGTACTCAGGGTGCTCAGTGCTTGGGGTGCTGGGTGCTCAGTGCTCAGGGTGCTCAGTGCTTGGGGTGTTGGGTTCTCAGTGCTCAGTACTCAGGGTGCTCGGTGCTCAGTGCTCAGGGTGCTCAGTGCTCAGTACTCAGGGTGCTCAGTGCTCAGTGCTCTGGGTGCTGGGTGCTCAGTGCTCGGGGTGCTGGGTGCTCAGTACTCAGGGTGCTGGGTGCTCAGTACTCAGGGTGCTCAGTGCTCAGGGTGCTGGGTGCTCAGTGCTCGGGGTGCTGGGTACTCAGTGCTCAGTACTCAGGGTGCTGGGTGCTCAGTGCTCGGGGTGCTGGATGCTCAGTACTCAGGGTGCTGGGTGCTCAGTGCTCAGGGTGCTGGGTGCTCAGTGCTCAGGGTGCTGGGTGCTCAGTACTCAGTATGCTGGGTGCTCAGTGCTCAGGGTGCTGGGTGCTCAGTGCTCGGGGTGCTGGGTGCTCAGTACTCAGGGTGCTCGGTGCTCAGTACTCAGGGTGCTGGGTGCTCAGTGCTCATGGTGCTGTGTGCTCAGTACTCAGGGTGCTGGGTGCTCGGTGCTCAGTATGCTGGGTGCTCAGTTCTCAGGGTGCTGGCTGCTCAGTACTCAGGGTGCTCGGTGCTCAGTACTCAGGGTACTGGCTGCTCAGTGCTCGGGGTGCTCAGTGCTTGGGGTGCTGGGTGCTCAGTACTCAGGGTGCTCAGTGCTTGGGGTGTTGGGTGCTTAGTACTCAGGGTGCTGGGTGCTCAGTGCTCAGGGTGCTGGGTGCTCAGTACTCAGGGTGCTGGGTGCTCAGTACTCAGGGTGCTGGGTGCTCAGTGCTCGGGGTGCTGGGTGCTCAGTACTCAGGGTGCTCAGTGCTCAGTACTCAGGGTGCTGGGTGCTCAGTGCTCAGGGTGCTGGGTACTCAGCGCTCGGGGTGCTGGCTGCTCGGTTCTCAGGTTGCTGGGTGCTCAGTACTCGGGGTGCTGGGTGCTCAGTACTCAGGGTGCTGGGTGCTCATTGCTGGGGGTGCTGGGTGCTCAGTACTCAGGGTGCTGGGTGCTCATTGCTGGGGGTGCTGGCTGCTCGGTTCTCAGGTTGCTGCGTGCTCAGTACTCGGGGTGCTGGGTGCTCAGTACTCAGGGTGCTGGGTGCTCATTGCTGGGGGTGCTGGGTGCTCAGTGCTCAGGTTGCTGGGTGCTCAGTACTCGGGGTGCTCGGTGCTCAGTACTCAGGGTGCTGGGTGCTCATTGCTCGGGGTGCTGGGTGCTCAGTGCTCAGGGTGCTGGGTGCCCCATGCTCGGGGTGCTGGGTGCTCAGTACTCGGGGTGCTGGGTGCTCAGTGCTCAGGGTGCTGGGTCGCAGTGCTCGGGGTACTGGGTACTCAGTGCTCAGTACACAGGGTGCTGGGTGCTCAGTGCTCGGGGTGCTGTGTGCTCAGTGCTCAGTACTCAGGGTGCTGGGTGCTCAGTGCTCGGGGTGCTGGGTGCTCAGTACTCAGGGAGCTGGGTGCTCAGTACTCAGGGTGCTGGGTGCTCATTACTCAGGGTGCTGGGTGCTCAGTACTCAGGGTGCTCAGTGCTTGGGGTGCTGGGTGCTCAGTGCTCAGGGTGCTCAGTGCTTGGGGTGTTGGGTGCTCAGTGCTCAGTACTCAGGGTGCTCGGTGCTCAGTGCTCTGGGTGCTGGGTGCTCAGTGCTCGGGGTGCTGGGTGTTCAGTGGTCAGGGTGCTGGGTGCTCAGTACTCAGGGTGCTCAGTGCTCAGGGTGCTGGGTGCTCAGTGCTCGGGGTGCTGGGTACTCAGTGCTCAGTACACAGGGTGCTGGGTGCTCTGTTCTCGGGGTGCTGGGTGCTCAGTGCTCAGTACTCAGGGTGCTGGGTGCTCAGTGCTCGGGGTGCTGGATGCTCAGTACTCAGGGTGCTGGGTGCTCAGTGCTCGGGGTGCTGGGTGCTCAGTAATCAGGGTGCTGGGTGCTCAGTACGCAGTATGCTGGGTGCTCAGTGCTCAGGGTGCTGTGTGCTCAGTGCTTGGGGTGCTGGGTGCTCAGTACTCAGGGTGCTCGGTGCTCAGTACTCAGGGTGCTGGGTGCTCAGTGCTCAGGGTGCTGTGTGCTCAGTACTCAGGGTGCTGGGTGCTCGGTGCTCAGTATGCTGGGTGCTCAGTACTCAGGGTGCTGGCTGCTCAGTACTCAGGGTGCTCGGTGCTCAGTACTCAGGGTGCTGGCTGCTCAGTGCTCGGGGTGCTCAGTGCTTGGGGTGCTGGGTGCTCAGTACTCTGGGTGCTCAGTGCTTGGGGTGTTGGGTGCTTAGTACTCAGGGTGCTGGGTGCTCAGTGCTCAGGGTGCTGGGTGCTCAGTACTCAGGGGGCTGGGTGCTCAGTACTCAGGGTGCTGGGTGCTCAGTGCTCGGGGTGCTGGGTGCTCAGTACTCGGGGTGCTCAGTGCTCAGTACTCAGGGTGCTGGGTGCTCAGTGCTCAGGGTGCTGGGTGCTCAGCGCTCGGGGTGCTGGCTGCTCGGTTCTCAGGTTGCTGGGTGCTCAGTACTCGGGGTGCTGGGTGCTCAGTACTCAGGGTGCTGGGTGCTCATTGCTGGGGGTGCTGGGTGCTCAGTACTCAGGGTGCTGGGTGCTCATTGTTGGGGGTGCTGGCTGCTCGGTTCTCAGGTTGCTGGGTGCTCAGTACTCGGGGTGCTGGGTGCTCAGTACTCAGGGTGCTGGGTGCTCATTGCTGGGGGTGCTGGGTGCTCAGTGCTCAGGTTGCTGGGTGCTCAGTACTCGGGGTGCTCGGTGCTCAGTACTCAGGGTGCTGGGTGCTCATTGCTCGGGGTGCTGGGTGCTCAGTGCTCAGGGTGCTGGGTGCCCCATGCTCGGGGTGCTGGGTGCTCAGTACTCGGGGTGCTGGGAGCTCAGTGCTCAGGGTGCTGGGTCGCAGTGCTCAGGGTGCTGGGTGCCCAGTGCTCAGTACTCAGCGTGCTGGGTGCTCAGTGCTCGGGGTGCTGGGTGCTCAGTGCTCAGTACTCAGGGTGCTGGGTGCTCAGTGCTCGGGGTGCTGGATGCTCAGTACTCAGGGTGCTGGGTGCTCTGTGCTCGGGGTGCTGGTTGCTCAGTACTCGGGGTGCTCGGTGCTCAGTACTCAGGGTGCTGGGTGCTCAGTGCTCAGGGTGCTGGATGCTCAGTACTCAGGGTGCTGGGTGCTCTGTGCTCGGGGTGCTGGTTGCTCAGTACTCGGGGTGCTCGGTGCTCAGTGCTCGGGGTGCTGGATGCTCAGTACTCAGGGTGCTGGGTGCTCTGTGCTCGGGGTGCTGGTTGCTCAGTACTCGGGGTGCTCGGTGCTCAGTACTCAGGGTGCTGGGTGCTCAGTGCTCGGGGTGCTGGGTGCTCAGTACTCAGGGTGCTGGGTGCTCAGTACTCAGGGTGCTCAGTGCTCAGGGTGCTGGGTGCTCAGTGCTCGGGGTGCTGGGTACTCAGTGCTCAGTACACAGGGTGCTGGGTGCTCAGTGCTCGGGGTGCTGGGTGCTCAGTGCTCAGTACTCAGGGTGCTGGGTGCTCAGTGCTCGGGGTGCTGGATGCTCAGTACTCAGGGTGCTGGGTGCTCAGTGCTCAGGGTGCTGGGTGCTCAGTGCTCAGGGTGCTGGGTGCTCAGTACTCAGTATGCTGGGTGCTCAGTGCTCAGGGTGCTGGGTGCTCAGTGCTCGGGGTGCTGGGTGCTCAGTACTCAGGGTGCTCGGTGCTCAGTACTCAGGGTGCTGGGTGCTCAGTGCTCATGGTGCTGTGTGCTCAGTACTCAGGGTGCTGGGTGCTCGGTGCTCAGTATGCTGGGTGCTCAGTTCTCAGGGTGCTGGCTGCTCAGTACTCAGGGTGCTCGGTGCTCAGTACTCAGGGTACTGGCTGCTCAGTGCTCGGGGTGCTCAGTGCTTGGGGTGCTGGGTGCTCAGTACTCAGGGTGCTCAGTGCTTGGGGTGTTGGGTGCTTAGTACTCAGGGTGCTGGGTGCTCAGTGCTCAGGGTGCTGGGTGCTCAGTACTCAGGGTGCTGGGTGCTCAGTACTCAGGGTGCTGGGTGCTCAGTGCTCGGGGTGCTGGGTGCTCAGTACTCAGGGTGCTCAGTGCTCAGTACTCAGGGTGCTGGGTGCTCAGTGCTCAGGGTGCTGGGTACTCAGCGCTCGGGGTGCTGGCTGCTCGGTTCTCAGGTTGCTGGGTGCTCAGTACTCGGGGTGCTGGGTGCTCAGTACTCAGGGTGCTGGGTGCTCATTGCTGGGGGTGCTGGGTGCTCAGTACTCAGGGTGCTGGGTGCTCATTGCTGGGGGTGCTGGCTGCTCGGTTCTCAGGTTGCTGCGTGCTCAGTACTCGGGGTGCTGGGTGCTCAGTACTCAGGGTGCTGGGTGCTCATTGCTGGGGGTGCTGGGTGCTCAGTGCTCAGGTTGCTGGGTGCTCAGTACTCGGGGTGCTGGGTGCTCAGTGCTCAGGGTGCTGTGTGCCCCATGCTCGGGGTGCTGGGTGCTCAGTACTCGGGGTGCTGGGTGCTCAGTGCTCAGGGTGCTGGGTCGCAGTGCTCGGGGTACTGGGTACTCAGTGCTCAGTACACAGGGTGCTGGGTGCTCAGTGCTCGGGGTGCTGTGTGCTCAGTGCTCAGTACTCAGGGTGCTGGGTGCTCAGTGCTCGGGGTGCTGGGTGCTCAGTACTCAGGGAGCTGGGTGCTCAGTACTCAGGGTGCTGGGTGCTCATTACTCAGGGTGCTGGGTGCTCAGTACTCAGGGTGCTCAGTGCTTGGGGTGCTGTTTGCTCAGTGCTCAGGGTGCTCAGTGCTTGGGGTGTTGGGTGCTCAGTGCTCAGTACTCAGGGTGCTCGGTGCTCAGTGCTCTGGGTGCTGGGTGCTCAGTGCTCGGGGTGCTGGGTGTTCAGTGGTCAGGGTGCTGGGTGCTCAGTACTCAGGGTGCTCAGTGCTCAGGGTGCTGGGTGCTCAGTGCTCGGGGTGCTGGGTACTCAGTGCTCAGTACACAGGGTGCTGGGTGCTCTGTTCTCGGGGTGCTGGGTGCTCAGTGCTCAGTACTCAGGGTGCTGGGTGCTCAGTGCTCGGGGTGCTGGATGCTCAGTACTCAGGGTGCTGGGTGCTCAGTGCTCGGGGTGCTGGGTGCTCAGTAATCAGGGTGCTGGGTGCTCAGTACGCAGTATGCTGGGTGCTCAGTGCTCAGGGTGCTGTGTGCTCAGTGCTTGGGGTGCTGGGTGCTCAGTACTCAGGGTGCTCGGTGCTCAGTACTCAGGGTGCTGGGTGCTCAGTGCTCAGGGTGCTGTGTACTCAGTACTCAGGGTGCTGGGTGCTCGGTGCTCAGTATGCTGGGTGCTCAGTACTCAGGGTGCTGGCTGCTCAGTACTCAGGGTGCTCGGTGCTCAGTACTCAGGGTGCTGGCTGCTCAGTGCTCGGGGTGCTCAGTGCTTGGGGTGCTGGGTGCTCAGTACTCTGGGTGCTCAGTGCTTGGGGTGTTGGGTGCTTAGTACTCAGGGTGCTGGGTGCTCAGTGCTCAGGGTGCTGGGTGCTCAGTACTCAGGGGGCTGGGTGCTCAGTACTCAGGGTGCTGGGTGCTCAGTGCTCGGGGTGCTGGGTGCTCAGTACTCGGGGTGCTCAGTGCTCAGTACTCAGGGTGCTGGGTGCTCAGTGCTCAGGGTGCTGGGTGCTCAGCGCTCGGGGTGCTGGCTGCTCGGTTCTCAGGTTGCTGGGTGCTCAGTACTCGGGGTGCTGGGTGCTCAGTACTCAGGGTGCTGGGTGCTCATTGCTGGGGGTGCTGGGTGCTCAGTACTCAGGGTGCTGGGTGCTCATTGTTGGGGGTGCTGGCTGCTCGGTTCTCAGGTTGCTGGGTGCTCAGTACTCGGGGTCCTGGGTGCTCAGTACTCAGGGTGCTGGGTGCTCATTGCTGGGGGTGCTGGGTGCTCAGTGCTCAGGTTGCTGGGTGCTCAGTACTCGGGGTGCTCGGTGCTCAGTACTCAGGGTGCTGGGTGCTCATTGCTCGGGGTGCTGGGTGCTCAGTGCTCAGGGTGCTGGGTGCCCCATGCTCGGGGTGCTGGGTGCTCAGTACTCGGGGTGCTGGGAGCTCAGTGCTCAGGGTGCTGGGTCGCAGTGCTCAGGGTGCTGGGTGCCCAGTGCTCAGTACTCAGCGTGCTGGGTGCTCAGTGCTCGGGGTGCTGGGTGCTCAGTGCTCAGTACTCAGGGTGCTGGGTGCTCAGTGCTCGTGGTGCTGGATGCTCAGTACTCAGGGTGCTGGGTGCTCTGTGCTCGGGGTGCTGGTTGCTCAGTACTCGGGGTGCTCGGTGCTCAGTACTCAGGGTGCTGGGTGCTCAGTGCTCAGGGTGCTGGGTGCTCAGTACTCAGGGTGCTGTGTGCTCGGTGCTCAGTACGCTGGGTGCTCAGTACTCAGGGTGCTGGCTGCTCAGTAATAAGGTTGCTCGGTGCTTAGTACTCAGGGTGCTGGGTGCTCAGAGCTCGGGGTGCTGGGTGCTCACTACTCAGGGTGCTGGGTGCTCAGTACTCAGGGTGCTCAGTGCTTGGGGTGCTGGGTGCTCAGTGCTTAGGGTGCTCAGTGCTTGGGGTGTTGGGTGCTCAGTGCTCAGTACTCAGGGTGCTCTGTGCTCAGTGCTCAGGGTGCTCAGTGCTCAGTACTCAGGGTGCTCAGTGCTCAGTGCTCTGGGTGCTGGGTGCTCAGTGCTCGGGGTGCTGGGTGCTCAGTACTCAGGGTGCTGTGTGCTCAGTACTCAGGGTGCTCAGTGCTCAGGGTGCTGGGTGCTCAGTGCTCGGGGTGCTGGGTACTCAGTGCTCAGTACACAGGGTGCTGGGTGCTCAGTGCTCGGGGTGCTGGGTGCTCAGTGCTCAGTACTCAGGGTGTTGGGTGCTCAGTGCTCGGGGTGCTGGATGCTCAGTACTCAGGGTGCTGGGTGCTCAGTGCTCAGGGTGCTGGGTGCTCAGTGCTCAGGGTGCTGGGTGCTCAGTACTCAGTATGCTGGGTGCTCAGTGCTCAGGGTGCTGGGTGCTCAGTGCTCGGGGTGCTGGGTGCTCAGTACTCCGGGTGCTCGGTGCTCAGTACTCAGGGTGCTGGGTGCTCAGTGCTCATGGTGCTGTGTGCTCAGTACTCAGGGTGCTGGGTGCTCGGTGCTCAGTATGCTGGGTGCTCTGTTCTCAGGGTGCTGGCTGCTCAGTACTCAGGGTGCTCGGTGCTCAGTACTCAGGGTACTGGCTGCTCAGTGCTCGGGGTGCTCAGTGCTTGGGGTGCTGGGTGCTCAGTACTCAGGGTGCTCAGTGCTTGGGGTGTTGGGTGCTTAGTACTCAGGGTGCTGGGTGCTCAGTGCTCAGGGTGCTGGGTGCTCAGTACTCAGGGTGCTGGGTGCTCAGTACTCAGGGTGCTGGGTGCTCAGTGCTCGGGGTGCTGGGTGCTCAGTACTCGGGGTGCTCAGTGCTCAGTACTCAGGGTGCTGGGTGCTCAGTGCTCAGGGTGCTGGGTGCTCAGCGCTCGGGGTGCTGGCTGCTCGGTTCTCAGGTTGCTGGGTGCTCAGTACTCGGGGTGCTGGGTGCTCAGTACTCAGGGTGCTGGGTGCTCATTGCTGGGGGTGCTGGGTGCTCAGTACTCAGGGTGCTGGGTGCTCATTGCTGGGGGTGCTGGCTGCTCGGTTCTCAGGTTGCTGCGTGCTCAGTACTCGGGGTGCTGGGTGCTCAGTACTCAGGGTGCTGGGTGCTCATTGCTGGGGGTGCTGGGTGCTCAGTGCTCAGGTTGCTGGGTGCTCAGTACTCAGGGTGCTCGGTGCTCAGTACTCAGGGTGCTGGGTGCTCATTGCTCGGGGTGCTGGGTGCTCAGTGCTCAGGGTGCTGGGTGCCCCATGCTCGGGGTGCTGGGTGCTCAGTACTCGGGGTGCTGGGTGCTCAGTGCTCAGGGTGCTGGGTCGCAGTGCTCGGGGTACTGGGTACTCAGTGCTCAGTACACAGGGTGCTGGGTGCTCAGTGCTCGGGTTGCTGTGTGCTCAGTGCTCAGTACTCAGGGTGCTGGGTGCTCAGTGCTCGGGGTGCTGGGTGCTCAGTACTCAGGGAGCTGAGTGCTCAGTACTCAGGGTGCTGGGTGCTCATTACTCAGGGTGCTGGGTGCTCAGTACTCAGGGTGCTCAGTGCTTGGGGTGCTGGGTGCTCAGTGCTCACGGTGCTCAGTGCTTGGGGTGTTGGGTGCTCAGTGCTCAGTACTCAGGGTGCTCGGTGCTCAGTGCTCAGGGTGCTCAGTGCTCAGTACTCAGGGTGCTCAGTGCTCAGTGCTCTGGGTGCTGGGTGCTCAGTGCTCGGGGTGCTGGGTGTTCAGTGCTCAGGGTGCTGGGTGCTCAGTACTCAGGGTGCTCAGTGCTCAGGGTGCTGGGTGCTCAGTGCTCGGGGTGCTGGGTACTCAGTGCTCAGTACACAGGGTGCTGGGTGCTCTGTGCTCGGGGTGCTGGGTGCTCAGTGCTCAGTACTCAGGGTGCTGGGTGCTCAGTGCTCGGGGTGCTGGATGCTCAGTACTCAGGGTGCTGGGTGCTCAGTGCTCGGGGTGCTGGGTGCTCAGTAATCAGGGTGCTGGGTGCTCAGTACGCAGTATGCTGGGTGCTCAGTGCTCAGGGTGCTGTGTGCTCAGTGCTTGGGGTGCTGGGTGCTCAGTACTCAGGGTGCTCGGTGCTCAGTACTCAGGGTGCTGGGTGCTCAGTGCTCAGGGTGCTGTGTGCTCAGTACTCAGGGTGCTGGGTGCTCGGTGCTCAGTATGCTGGGTGCTCAGTACTCAGGGTGCTGGCTGCTCAGTACTCAGGGTGCTCGGTGCTCAGTACTCAGGGTGCTGGCTGCTCAGTGCTCGGGGTGCTCAGTGCTTGGGGTCCTGGGTGCTCAGTACTCTGGGTGCTCAGTGCTTGGGGTGTTGGGTGCTTAGTACTCAGGGTGCTGGGTGCTCAGTGCTCAGGGTGCTGGGTGTTCAGTACTCAGGGGGGTGGGTGCTCAGTACTCAGGGTGCTGGGTGCTCAGTGCTCGGGGTGCTGGGTGCTCAGTACTCGGGGTGCTCAGTGCTCAGTACTCAGGGTGCTGGGTGCTCAGTGCTCAGGGTGCTGGGTGCTCAGCGCTCGGGGTGCTGGCTGCTCGGTTCTCAGGTTGCTGGGTGCTCAGTACTCGGGGTGCTGGGTGCTCAGTACTCAGGGTGCTGGGTGCTCAGTGCTCAGGGTGCTGGGTGCTCAGTACTCAGGGTGCTGGGTGCTCATTGCTGGGGGTGCTCAGTGCTTGGGGTGCTGGGTGCTCAGTGCTCAGGGTGCTCAGTGCTTGGGGTGTTGGGTGCTCAGTGCTCAGTACTCAGGGTGCTCGGTGCTCAGTGCTCAGGGTGCTCAGTGCTCAGTACTCAGGGTGCTCAGGGCTCAGTGCTCTGGGTGCTGGGTGCTCAGTGCTCAGGGTGCTGGGTGCTCAGTGCTCAGGGTGCTGGGTGCTCAGTCCTCAGGGTGCTCAGTGCTCAGGGTGCTGGATGCTCAGTGCTCGGGGTGCTGGGTACTCAGTGCTCAGTACACAGGGTGCTGGGTGCTCAGTGCTCGGGGTGCTGGGTGCTCAGTGCTCAGTACTCAGGGTGCTGGGTGCTCAGTGCTCGGGGTGCTGGATGCTCAGTACTCAGGGTGCTGGGTGCTCAGTGCTCTGGGTGCTGGGTGCTCAGTACTCAGGGTGCTGGGTGCTCAGTACGCAGTATGCTGGGTGCTCAGTGCTCAGGGTGCTGGGTGCTCAGTGCTCGGGGTGCTCGGTGCTCAGTACTCAGGGTGCTGGGTGCTCAGTGCTCAGGGTGCTATGTGCTCAGTACTCAGGGTGCTGGGTGCTCGGTGCTCAGTATGCTGGGTGCTCAGTACACAGGGTGCTGGCTGCTCAGTACTCAGCGTGCTCGGTGCTCAGTACTCAGGGTGCTGGCTGCTCAGTGCTCGGGGTGCTCAGTGCTTGGGGTGCTGGGTGCTCAGTACTCTGGGTGCTCAGTGCTTGGGGTGTTGGGTGCTTAGTACTCAGGGTGCTGGGTGCTCAGTGCTCAGGGTGCTGGGTGCTCAGTACTCAGGGGGCTGGGTGCTCAGTACTCAGGGATCTGGGTGCTCAGTGCTCGGGGTGCTGGGTGCTCAGTACTCGGGGTGCTCAGTGCTCAGTACTCAGGGTGCTGGGTGCTCAGTGCTCAGGGTGCTGGGTGCTCAGCGCTCGGGGTGCTGGCTGCTCGGTTCTCAGGTTGCTGGGTGCTCAGTACTCGGGGTGCTGGGTGCTCAGTACTCAGGGTGCTGGGTGCTCATTGCTGGGGGTGCTGGGTGCTCAGTACTCAGGGTGCTGGGTGCTCATTGCTGGGGGTGCTGGGTGCTCAGTGCTCAGGTTGCTGGGTGCTCAGTACTCGGGGTGCTCGGTGCTCAGTACTCAGGGTGCTGGGTGCTCATTGCTCGGGGTGCTGGGTGCTCAGTGCTCAGGGTGCTGGGTGCCACATGCTCGGGGTGCTGGGTGCTCAGTACTCGGGGTGCTGGGTGCTCAGTGCTCAGGGTGCTGGGTCGCAGTGCTCGGGGTACTGGGTACTCAGTGCTCAGTACACAGGGTGCTGGGTGCTCAGTGCTCGGGGTGCTGTGTGCTCAGTGCTCAGTACTCAGGGTGCTGGGTGCTCAGTGCTCGGGGTGCTGGGTGCTCAGTACTCAGGGAGCTGGGTGCTCAGTACTCAGGGTGCTGGGTGCTCATTGCTGGGGGTGCTGGGTGCTCAGTGCTCAGGTTGCTGGGTGCTCAGTACTCGGGGTGCTCGGTGCTCAGTACTCAGGGTGCTGGGTGCTCATTGCTCGGGGTGCTGGGTGCTCAGTGCTCAGGGTGCTGGGTGCCCCATGCTCGGGGTGCTGGGTGCTCAGTACTCGGGGTGCTGGGTGCTCAGTGCTCAGGGTGCTGGGTCGCAGTGCTCGGGGTACTGGGTACTCAGAGCTCAGTACACAGGGTGCTGGGTGCTCAGTGCTCGGGGTGCTGGCTGCTCAGTACTCAGGTTGCTCGGTGCTTAGTACTCAGGGTGCTGGGTGCTCAGAGCTCGGGGTGCTGGGTGCTCACTACTCAGGGTGCTGGGTGCTCAGTACTCAGGGTGCTCAGTGCTTGGGGTGCTGGGTGCTCAGTGCTCAGGGTGCTCAGTGCTTGGGGTGTTGGGTGCTCAGTGCTCAGTACTCAGGGTGCTCGGTGCTCAGTGCTCAGGGTGCTCAGTGCTGAGTACTCAGGGTGCTCAGTGCTCAGTGCTCTGGGTGCTGGGTGCTCAGTGCTCGGGGTACTGGGTGCTCAGTACTCAGGGTCCTGGGTGCTCAGTACTCAGGGTGCTCAGTGCTCAGGGTGCTGGGTGCTCAGTGCTCGGGGTGCTGGGTACTCAGTGCTCAGTACACAGGGTGCTGGGTGCTCAGTGCTCGGGGTGCTGGGTGCTCAGTGCTCAGTACTCAGGGTGCTGGGTGCTCAGTGCTCGGGGTGCTGGATGCTCAGTACTCAGGGTGCTGGGTGCTCAGTGCTCAGGGTGCTGGGTGCTCAGTGCTCAGGGTGCTGGGTGCTCAGTACTCAGTATGCTGGGTGCTCAGTGCTCAGGTTGCTGGGTGCTCAGTGCTCGGGGTGCTGGGTGCTCAGTACTCAGGGTGCTCGGTGCTCAGTACTCAGGGTGCTGGGTGCTCAGTGCTCATGGTGCTGTGTGCTCAGTACTCAGGGTGCTGGGTGCTCGGTGATCAGTATGCTGGGTGCTCAGTTCTCAGGGTGCTGGCTGCTCAGTACTCAGGGTGCTCGGTGCTCAGTACTCAGGGTACTGGCTGCTCAGTGCTCGGGGTGCTCAGTGCTTGGGGTGCTGTGTGCTCAGTACTCAGGGTGCTCAGTGCTTGGGGTGTTGGGTGCTTAGTACTCAGGGTGCTGGGTGCTCAGTGCTCAGGGTGCTGGGTGCTCAGTACTCAGGGTGCTGGGTGCTCAGTACTCAGGGTGCTGGGTGCTCAGTGCTCGGGGTGCTGGGTGCTCAGTACTCGGGGTGCTCAGTGCTCAGTACTCAGGGTGCTGGGTGCTCAGTGCTCAGGGTGCTGGGTGCTCAGCGCTCGGGGTGCTGGCTGCTCGGTTCTCAGGTTGCTGGGTGCTCAGTACTCGGGGTGCTGGGTGCTCAGTACTCAGGGTGCTGGGTGCTCATTGCTGGGGGTGCTGGGTGCTCAGTACTCAGGGTGCTGGGTGCTCATTGCTGGGGGTGCTGGGTGCTCAGTGCTCAGGTTGCTGGGTGCTCAGTACTCGGGGTGCTCGGTGCTCAGTACTCAGGGTGCTGGGTGCTCATTGCTCGGGGTGCTGGGTGCTCAGTGCTCAGGGTGCTGGGTGCCACATGCTCGGGGTGCTGGGTGCTCAGTACTCGGGGTGCTGGGTGCTCAGTGCTCAGGGTGCTGGGTCGCAGTGCTCGGGGTACTGGGTACTCAGTGCTCAGTACACAGGGTGCTGGGTGCTCAGTGCTCGGGGTGCTGTGTGCTCAGTGCTCAGTACTCAGGGTGCTGGGTGCTCAGTGCTCGGGGTGCTGGGTGCTCAGTACTCAGGGAGCTGGGTGCTCAGTACTCAGGGTGCTGGGTGCTCATTGCTGGGGGTGCTGGGTGCTCAGTGCTCAGGTTGCTGGGTGCTCAGTACTCGGGGTGCTCGGTGCTCAGTACTCAGGGTGCTGGGTGCTCATTGCTCGGGGTGCTGGGTGCTCAGTGCTCAGGGTGCTGGGTGCCCCATGCTCGGGGTGCTGGGTGCTCAGTACTCGGGGTGCTGGGTGCTCAGTGCTCAGGGTGCTGGGTCGCAGTGCTCGGGGTACTGGGTACTCAGAGCTCAGTACACAGGGTGCTGGGTGCTCAGTGCTCGGGGTGCTGGCTGCTCAGTACTCAGGTTGCTCGGTGCTTAGTACTCAGGGTGCTGGGTGCTCAGAGCTCGGGGTGCTGGGTGCTCACTACTCAGGGTGCTGGGTGCTCAGTACTCAGGGTGCTCAGTGCTTGGGGTGCTGGGTGCTCAGTGCTCAGGGTGCTCAGTGCTTGGGGTGTTGGGTGCTCAGTGCTCAGTACACAGGGTGCTGGGTGCTCAGTGCTCGGGGTGCTGGGTGCTCAGTGCTCAGTACTCAGGGTGCTGGGTGCTCAGTGCTCGGGGTGCTGGATGCTCAGTACTCAGGGTGCTGGGTGCTCAGTGCTCAGGGTGCTGGGTGCTCAGTGCTCAGGGTGCTGGGTGCTCAGTACTCAGTATGCTGGGTGCTCAGTGCTCAGGGTGCTGGGTGCTCAGTGCTCGGGGTGCTGGGTGCTCAGTACTCAGGGTGCTCGGTGCTCAGTACTCAGGGTGCTGGGTGCTCAGTGCTCATGGTGCTGTGTGCTCAGTACTCAGGGTGCTGGGTGCTCGGTGCTCAGTATGCTGGGTGCTCAGTTCTCAGGGTGCTGGCTGCTCAGTACTCAGGGTGCTCGGTGCTCAGTACTCAGGGTACTGGCTGCTCAGTGCTCGGGGTGCTCAGTGCTTGGGGTGCTGTGTGCTCAGTACTCAGGGTGCTCAGTGCTTGGGGTGTTGGGTGCTTAGTACTCAGGGTGCTGGGTGCTCAGTGCTCAGGGTGCTGGGTGCTCAGTACTCAGGGTGCTGGGTGCTCAGTACTCAGGGTGCTGGGTGCTCAGTGCTCGGGGTGCTGGGTGCTCAGTACTCAGGGTGCTCAGTGCTCAGTACTCAGGGTGCTGGGTGCTCAGTGCTCAGGGTGCTGGGTGCTCAGCGCTCGGGGTGCTGGCTGCTCGGTTCTCAGGTTGCTGGGTGCTCAGTACTCGGGGTGCTGGGTGCTCAGTACTCAGGGTGCTGGGTGCTCATTGCTGGGGGTGCTGGGTGCTCAGTACTCAGGGTGCTGGGTGCTCATTGCTGGGGGTGCTGGCTGCTCGGTTCTCAGGTTGCTGCGTGCTCAGTACTCGGGGTGCTGGGTGCTCAGTACTCAGGGTGCTGGGTGCTCATTGCTGGGGGTGCTGGGTGCTCAGTGCTCAGGTTGCTGGGTGCTCAGTACTCGGGGTGCTCGGTGCTCAGTACTCAGGGTGCTGGGTGCTCATTGCTCGGGGTGCTGGGTGCTCAGTGCTCAGGGTGCTGGGTGCCCCATGCTCGGGGTACTGGGTGCTCAGTACTCGGGGTGCTGGGTGCTCAGTGCTCAGGGTGCTGGGTCGCAGTGCTCGGGGTACTGGGTACTCAGTGCTCAGTACACAGGGTGCTGGGTGCTCAGTGCTCGGGGTGCTGTGTGCTCAGTGCTCAGTACTCAGGGTGCTGGGTGCTCAGTGCTCTGGGTGCTGGGTGCTCAGTACTCAGGGAGCTGGGTGCTCAGTACTCAGGGTGCTGGGTGCTCATTACTCAGGGTGCTGGGTGCTCAGTACTCAGGGTGCTCAGTGCTTGGGGTGCTGGGTGCTCAGTGCTCAGGGTGCTCAGTGCTTGGGGTGTTGGGTGCTCAGTGCTCAGTACTCAGGGTGCTCGGTGCTCAGTGCTCAGGGTGCTCAGTGCTCAGTACTCAGGGTGCTCAGTGCTCAGTGCTCTGGGTGCTGGGTGCTCAGTGCTCGGGGTACTGGGTGTTCAGTGCTCAGGGTGCTGGTTGCTCAGTACTCAGGGTGCTCAGTGCTCAGGGTGCTGGGTGCTCAGTGCTCGGGGTGCTGGGTACTCAGTGCTCAGTACACAGGGTGCTGGGTGCTCTGTGCTCGGGGTGCTGGGTGCTCAGTGCTCAGTACTCAGGGTGCTGGGTGCTCAGTGCTCGGGGTGCTGGATGCTCAGTACTCAGGGTGCTGGGTGCTCAGTGCTCGGGGTGCTGACTGCTCAGTACTCAGGGTGCTGGGTGCTCAGTACGCAGTATGCTGGGTGCTCAGTGCTCAGGGTGCTGGGTGCTCAGTGCTCGGGGTGCTGGGTGCTCAGTACTCAGGGTGCTCGGTGCTCAGTACTCAGGGTGCTGGGTGCTCAGTGCTCAGGGTGCTGTGTGCTCAGTACTCAGGGTGCTGGGTGCTCGGTGCTCAGTATGCTGGGTGCTCAGTACTCAGGGTGCTGGCTGCTCAGTACTCAGGGTGCTCGGTGCTCAGTACTCAGGGTGCTGGCTGCTCAGTGCTCGGGGTGCTCAGTGCTTGGTGTGCAGGGTGCTCAGTACTCTGGGTGCTCAGTGCTTGGGGTGTTGGGTCCTTAGTACTCAGGGTGCTGGGTGCTCAGTGCTCAGGGTGCTGGGTGCTCAGTACTCAGGGGGGTGTGTGCTCAGTACTCATGGTGCTGGGTGCTCAGTGCTCGGGGTGCTGGGTGCTCAGTACTCGGGGTGCTCAGTGCTCAGTACTCAGGGTGCTGGGTGCTCAGTGCTCAGGGTGCTGGGTGCTCAGCGCTCGGGGTGCTGGCTGCTCGGTTCTCAGGTTGCTGGGTGCTCAGTACTCGGGGTGCTGGGTGCTCAGTACTCAGGGTGCTGGGTGCTCATTGCTGGGGGTGCTGGGTGCTCAGTACTCAGGGTGCTGGGTGCTCATTGCTGGGGGTGCTGGGTGCTCAGTGCTCAGGTTGCTGGGTGCTCAGTACTCGGGGTGCTCGGTGCTCAGTACTCAGGGTGCTGGGTGCTCATTGCTCGGGGTGCTGGGTGCTCAGTGCTCAGGGTGCTGGGTGCCACATGCTCGGGGTGCTGGGTGCTTAGTACTCGGGGTGCTGGGTGCTCAGTGCTCAGGGTGCTGGGTCGCAGTGCTCGGGGTACTGGGTACTCAGTGCTCAGTACACAGGGTGCTGGGTGCTCAGTGCTCGGGGTGCTGTGTGCTCAGTGCTCAGTACTCAGGGTGCTGGGTGCTCAGTGCTCGGGGTGCTGGGTGCTCAGTACTCAGGGAGCTGGGTGCTCAGTACTCAGGGTGCTGGGTGCTCATTGCTGGGGGTGCTGGGTGCTCAGTGCTCAGGTTGCTGGGTGCTCAGTACTCGGGGTGCTCGGTGCTCAGTACTCAGGGTGCTGGGTGCTCATTGCTCGGGGTGCTGGGTGCTCAGTGCTCAGGGTGCTGGGTGCCCCATGCTCGGGGTGCTGGGTGCTCAGTACTCGGGGTGCTGGGTGCTCAGTGCTCAGGGTGCTGGGTCGCAGTGCTCGGGGTACTGGGTACTCAGAGCTCAGTACACAGGGTGCTGGGTGCTCAGTGCTCGGGGTGCTGGCTGCTCAGTACTCAGGTTGCTCGGTGCTTAGTACTCAGGGTGCTGGGTGCTCAGAGCTCGGGGTGCTGGGTGCTCACTACTCAGGGTGCTGGGTGCTCAGTACTCAGGGTGCTCAGTGCTTGGGGTGCTGGGTGCTCAGTGCTCAGGGTGCTCAGTGCTTGGGGTGTTGGGTGCTCAGTGCTCAGTACACAGGGTGCTGGGTGCTCAGTGCTCGGGGTGCTGGGTGCTCAGTGCTCAGTACTCAGGGTGCTGGGTGCTCAGTGCTCGGGGTGCTGGATGCTCAGTACTCAGGGTGCTGGGTGCTCAGTGCTCAGGGTGCTGGGTGCTCAGTGCTCAGGGTGCTGGGTGCTCAGTACTCAGTATGCTGGGTGCTCAGTGCTCAGGGTGCTGGGTGCTCAGTGCTCGGGGTGCTGGGTGCTCAGTACTCAGGGTGCTCGGTGCTCAGTACTCAGGGTGCTGGGTGCTCAGTGCTCATGGTGCTGTGTGCTCAGTACTCAGGGTGCTGGGTGCTCGGTGCTCAGTATGCTGGGTGCTCAGTTCTCAGGGTGCTGGCTGCTCAGTACTCAGGGTGCTCGGTGCTCAGTACTCAGGGTACTGGCTGCTCAGTGCTCGGGGTGCTCAGTGCTTGGGGTGCTGTGTGCTCAGTACTCAGGGTGCTCAGTGCTTGGGGTGTTGGGTGCTTAGTACTCAGGGTGCTGGGTGCTCAGTGCTCAGGGTGCTGGGTGCTCAGTACTCAGGGTGCTGGGTGCTCAGTACTCAGGGTGCTGGGTGCTCAGTGCTCGGGGTGCTGGGTGCTCAGTACTCAGGGTGCTCAGTGCTCAGTACTCAGGGTGCTGGGTGCTCAGTGCTCAGGGTGCTGGGTGCTCAGCGCTCGGGGTGCTGGCTGCTCGGTTCTCAGGTTGCTGGGTGCTCAGTACTCGGGGTGCTGGGTGCTCAGTACTCAGGGTGCTGGGTGCTCATTGCTGGGGGTGCTGGGTGCTCAGTACTCAGGGTGCTGGGTGCTCATTGCTGGGGGTGCTGGCTGCTCGGTTCTCAGGTTGCTGCGTGCTCAGTACTCGGGGTGCTGGGTGCTCAGTACTCAGGGTGCTGGGTGCTCATTGCTGGGGGTGCTGGGTGCTCAGTGCTCAGGTTGCTGGGTGCTCAGTACTCGGGGTGCTCGGTGCTCAGTACTCAGGGTGCTGGGTGCTCATTGCTCGGGGTGCTGGGTGCTCAGTGCTCAGGGTGCTGGGTGCCCCATGCTCGGGGTACTGGGTGCTCAGTACTCGGGGTGCTGGGTGCTCAGTGCTCAGGGTGCTGGGTCGCAGTGCTCGGGGTACTGGGTACTCAGTGCTCAGTACACAGGGTGCTGGGTGCTCAGTGCTCGGGGTGCTGTGTGCTCAGTGCTCAGTACTCAGGGTGCTGGGTGCTCAGTGCTCAGGTTGCTGGGTGCTCAGTACTCGGGGTGCTCGGTGCTCAGTCCTCAGGGTGCTGGGTGCTCATTGCTCGGGGTGCTGGGTGCTCAGTGCTCAGGGTGCTGGGTGCCCCAAGCTCGGGGTGCTGGGTGCTCAGTACTCGGGGTGCTGGGTGCTCAGTGCTCAGGGTGCTGGGTCGCAGTGCTCGGGGTACTGGGTACTCAGTGCTCAGTACACAGGGTGCTGAGTGCTCAGTGCTCGGGGTGCTGTGTGCTCAGTGCTCAGTACTCAGGGTGCTGGGTGCTCAGTGCTCGGGGTGCTGGGTGCTCAGTACTCAGGGAGCTGAGTGCTCAGTACTCAGGGTGCTGGGTGCTCATTACTCAGGGTGCTGGGTGCTCAGTACTCAGGGTGCTCAGTGCTTGGGGTGCTGGGTGCTCAGTGCTCACGGTGCTCAGTGCTTGGGGTGTTGGGTGCTCAGTGCTCAGTACTCAGGGTGCTCGGTGCTCAGTGCTCAGGGTGCTCAGTGCTCAGTACTCAGGGTGCTCAGTGCTCAGTGCTCTGGGTGCTGGGTGCTCAGTGCTCGGGGTGCTGGGTGTTCAGTGCTCAGGGTGCTGGGTGCTCAGTACTCAGGGTGCTCAGTGCTCAGGGTGCTGGGTGCTCAGTGCTCGGGGTGCTGGGTACTCAGTGCTCAGTACACAGGGTGCTGGGTGCTCTGTGCTCGGGGTGCTGGGTGCTCAGTGCTCAGTACTCAGGGTGATGGGTGCTCAGTGCTCGGGGTGCTGGATGCTCAATACTCAGGGTGCTGGGTGCTCAGTGCTCGGGGTGCTGGGTGCTCAGTAATCAGGGTGCTGGGTGCTCAGTACGCAGTATGCTGGGTGCTCAGTGCTCAGGGTGCTGTGTGCTCAGTGCTTGGGGTGCTGGGTGCTCAGTACTCAGGGTGCTCGGTGCTCAGTACTCAGGGTGCTGGGTGCTCAGTGCTCAGGGTGCTGTGTGCTCAGTACTCAGGGTGCTGGGTGCTCGGTGCTCAGTATGCTGGGTGCTCAGTACTCAGGGTGCTGGCTGCTCAGTACTCAGGGTGCTCGGTGCTCAGTACTCAGGGTGCTGGCTGCACAGTGCTCGGGGTGCTCAGTGCTTGGGGTCCTGGGTGCTCAGTACTCTGGGTGCTCAGTGCTTGGGGTGTTGGGTGCTTAGTACTCAGGGTGCTGGGTGCTCAGTGCTCAGGGTGCTGGGTGTTCAGTACTCAGGGGGGTGGGTGCTCAGTACTCAGGGTGCTGGGTGCTCAGTGCTCGGGGTGCTGGGTGCTCAGTACTCGGGGTGCTCAGTGCTCAGTACTCAGGGTGCTGGGTGCTCAGTGCTCAGGGTGCTGGGTGCTCAGCGCTCGGGGTGCTGGCTGCTCGGTACTCAGGTTGCTGGGTGCTCAGTACTCGGGGTGCTGGGTGCTCAATTCTCAGGGTGCTGGGTGCTCAGTGCTCAGGGTGCTGGGTGCTCAGTACTCAGGGTGCTGGGTGCTCATTGCTGGTTGTGCTGGCTGCTCGGTTCTCAGGTTGCTGGGTGCTCAGTACTCGGGGTGCTGGGTGCTCAGTACTCAGGGTGCTGGGTGCTCATTGCTGGGGGTGCTGGGTGCTCAGTGCTCAGGTTGCTGGGTGCTCAGTACTCGGGGTACTCGGTGCTCAGTACTCAGGGTGCTGGGTGCTCATTGCTCGGGGTGCTGGGTGCTCAGTGCTCAGGGTGCTGGGTGCCCCATGCTCGGGGTGCTGGGTGCTCAGTACTCGGGGTGCTGGGTGCTCAGTGCTCAGGGTGCTGGGTCGCAGTGCTCGGGGAACTGGGTACTCAGTGCTCAGTACACAGGGTGCTGGGTGCTCAGTGCTCGGGGTGCTGTGTGCTCAGTGCTCAGTACTCAGGGTGCTGGGTGCTCAGTGCTCGGGGTGCTGGGTGCTCAGTACTCAGGGAGCTGGGTGCTCAGTACTCAGGGTGCTGGGTGCTCATTACTCAGGGTGCTGGGTGCTCAGTACTCAGGGTGCTCAGTGCTTGGGGTGCTGGGTGCTCAGTGCTCAGGGTGCTCAGTGCTTGGGGTGTTGGGTGCTCAGTGCTCAGTACTCAGGGTGCTCGGTGCTCAGTGCTCAGGGTGCTCAGTGCTCAGTACTCAGGGTGCTCAGGGCTCAGTGCTCTGGGTGCTGGGTGCTCAGTGCTCAGGGTGCTGGGTGCTCAGTGCTCAGGGTGCTGGGTGCTCAGTCCTCAGGGTGCTCAGTGCTCAGGGTGCTGGATGCTCAGTGCTCGGGGTGCTGGGTACTCAGTGCTCAGTACACAGGGTGCTGGGTGCTCAGTGCTCGGGGTGCTGGGTGCTCAGTGCTCAGTACTCAGGGTGCTGGGTGCTCAGTGCTCGGGGTGCTGGATGCTCAGTACTCAGGGTGCTGGGGGCTCAGTGCTCTGGGTGCTGGGTGCTCAGTACTCAGGGTGCTGGGTGCTCAGTACGCAGTATGCTGGGTGCTCAGTGCTCAGGGTGCTGGGTGCTCAGTGCTCGGGGTGCTCGGTGCTCAGTACTCAGGGTGCTGGGTGCTCAGTGCTCAGGGTGCTATGTGCTCCGTACTCAGGGTGCTGGGTGCTCGGTGCTCAGTATGCTGGGTGCTCAGTACACAGGGTGCTGGCTGCTCAGTACTCAGCGTGCTCGGTGCTCAGTACTCAGGGTGCTGGCTGCTCAGTGCTCGGGGTGCTCAGTGCTTGGGGTGCTGGGTGCTCAGTACTCTGGGTGCTCAGTGCTTGGGGTGTTGGGTGCTTAGTACTCAGGGTGCTGGGTGCTCAGTGCTCAGGGTGCTGGGTGCTCAGTACTCAGGGGGCTGGGTGCTCAGTACTCAGGGTGCTGGGTGCTCAGTGCTCGGGGTGCTGGGTGCTCAGTACTCGGGGTGCTCAGTGCTCAGTACTCAGGGTGCTGGGTGCTCAGTGCTCAGGGTGCTGGGTGCTCAGCGCTCGGGGTGCTGGCTGCTCGGTTCTCAGGTTGCTGGGTGCTCAGTACTCGGGGTGCTGGGTGCTCAGTACTCAGGGTGCTGGGTGCTCATTGCTGGGGGTGCTGGGTGCTCAGTACTCAGGGTGCTGGGTGCTCATTGCTGGGGGTGCTGGGTGCTCAGTGCTCAGGTTGCTGGGTGCTCAGTACTCGGGGTGCTCGGTGCTCAGTACTCAGGGTGCTGGGTGCTCATTGCTCGGGGTGCTGGGTGCTCAGTGCTCAGGGTGCTGGGTGCCACATGCTCGGGGTGCTGGGTGCTCAGTACTCGGGGTGCTGGGTGCTCAGTGCTCAGGGTGCTGGGTCGCAGTGCTCGGGGTACTGGGTACTCAGTGCTCAGTACACAGGGTGCTGGGTGCTCAGTGCTCGGGGTGCTGTGTGCTCAGTGCTCAGTACTCAGGGTGCTGGGTGCTCAGTGCTCGGGGTGCTGGGTGCTCAGTACTCAGGGAGCTGGGTGCTCAGTACTCAGGGTGCTGGGTGCTCATTGCTGGGGGTGCTGGGTGCTCAGTGCTCAGGTTGCTGGGTGCTCAGTACTCGGGGTGCTCGGTGCTCAGTACTCAGGGTGCTGGGTGCTCATTGCTCGGGGTGCTGGGTGCTCAGTGCTCAGGGTGCTGGGTGCCCCATGCTCGGGGTGCTGGGTGCTCAGTACTCGGGGTGCTGGGTGCTCAGTGCTCAGGGTGCTGGGTCGCAGTGCTCGGGGTACTGGGTACTCAGAGCTCAGTACACAGGGTGCTGGGTGCTCAGTGCTCGGGGTGCTGGCTGCTCAGTACTCAGGTTGCTCGGTGCTTAGTACTCAGGGTGCTGGGTGCTCAGAGCTCGGGGTGCTGGGTGCTCACTACTCAGGGTGCTGGGTGCTCAGTACTCAGGGTGCTCAGTGCTTGGGGTGCTGGGTGCTCAGTGCTCAGGGTGCTCAGTGCTTGGGGTGTTGGGTGCTCAGTGCTCAGTACTCAGGGTGCTCGGTGCTCAGTGCTCAGGGTGCTCAGTGCTCAGTACTCAGGGTGCTCAGTGCTCAGTGCTCTGGGTGCTGGGTGCTCAGTGCTCGGGGTGCTGGGTGCTCAGTACTCAGGGTCCTGGGTGCTCAGTACTCAGGGTGCTCAGTGCTCAGGGTGCTGGGTGCTCAGTGCTCGGGGTGCTGGGTACTCAGTGCTCAGTACACAGGGTGGTGGGTGCTCAGTGCTCGGGGTGCTGGGTGCTCAGTGCTCAGTACTCAGGGTGCTGGGTGCTCAGTGCTCGGGGTGCTGGATGCTCAGTACTCAGTATGCTGGGTGCTCAGTGCTCAGGGTGCTGGGTGCTCAGTACTCAGGGTGCTCGGTGCTCAGTACTCAGGGTACTGGCTGCTCAGTGCTCGGGGTGCTCAGTGCTTGGGGTGCTGTGTGCTCAGTACTCAGGGTGCTCAGTGCTTGGGGTGTTGGGTGCTTAGTACTCAGGGTGCTGGGTGCTCAGTACTCAGGGTGCTCGGTGCTCAGTACTCAGGGTACTGGCTGCTCAGTGCTCGGGTTGCTCAGTGCTTGGGGTGCTGGGTGCTCAGTGCTCAGTACTCAGGGTGCTGGGTGCTCATTGCTGGGGGTGCTGGGTGCTCAGTACTCAGGGTGCTGGGTGCTCATTGCTGGGGGTGCTGGCTGCTCGGTTCTCAGGTTGCTGCGTGCTCAGTACTCGGGGTGCTGGGTGCTCAGTACTCAGGGTGCTGGGTGCTCATTGCTGGGGGTGCTGGGTGCTCAGTGCTCAGGTTGCTGGGTGCTCAGTACTCGGGGTGCTCGGTGCTCAGTACTCAGGGTGCTGGGTGCTCATTGCTCGGGGTGCTGGGTGCTCAGTGCTCCGGGTGCTGGGTGCCCCATGCTCGGGGTACTGGGTGCTCAGTACTCGGGGTGCTGGGTGCTCAGTGCTCAGGGTGCTGGGTCGCAGTGCTCGGGGTACTGGGTACTCAGTGCTCAGTACACAGGGTGCTGGGTGCTCAGTGCTCGGGGTGCTGTGTGCTCAGTGCTCAGTACTCAGGGTGCTGGGTGCTCAGTGCTCTGGGTGCTGGGTGCTCAGTACTCAGGGAGCTGGGTGCTCAGTACTCAGGGTGCTGGGTGCTCATTACTCAGGGTGCTGGGTGCTCAGTACTCAGGGTGCTCAGTGCTTGGGGTGCTGGGTGCTCAGTGCTCAGGGTGCTCAGTGCTTGGGGTGTTGGGTGCTCAGTGCTCAGTACTCAGGGTGCTCGGTGCTCAGTGCTCAGGGTGCTCAGTGCTCAGTACTCAGGGTGCTCAGTGCTCAGTGCTCTGGGTGCTGGGTGCTCAGTGCTCGGGGTACTGGGTGTTCAGTGCTCAGGGTGCTGGTTGCTCAGTACTCAGGGTGCTCAGTGCTCAGGGTGCTGGGTGCTCAGTGCTCGGGGTGCTGGGTACTCAGTGCTCAGTACACAGGGTGCTGGGTGCTCTGTGCTCGGGGTGCTGGGTGCTCAGTGCTCAGTACTCAGGGTGCTGGGTGCTCAGTGCTCGGGGTGCTGGATGCTCAGTACTCAGGGTGCTGGGTGCTCAGTGCTCGGGGTGCTGGGTGCTCAGTACTCAGGGTGCTGGGTGCTCAGTACGCAGTATGCTGGGTGCTCAGTGCTCAGGGTGCTGGGTGCTCAGTGCTCGGGGTGCTGGGTGCTCAGTACTCAGGGTGCTCGGTGCTCAGTACTCAGGGTGCTGGGTGCTCAGTGCTCAGGGTGCTGTGTGCTCAGTACTCAGGGTGCTGGGTGCTCGGTGCTCAGTATGCTGGGTGCTCAGTACTCAGGGTGCTGGCTGTTCAGTACTCAGGGTGCTCGGTGCTCAGTACTCAGGGTGCTGGCTGCTCAGTGCTCGGGGTGCTCAGTGCTTGGTGTGCAGGGTGCTCAGTACTCTGGGTGCTAAGTGCTTGGGGTGTTGGGTCCTTAGTACTCAGGGTGCTGGGTGCTCAGTGCTCAGGGTGCTGGGTGCTCAGTACTCAGGGGGGTGGGTGCTCAGTACTCAGGGTGCTGGGTGCTCAGTGCTCGGGGTGCTGGGTGCTCAGTACTCGGGGTGCTCAGTGCTCAGTACTCAGGGTGCTGGGTGCTCAGTGCTCAGGGTGCTGGGTGCTCAGCGCTCGGGGTGCTGGCTGCTCGGTTCTCAGGTTGCTGGGTGCTCAGTCCTCGGGGTGCTGGGTGCTCAGTACTCAGGGTGCTGGGTGCTCATTGCTGGGGGTGCTGGGTGCTCAGTGCTCAGGTTGCTGGGTGCTCAGTACTCGGGGTGCTCGGTGCTCAGTCCTCAGGGTGCTGGGTGCTCATTGCTCGGGGTGCTGGGTGCTCAGTGCTCAGGGTGCTGGGTGCCCCAAGCTCGGTGTGCTGGGTGCTCAGTACTCGGGGTGCTGGGTGCTCAGTGCTCAGGGTGCTGGGTCGCAGTGCTCGGGGTACTGGGTACTCAGTGCTCAGTACACAGGGTGCTGAGTGCTCAGTGCTCGGGGTGCTGTGTGCTCAGTGCTCAGTACTCAGGGTGCTGGGTGCTCAGTGCTCGGGGTGCTGGGTGCTCAGTACTCAGGGAGCTGGGTGCTCAGTACTCAGGGTGCTGGGTGCTCATTACTCAGGGTGCTGGTTGCTCAGTACTCAGGGTGCTCAGTGCTTGGGGTGCTGGGTGCTCAGTGCTCAGGGTGCTCAGTGCTTGGGGTGTTGGGTGCTCAGTGCTCAGTACTCAGGGTGCTCGGTGCTCAGTGCTCTGGGTGCTGGGTGCTCAGTTCTCGGGGTGCTGGGTGCTCAGTGCTCAGGGTGCTGGGTGCTCAGTACTCAGGGTGCTCAGTGCTCAGGGTGCTGGGTGCTCAGTGCTCGGGGTGCTGGGTACTCAGTGCTCAGTACACAGGGTGCTGTGTGCTCAGTGCTCGGGGTGCTGGGTGCTCAGTGCTCAGTACTCAGGGTGCTGGGTGCACAGTGCTCGGGGTGCTGGGTACTCAGTGCTCAGTACACAGGGTGCTGTGTGCTCAGTGCTCGGGGTGCTGGGTGCTCAGTGCTCAGTACTCAGGGTGCTGGGTGCTCAGTGCTCAGGGTGCTGGGTGCTCAGTACTCAGGGTGCTGGGTGCTCAGTACGCAGTATGCTGGGTGCTCAGTGCTCAGGGTGCTGGGTGCTCAGTGCTCGGGGTGCTGGGTGCTCAGTACTCAGGGTGCTCGGTGCTCAGTACTCAGGGTGCTGGGTGCTCAGTGCTCAGGGTGCTGTGTGCTCAGTACTCAGGGTGCTGGGTGCTCGGTGCTCAGTATGCTGGGTGCTCAGTACTCAGGTGTGCTGGCTGCTCAGTACTCAGGGTGATCGGTGCTCAGTACTTAGGGTGCTGGCTGCTCAGTGCTCGGGGTGCTCAGTGCTTGGGGTGCTGGGTGCTCAGTACTCAGGGTGCTCAGTGCTTGGGGTGTTGGGTGCTTAGTACTCAGGGTGCTGGGTGCTCAGTGCTCAGGGTGCTGGGTGCTCAGTACTCAGGGTGCTGGGTGCTCAGTACTCAGGGTGCTGGGTGCTCAGTGCTCGGGGTGCTGGGTGCTCAGTACTCGGGGTGCTCAGTGCTCAGTACTCAGGGTGCTGGGTGCTCAGTGCTCAGGGTGCTGGGTGCGCAGCGCTCGGGGTGCTGGCTGCTCGGTTCTCAGGTTGCTGGGTTCTCAGTACTCGGGGTGCTGGGTGCTCAGTACTCAGGGTGCTGGGTGCTCATTGCTGGGGGTGCTGGGTGCTCAGTACTCAGGATGCTGGTTGCTCATTGCTGGGGGTGCTGGCTGCTCGGTTCTCAGGTTCCTGGGTGCTCAGTACTCGGGGTGCTGGGTGCTCAGTACTCAGGGTGCTGGGTGCTCATTGCTGGGGGTGCTGGGTGCTCAGTGCTCAGGTTGCTGGGTGCTCAGTATTCGGGGTGCTGGGTGCTCAGTGCTCAGGGTGCTGGGTCGCAGTGCTCGGGGTACTGGGTACTCAGTGCTCAGTACACAGGGTGCTGGGTGTTCAGTGCTGGGGGTGCTGTGTGCTCAGTGCTCAGTACTCAGGGTGCTGGGTGCTCAGTGCTCTGGGTGCTAGGTGCTCAGTACTCAGGGTACTTGGTGCTCAGTACTCAGGGTGCTGGGTGATCAGTGCTCAGGGTGCTGGGTGCTCAGTACTCAGGGTGCTCGGTGCTCAGTACTCAGGGTGCTGGGTGCTCAGTGATCAGGGTGCTGGGTCCTCAGTTCTCTGGGTGCTGTGTGCTTAGTGCTCGGGGAGCTGGGTGCTCAGTACTCAGGATGCTGGGTGCTCAGTACTCGGGGTGCTGGGTGCTCAGTACTCAGGGAGCTGGGTGCTCAGTACTCAGGGTGCTGGGTGCTCAGGACTCAGGTGCTGGGTGCTCAGTGCTCAGGGTGCTGGGTGCTCAGTGCTCGGGGTGCTGGGTGCTCAGTGCTCAGTACTCAGGGTGCTGGGTGCTCAGTGCTCGGGGTGCTGGGTGCTCAGTGCTCAGTACTCAGGGTGCTGGGTGCTCAGTGCTCAGGGTGCTGGGTGCTCAGTGCTCAGGGTGCTGGGTGCTCAGTGCTCAGGGTGCTGGGTACTCAGTGCTCGGGGTGCTGGGTGCTCAGTACTCAGGGTGCTGGGTGCTCAGTACTCAGGGTGCTTGGTGCTCAGTGCTCGGGGTGCTGGGTGCTCAGTGCTCAGTGTGCTCGGTGCTCAGTACTCAGAGTGCTGGGTGCTCAGTGCTCGGGGTTTTCTGTACTCAGGGTGCTGTGTGTTCAGTGCTCAGGGTGCTGGGTGCTCAGTACTCAGGGTGCTCGGTGCTCGGGGTTCTGGGTGCTCAGTGCTCGGGGTGCTCAGTGCTCAGTACTCAGGGTGCTCGGTGCTTAGTACTCAGGGTGCTGGGTGCTCAGTACTCCGGGTGCTGGTTGCTCAGTGCTCAGGGTGCTCGGTGCTCAGTGCTCAAGGTGCTGGGTGCTCAGTACTCAGGGTGATCATTGCTCAGGGTGCTGGGTGCTCAGTACTCAGGGTGCTGGGTGCTCAGTATTCAGGGTACTCAGTGCTCAGTACTCAGGGTGCTCAGTGCTCAGTAAAAAGGTTGCTCAGTGCCCAGGGTGCTAGGTGCTCAGTACTCAGGGTGCTGGGTGCTCAGTGCTCAGGGTGCTGGGTGCTCAGTGCTCAGGGTGCTGGGTGCTCAGTGCTCAGGGTGCTGTTTGCTCGGTACACAGGATGCTCTGTGCTCGGGGTGCTGGGTGCTCAGTGCTCGTTGTGCTCGGTGCTCAGTACTCGGGGTGCTCAGTGCTCAGTACTCAGGGTGCTGGGTGCTCAGTGCTCAGGGTGCTTGGTGCTCAGTACTCAGGGTGCTGGGTGCTCGGTGCTCAGTACGCTGGGTGCTCAGTACTCAGGGTGCTGGGTGCTCAGTACTCAGGGTGCTGGGTGATCAGTACTCAGGGTGCTCGGTGCTCAGTACTCAGGGTGCTGGGTGCTCAGTGCTCGGGGTGCTGGGTGCTCAGTACTCAGGGTGCTGGGTGCTCAGTGCTCGGGGTGCTCGGTGCTCAGTACGCTGGGTGCTCAGTACTCAGGGTGATGGGTGCTCAGTACTCAGGGTGCTGGGTGCTCAGTACTCAGGGTCCTGGGTGCTTAGTACTCATGGTGCTGGGTGCTCAGTGCTCAGGGTGCTCGGTGCTCAGTGCTCAGGGTTCTGGGTGCTCAGTAATCAGGGTGCTCGGTGCTCAGTACTCAGGGTGCTCAGTGCTCAGTACTCAGGGTGCTCAGGCTCAGTGCTCAGGGTGCAGGGTGCTCAGTGCTCGGGGTGCTGGGTGCTCAGTGTTCGGGGTGCTGGGTGTCTCAGTGCTCAGGGTGCTGGGTGCTCAGTGCTCAGAGTGCTGGGTGCTCAGTACTCAGGGTGCTCGGTGCTCAGTACTCAGGGTGCTGGGTGCTCAGTGCTCAGGGTGCTCAGTGCTCAGTACTCAGCGTGCTGGGTGCTCAGTGCTCAGGGTGCTCGGTGCTCAGTACTCAGGGTGCTCAGTGCTCAGTACTCAGCGTGCTGGGTGCTCAGTGCTCAGGGTGCTGGTTGCTCAGTACTCAGGGTGCAGGGTGCTCAGTGCTCAGGGTGCTCAGAGCTCAGTACTCAGGGTGCTCGGTGCTCAGTGCTCAGGGTGCTCAGTGCTCAGTAATCAGGGTGCTCAGTGCTCAGTGCTCTGGGTGCTGGGTGCTCAGTGCTGGGGGTGCTGGGTGCTCAGTGCTCAGGGTGCTGGTTGCTCAGTACTCAGGGTGCTCAGTGCTCAGGGTGCTGGGTGCTCAGTCCTCGGGGTGCTGGGTACTCAGTGCTCAGTACACAGGGTGCTTGGTGCTCAGTGCTCGGGTTTCTGGGTGCTCAGTGCTCAGTACTCAGGGTGCTGGGTGCTCAGTGCTCGGGGTGCTGGATGCTCAGTACTCAGGGTGCTGGGTGCTCAGTGCTCAGGGTGCTGGGTGCTCATTACTCAGGGTGCTGGGTGCTCAGTGCTCGGGGTGCTGGGTGCTCAGCGCTCAGGGTGCTGGGTGCTCAGTAATCGGGGTGCTCAGTGCTCAGTACTCAGGGTGCTGGGTGCTCAGTGCTCAGCGTGCTGGGTGCTCAGTACTCAGTGCTCAGGATGCTGGGTGCTCAGTGCTCAGGGTTCTGGGTGCTCAGTGCTCAGGGTGCTCAGTGCTCAGTGCTCAGTGCTCAGGGTGCTGGGTGCTCAGTGCTCGGGGTGCTGGGTGCTCAGTGCTCGGGGTGCTGGCTGCTCAGTGCTCGGGGTGCTCGGTGCTCAGTGCTCGGGGTGCTGGGTGCTCAGTACTCGGGGTGCTCAGTGCTCAGTACTCAGTGTGCAGGGTGCTCAGTGCTCAGGGTGCTGGGTGCTCAGCGCTCGGGGTGCTGGCTGCTCCGTTCTCAGGTTGCTGGGTGCTCAGTACTCGGGGTGCTGGGTGCTCAATACTCAGGGTGCTGGGTGCTCATTGCTCGGGGTGCTGGGTGCTCAGTGCTCGGGGTGCTGGGTGCTCAGTGCTCGGGGTGCTGGGTGCTCAGTACTCGGGGTGCTGGGTGCTCAGTGCTCAGGGTGCTGGATCTCAGTGCTCAGGGTACTGGATACTCAGTGCTCAGTACACAGGGTGCTGGGTGCTCAGTGCTCGGGGTGCTGGGTGCTTAGTGCTCGGGGTGCTGTGTGCTCAGTACTCAGGGAGCTGGGTGCTCAGTACTCAGGGTGCTGGGTGCTCAGTACTCGGGTGCTGGGTGCTCAGTGCTCAGGGTGCTGGGTGCTCAGTGCTCGGGGTGCTGGGTGCTCAGTGCTCAGTACTCAGGGTGCTGGGTGCTCAGTGCTCGGGGTGCTGGGTGCTCAGTGCTCAGTACTCAGGGTGCTGGGTGCTCAGTGCTCAGGGTGCTGGGTGCTCAGTGCTCAGGGTGCTGGGTGCTCAGTGCTCAGGGTGCTGGGTACTCAGTGCTCGGGGTGCTGGGTGCTCAGTACTCAGGGTGCTGGGTGCTCAGTACTCAGGGTGCTGGGTTCTCAGTGCTCGGGGTGCTGGGTGCTCAGTGCTCAGTGTGCTCGGTGCTCAGTACTCAGGGTGCTGGGTGCTCAGTGCTCAGGGTGCTCAGTACTCAGGGTGCTGTGTGTTCAGTGCTCACGGTGCTGGGTGCTCAGTACTCAGGGTGCTCGGTGCTTTGTACTCAGGGTGCTGGGTGCTCAGTACTCCGGGTGCTGGGTGCTCAGTGCTCGGGGTGCTCGGTGCTCAGTGCTCAAGGTGCTGGGTGCTCAGTACTCAGGGTGATCATTGCTCAGGGTGCTGGGTGCTCAGTACTCAGGGTGCTGGGTGCTCAGTACTCAAGGTGCTCAGTGCTCAATACTCAGGGTGCTCAGTGCTCAGTACTAATGGTGCTCAGTGCTCAGGGTGCTGGGTGCTCAGGGCTCGGGGTGCTCGGTGCTCGGTACTCAGGGTGCTGGGTGCTCAGTGCTCAGGGTGCTGGGTGCTCAGTGCTCAGGGTGCTGGGTGCTCAGTGCTCAGGGTGCTGGGTGCTCAGTACTCAGGGTGCTCGGTGCTCGGGGTGCAGGGTGCTCAGTGCTCGGGGTGCTGGGTGCTCAGTGCTCGGGGTGCTGGGTGCTCAGTGCTCAGAGTGCTGGGTGCTCAGTACTCTGGGTGCTCGGTGCTCAGTACTCAGGTTGCTGCGTGCTCAGTACACGGGGTGCTGGGTGCTCAGTACTCAGGGTGCTGGGTGCTCATTGCTGGGGGTGCTGGGTGCTCAGTGCTCAGGTTGCTGGGTGCTCAGTACTCGGGGTGCTCGGTGCTCAGTACTCAGGGTGCTGGGTGCTCATTGCTCGGGGTGCTGGGTGCTCAGTGCTCAGGGTGCTGGGTGCCCCATGCTCGGGGTACTGGGTGCTCAGTACTCGGGGTGCTGGGTGCTCAGTGCTCAGGGTGCTGGGTCGCAGTGCTCGGGGTACTGGGTACTCAGTGCTCAGTACACAGGGTGCTGGGTGCTCAGTGCTCGGGGTGCTGTGTGCTCAGTGCTCAGTACTCAGTGTGCTGGGTGCTCAGTGCTCGGGGTGCTGGGTGCTCAGTACTCAGGGAGCTGGGTGCTCAGTACTCAGGGTGCTGGGTGCTCATTACTCAGGGTGCTGGGTGCTCAGTACTCAGGGTGCTCAGTGCTTGGGGTGCTGGGTGCTCAGTGCTCAGGGTGCTCAGTGCTTGGGGTGTTGGGTGCTCAGTGCTCAGTACTCAGGGTGCTCGGTGCTCAGTGCTCAGGGTGCTCAGTGCTCAGTACTCAGGGTGCTCAGTGCTCAGTGCTCTGGGTGCTGGGTGCTCAGTTCTCGGGGTGCTGGGTGTTCAGTGCTCAGGGTGCTGGGTGCTCAGTACTCAGGGTGCTCAGTGCTCAGGGTGCTGGGTGCTCAGTGCTCGGGGTGCTGGGTACTCAGTGCTCAGTACACAGGATGCTGGGTGCTCTGTGCTCGGGGTGCTGGGTGCTCAGTGCTCAGTACTCAGGGTGCTGGGTGCTCAGTGCTCGGGGTGCTGGATGCTCAGTACTCAGGGTGCTGGGTGCTCAGTGCTCGGGGTGCTGGGTGCTCAGTACTCAGGGTGCTGGGTGCTCAGTACGCAGTATGCTGGGTGCTCAGTTCTCAGGGTGCTGGGTGCTCAGTGCTCGGGGTGCTGGGTGCTCAGTACTCAGGGTGCTCGGTGCTCAGTACTCAGGGTGCTGGGTGCTCAGTGCTCAGGGTGCTGTGTGCTCAGTACTCAGGGTGCTGGGTGCTCGGTGCTCAGTATGCTGGGTGCTCAGTACTCAGGGTGCTGGCTGCTCAGTACTCAGGGTGCTCGGTGCTCAGTACTCAGGGTGCTGGCTGCTCAGTGCTCGGGGTGCTCAGTGCTTGGTGTGCAGGGTGCTCAGTACTCTGGGTGCTCAGTGCTTGGGGTGTTGGGTGCTTAGTACTCAGGGTGCTGGGTGCTCAGTGCTCAGGGTGCTGGGTGCTCAGTACTCAGGGGGGTGGGTGCTCAGTACTCAGGGTGCTGGGTGCTCAGTGCTCGGGGTGCTGGGTGCTCAGTACTCGGGGTGCTCAGTGCTCAGTACTCAGGGTGCTGGGTGCTCAGTGCTCAGGGTGCTGGGTGCTCAGCGCTCGGGGTGCTGGCTGCTCGGTTCTCAGGTTGCTGGGTGCTCAGTACTCGGGGTGCTGGGTGCTCAGTACTCAGGGTGCTGGGTGCTCATTGCTGGGGGTGCTGGGTGCTCAGTGCTCAGGTTGCTGGGTGCTCAGTACTCGGGGTGCTCGGTGCTCAGTCCTCAGGGTGCTGGGTGCTCATTGCTCGGGGTGCTGGGTGCTCAGTGCTCAGGGTGCTGGGTGCCCCAAGCTCGGGGTGCTGGGTGCTCAGTACTCGGGGTGCTGGGTGCTCAGTGCTCAGGGTGCTGGGTCGCAGTGCTCGGGGTACTGGGTACTCAGTGCTCAGTACACAGGGTGCTGAGTGCTCAGTGCTCAGGGTGCTGTGTGCTCAGTGCTCAGTACTCAGGGTGCTGGGTGCTCAGTGCTCGGGGTGCTGGGTGCTCAGTACTCAGGGAGCTGGGTGCTCAGTACTCAGGGTGCTGGGTGCTCAGTACTCGGGTGCTGGGTGCTCAGTGCTCAGGGTGCTGGGTGCTCAGTGCTCGGGGTGCTGGGTGCTCAGTGCTCAGTACTCAGGGTGCTGGGTGCTCAGTGCTCGGGGTGCTGGGTGCTCAGTGCTCAGTACTCAGGGTGCTGGGTGCTCAGTGCTCAGGGTGCTGGGTGCTCAGTGCTCAGGGTGCTGGGTGCTCAGTGCTCAGGGTGCTGGGTACTCAGTGCTCGGGGTGCTGGGTGCTCAGTACTCAGGGTGCTGGGTGCTCAGTACTCAGGGTGCTGGGTTCTCAGTGCTCGGGGTGCTGGGTGCTCAGTGCTCAGTGTGCTCGGTGCTCAGTACTCAGGGTGCTGGGTGCTCAGTGCTCAGGGTGCTCAGTACTCAGGGTGCTGTGTGTTCAGTGCTCACGGTGCTGGGTGCTCAGTACTCAGGGTGCTCGGTGCTTTGTACTCAGGGTGCTGGGTGCTCAGTACTCCGGGTGCTGGGTGCTCAGTGCTCGGGGTGCTCGGTGCTCAGTGCTCAAGGTGCTGGGTGCTCAGTACTCAGGGTGATCATTGCTCAGGGTGCTGGGTGCTCAGTACTCAGGGTGCTGGGTGCTCAGTACTCAAGGTGCTCAGTGCTCAATACTCAGGGTGCTCAGTGCTCAGTACTAATGGTGCTCAGTGCTCAGGGTGCTGGGTGCTCAGTGCTGGGGGTGCTGTGTGCTCAGTGCTCAGTACTCAGGGTGCTGGGTGCTCAGTGCTCTGGGTGCTAGGTGCTCAGTACTCAGGGTACTTGGTGCTCAGTACTCAGGGTGCTGGGTGATCAGTGCTCAGGGTGCTGGGTGCTCAGTACTCAGGGTGCTCGGTGCTCAGTACTCAGGGTGCTGGGTGCTCAGTGATCAGGGTGCTGGGTCCTCAGTTCTCTGGGTGCTGTGTGCTTAGTGCTCGGGGAGCTGGGTGCTCAGTACTCAGGATGCTGGGTGCTCAGTACTCGGGGTGCTGGGTGCTCAGTACTCAGGGAGCTGGGTGCTCAGTACTCAGGGTGCTGGGTGCTCAGGACTCAGGTGCTGGGTGCTCAGTGCTCAGGGTGCTGGGTGCTCAGTGCTCGGGGTGCTGGGTGCTCAGTGCTCAGTACTCAGGGTGCTGGGTGCTCAGTGTTCGGGGTGCTGGGTGCTCAGTGCTCAGTACTCAGGGTGCTGGGTGCTCAGTGCTCAGGGTGCTGGGTGCTCAGTGCTCAGGGTGCTGGGTGCTCAGTGCTCAGGGTGCTGGGTACTCAGTGCTCGGGGTGCTGGGTGCTCAGTACTCAGGGTGCTGGGTGCTCAGTACTCAGGGTGCTTGGTGCTCAGTGCTCGGGGTGCTGGGTGCTCAGTGCTCAGTGTGCTCGGTGCTCAGTACTCAGAGTGCTGGGTGCTCAGTGCTCGGGGTTTTCTGTACTCAGGGTGCTGTGTGTTCAGTGCTCAGGGTGCTGGGTGCTCAGTACTCAGGGTGCTCGGTGCTCGGGGTTCTGGGTGCTCAGTGCTCGGGGTGCTCAGTGCTCAGTACTCAGGGTGCTCGGTGCTTAGTACTCAGGGTGCTGGGTGCTCAGTACTCCGGGTGCTGGTTGCTCAGTGCTCAGGGTGCTCGGTGCTCAGTGCTCAAGGTGCTGGGTGCTCAGTACTCAGGGTGATCATTGCTCAGGGTGCTGGGTGCTCAGTACTCAGGGTGCTGGGTGCTCAGTATTCAGGGTACTCAGTGCTCAGTACTCAGGGTGCTCAGTGCTCAGTAAAAAGGTTGCTCAGTGCCCAGGGTGCTAGGTGCTCAGTACTCAGGGTGCTGGGTGCTCAGTGCTCAGGGTGCTGGGTGCTCAGTGCTCAGGGTGCTGGGTGCTCAGTGCTCAGGGTGCTGTTTGCTCAGTACACAGGATGCTCTGTGCTCGGGGTGCTGGGTGCTCAGTGCTCAGGGTGCTTGGTGCTCAGTACTCAGGGTGCTGGGTGCTCGGTGCTCAGTACGCTGGGTGCTCAGTACTCAGGGTGCTGGGTGCTCAGTACTCAGGGTGCTGGGTGATCAGTACTCAGGGTGCTCGGTGCTCAGTACTCAGGGTGCTGGGTGCTCAGTGCTCGGGGTGCTGGGTGCTCAGTACACAGGGTGCTGGGTGCTCAGTGCTCGGGGTGCTCGGTGCTCAGTACGCTGGGTGCTCAGTACTCAGGGTGATGGGTGCTCAGTACTCAGGGTGCTGGGTGCTCAGTACTCAGGGTCCTGGGTGCTTAGTACTCATGGTGCTGGGTGCTCAGTGCTCAGGGTGCTCGGTGCTCAGTGCTCAGGGTTCTGGGTGCTCAGTAATCAGGGTGCTCGGTGCTCAGTACTCAGGGTGCTCAGTGCTCAGTACTCAGGGTGCTCAGGCTCAGTGCTCAGGGTGCAGGGTGCTCAGTGCTCGGGGTGCTGGGTGCTCAGTGTTCGGGGTGCTGGGTGTCTCAGTGCTCAGGGTGCTGGGTGCTCAGTGCTCAGAGTGCTGGGTGCTCAGTACTCAGGGTGCTCGGTGCTCAGTACTCAGGGTGCTGGGTGCTCAGTGCTCAGGGTGCTCAGTGCTCAGTACTCAGCGTGCTGGGTGCTCAGTGCTCAGGGTGCTCGGTGCTCAGTACTCAGGGTGCTCAGTGCTCAGTACTCAGCGTGCTGGGTGCTCAGTGCTCAGGGTGCTGGTTGCTCAGTACTCAGGGTGCAGGGTGCTCAGTGCTCAGGGTGCTCAGAGCTCAGTACTCAGGGTGCTCGGTGCTCAGTGCTCAGGGTGCTCAGTGCTCAGTACTCAGGGTGCTCAGTGCTCAGTGCTCTGGGTGCTGGGTGCTCAGTGCTGGGGGTGCTGGGTGCTCAGTGCTCAGGGTGCTGGTTGCTCAGTACTCAGGGTGCTCAGTGCTCAGGGTGCTGGGTGCTCAGTAATCGGGGTGCTCAGTGCTCAGTACTCAGGGTGCTGGGTGCTCAGTGCTCAGCGTGCTGGGTGCTCAGTACTCAGTGCTCAGGATGCTGGGTGCTCAGTGCTCAGGGTTCTGGGTGCTCAGTGCTCAGGGTGCTCAGTGCTCAGTGCTCAGTGCTCAGGGTGCTGGGTGCTCAGTGCTCGGGGTGCTGGGTGCTCAGTGCTCGGGGTGCTGGCTGCTCAGTGCTCGGGGTGCTCGGTGCTCAGTGCTCGGGGTGCTGGGTGCTCAGTACTCGGGGTGCTCAGTGCTCAGTACTCAGTGTGCAGGGTGCTCAGTGCTCAGGGTGCTGGGTGCTCAGCGCTCGGGGTGCTGGCTGCTCCGTTCTCAGGTTGCTGGGTGCTCAGTACTCGGGGTGCTGGGTGCTCAATACTCAGGGTGCTGGGTGCTCATTGCTCGGGGTGCTGGGTGCTCAGTGCTCGGGGTGCTGGGTGCTCAGTGCTCGGGGTGCTGGGTGCTCAGTACTCGGGGTGCTGGGTGCTCAGTGCTCAGGGTGCTGGATCTCAGTGCTCAGGGTACTGGATACTCAGTGCTCAGTACACAGGGTGCTGGGTGCTCAGTGCTCGGGGTGCTGGGTGCTTAGTGCTCGGGGTGCTGTGTGCTCAGTACTCAGGGAGCTAGTTGCTCAGTACTCAGGGTGCTGGGTGCTCAGTACTCGGGTGCTGGGTGCTCAGTGCTCAGGGTGCTGGGTGCTCAGTGCTCGGGGTGCTGGGTGCTCAGTGCTCAGTACTCAGGGTGCTGGGTGCTCAGTGCTCAGGGTGCTCAGTGCTCAGTACTCAGCGTGCTGGGTGCTCAGTGCTCAGGGTGCTCGGTGCTCAGTACTCAGGGTGCTCAGTGCTCAGTACTCAGCGTGCTGGGTGCTCAGTGCTCAGGGTGCTGGTTGCTCAGTACTCAGGGTGCAGGGTGCTCAGTGCTCAGGGTGCTCAGAGCTCAGTACTCAGGGTGCTCGGTGCTCAGTGCTCAGGGTGCTCAGTGCTCAGTACTCAGGGTGCTCAGTGCTCAGTGCTCTGGGTGCTGGGTGCTCAGTGCTGGGGGTGCTGGGTGCTCAGTGCTCAGGGTGCTGGTTGCTCAGTACTCAGGGTGCTCAGTGCTCAGGGTGCTGGGTGCTCAGTCCTCGGGGTGCTGGGTACTCAGTGCTCAGTACACAGGGTGCTTGGTGCTCAGTGCTCGGGTTTCTGGGTGCTCAGTGCTCAGTACTCAGGGTGCTGGGTGCTCAGTGCTCGGGGTGCTGGATGCTCAGTACTCAGGGTGCTGGGTGCTCAGTGCTCAGGGTGCTGGGTGCTCATTACTCAGGGTGCTGGGTGCTCAGTGCTCGGGGTGCTGGGTGCTCAGCGCTCAGGGTGCTGGGTGCTCAGTAATCGGGGTGCTCAGTGCTCAGTACTCAGGGTGCTGGGTGCTCAGTGCTCAGCGTGCTGGGTGCTCAGTACTCAGTGCTCAGGATGCTGGGTGCTCAGTGCTCAGGGTTCTGGGTGCTCAGTGCTCAGGGTGCTCAGTGCTCAGTGCTCAGTGCTCAGGGTGCTGGGTGCTCAGTGCTCGGGGTGCTGGGTGCTCAGTGCTCGGGGTGCTGGCTGCTCAGTGCTCGGGGTGCTCGGTGCTCAGTGCTCGGGGTGCTGGGTGCTCAGTACTCGGGGTGCTCAGTGCTCAGTACTCAGTGTGCAGGGTGCTCAGTGCTCAGGGTGCTGGGTGCTCAGCGCTCGGGGTGCTGGCTGCTCCGTTCTCAGGTTGCTGGGTGCTCAGTACTCGGGGTGCTGGGTGCTCAATACTCAGGGTGCTGGGTGCTCATTGCTCGGGGTGCTGGGTGCTCAGTGCTCGGGGTGCTGGGTGCTCAGTGCTCGGGGTGCTGGGTGCTCAGTACTCGGGGTGCTGGGTGCTCAGTGCTCAGGGTGCTGGATCTCAGTGCTCAGGGTACTGGATACTCAGTGCTCAGTACACAGGGTGCTGGGTGCTCAGTGCTCGGGGTGCTGGGTGCTTAGTGCTCGGGGTGCTGTGTGCTCAGTACTCAGGGAGCTAGTTGCTCAGTACTCAGGGTGCTGGGTGCTCAGTACTCGGGTGCTGGGTGCTCAGTGCTCAGGGTGCTGGGTGCTCAGTGCTCGGGGTGCTGGGTGCTCAGTGCTCAGTACTCAGGGTGCTGGGTGCTCAGTGCTCGGGGTGCTGGGTGCTCAGTGCTCAGTACTCAGGGTGCTGGGTGCTCAGTGCTCAGGGTGCTGGGTGCTCAGTGCTCAGGGTGCTGGGTGCTCAGTGCTCAGGGTGCTGGGTACTCAGTGCTCAGGGTGCTGGGTGCTCAGTACTCAGGGTGCTGGGTGCTCAGTACTCAGGGTGCTGGGTTCTCAGTGCTCGGGGTGCTGGGTGCTCAGTGCTCAGTGTGCTCGGTCCTCAGTACTCAGGGTGCTGGGTGCTCAGTGCTCAGGGTGCTCAGTACTCAGGGTGCTGTGTGTTCAGTGCTCACGGTGCTGGGTGCTCAGTACTCAGGGTGCTCGGTGCTTTGTACTCAGGGTGCTGGGTGCTCAGTACTCCGGGTGCTGGGTGCTCAGTGCTCGGGGTGCTCGGTGCTCAGTGCTCAAGGTGCTGGGTGCTCAGTACTCAGGGTGATCATTGCTCAGGGTGCTGGGTGCTCAGTACTCAGGGTGCTGGGTGCTCAGTACTCAAGGTGCTCAGTGCTCAATACTCAGGGTGCTCAGTGCTCAGTACTAATGGTGCTCAGTGCTCAGGGTGCTGGGTGCTCAGGGCTCGGGGTGCTCGGTGCTCGGTACTCAGGGTGCTGGGTGCTCAGTGCTCAGGGTGCTGGGTGCTCAGTGCTCAGGGTGCTGGGTGCTCAGTGCTCAGGGTGCTGGGTGCTCAGTACTCAGGGTGCTCGGTGCTCGGGGTGCAGGGTGCTCAGTGCTCGGGGTGCTGGGTGCTCAGTGCTCGGGGTGCTGGGTGCTCAGTGCTCAGAGTGCTGGGTGCTCAGTACTCTGGGTGCTCGGTGCTCAGTACTCAGGTTGCTGCGTGCTCAGTACTCGGGGTGCTGGGTGCTCAGTACTCAGGGTGCTGGGTGCTCATTGCTGGGGGTGCTGGGTGCTCAGTGCTCAGGTTGCTGGGTGCTCAGTACTCGGGGTGCTCGGTGCTCAGTACTCAGGGTGCTGGGTGCTCATTGCTCGGGGTGCTGGGTGCTCAGTGCTCAGGGTGCTGGGTGCCCCATGCTCGGGGTACTGGGTGCTCAGTACTCGGGGTGCTGGGTGCTCAGTGCTCAGGGTGCTGGGTCGCAGTGCTCGGGGTACTGGGTACTCAGTGCTCAGTACACAGGGTGCTGGGTGCTCAGTGCTCGGGGTGCTGTGTGCTCAGTGCTCAGTACTCAGTGTGCTGGGTGCTCAGTGCTCGGGGTGCTGGGTGCTCAGTACTCAGGGAGCTGGGTGCTCAGTACTCAGGGTGCTGGGTGCTCATTACTCAGGGTGCTGGGTGCTCAGTACTCAGGGTGCTCAGTGCTTGGGGTGCTGGGTGCTCAGTGCTCAGGGTGCTCAGTTCTTGGGGTGTGGGGTGCTCAGTGCTCAGTACTCAGGGTGCTCGGTGCTCAGTGGTCAGGGTGCTCAGTGCTCAGTACTCAGGGTGCTCAGTGCTCAGTGCTCTGGGTGCTGGGTGCTCAGTTCTCGGGGTGCTGGGTGTTCAGTGCTCAGGGTGCTGGGTGCTCAGTACTCAGGGTGCTCAGTGCTCAGGGTGCTGGGTGCTCAGTGCTCGGGGTGCTGGGTACTCAGTGCTCAGTACACAGGATGCTGGGTGCTCTGTGCTCGGGGTGCTGGGTGCTCAGTGCTCAGTACTCAGGGTGCTGGGTGCTCAGTGCTCGGGGTGCTGGATGCTCAGTACTCAGGGTGCTGGGTGCTCAGTGCTCGGGGTGCTGGGTGCTCAGTACTCAGGGTGCTGGGTGCTCAGTACGCAGTATGCTGGGTGCTCAGTTCTCAGGGTGCTGGGTGCTCAGTGCTCGGGGTGCTGGGTGCTCAGTACTCAGGGTGCTCGGTGCTCAGTACTCAGGGTGCTGGGTGCTCAGTGCTCAGGGTGCTGTGTGCTCAGTACTCAGGGTGCTGGGTGCTCGGTGCTCAGTATGCTGGGTGCTCAGTACTCAGGGTGCTGGCTGCTCAGTACTCAGGGTGCTCGGTGCTCAGTACTCAGGGTGCTGGCTGCTCAGTGCTCGGGGTGCTCAGTGCTTGGTGTGCAGGGTGCTCAGTACTCTGGGTGCTCAGTGCTTGGGGTGTTGGGTCCTTAGTACTCAGGGTGCTGGGTGCTCAGTGCTCAGGGTGCTGGGTGCTCAGTACTCAGGGGGGTGGGTGCTCAGTACTCAGGGTGCTGGGTGCTCAGTGCTCGGGGTGCTGGGTGCTCAGTACTCGGGGTGCTCAGTGCTCAGTACTCAGGGTGCTGGGTGCTCAGTGCTCAGGGTGCTGGGTGCTCAGCGCTCGGGGTGCTGGCTGCTCGGTTCTCAGGTTGCTGGGTGCTCAGTACTCGGGGTGCTGGGTGCTCAGTACTCAGGGTGCTGGGTGCTCATTGCTGGGGGTGCTGGGTGCTCAGTGCTCAGGTTGCTGGGTGCTCAGTACTCGGGGTGCTCGGTGCTCAGTCCTCAGGGTGCTGGGTGCTCATTGCTCGGGGTGCTGGGTGCTCAGTGCTCAGGGTGCTGGGTGCCCCAAGCTCGGGGTGCTGGGTGCTCAGTACTCGGGGTGCTGGGTGCTCAGTGCTCAGGGTGCTGGGTCGCAGTGCTCGGGGTACTGGGTACTCAGTGCTCAGTACACAGGGTGCTGAGTGCTCAGTGCTCAGGGTGCTGTGTGCTCAGTGCTCAGTACTCAGGGTGCTGGGTGCTCAGTGCTCGGGGTGCTGGGTGCTCAGTACTCAGGGAGCTGGGTGCTCAGTACTCAGGGTGCTGGGTGCTCAGTACTCGGGTGCTGGGTGCTCAGTGCTCAGGGTGCTGGGTGCTCAGTGCTCGGGGTGCTGGGTGCTCAGTGCTCAGTACTCAGGGTGCTGGGTGCTCAGTGCTCGGGGTGCTGGGTGCTCAGTGCTCAGTACTCAGGGTGCTGGGTGCTCAGTGCTCAGGGTGCTGGGTGCTCAGTGCTCAGGGTGCTGGGTGCTCAGTGCTCAGGGTGCTGGGTACTCAGTGCTCGGGGTGCTGGGTGCTCAGTACTCAGGGTGCTGGGTGCTCAGTACTCAGGGTGCTGGGTTCTCAGTGCTCGGGGTGCTGGGTGCTCAGTGCTCAGTGTGCTCGGTGCTCAGTACTCAGGGTGCTGGGTGCTCAGTGCTCAGGGTGCTCAGTACTCAGGGTGCTGTGTGTTCAGTGCTCACGGTGCTGGGTGCTCAGTACTCAGGGTGCTCGGTGCTTTGTACTCAGGGTGCTGGGTGCTCAGTACTCCGGGTGCTGGGTGCTCAGTGCTCGGGGTGCTCGGTGCTCAGTGCTCAAGGTGCTGGGTGCTCAGTACTCAGGGTGATCATTGCTCAGGGTGCTGGGTGCTCAGTACTCAGGGTGCTGGGTGCTCAGTACTCAAGGTGCTCAGTACTCAATACTCAGGGTGCTCAGTGCTCAGTACTAATGGTGCTCAGTGCTCAGGGTGCTGGGTGCTCAGGGCTCGGGGTGCTCGGTGCTCGGTACTCAGGGTGCTGGGTGCTCAGTGCTCAGGGTGCTGGGTGCTCAGTGCTCAGGGTGCTGGGTGCTCAGTGCTCAGGGTGCTGGGTGCTCAGTACTCAGGGTGCTCGGTGCTCGGGGTGCAGGGTGCTCAGTGCTCGGGGTGCTGGGTGCTCAGTGCTCGGGGTGCTGGGTGCTCAGTGCTCAGAGTGCTGGGTGCTCAGTACTCTGGGTGCTCGGTGCTCAGTACTCAGGTTGCTGCGTGCTCAGTACTCGGGGTGCTGGGTGATCAGTACTCAGGGTGCTGGGTGCTCATTGCTGGGGGTGCTGGGTGCTCAGTGCTCAGGTTGCTGGGTGCTCAGTACTCGGGGTGCTCGGTGCTCAGTACTCAGGGTGCTGGGTGCTCATTGCTCGGGGTGCTGGGTGCTCAGTGCTCAGGGTGCTGGGTGCCCCATGCTCGGGGTACTGGGTGCTCAGTACTCGGGGTGCTGGGTGCTCAGTGCTCAGGGTGCTGGGTCGCAGTGCTCGGGGTACTGGGTACTCAGTGCTCAGTACACAGGGTGCTGGGTGCTCAGTGCTCGGGGTGCTGTGTGCTCAGTGCTCAGTACTCAGGGTGCTGGGTGCTCAGTGCTCGGGGTGCTGGGTGCTCAGTACTCAGGGAGCTGGGTGCTCAGTACTCAGGGTGCTGGGTGCTCATTACTCAGGGTGCTGGGTGCTCAGTACTCAGGGTGCTCAGTGCTTGGGGTGCTGGGTGCTCAGTGCTCAGGGTGCTCAGTGCTTGGGGTGTTGGGTGCTCAGTGCTCAGTACTCAGGGTGCTCGGTGCTCAGTGCTCAGGGTGCTCAGTGCTCAGTACTCAGGGTGCTCAGTGCTCAGTGCTCTGGGTGCTGGGTGCTCAGTGCTCGGGGTGCTGGGTGTTCAGTGCTCAGTGTGCTGGGTGCTCAGTACTCAGGGTGCTCAGTGCTCAGGGTGCTGGGTGCTCAGTGCTCGGGGTGCTGGGTACTCAGTGCTCAGTACACAGGGTGCTGGGTGCTCTGTGCTCGGGGTGCTGGGTGCTCAGTGCTCAGTACTCAGGGTGCTGGGTGCTCAGTGCTCGGGGTGCTGGATGCTCAGTACTCAGGGTGCTGGGTGCTCAGTGCTCGGGGTGCTGGGTGCTCAGTACTCAGGGTGCTGGGTGCTCAGTACGCAGTATGCTGGGTGCTCAGTTCTCAGGGTGCTGGGTGCTCAGTGCTCGGGGTGCTGGGTGCTCAGTACTCAGGGTGCTCGGTGCTCAGTACTCAGGGTGCTGGGTGCTCAGTGCTCAGGGTGCTGTGTGCTCAGTACTCAGGGTGCTGGGTGCTCGGTGCTCAGTATGCTGGGTGCTCAGTACTCAGGGTGCTGGCTGCTCAGTACTCAGGGTGCTCGGTGCTCAGTACTCAGGGTGCTGGCTGCTCAGTGCTCGGGGTGCTCAGTGCTTGGTGTGCAGGGTGCTCAGTACTCTGGGTGCTCAGTGCTTGGGGTGTTGGGTGCTTAGTACTCAGGGTGCTGGGTGCTCAGTGCTCAGGGTGCTGGGTGCTCAGTACTCAGGGGGGTGGGTGCTCAGTACTCAGGGTGCTGGGTGCTCAGTGCTCGGGGTGCTGGGTGCTCAGTACTCGGGGTGCTCAGTGCTCAGTACTCAGGGTGCTGGGTGCTCAGTGCTCAGGGTGCTGGGTGCTCAGCGCTCGGGGTGCTGGCTGCTCGGTTCTCAGGTTGCTGGGTGCTCAGTACTCGGGGTGCTGGGTGCTCAGTACTCAGGGTGCTGGGTGCTCATTGCTGGGGGTGCTGGGTGCTCAGTGCTCAGGTTGCTGGGTGCTCAGTACTCGGGGTGCTCGGTGCTCAGTCCTCAGGGTGCTGGGTGCTCATTGCTCGGGGTGCTGGGTGCTCAGTGCTCAGGGTGCTGGGTGCCCCAAGCTCGGGGTGCTGGGTGCTCAGTACTCGGGGTGCTGGGTGCTCAGTGCTCAGGGTGCTGGGTCGCAGTGCTCGGGGTACTGGGTACTCAGTGCTCAGTACACAGGGTGCTGAGTGCTCAGTGCTCAGGGTGCTGTGTGCTCAGTGCTCAGTACTCAGGGTGCTGGGTGCTCAGTGCTCGGGGTGCTGGGTGCTCAGTACTCAGGGAGCTGGGTGCTCAGTACTCAGGGTGCTGGGTGCTCAGTACTCGGGTGCTGGGTGCTCAGTGCTCAGGGTGCTGGGTGCTCAGTGCTCGGGGTGCTGGGTGCTCAGTGCTCAGTACTCAGGGTGCTGGGTGCTCAGTGCTCGGGGTGCTGGGTGCTCAGTGCTCAGTACTCAGGGTGCTGGGTGCTCAGTGCTCAGGGTGCTGGGTGCTCAGTGCTCAGGGTGCTGGGTGCTCAGTGCTCAGGGTGCTGGGTACTCAGTGCTCGGGGTGCTGGGTGCTCAGTACTCAGGGTGCTGGGTGCTCAGTACTCAGGGTGCTGGGTTCTCAGTGCTCGGGGTGCTGGGTGCTCAGTGCTCAGTGTGCTCGGTGCTCAGTACTCAGGGTGCTGGGTGCTCAGTGCTCAGGGTGCTCAGTACTCAGGGTGCTGTGTGTTCAGTGCTCACGGTGCTGGGTGCTCAGTACTCAGGGTGCTCGGTGCTTTGTACTCAGGGTGCTGGGTGCTCAGTACTCCGGGTGCTGGGTGCTCAGTGCTCGGGGTGCTCGGTGCTCAGTGCTCAAGGTGCTGGGTGCTCAGTACTCAGGGTGATCATTGCTCAGGGTGCTGGGTGCTCAGTACTCAGGGTGCTGGGTGCTCAGTACTCAAGGTGCTCAGTGCTCAATACTCAGGGTGCTCAGTGCTCAGTACTAATGGTGCTCAGTGCTCAGGGTGCTGGGTGCTCAGGGCTCGGGGTGCTCGGTGCTCGGTACTCAGGGTGCTGGGTGCTCAGTGCTCAGGGTGCTGGGTGCTCAGTGCTCAGGGTGCTGGGTGCTCAGTGCTCAGGGTGCTGGGTGCTCAGTACTCAGGGTGCTCGGTGCTCGGGGTGCAGGGTGCTCAGTGCTCGGGGTGCTGGGTGCTCAGTGCTCGGGGTGCTGGGTGCTCAGTGCTCAGAGTGCTGGGTGCTCAGTACTCTGGGTGCTCGGTGCTCAGTACTCAGGTTGCTGCGTGCTCAGTACTCGGGGTGCTGGGTGCTCAGTACTCAGGGTGCTGGGTGCTCATTGCTGGGGGTGCTGGGTGCTCAGTGCTCAGGTTGCTGGGTGCTCAGTACTCGGGGTGCTCGGTGCTCAGTACTCAGGGTGCTGGGTGCTCATTGCTCGGGGTGCTGGGTGCTCAGTGCTCAGGGTGCTGGGTGCCCCATGCTCGGGGTACTGGGTGCTCAGTACTCGGGGTGCTGGGTGCTCAGTGCTCAGGGTGCTGGGTCGCAGTGCTCGGGGTACTGGGTACTCAGTGCTCAGTACACAGGGTGCTGGGTGCTCAGTGCTCGGGGTGCTGTGTGCTCAGTGCTCAGTACTCAGGGTGCTGGGTGCTCAGTGCTCGGGGTGCTGGGTGCTCAGTACTCAGGGAGCTGGGTGCTCAGTACTCAGGGTGCTGGGTGCTCATTACTCAGGGTGCTGGGTGCTCAGTACTCAGGGTGCTCAGTGCTTGGGGTGCTGGGTGCTCAGTGCTCAGGGTGCTCAGTGCTTGGGGTGTTGGGTGCTCAGTGCTCAGTACTCAGGGTGCTCGGTGCTCAGTGCTCAGGGTGCTCAGTGCTCAGTACTCAGGGTGCTCAGTGCTCAGTGCTCTGGGTGCTGGGTGCTCAGTGCTCGGGGTGCTGGGTGTTCAGTGCTCAGTGTGCTGGGTGCTCAGTACTCAGGGTGCTCAGTGCTCAGGGTGCTGGGTGCTCAGTGCTCGGGGTGCTGGGTACTCAGTGCTCAGTACACAGGGTGCTGGGTGCTCTGTGCTCGGGGTGCTGGGTGCTCAGTGCTCAGTACTCAGGGTGCTGGGTGCTCAGTGCTCGGGGTGTTGGATGCTCAGTACTCAGGGTGCTGGGTGCTCAGTGCTCGGGGTGCTGGGTGCTCAGTACTCAGGGTGCTGGGTGCTCAGTACGCAGTATGCTGGGTGCTCAGTTCTCAGGGTGCTGGGTGCTCAGTGCTCGGGGTGCTGGGTGCTCAGTACTCAGGGTGCTCGGTGCTCAGTACTCAGGGTGCTGGGTGCTCAGTGCTCAGGGTGCTGTGTGCTCAGTACTCAGGGTGCTGGGTGCTCGGTGCTCAGTATGCTGGGTGCTCAGTACTCAGGGTGCTGGCTGCTCAGTACTCAGGGTGCTCGGTGCTCAGTACTCAGGGTGCTGGCTGCTCAGTGCTCGGGGTGCTCAGTGCTTGGTGTGCAGGGTGCTCAGTACTCTGGGTGCTCAGTGCTTGGGGTGTTGGGTGCTTAGTACTCAGGGTGCTGGGTGCTCAGTGCTCAGGGTGCTGGGTGCTCAGTACTCAGGGGGGTGGGTGCTCAGTACTCAGGGTGCTGGGTGCTCAGTGCTCGGGGTGCTGGGTGCTCAGTACTCGGGGTGCTCAGTGCTCAGTACTCAGGGTGCTGGGTGCTCAGTGCTCAGGGTGCTGGGTGCTCAGCGCTCGGGGTGCTGGCTGCTCGGTTCTCAGGTTGCTGGGTGCTCAGTACTCGGGGTGCTGGGTGCTCAGTACTCAGGGTGCTGGGTGCTCATTGCTGGGGGTGCTGGGTGCTCAGTGCTCAGGTTGCTGGGTGCTCAGTACTCGGGGTGCTCGGTGCTCAGTCCTCAGGGTGCTGGGTGCTCATTGCTCGGGGTGCTGGGTGCTCAGTGCTCAGGGTGCTGGGTGCCCCAAGCTCGGGGTGCTGGGTGCTCAGTACTCGGGGTGCTGGGTGCTCAGTGCTCAGGGTGCTGGGTCGCAGTGCTCGGGGTACTGGGTACTCAGTGCTCAGTACACAGGGTGCTGAGTGCTCAGTGCTCGGGGTGCTGTGTGCTCAGTGCTCAGTACTCAGGGTGCTGGGTGCTCAGTGCTCGGGGTGCTGGGTGCTCAGTACTCAGGGAGCTGGGTGCTCAGTACTCAGGGTGCTGGGTGCTCATTACTCAGGGTGCTGGGTGCTCAGTACTCAGGGTGCTCAGTGCTTGGGGTGCTGGGTGCTCAGTGCTCAGGGTGCTCAGTGCTTGGGGTGTTGATTGCTCAGTGCTCAGTACTCAGGGTGCTCGGTGCTCAGTGCTCTGGGTGCTGGGTGCTCAGTTCTCGGGGTGCTGGGTGCTCAGTGCTCAGGGTGCTGGGTGCTCAGTACTCAGGGTGCTCAGTGCTCAGGGTGCTGGTTGCTCAGTGTTCGGGGTGCTGGGTACTCAGTGCTCAGTACACAGGGTGCTGGGTGCTCAGTGCTCGGGGTGCTGGGTGCTCAGTGCTCAGTACTCAGGGTGCTGGGTGCACAGTGCTCGCGGTGCTGGATACTCAGTACTCCTGGTGCTGGGTGCTCAGTGCTCAGGGTGCTGGGTGCTCAGTACTCAGGGTGCTGGGTGCTCAGTACGCAGTATGCTGGGTGCTCAGTGCTCAGGGTGCTGGGTGCTCAGTGCTCGGGGTCCTGGGTGCTCAGTACTCAGGGTGCTGGGTGCTCAGTGCTCAGGGTGCTGTGTGCTCAGTACTCAGGGTGCTGGGTGCTCGGTGCTCAGTATGCTGGGTGCTCAGTACTCAGGGTGCTGGCTGCTCAGTACTCAGGGTGATCGGTGCTCAGTAATCAGGGTGCTGGCTGCTCAGTGCTCGGGGTGCTCAGTGCTTGGGGTGCTGGGTGCTCAGTACTCAGGGTGCTCAGTGCTTGGGGTGTTGGGTGCTTAGTACTCAGGGTACTGGGTGCTCAGTGCTCAGGGTGCTGGGTGCTCAGTACTCAGGGTGCTGGGTGCTCAGTACTCAGGGTGCTGGGTGCTCAGTGCTCGGGGTGCTGGGTGCTCAGTACTCGGGGTGCTCAGTGCTCAGTACTCAGGGTGCTGGGTGCTCAGTGCTCAGGGTGCTGGGTGCTCAGCGCTCGGGGTGCTGGCTGCTCGGTTCTCAGGTTGCTGGGTTCTCAGTACTCGGGGTGCTGGGTGCTCAGTACTCAGGGTGCTGGGTGCTCATTGCTGGGGGTGCTGGGTGCTCAGTACTCAGGATGCTGGGTGCTCATTGCTGGGGGTGCTGGCTGCTCGGTTCTCAGGTTCCTGGGTGCTCAGTACTCGGGGTGCTGGGTGCTCAGTACTCAGGGTGCTGGGTGCTCATTGCTGGGGGTGCTGGGTGCTCAGTGCTCAGGTTGCTGGGTGCTCAGTATTCGGGGTGCTGGGTGCTCAGTGCTCAGGGTGCTGGGTCGCAGTGCTCGGGGTACTGGGTACTCAGTGCTCAGTACACAGGGTGCTGGGTGCTCAGTGCTGGGGGTGCTGTGTGCTCAGTGCTCAGTACTCAGGGTGCTGGGTGCTCAGTGCTCGGGGTGCTGGGTGCTCAGTACTCAGGGTACTTGGTGCTCAGTACTCAGGGTGCTGGGTGATCAGTGCTCAGGGTGCTGGGTGCTCAGTACTCAGGGTGCTCGGTGCTCAGTACTCAGGGTGCTGGGTGCTCAGTGATCAGGGTGCTGGGTCCTCAGTGCTCTGGGTGCTGTGTGCTTAGTGCTCGGGGAGCTGGGTGCTCAGTACTCAGGATGCTGGGTGCTCAGTACTCGGGGTGCTGGGTGCTCAGTACTCAGGGAGCTGGGTGCTCAGTACTCAGGGTGCTGGGTGCTCAGGACTCAGGTGCTGGGTGCTCAGTGCTCAGGGTGCTGGGTGCTCAGTGCTCGGGGTGCTGGGTGCTCAGTGCTCAGTACTCAGGGTGCTGGGTGCTCAGTGCTCGGGGTGCTGGGTGCTCAGTGCTCAGTACTCAGGGTGCTGGGTGCTCAGTGCTCAGGGTGCTGGGTGCTCAGTGCTCAGGGTGCTGGGTGCTCAGTGCTCAGGGTGCTGGGTACTCAGTGCTCGGGGTGCTGGGTGCTCAGTACTCAGGGTGCTGGGTGCTCAGTACTCAGGGTGCTGGGTGCTCAGTGCTCGGGGTGCTGGGTGCTCAGTGCTCAGTGTGCTCGGTGCTCAGTACTCAGAGTGCTGGGTGCTCAGTGCTCGGGGTTTTCTGTACTCAGGGTGCTGTGTGTTCAGTGCTCAGGGTGCTGGGTGCTCAGTACTCAGGGTGCTCGGTGCTCGGGGTTCTGGGTGCTCAGTGCTCGGGGTGCTCAGTGCTCAGTACTCAGGGTGCTCGGTGCTTAGTACTCAGGGTGCTGGGTGCTCAGTACTCCGGGTGCTGGTTGCTCAGTGCTCAGGGTGCTCGGTGCTCAGTGCTCAAGGTGCTGGGTGCTCAGTACTCAGGGTGATCATTGCTCAGGGTGCTGGGTGCTCAGTACTCAGGGTGCTGGGTGCTCAGTATTCAGGGTACTCAGTGCTCAGTACTCAGGGTGCTCAGTGCTCAGTAAAAAGGTTGCTCAGTGCCCAGGGTGCTGGGTGCTCAGTGCTCAGGGTGCTGGGTGCTCAGTACTCGGGGTGCTCAGTGCTCAGTACTCAGGGTGCTGGGTGCTCAGTGCCCAGGGTGCTGGGTGCTCAGTACTCAGGGTGCTGGGTGCTCAGTGCTCAGTACACAGGATGCTCTGTGCTCGGGGTGCTGGGTGCTCAGTGCTCGGTGTGCTCGGTGCTCAGTACTCGGGGTGCTCAGTGCTCAGTACTCAGGGTGCTGGGTGCTCAGTGCTCAGGGTGCTGGGTGCTCAGTACTCAGGGTGCTGGGTGCTCGGTGCTCAGTAAGCTGGGTGCTCAGTACTCAGGGTGCTGGGTGCTCAGTACTCAGGGTGCTGGGTGATCAGTACTCAGGGTGCTCGGAGTTAAGTACTCAGGGTGCTGGGTGCTCAGTGCTCAGGGTGCTGGGTGCTCAGTACTCAGGGTGCTGGGTGCTCAGTGCTCGGGGTGCTCGGTGCTCAGTACGCTGGGTGCTCAGTACTCAGGGTGATGGGTGCTCAGTACTCAGGGTGCTGGGTGCTCAGTACTCAGGGTCCTGTGTGCTTAGTACTCATGGTGCTGGGTGCTCAGTGCTCAGGGTGCTCGGTGCTCAGTGCTCAGGGTTCTGGGTGCTCAGTACTCAGGGTGCTCGGTGCTCAGTACTCAGGGTGCTCAGTGCTCAGTACTCAGGGTGCTCAGGCTCAGTGCTCAGGGTGCAGGGTGCTCAGTGCTCGGGGTGCTGGGTGCTCAGTGTTCGGGGTGCTGGGTGTCTCAGTGCTCAGGGTGCTGGGTGCTCAGTGCTCAGAGTGCTGGGTGCTCAGTACTCAGGGTGCTCGGTGCTCAGTACTCAGGGTGCTGGGTGCTCAGTGCTCAGGGTGCTCAGTGCTCAGTACTCAGCGTGCTGGGTGCTCAGTGCTCAGGGTGCTCGGTGCTCAGTACTCAGGGTGCTCAGTGCTCAGTACTCAGCGTGCTTGGTGCTCAGTGCTCAGGGTGCTGGGTGCTCAGTACTCAGGGTGCTGGGTGCTTAGTACTCAGGGTGCTCGGTCCTCAGTGCTCAGGGTGCTGGGTGCTCAGTACTCAGGGTGCAGGGTGCTCAGTGCTCAGGGTGCTCAGAGCTCAGTACTCAGGGTGCTCGGTGCTCAGTGCTCAGGGTGCTCAGTGCTCAGTACTCAGGGTGCTCAGTGCTCAGTGCTCTGGGTGCTGGGTGCTCAGTGCTCAGGGTGCTGGGTGCTCAGTACTCAGGGTGCTCAGTGCTCAGGGTGCTGGGTGCTCAGTCCTCGGGGTGCTGGGTACTAAGTGCTCAGTACACAGGGTGCTTGGTGCTCAGTGCTCGGGGTGCTGGGTGCTCAGTGCTCAGTACTCAGGGTGCTGGGTGCTCAGTGCTCGGGGTGCTGGATGCTCAGTACTCAGGGTGCTGGGTGCTCAGTGCTCAGGGTGCTGGGTGCTCATTACTCAGGGTGCTGGGTGCTCAGTGCTCGGGGTGCTGGGTGCTCAGCGCTCAGGGTGCTGGGTGCTCAGTAATCGGGGTGCTCAGTGCTCAGTACTCAGGGTGCTGGGTGCTCAGTGCTCAGCGTGCTGGGTGCTCAGTACTCAGTGCTCAGGATGCTGGGTGCTCAGTTCTCAGGGTTCTGGGTTCTCAGTGCTCAGGGTGCTCAGTGCTCAGTGCTCAGTGCTCAGGGTGCTGGGTGCTCAGTGCTCGGGGTGCTGGGTGCTCAGTGCTCGGGGTGCTGGCTGCTCAGTGCTCGGGGTGCTCGGTGCTCAGTGCTCGGGGTGCTGGGTGCTCAGTGTTCGGGGTGCTGGGTGTCTCAGTGCTCAGGGTGCTGGGTGCTCAGTGCTCAGAGTGCTGGGTGCTCAGTACTCAGGGTGCTCGGTGCTCAGTACTCAGGGTGCTGGGTGCTCAGTGCTCAGGGTGCTCAGTGCTCAGTACTCAGCGTGCTGGGTGCTCAGTGCTCAGGGTGCTCGGTGCTCAGTACTCAGGGTGCTCAGTGCTCAGTACTCAGCGTGCTGGGTGCTCAGTGCTCAGGGTGCTGGGTGCTCAGTACTCAGGGTGCTGGGTGCTTAGTACTCAGGGTGCTCGGTCCTCAGTGCTCAGGGTGCTGGGTGCTCAGTACTCAGGGTGCAGGGTGCTCAGTGCTCAGGGTGTTCAGAGCTCAGTACTCAGGGTGCTCGGTGCTCAGTGCTCAGGGTGCTCAGTGCTCAGTACTCAGGGTGCTCAGTGCTCAGTGCTCTGGGTGCTGGGTGCTCAGTGCTGGGGGTGCTGGGTGCTCAGTGCTCAGGGTGCTGGGTGCTCAGTACTCAGGGTGCTCAGTGCTCAGGGTGCTGGGTGCTCAGTCCTCGGGGTGCTGGGTACTAAGTGCTCAGTACACAGGGTGCTTGGTGCTCAGTGCTCGGGGTGCTGGGTGCTCAGTGCTCAGTACTCAGGGTGCTGGGTGCTCAGTGCTCGGGGTGCTGGATGCTCAGTACTCAGGGTGCTGGGTGCTCAGTGCTCAGGGTGCTGGGTGCTCATTACTCAGGGTGCTGGGTGCTCAGTGCTCGGGGTGCTGGGTGCTCAGCGCTCAGGGTGCTGGGTGCTCAGTAATCGGGGTGCTCAGTGCTCACTACTCAGGGTGCTGGGTGCTCAGTGCTCAGCGTGCTGGGTGCTCAGTACTCAGTGCTCAGGATGCTGGGTGCTCAGTGCTCAGGGTTCTGGGTGCTCAGTGCTCAGGGTGCTCAGTGCTCAGTGCTCAGTGCTCAGGGTGCTGGGTGCTCAGTGCTCGGGGTGCTGGGTGCTCAGTGCTCGGGGTGCTGGCTGCTCAGTGCTCGGGGTGCTCGGTGCTCAGTGCTCGGGGTGCTGGGTGCTCAGTGTTCGGGGTGCTGGGTGTCTCAGTCCTCAGGGTGCTGGGTGCTCAGTGCTCAGAGTGCTGGGTGCTCAGTACTCAGGGTGCTCGGTGCTCAGTACTCAGGGTGCTGGGTGCTCAGTGCTCAGGGTGCTCAGTGCTCAGTACTCAGCGTGCTGGGTGCTCTGTGCTCAGGGTGCTCGGTGCTCAGTACTCAGGGTGCTCAGTGCTCAGTACTCAGCGTGCTGGGTGCTCAGTGCTCAGGGTGCTGGGTGCTCAGTACTCAGGGTGCTGGGTGCTTAGTACTCAGGGTGCTCGGTCCTCAGTGCTCAGGGTGCTGGGTGCTCAGTACTCAGGGTGCAGGGTGCTCAGTGCTCAGGGTGCTCAGAGCTCAGTACTCAGGGTGCTCGGTGCTCAGTGCTCAGGGTGCTCAGTGCTCAGTACTCAGGGTGCTCAGTGCTCAGTGCTCTGGGTGCTGGGTGCTCAGTGCTGGGGGTGCTGGGTGCTCAGTGCTCAGGGTGCTGGGTGCTCAGTACTCAGGGTGCTCAGTGCTCAGGGTGCTGGGTGCTCAGTCCTCGGGGTGCTGGGTACTAAGTGCTCAGTACACAGGGTGCTTGGTGCTCAGTGCTCGGGGTGCTGGGTGCTCAGTGCTCAGTACTCAGGGTGCTGGGTGCTCAGTGCTCGGGGTGCTGGATGCTCAGTACTCAGGGTGCTGGGTGCTCAGTGCTCAGGCTGCTGGGTGCTCATTACTCAGGGTGCTGGGTGCTCAGTGCTCGGGGTGCTGGGTGCTCAGCGCTCAGGGTGCTGGGTGCTCAGTAATCGGGGTGCTCAGTGCGCAGTACTCAGGGTGCTGGGTGCTCAGTGCTCAGCGTGCTGGGTGCTCAGTACTCAGTGCTCAGGATGCTGGGTGCTCAGTGCTCAGGGTTCTGGGTGCTCAGTGCTCAGGGTGCTCAGTGCTCAGTGCTCAGTGCTCAGGGTGCTGGGTGCTCAGTGCTCGGGGTGCTGGGTGCTCAGTGCTCGGGGTGCTGGCTGCTCAGTGCTCGGGGTGCTCGGTGCTCAGTGCTCGGGGTGCTGGGTGCTCAGTACTCGGGGTGCTCAGTGCTCAGTACTCAGTGTGCTGGGTGCTCAGTGCTCAGGATGCTGGGTGCTCAGCGCTCGGGGTGCTGGCTGCTCCGTTCTCAGGTTGCTGGGTGCTCAGTACTCGGGGTGCTGGGTGCTCAATACTCAGGGTGCTGGGTGCTCATTGCTCGGGGTGCTGGGTGCTCAGTGCTCGGGGTGCTGGGTGCTCAGTGCTCGGGGTGCTGGGTGCTCAGTACTCGGGGTGCTGGGTGCTCAGTGCTCAGGGTGCTGGATCTCAGTGCTCGGGGTACTGGGTACTCAGTGCTCAGTACACAGGGTGCTGGGTGCTCAGTGCTCGGGGTGCTGGGTGCTCAGTACTCAGGGTGCTGGTTGCTCAGTACTCGGGGTGCTGGGTGCTCAGTACTCAGGGAGCTGGGTGCTCAGTACTCAGGGTGCTGGGTGCTCAGTACTCGGGTGCTGGGTGCTCAGTGCTCAGGGTGCTGGGTGCTCAGTGCTCGGGGTGCTGGGTGCTCAGTGCTCAGTACTCAGGGTGCTGGGTGCTCAGTGCTCGAGGTGCTGGGTGCTCAGTGCTCAGTACTCAGGGTGCTGGGTGCTCAGTGCTCAGGGTGCTGGGTGCTCAGTACTCAGGGTGCTGGGTTCTCAGTGCTCGGGGTGCTGGGTGCTCAGTGCTCAGTGTGCTCGGTGCTCAGTACTCAGGGTGCTGGGTGCTCAGTGCTCAGGGTGCTCAGTACTCAGGGTGCTGTGTGTTCAGTGCTCACGGTGCTGGGTGCTCAGTACTCAGGGTGCTCGGTGCTTTGTACTCAGGGTGCTGGGTGCTCAGTACTCCGGGTGCTGGGTGCTCAGTGCTCAGGGTGCTCAGTGCTCAGTGCTCAGTGCTCAGGGTGCTGGGTGCTCAGTGCTCAGGGTTCTGGGTGCTCAGTGCTCAGGGTGCTCAGTGCTCAGTGCTCAGTGCTCAGGGTGCTGGGTGCTCAGTGCTCGGGGTGCTGGGTGCTCAGTGCTCGGGGTGCTGGCTGCTCAGTGCTCGGGGTGCTCGGTGCTCAGTGCTCGGGGTGCTGGGTGCTCAGTACTCGGGGTGCTCAGTGCTCAGTACTCAGTGTGCTGGGTGCTCAGTGCTCAGGATGCTGGGTGCTCAGCGCTCGGGGTGCTGGCTGCTCCGTTCTCAGGTTGCTGGGTGCTCAGTACTCGGGGTGCTGGGTGCTCAATACTCAGGGTGCTGGGTGCTCATTGCTCGGGGTGCTGGGTGCTCAGTGCTCGGGGTGCTGGGTGCTCAGTGCTCGGGGTGCTGGGTGCTCAGTACTCGGGGTGCTGGGTGCTCAGTGCTCAGGGTGCTGGATCTCAGTGCTCGGGGTACTGGGTACTCAGTGCTCAGTACACAGGGTGCTGGGTGCTCAGTGCTCGGGGTGCTGGGTGCTCAGTACTCAGGGTGCTGGTTGCTCAGTACTCGGGGTGCTGGGTGCTCAGTACTCAGGGAGCTGGGTGCTCAGTACTCAGGGTGCTGGGTGCTCAGTACTCGGGTGCTGGGTGCTCAGTGCTCAGGGTGCTGGGTGCTCAGTGCTCGGGGTGCTGGGTGCTCAGTGCTCAGTACTCAGGGTGCTGGGTGCTCAGTGCTCGAGGTGCTGGGTGCTCAGTGCTCAGTACTCAGGGTGCTGGGTGCTCAGTGCTCAGGGTGCTGGGTGCTCAGTACTCAGGGTGCTGGGTTCTCAGTGCTCGGGGTGCTGGGTGCTCAGTGCTCAGTGTGCTCGGTGCTCAGTACTCAGGGTGCTGGGTGCTCAGTGCTCGGGGTGCTCAGTGCTTGAGGTGCTGGGTGCTCAGTACTCAGGGTGCTCAGTGCTTGGGGTGTTGGGTGCTTACTACTCAGGGTGCTGGGTGCTCAGTTCTCAGGGTGCTGGGTGCTCAGTACTCAGGGTGTTGGGTGCTCAGTACTCAGGGTGCTGGGTGCTCAGTGCTCGGGGTGCTGGGTGCTCAGTACTCGGGGTGCTCAGTGCTCAGTACTCAGGGTGCTGGGTGCTCAGTGATCAGGGTGCTGGGTGCTCAGGGCTCGGGGTGCTGGCTGCTCGGTTCTCAGATTGCTGGGTGCTCAGTACTCGGGGTGCTGGGTGCTCAGTACTCAGGGTGCTGGGTGCTCATTGCTGGGGGTGCTGGGTGCTCAGTGCTCGGGGTGCTGGGTGCTCAGTGCTCGGGGTGCTGGGTGCTCAGTACTCGGGGTGCTGGGTGCTCAGTGCTCAGGGTGCTGGGTCTCAGTGCTCGGGGTACTGGGTACTCAGTGCTCAGTACACAGGGTGCTGGGTGCTCAGTGCTCGGGGTGCTGTGTGCTCAGTGCTCAGTACTCAGGGTGCTGGGTGCTCAGTGCTCGGGGTGCTGGGTGCTCAGTACTCAGAGTGCTCGGTGCTTAGTACTCAGTGTGCTGGGTGCTCAGTACTCCGGGTGCTGGGTGCTCAGTGCTCGGGGTGCTCGGTGCTCAGTGCTCAAGGTGCTGGGTGCTCAGTACTCAGGGTGATCATTGCTCAGGGTGCTGGGTGCTCAGTACTCAGGGTGCTGGGTGCTCAGTACTCGGGGTGCTGGGTGCTCAGTACTCAGGGAGCTGGGTGCTCAGTACTCAAGGTGTTCAGTGCTCAGTACTCAGGGTGCTGGGTGCTCAGTACTCCGGGTGCTGGGTGCTTAGTACTCAGGGTGCTGGGTGCTCAGTACTCAGGGAGCTGGGTGCTCAGTACTCAAGGTGTTCAGTGCTCAGTACTCAGGGTGCTGGGTGCTCAGTGCTCGGGCTGCTGGGTGCTCAGTGCTCGGGGTGCTGGGTGTCTCAGTTCTCAGGGTGCTGGGTACTCAGTGCTCAGAGTGCTGGGTGCTCAGTACTCAGGGTGCTCGGTGCTCAGTACTCTGGGTGCTGGGTGCTCAGTGCGCAGGGTGCTCAGTGCTCAGTTTTCAGCGTGCTGGGTGCTCAGTGCTCAGGGTGCTCGGTGCTCAGTACTCAGGGTGCTCAGTGCTCAGTACTCAGCGTGCTGGGTGCTCAGTGCTCAGGGTGCTGGGTGCTCAGTACTCAGGGTGCTGGGTGCTTAGTACTCAGGGTGCTCGGTCCTCAGTGCTCAGGGTGCTGGGTGCTCAGTACTCAGGGTGCAGGGTGCTCAGTGCTCAGGGTGCTGGGTGCTCAGTGCTCAGGGTGCTCGGTGCTTAGTACTCAGGGTGCTCGGTGCTCGGGGTGCTGGGTGCTCAGTGCTCAGGGTGCTCAGTGCTCAGTACTCAGGGTGCTCAGTGCTCAGTGCTCTGGGTGTTGGGTGCTCAGTGCTCGGGGTGCTGGGTGCTCAGTGCTCAGGGTGCTGGGTGCTCAGTACTCAGGGTGCTCAGTGCTCAGGGTGCTATGTGCTCAGTGCTCAGGGTGCTGGGTACTCAGTGCTCAGTACACAGGGTGCTGGGTGCTCAGTGCTCGGGGTGCTGGGTGCTCAGTCCTCAGTACTCAGGGTGCTGGCTGCTCAGTGCTCAGGGTGCTGGATGCTCAGTACTGAGGGTGCTGGGTGCTCAGTGCTCAGGGTGCTGGGTGCTCAGTACTCAGGGTGCTGGGTGCTCAGTACTCAGTATGCTGGGTGCTCAGTGCTCAGGGTGCTCGGTGCTCAGTGCTCAGGGTGCTGGGTGCTCAGTACTCAGGGTGCTGGATGCTCAGTACTCAGGGTGCTGGGTGCTCAGTGCTCAGGGTGCTGGGTGCTCAGTACTCAGGGTGCTGGGTGCTCAGTACTCAGTATGCTGGGTGCTCAGTGCTCAGGGTGCTGGGTGCTCAGGGCTCGGGGTGCTGGGTGCTCAGTACTCAGGGTGCTCAGTGCTCAGTACTCAGGGTGCTGGGTGCTCAGTGCTCAGGGTGCTGTGTGCTCAGTACTCAGGGTGCTGGGTGCTCGGTGCTCAGTATGCTGGGTGCTCTGTACTCAGGGTGCTGGCTGCTCAGTACTCAGGGTGCTCGGTGCTCAGTACTCAGGGTGCTGGTTGCTCAGTGCTCGGGGTGCTCAGTGCTTGAGGTGCTGGGTGCTCAGTACTCAGGGTGCTCAGTGCTTGGGGTGTTGGGTGCTTACTACTCAGGGTGCTGGGTGCTCAGTTCTCAGGGTGCTGGGTGCTCAGTACTCAGGGTGTTGGGTGCTCAGTACTCAGGGTGCTGGGTGCTCAGTGCTCGGGGTGCTGGGTGCTCAGTACTCGGGGTGCTCAGTGCTCAGTACTCAGGGTGCTGGGTGCTCAGTGATCAGGGTGCTGGGTGCTCAGGGCTCGGGGTGCTGGCTGCTCGGTTCTCAGATTGCTGGGTGCTCAGTACTCGGGGTGCTGGGTGCTCAGTACTCAGGGTGCTGGGTGCTCATTGCTGGGGGTGCTGGGTGCTCAGTGCTCGGGGTGCTGGGTGCTCAGTGCTCGGGGTGCTGGGTGCTCAGTACTCGGGGTGCTGGGTGCTCAGTGCTCAGGGTGCTGGGTCTCAGTGCTCGGGGTACTGGGTACTCAGTGCTCAGTACACAGGGTGCTGGGTGCTCAGTGCTCGGGGTGCTGTGTGCTCAGTGCTCAGTACTCAGGGTGCTGGGTGCTCAGTGCTCGGGGTGCTGGGTGCTCAGTACTCAGAGTGCTCGGTGCTTAGTACTCAGTGTGCTGGGTGCTCAGTACTCCGGGTGCTGGGTGCTCAGTGCTCGGGGTGCTCGGTGCTCAGTGCTCAAGGTGCTGGGTGCTCAGTACTCAGGGTGATCATTGCTCAGGGTGCTGGGTGCTCAGTACTCAGGGTGCTGGGTGCTCAGTACTCGGGGTGCTGGGTGCTCAGTACTCAGGGAGCTGGGTGCTCAGTACTCAAGGTGTTCAGTGCTCAGTACTCAGGGTGCTGGGTGCTCAGTACTCCGGGTGCTGGGTGCTTAGTACTCAGGGTGCTGGGTGCTCAGTACTCAGGGAGCTGGGTGCTCAGTACTCAAGGTGTTCAGTGCTCAGTACTCAGGGTGCTGGGTGCTCAGTGCTCGGGCTGCTGGGTGCTCAGTGCTCGGGGTGCTGGGTGTCTCAGTTCTCAGGGTGCTGGGTACTCAGTGCTCAGAGTGCTGGGTGCTCAGTACTCAGGGTGCTCGGTGCTCAGTACTCTGGGTGCTGGGTGCTCAGTGCGCAGGGTGCTCAGTGCTCAGTTTTCAGCGTGCTGGGTGCTCAGTGCTCAGGGTGCTCGGTGCTCAGTACTCAGGGTGCTCAGTGCTCAGTACTCAGCGTGCTGGGTGCTCAGTGCTCAGGGTTCTGGGTGCTCAGTACTCAGGGTGCTGGGTGCTTAGTACTCAGGGTGCTCGGTCCTCAGTGCTCAGGGTGCTGGGTGCTCAGTACTCAGGGTGCAGGGTGCTCAGTGCTCAGGGTGCTGGGTGCTCAGTGCTCAGGGTGCTCGGTGCTTAGTACTCAGGGTGCTCGGTGCTCGGGGTGCTGGGTGCTCAGTGCTCAGGGTGCTCAGTGCTCAGTACTCAGGGTGCTCAGTGCTCAGTGCTCTGGGTGTTGGGTGCTCAGTGCTCGGGGTGCTGGGTGCTCAGTGCTCAGGGTGCTGGGTGCTCAGTACTCAGGGTGCTCAGTGCTCAGGGTGCTATGTGCTCAGTGCTCAGGGTGCTGGGTACTCAGTGCTCAGTACACAGGGTGCTGGGTGCTCAGTGCTCGGGGTGCTGGGTGCTCAGTCCTCAGTACTCAGGGTGCTGGCTGCTCAGTGCTCAGGGTGCTGGATGCTCAGTACTGAGGGTGCTGGGTGCTCAGTGCTCAGGGTGCTGGGTGCTCAGTACTCAGGGTGCTGGGTGCTCAGTACTCAGTATGCTGGGTGCTCAGTGCTCAGGGTGCTCGGTGCTCAGTGCTCAGGGTGCTGGGTGCTCAGTACTCAGGGTGCTCGGTGCTCAGTACTCAGGGTGCTGGGTGCTCAGTGCTCAGGGTGCTGTGTGCTCAGTACTTATGGAGCTGGGTGCTCGGTGCTCAGTATGCTGGGTGCTCAGTACTCAGGGTGCTGGCTGCTCAGTACTCAGGGTGCTCGGTGCTCAGTACTCAGGGTGCTGGCTGCTCAGTGCTCGGGGTGCTCAGTGCTTGGGGTGCTGGGTGCTCAGTACTCATGGTGCTCAGTGCTTGGGGTGTTGGATGCTTAGTACTCAGGGTGCTGTTTGCTCAGTGCTCAGGGTGCTGGGTGCTCAGTACTCAGGGTGCTGGTTGCTCAGTACTCAGGGTGCTGGGTGCTCAGTGCTCGGGGTGCTGGGTGCTCAGTACTCGGGGTGCTCAGTGCTCAGTACTCAGGGTGCTGGGTGCTCAGTGCTCAGGGTGCTGGGTGCTCAGCGCTCGGGGTGCTGGCTGCTCGGTTCTCAGGTTGCTGTGTGCTCAGTACTGGGGGTGCTGGGTGCTCAGTACTCAGGGTGCTGGGTGCTCATTGCTCGGGGTGCTGGGTGCTCAGTGCTCGGGGTGCTGGGTGCTCAGTGCTCGGGGTGCTGGGTGCTCAGTACTCAGGGTGCTGGGTGCTCAGTGCTCAGGGTGCTGGGTCTCAGTGCTCGGGGTACTGGGTAATCAGTGCTCAGTACACAGGGTGCTGGGTGCTCAGTGCTCGGGGTGCTGTGTGCTCAGTGCTCAGTACTCAGGGTGCTGGGTGCTCAGTGCTCGGGGTGCTGGGTGCTCAGTACTCAGGGTACTTGGTGCTCAGTACTGATGGTGCTGGGTGATCAGTGCTCAGGGTGCTGGGTGCTCAGTACTCAGGGTGCTCGGTGCTCAGTACTCAGGGTGCTGGGTGCTCAGTGCTCTGGGTGCTGGTTCCTCAGTGCTCGGGGTGCTGGGTGCTTAGTGCTCGGGGTGCTGGGTGCTCAGTACTCAGGGTGCTGGGTGCTCAGTACTCGGGGTGCTGGGTGCTCAGTACTCAGGGAGCTGGGTGCTCAGTACTCAGGGTGCTGGGTGCTCAGTACTCAGGTGCTGGGTGCTCAGTGCTCAGGGTGCTGGGTGATCAGTGCTCGGGGTGCTGGGTGCTCAGTACTCAGGGTGCTGGGTGCTCAGTGCTCAGGGTGCTGGGTGCTCAGTACTCAGGGTGCTCGGTGCTCAGTACTCAGGGAGCTGGGTGCTCAGTACTCAGGGTGCTGGGTGCTCAGTACTCGGGGTGCTGGGTGCTCAGTACTCAGGGTGCTGGGTGCTCAGTACTCGGGGTGCTGTGTGCTCAGTGCTCAGTACTCAGGGTGCTGGGTGCTCAGTGCTCGGGGTGCTGGGTGCTAAGTACTCAGGGAACTGGGTGCTCAGTACTCAGGGTGCTGGGTGCTCATTACTCAGGGTGCTGGGTGCTCAGTACTCAGGGGGCTCAGTGCTTGGGGTGCTGGGTGCTCAGTGCTCAGGGTGCTCAGTGCTTTGGGTGTTGGGTGCTCAGTGCTCAGTACTCAGGGTGCTCGGTGCTCAGTGCTCTGGGTGCTGGGTGCTCAGTGCTCGGGGTGCTGGGTGCTCAGTGCTCAGGGTGCTGGGTGCTCAGTACTCAGGGTGCTCAGTGCTCAGGGTGCTGGGTGCTCAGTGCTCGGGGTGCTGGGTACTCAGTGCTCAGTACACAGGGTGCTGGGTGCTCAGTGCTCGGTGTGCTGGGTGCTCAGTGCTCAGTACTCAGGGTGCTGGGTGCTCAGTGCTCGGGGTGCTGGATGCTCAGTACTCCTGGTGCTGGGTGCTCAGTGCTCAGGGTGCTGGGTGCTCAGTACTCAGGGTGCTGGGTGCTCAGTACGCAGTATGCTGGGTGCTCAGTGCTCAGGGTGCTGGGTGCTCAGTGCTCGGGGTGCTGGGTGCTCAGTACTCAGGGTGCTCGGTGCTCAGTACTCAGGGTGCTGGGTGCTCAGTGCTCAGGGTGCTGTGTGCTCAGTACGCAGGGTGCTGGGTGCTCGGTGCTCAGTATGCTGGGTGCTCAGTACTCAGGGTGCTGGCTGCTCAGTACTCAGGGTGATCGGTGCTCAGTACTCAGGGTGCTGGCTGCTCAGTGCTCGGGGTGCTCAGTGCTTGGGGTGCTGGGTGCTCAGTGCTCGGGGTGCTGGGTGCTCAGTGCTCAGTACTCAGGGTGCTGGGTGCTCAGTGCTCGGGGTGCTGGGTGCTCAGTGCTCAGTACTCAGGGTGCTGGGTGCTCAGTGCTCGGGGTGCTGGGTGCACAGTGCTCAGTACTCAGGGTGCTGGGTGCTCAGTGCTCAGGGTGCTGGGTGCTCAGTGCTCAGGGTGCTGTGTGCTCAGTGCTCAGGGTGCTGGGTACTCAGTGCTCGGGGTGCTGGGTGCTCAGTACTCAGGGTGCTGGGTGCTCAGTACTCAGGGTGCTTGGTGCTCAGTGCTCGGGGTGCTGGGTGCTCAGTGCTCAGTGTGCTCGGTGCTCAGTACTCAGAGTGCTGGGTGCTCAGTGCTCGGGGTTTTCTGTACTCAGGGTGCTGTGTGTTCAGTGCTCAGGTTGCTGGGTGCTCAGTACTCAGGGTGATCATTGCTCAGGGTGCTGGGTGCTCAGTACTCAGGGTGCTGGGTGCTCAGTACTCAAGGTGCTCAGTGCTCAATACTCAGGGTGCTCAGTGCTCAGTACTAATGGTGCTCAGTGCTCAGGGTGCTGGGTGCTCAGTGCTCGGGGTGCTCGGTGCTCGGTACTCAGGGTGCTGGGTGCTCAGTGCTCAGGGTGCTGGGTGCTCAGTGCTCAGGGTGCTGGATGCTCAGTGCTCAGGGTGCTGGGTGCTCAGTACTCAGGGTGCTCGGGGTGCAGGGTGCTCAGTGCTCGGGGAGCTGGGTGCTCAGTGCTCGGGGTGCTGGGTGCTCAGTGCTCAGAGTGCTGGGTGCTCAGTACTCTGGGTGCTCGGTGCTCAGTACTCAGGGTGCTGGGTGCTCAGTGCTCAGGGTGCTCAGTGCTCAGTTCTCAGCGTGCTGGGTGCTCAGTGCTCAGGGTGCTCGGTGCTCAGTACTCAGGGTGCTCAGTGCTCAGTACTCAGCGTGCTGGGTGCTCAGTGCTCAGGGTGCTGGGTGCTCAGTGCTCGGGGTGCTGGGTGCTCATTACTCAGGGTGCTGGGTGCTCAGTACTCAGGGTGCTCAGTGCTTGGGGTGCTGGGTGCTCAGTGCTCAGGGTGCTCAGTGCTTGGGGTGTTGGATGCTCAGTGCGCAGTACTCAGGGTGCTCGGTGCTCAGTGCTCAGGTTGCTCAGTGCTCAGTACTCAGGGTGCTCAGTGCTCAGTGCTCTGGGTGCTGGGTGCTCAGTGCTCGGGGTGCTGGGTGCTCAGTTCTCAGGGTGCTGGGTGCTCAGTACTCAGGGTGCTCAGTGGTCAGGGTGCTGGGTGCTCAGTGCTCGGGGTGCTGGGTACTCAGAGCTCAGTACACAGGGTGCTTGGTGCTCAGTGCTCGGGGTGCTGGGTGCTCAGTGCTCAGTACTCAGGGTGCTGGGTGCTCAGTGCTCGGGGTGCTGGATGCTCAGTACTCAGGGTGCTGGGTGCTCAGTGCTCAGGGTGCTGGGTGCTCAGTACTCAGGGTGCTGGGTGCTCAGTACTCAGTATGCTGGGTGCTCAGTGCTCAGGGTGCTGGGTGCTCAGTGCTCGGGGTGCTGGGTGCTCAGTACTCAGGGTGCTCGGTGCTCAGTACTCAGGGTGCTGGGTGCTCAGTGCTCAGGGTGCTGTGTGCTCAGTACTCAGGGTGCTGGGTGCTCGGTGCTCAGTATGCTGGGTGCTCAGTACTCAGGGTGCTGGCTGCTCAGTACTCAGGGTGCTCGGTGCTCAGTACTCAGGGTGCTGGCTGCTCAGTGCTCGGGGTGCTCAGTGCTTGAGGTGCTGGGTGCTCAGTACTCAGGGTTCTCAGTGCTTGTTGTGTTGGGTGCTTACTACTCAGGGTGCTGGGTGCTCAGTTCTCAGGGTGCTGGGTGCTCAGTACTCAGGGTGTTGGGTGCTCAGTACTCAGGGTGCTGGGTGCTCAGTGCTCGGGGTGCTGGGTGCTCAGTACTCGCGGTGCTCAGTGCTCAGTACTCAGGGTGCTGGGTGCTCAGTGCTCAGGGTGCTGGGTTCTCAGCGCTCGGGGTGCTGGCTGCTCGGTTCTCAGATTGCTGGGTGCTCAGTACTCGGGGTGCTGGGTGCTCAGTACTCAGGGTGCTGGGTGCTCATTGCTGGGGGTGCTGTGTGCTCAGTACTCGGGGTGCTGGGTGCTCAGTGCTCAGGGTGCTGGGTCTCAGTGCTCGGGGTACTGGGTACTCAGTGCTCAGTACACAGGGTGCTGGGTGCTCAGTGCTCGGGGTGCTGTGTGCTCAGTGCTCAGTACTCAGGGTGCTGGGTGCTCAGTGCTCGGGGTGCTGGGTGCTCAGTACTCAGAGTGCTCGGTGCTTAGTACTCAGGGTGCTGGGTGCTCAGTACTCCGGGTGCTGGGTGCTCAGTGCTCGGGGTGCTCGGTGCTCAGTGCTCAAGGTGCTGGGTGCTCAGTACTCAGGGTGATCATTGCTCAGGGTGCTGGGTGCTCAGTACTCAGGGTGCTGGGTGCTCAGTACTCGGGGTGCTGGGTGCTCAGTACTCAGGGAGCTGGGTGCTCAGTACTCAAGGTGTTCAGTGCTCAGTACTCAGGGTGCTGGGTGCTCAGTACTCCGGGTGCTGGGTGCTTAGTACTCAGGGTGCTGGGTGCTCAGTGCTCAGGGTGCTCGGTGCTCAGTGCTCGGGGTGCTGGGTGCTCAGTACTTAGGTTGCTCGGTGCTCAGTACTCAGGGTGCTCAGTGCTCAGTACTCAGGGTGCTCAGGCTCAGTGCTCGGGGTGCAGGGTGCTCAGTGCTCGGGGTGCTGGGTGCTCAGTGCTCGGGGTGCTGGGTGTCTCAGTTCTCAGGGTGCTGGGTACTCAGTGCTCAGAGTGCTGGGTGCTCAGTACTCAGGGTGCTCGGTGCTCAGTACTCTGGGTGCTGGGTGCTCAGTGCTCAGGGTGCTCAGTGCTCAGTTTTCAGCGTGCTGGGTGCTCAGTGCTCAGGGTGCTGGGTGCTCAGTACTCAGGGTGCTGGGTGCTCAGTACTCAGTATGCTGGGTGCTCAGTGCTCAGGGTGCTCGGTGCTCAGTGCTCAGGGTGCTGGGTGCTCAGTACTCAGGGTGCTCGGTGCTCAGTACTCAGGGTGCTGGGTGCTCAGTGCTCAGGGTGCTGTGTGCTCAGTACTTATGGAGCTGGGTGCTCGGTGCTCAGTATGCTGGGTGCTCAGTACTCAGGGTGCTGGCTGCTCAGTACTCAGGGTGCTCGGTGCTCAGTACTCAGGGTGCTGGCTGCTCAGTGCTCGGGGTGCTCAGTGCTTGGGGTGCTGGGTGCTCAGTACTCATGGTGCTCAGTGCTTGGGGTGTTGGATGCTTAGTACTCAGGGTGCTGTTTGCTCAGTGCTCAGGGTGCTGGGTGCTCAGTACTCAGGGTGCTGGTTGCTCAGTACTCAGGGTGCTGGGTGCTCAGTGCTCGGGGTGCTGGGTGCTCAGTACTCGGGGTGCTCAGTGCTCAGTACTCAGGGTGCTGGGTGCTCAGTGCTCAGGGTGCTGGGTGCTCAGCGCTCGGGGTGCTGGCTGCTCGGTTCTCAGGTTGCTGTGTGCTCAGTACTGGGGGTGCTGGGTGCTCAGTACTCAGGGTGCTGGGTGCTCATTGCTCGGGGTGCTGGGTGCTCAGTGCTCGGGGTGCTGGGTGCTCAGTGCTCGGGGTGCTGGGTGCTCAGTACTCAGGGTGCTGGGTGCTCAGTGCTCAGGGTGCTGGGTCTCAGTGCTCGGGGTACTGGGTAATCAGTGCTCAGTACACAGGGTGCTGGGTGCTCAGTGCTCGGGGTGCTGTGTGCTCAGTGCTCAGTACTCAGGGTGCTGGGTGCTCAGTGCTCGGGGTGCTGGGTGCTCAGTACTCAGGGTACTTGGTGCTCAGTACTGATGGTGCTGGGTGATCAGTGCTCAGGGTGCTGGGTGCTCAGTACTCAGGGTGCTCGGTGCTCAGTACTCAGGGTGCTGGGTGCTCAGTGCTCTGGGTGCTGGTTCCTCAGTGCTCGGGGTGCTGGGTGCTTAGTGCTCGGGGTGCTGGGTGCTCAGTACTCAGGGTGCTGGGTGCTCAGTACTCGGGGTGCTGGGTGCTCAGTACTCAGGGAGCTGGGTGCTCAGTACTCAGGGTGCTGGGTGCTCAGTACTCAGGTGCTGGGTGCTCAGTGCTCAGGGTGCTGGGTGATCAGTGCTCGGGGTGCTGGGTGCTCAGTACTCAGGGTGCTGGGTGCTCAGTGCTCAGGGTGCTGGGTGCTCAGTACTCAGGGTGCTCGGTGCTCAGTACTCAGGGAGCTGGGTGCTCAGTACTCAGGGTGCTGGGTGCTCAGTACTCGGGGTGCTGGGTGCTCAGTACTCAGGGTGCTGGGTGCTCAGTACTCGGGGTGCTGTGTGCTCAGTGCTCAGTACTCAGGGTGCTGGGTGCTCAGTGCTCGGGGTGCTGGGTGCTAAGTACTCAGGGAACTGGGTGCTCAGTACTCAGGGTGCTGGGTGCTCATTACTCAGGGTGCTGGGTGCTCAGTACTCAGGGGGCTCAGTGCTTGGGGTGCTGGGTGCTCAGTGCTCAGGGTGCTCAGTGCTTTGGGTGTTGGGTGCTCAGTGCTCAGTACTCAGGGTGCTCGGTGCTCAGTGCTCTGGGTGCTGGGTGCTCAGTGCTCGGGGTGCTGGGTGCTCAGTGCTCAGGGTGCTGGGTGCTCAGTACTCAGGGTGCTCAGTGCTCAGGGTGCTGGGTGCTCAGTGCTCGGGGTGCTGGGTACTCAGTGCTCAGTACACAGGGTGCTGGGTGCTCAGTGCTCGGTGTGCTGGGTGCTCAGTGCTCAGTACTCAGGGTGCTGGGTGCTCAGTGCTCGGGGTGCTGGATGCTCAGTACTCCTGGTGCTGGGTGCTCAGTGCTCAGGGTGCTGGGTGCTCAGTACTCAGGGTGCTGGGTGCTCAGTACGCAGTATGCTGGGTGCTCAGTGCTCAGGGTGCTGGGTGCTCAGTGCTCGGGGTGCTGGGTGCTCAGTACTCAGGGTGCTCGGTGCTCAGTACTCAGGGTGCTGGGTGCTCAGTGCTCAGGGTGCTGTGTGCTCAGTACGCAGGGTGCTGGGTGCTCGGTGCTCAGTATGCTGGGTGCTCAGTACTCAGGGTGCTGGCTGCTCAGTACTCAGGGTGATCGGTGCTCAGTACTCAGGGTGCTGGCTGCTCAGTGCTCGGGGTGCTCAGTGCTTGGGGTGCTGGGTGCTCAGTGCTCGGGGTGCTGGGTGCTCAGTGCTCAGTACTCAGGGTGCTGGGTGCTCAGTGCTCGGGGTGCTGGGTGCTCAGTGCTCAGTACTCAGGGTGCTGGGTGCTCAGTGCTCGGGGTGCTGGGTGCTCAGTGCTCAGTACTCAGGGTGCTGGGTGCTCAGTGCTCAGGGTGCTGGGTGCTCAGTGCTCAGGGTGCTGTGTGCTCAGTGCTCAGGGTGCTGGGTACTCAGTGCTCGGGGTGCTGGGTGCTCAGTACTCAGGGTGCTGGGTGCTCAGTACTCAGGGTGCTTGGTGCTCAGTGCTCGGGGTGCTGGGTGCTCAGTGCTCAGTGTGCTCGGTGCTCAGTACTCAGAGTGCTGGGTGCTCAGTGCTCGGGGTTTTCTGTACTCAGGGTGCTGTGTGTTCAGTGCTCAGGTTGCTGGGTGCTCAGTACTCAGGGTGATCATTGCTCAGGGTGCTGGGTGCTCAGTACTCAGGGTGCTGGGTGCTCAGTACTCAAGGTGCTCAGTGCTCAATACTCAGGGTGCTCAGTGCTCAGTACTAATGGTGCTCAGTGCTCAGGGTGCTGGGTGCTCAGTGCTCGGGGTGCTCGGTGCTCGGTACTCAGGGTGCTGGGTGCTCAGTGCTCAGGGTGCTGGGTGCTCAGTGCTCAGGGTGCTGGATGCTCAGTGCTCAGGGTGCTGGGTGCTCAGTACTCAGGGTGCTCGGGGTGCAGGGTGCTCAGTGCTCGGGGAGCTGGGTGCTCAGTGCTCGGGGTGCTGGGTGCTCAGTGCTCAGAGTGCTGGGTGCTCAGTACTCTGGGTGCTCGGTGCTCAGTACTCAGGGTGCTGGGTGCTCAGTGCTCAGGGTGCTCAGTGCTCAGTTCTCAGCGTGCTGGGTGCTCAGTGCTCAGGGTGCTCGGTGCTCAGTACTCAGGGTGCTCAGTGCTCAGTACTCAGCGTGCTGGGTGCTCAGTGCTCAGGGTGCTGGGTGCTCAGTGCTCGGGGTGCTGGGTGCTCATTACTCAGGGTGCTGGGTGCTCAGTACTCAGGGTGCTCAGTGCTTGGGGTGCTGGGTGCTCAGTGCTCAGGGTGCTCAGTGCTTGGGGTGTTGGATGCTCAGTGCGCAGTACTCAGGGTGCTCGGTGCTCAGTGCTCAGGTTGCTCAGTGCTCAGTACTCAGGGTGCTCAGTGCTCAGTGCTCTGGGTGCTGGGTGCTCAGTGCTCGGGGTGCTGGGTGCTCAGTTCTCAGGGTGCTGGGTGCTCAGTACTCAGGGTGCTCAGTGGTCAGGGTGCTGGGTGCTCAGTGCTCGGGGTGCTGGGTACTCAGAGCTCAGTACACAGGGTGCTTGGTGCTCAGTGCTCGGGGTGCTGGGTGCTCAGTGCTCAGTACTCAGGGTGCTGGGTGCTCAGTGCTCGGGGTGCTGGATGCTCAGTACTCAGGGTGCTGGGTGCTCAGTGCTCAGGGTGCTGGGTGCTCAGTACTCAGGGTGCTGGGTGCTCAGTACTCAGTATGCTGGGTGCTCAGTGCTCAGGGTGCTGGGTGCTCAGTGCTCGGGGTGCTGGGTGCTCAGTACTCAGGGTGCTCGGTGCTCAGTACTCAGGGTGCTGGGTGCTCAGTGCTCAGGGTGCTGTGTGCTCAGTACTCAGGGTGCTGGGTGCTCGGTGCTCAGTATGCTGGGTGCTCAGTACTCAGGGTGCTGGCTGCTCAGTACTCAGGGTGCTCGGTGCTCAGTACTCAGGGTGCTGGCTGCTCAGTGCTCGGGGTGCTCAGTGCTTGAGGTGCTGGGTGCTCAGTACTCAGGGTTCTCAGTGCTTGTTGTGTTGGGTGCTTACTACTCAGGGTGCTGGGTGCTCAGTTCTCAGGGTGCTGGGTGCTCAGTACTCAGGGTGTTGGGTGCTCAGTACTCAGGGTGCTGGGTGCTCAGTGCTCGGGGTGCTGGGTGCTCAGTACTCGCGGTGCTCAGTGCTCAGTACTCAGGGTGCTGGGTGCTCAGTGCTCAGGGTGCTGGGTTCTCAGCGCTCGGGGTGCTGGCTGCTCGGTTCTCAGATTGCTGGGTGCTCAGTACTCGGGGTGCTGGGTGCTCAGTACTCAGGGTGCTGGGTGCTCATTGCTGGGGGTGCTGTGTGCTCAGTACTCGGGGTGCTGGGTGCTCAGTGCTCAGGGTGCTGGGTCTCAGTGCTCGGGGTACTGGGTACTCAGTGCTCAGTACACAGGGTGCTGGGTGCTCAGTGCTCGGGGTGCTGTGTGCTCAGTGCTCAGTACTCAGGGTGCTGGGTGCTCAGTGCTCGGGGTGCTGGGTGCTCAGTACTCAGAGTGCTCGGTGCTTAGTACTCAGGGTGCTGGGTGCTCAGTACTCCGGGTGCTGGGTGCTCAGTGCTCGGGGTGCTCGGTGCTCAGTGCTCAAGGTGCTGGGTGCTCAGTACTCAGGGTGATCATTGCTCAGGGTGCTGGGTGCTCAGTACTCAGGGTGCTGGGTGCTCAGTACTCGGGGTGCTGGGTGCTCAGTACTCAGGGAGCTGGGTGCTCAGTACTCAAGGTGTTCAGTGCTCAGTACTCAGGGTGCTGGGTGCTCAGTACTCCGGGTGCTGGGTGCTTAGTACTCAGGGTGCTGGGTGCTCAGTGCTCAGGGTGCTCGGTGCTCAGTGCTCGGGGTGCTGGGTGCTCAGTACTTAGGTTGCTCGGTGCTCAGTACTCAGGGTGCTCAGTGCTCAGTACTCAGGGTGCTCAGGCTCAGTGCTCGGGGTGCAGGGTGCTCAGTGCTCGGGGTGCTGGGTGCTCAGTGCTCGGGGTGCTGGGTGTCTCAGTTCTCAGGGTGCTGGGTACTCAGTGCTCAGAGTGCTGGGTGCTCAGTACTCAGGGTGCTCGGTGCTCAGTACTCTGGGTGCTGGGTGCTCAGTGCTCAGGGTGCTCAGTGCTCAGTTTTCAGCGTGCTGGGTGCTCAGTGCTCAGGGTGCTCGGTGCTCAGTTCTCAGGGTGCTCAGTGCTCAGTACTCAGCGTGCTGGGTGCTCAGTGCTCAGGGTGCTGGGTGCTCAGTACTCAGGGTGCTGGGTGCTTAGTACTCAGGGTGCTCGGTCCTCAGTGCTCAGGGTGCTGGGTGCTCAGTACTCAGGGTGCAGGGTGCTCAGTGCTCAGGGTGCTCAGTGCTCAGTACTCAGGGTGCTCAGTGCTCGGGGTGCTGGATGCTCAGTACTCAGGGTGCTGGGTGCTCAGTGCTCAGGGTGCTGGGTGCTCAGTGCTCAGGGTGCTCGGTGCTTAGTACTCAGGGTGCTCGGTGCTCGGGGTGCTGGGTGCTCAGTGCTCAGGGTGCTCAGTGCTCAGTACTCAGGGTGCTCAGTGCTCAGTGCTCTGGGTGTTGGGTGCTCAGTGCTCGGGGTGCTGGGTGCTCAGTGCTCAGGGTGCTATGTGCTCAGTGCTCAGGGTGCTGGGTACTCAGTGCTCAGTACACAGGGTGCTGGGTGCTCAGTGCTCGGGGTGCTGGGTGCTCAGTGCTCAGTACTCAGGGTGCTGGCTGCTCAGTGCTCAGGGTGCTGGATGCTCAGTACTGTGGGTGCTGGGTGCTCAGTGCTCAGGGTGCTGGGTGCTCAGTACTCAGGGTGCTGGGTGCTCAGTACTCAGTATGCTGGGTGCTCAGTGCTCAGGGTGCTGGGTGCTCAGTGCTCAGGGTGCTGGGTGCTCAGTACTCATGGTGCTCAGTGCTTGGGGTGTTGGATGCTTAGTACTCAGGGTGCTGTTTGCTCAGTGCTCAGGGTGCTGGGTGCTCAGTACTCAGGGTGCTGGGTGCTCAGTACTCAGCGTGCTGGGTGCTCAGTGCTCGGGGTGCTGGGTGCTCAGTACTCGGGGTGCTCAGTGCTCAGTACTCAGGGTGCTGGGTGCTCAGCGCTCGGGGTGCTGGCTGCTCGGTTCTCAGGTTGCTGGGTGCTCAGTACTGGGGGTGCTGGGTGCTCAGTACTCAGGGTGCTGGGTGCTCATTGCTCGGGGTGCTGGGTGCTCAGTGCTCGGTGTGCTGGGTGCTCAGTACTCAGGGTGCTGGGTGCTCAGTGCTCAGGGTGCTGGGTCTCAGTGCTCGGGGTACTGGGTAATCAGTGCTCAGTACACAGGGTGCTGGGTGCTCAGTGCTCGGGGTGCTGTGTGCTCAGTGCTCAGTACTCAGGGTGCTGGGTGCTCAGTGCTCGGGGTGCTGGGTGCTCAGTACTCAGGGTACTTGGTGCTCAGTACTGAGGGTGCTGGGTGCTCAGTGCTCGGGGTGCTGGGTGCTCAGTACTCAGGGTACTTGGTGCTCAGTACTGAGGGTGCTGGGTGATCAGTGCTCAGGGTGCTGGGTGCTCAGTACTCGGGGTGCTGGGTGCTCAGTACTCAGGGAGCTGGGTGCTCAGTACTCAGGGTGCTGGGTGCTCAGTACTCAGGTGCTGGGTGCTCAGTGCTCAGGGTGCTTGGTGATCAGTGCTCGGGGTGCTGGGTGCTCAGTACTCAGGGTGCTGGGTGCTCAGTGCTCAGGGTGCTGGGTGCTCAGTACTCAGGGTGCTCGGTGCTCAGTACTCAGGGATCTGGGTGCTCAGTACTCAGGGTGCTGGGTGCTCAGTACTCGGGTGCTGGGTGCTCAGTGCTCAGGGTGCTGGGTGATCAGTGCTCTGGGTGCTGGGTGCTCAGTGCTCAGTACTCAGGGTGCTGGGTGCTCAGTGCTCAGGGTGCTGGGTGCTCTGTGCTCAGTACTCAGGGTGCTGGGTGCTCAGTGCTCTGGGTTCTGGGTGCTCAGTGCTCACGGTGCTGGGTGCTCAGTGCTCAGGGTGCTGGGTACTCAGTGCTCGGTGTGCTGGGTGCTCAGTACTCAGGGTGCTGGGTGCTCAGTGCTCGGGGCGCTGGGTGCTCAGTGCTCGGGGTGCTGGGTGCTCAGTGCTCGGGGTGCTCGGTGCTCAGTACGTTGTGTACTCACTACTCAGGGTGCTTGGTGCTCAGTGCTCAGGATGCTGGGTGCTCAGTGCTCAGGGAGGTGGGTGCTCAGTGCTCAGGTGCTGGGTGCTCAGTACTCAGGGTGCTGGGTGCGCAGTGCTCGGGGTGCTCGGTGCTCAGTACGTTGTGTACTCACTACTCAGGGTGCTTGGTGCTCAGTGCTCAGGATGCTGGGTGCTCAGTGCTCAGGGAGGTGGGTGCTCAGTGCTCAGGTGCTGGGTGCTCAGTACTCAGGGTGCTGGGTGCGCAGTGCTCGGGGTGCTGGGTGCTCAGTGCTCATGGTGCTGGGTGCTCAGTGCTCAGGGTGCTGGGTGCTCAGTACTCGGGGTGCTGGGTGCTCAGTACTCAGGGTTCTGGGTGCTCAGTACTCAGGGTGCTGGGTGATCAGTACTCGGGTGCTGGGTGCTCAGTGCTCAGAGTGCTGGGTGCTCAGTGCTCAGTACTCAGGGTGCTGGGTGCTCAGTGCTCGGGGTGCTGGGTGCTCAGTGCTCAGTACTCAGGGTGCTGGGTGCTCAGTGCTCAGGGTGCTGGGTGCTCAGTGCTCAGGGTGCTGGGTGCTCGGTGCTTGGGGTGCTGGGTGCTTAGTGCTCGGGGTGCCCAGTGCTCAGTACTCGGGGTGCTCAGTGCTCAGTACTCAGGGTGCTGGTTGCTCAGTGCTCAGGGTGCTGGGTGCTCAGTACTCAGGGTGCTGGGTGCTCGGTGCTCATTACGCTGGGTGCTCAGTACTCAGGGTGCTTCGTGCTCAGTACTCAGGGTGCTGGGTGCTCAGTGCTCGGGGTGCTGGGTGCTCAGTACTCAGGGTGCTGGGTGCTCAGTGCTCGGGGGGCTGGGTGCTCAGTACTCGGGGTGCTCAGTGCTCATTACTCAGGGTGCTGGGTGCTCAGTGCTCGGGGTGCTGGGTGCTCAGTGCTCAGTACTCAGGGTGCTGGGTGCTGAGTGCTCAGGGTGCTGGGTGCTCAGTGCTCAGTGTGCTGGGTGCTCAGTGCTCAGGGTGCTGGGTACTCAGTGCTCAGGGTGCTGGGTACTCAGTGCTTGGGGTGCTGGGTGCTCAGTACTCAGGGTGCTGGTTGCTCAGTACTCAGGGTGCTCAGTGCTCAGTACTCAGGGTGCTCAGTGCTCAGGGTGCTGTGTGCTCAGTGCTCGGGGTGCTGGGTGCTCAGTGCTCTGGTTGCTCGGTGCTCAGTACTCAGGGTGCTGGGTGCTCAGTACTCAGTATGCTGGGTGCTCAGTGCTCGGGGTGCTCAGTACTCAGGATGCTGTGTGTTCAGTGCTCAGGGTACTGGGAGCTCAGTACTCAGGGTGCTTGGTGCTTAGTACTCAGGGTCCTGGGTGCTCAGTACTCCGGATGCTGGGTGCTGAGTGCTCGGGGTGCTCGGTGCTCAGTGCTCATTGTTCTGGGTGCTCAGTACTCTGGGCGCTGGGTGCTCAATGTTCGGGGTGCTCAGAGCTCAGTACTCAGGGTGCTGGGTGCTCAGTGCTCGGGGTGCTGGGTGCTCAGTGCTCAGTACTCAGGGTGCTGGGTGCTCAGTGCTCGGTGTGCTGGGTGCTCAGTGTTCAGTACTCATTGTGCTGGGTGCTCAGTGCTCAGGGTGCTGGGTGCTCAGTGCTCAGGGTGCTGGGTGCTCGGTGCTTTGGGTGCTGGGTGCTTAGTGCTCGGGGTGCCCAGTGCTCAGTACTCGGGGTGCTCAGTGCTCAGTACTCAGGGTGCTGGGTGCTCAGTGCTCAGGGTGCTGGGTGCTCAGTACTCAGGGTGCTGGGTGCTCGGTGCTCATTACGCTGGGTGCTCAGTACTCAGGGTGCTCTGTGCTCAGTACTCAGGGTGCTGGGTGCTCACTGCTCAGGGTGCTGGGTGCTCAGTACTCAGGGTGCTGGGTGCTCAGTGCTCGGGGGTCTGGGTGCTCAGTACTCGGGGTGCTCAGTGCTCATTACTCAGGGTGCTGGGTGCTCAGTGCTCGGGGTGCTGGGTGCTCAGTGCTCAGTACTCAGGGTGCTGGGTGCTGAGTGCTCAGGGTGCTGGGTGCTCAGTGCTCAGTGTGCTGGGTGCTCAGTGCTCAGGGTGCTGGGTGCTCAGTGCTCAGTGTGCTGGGTGCTCAGTGCTCAGGGTGCTGGGTACTCAGTGCTTGGGGTGCTGTGTGCTCAGTACTCAGGGTGCTGGTTGCTCAGTACTCAGGGTGCTCAGTGCTCAGTACTCAGGGTGCTCAGTGCTCAGGGTGCTGTGTGCTCAGTGCTCGGGGTGCTGGGTGCTCAGTGCTCTGGTTGCTCGGTGCTCAGAACTCAGGGTGCTGGGTGCTCAGTACTCAGTATGCTGGGTGCTCAGTGCTCGGGGTGCTCAGTACTCAGGATGCTGTGTGTTCAGTGCTCAGGGTACTGGGTGCTCAGTACTCAGGGTGCTTGGTGCTTAGTACTCAGGGTCCTGGGTGCTCAGTACTCCGGATGCTGGGTGCTCAGTGCTCGGGGTGCTCGGTGCTCAGTGCTCATTGTTCTGGGTGCTCAGTACTCTGGGCGCTGGGTGCTCAGTGTTCGGGGTGCTCGGAGCTCAGTACTCAGGGTGCTGGGTGCTCAGTGCTCGGGGTGCTCGGTGCTCAGTACTCAGGGTGCTGGGTGCTCAGTGCTCGGGGTGCTCGGTGCTCAGTACGTTGGGTGCTCACTACTCTGGGTGCTTGGTGCTCAGTGCTCAGGGTGCTGGGTGCTCAGTTCTCAGGGTGCTGGGTGCTCAGTGCTCAGGGTGCTGGGTGCTCAGTACTCAGGGTGCGGGGTGCGCAGTGCTCGGGGTACTGGGTGCTCAGTGCTCAGGGTGCTGGGTGCTCAGTACTCGGGGTGCTGGGTGCTCAGTACTCAGGGTGCTGGGTGCTCAGTACTCAGGGTGCTGGGTGATCAGTACTCGGGTGCTGGGTGCTCAATGCTCAGAGTGCTGGGTGCTCAGTGCTCAGTACTCAGGGTGCTGGGTGCTCAGTGCTCGGGGTGCTGGGTGCTCAGTGCTCAGTACTCAGGGTGCTGGGTGCTCAGTGCTCAGGGTGCTGGGTGCTCAGTGCTCAGGGTGCTGGGTGCTCAGTGCTCAGGGTGCTGGGTGCTCAGTGCTCAGGGTGCTGGGTACTCAGTGCTCGGGGTGCTGGGTGCTCAGTACTCAGGGTGCTGGGTGCTCAGTACTCAGGGTGCTCAGTGCTCAGTACTCAGGGTGCTCAGTGCTCAGGGTGCTGGGTGCTCAGTGCTCGGGGTGCTGGGTGCTCAGTCCTCAGGGTGCTGGGTGCTCAGTGCTCAGGGTGCTCGGTGCTCAGTGCTCACTGTGCTGGGTGCTCAGTGCTCAGTACTCAGGGTGCTGGGTGCTCAGTGCTCGGGGTGCTGGGTGCACAGTACACAGGGTACTCGGTGCTCAGTACTCAGGGTGCTGGGTGATCAGTGCTCAGGGTGCTGGGTGCTCAGTACTCAGTGTGCTCGGTGCTCAGTACTCCGTGTGCTGGGTGCTCAGTACTCAGGGTGCTGGCTGCTCAGTACTCAGTGTGCTGGGTGCTCAGTGCTCAGGGTGCTGGGTCCTCAGTGCTCCGGGTGCTGGGTGCTCAGTGCTCAGGGTGCTGGGTGCTCAGTACTCAGGGTGCTGGGTGCTCAGAACTCGGGGTGCTGGGTGCTCAGTACTCAGGGAGCTGGGTGCTCAGTACTCAGGGTGCTGGGTGCTCAGTACTCTGGTGCTGGGTGCTCAGTGCTCAGGGTGCTTGGTGCTCAGTGCTCGGGGTGCTGGGTGCTCAGTGCTCAGTACTCAGGGTGCTGGGTGCTCAGTGCTCGGGGTGCTGGGTGCTCAGTGCTCAGTACTCAGGGTGCTGGGTGCTCAGTGCTCAGGGTGTTGGGTGCTCAGTGCTCAGGGTGCTGGGTGCTCAGTGCTCAGTGTGCTGGGTACTCAGTGCTCGGGGTGCTGGGTGCTCAGTACTCAGGGTGCTGGGTGCTCAGTACTCAGGGTGCAGGGTGCTCAGTGCTCGGGGTGCTGGGTGCTCAGTGCTCGGGGTGCTGGGTGCTCAGCGCTCGGTGTGCTCGGTGCTCAGTACTCAGGGTGCTGGGTGCTCAGTGCTCGGGGTGCTCAGTACTCAGGGTGCTGTGTGTTCAGTGCTCAGGGTGCTGGGTGCTCAGTACTCAGGGTGCTCGGTGCTTAGTACTCAGGGTGCTGGGTGCTCAGTGCTCGGGGTGCTCGGTGCTCAGTGCTCAAGTTGCTGGGTGCTCAGTACTCAGGGTGATCATTGCTCAGGGTGCTGGGTGCTCAGTACTCAGGGTGCTGGGTGCTCAGTGCTCAGGGTGCTCAGTGCTCAGTACTCAGGGTGCTCAGTGCTCAGTACTAAGGGTGCTCAGTGCTCAGCGTGCTGGGTGCTCAGTACTCAGGGTGCTGGGTACTCAGTACTCAGGGAGCTCGGTGCTCAGTACTCAGGGTGCTGGGTGCTCAGTGCTCGGGGTGCTCGGTGCTCAGTACGTTGGGTACTCACTACTCAGGGTGCTTGGTGCTCAGTGCTCAGGGTGCTGGGTGCTCAGTGCTCAGGGTGCTGGGTGCTCAGTGCTCAGGGTGCTGGGTGCTCAGTACTCAGGGTGCTGGGTGCTCAGTGCTCGGGGTGCTGGGTGCTCAGTGCACAGGGTGCTGGGTGCTCAGTGCTCAGGGTGCTTGGTGCTCAGTGCTCAGGGTGCTGGGTGCTCAGTACTCGGGGTGCTGGGTGCTCAGTACTCAGGGTTCTGGGTGCTCAGTACTCAGGGTGCTGGGTGATCAGTACTCGGGTGCTGGGTGCTCAGTGCTCAGAGTGCTGGGTGCTCAGTGCTCAGTACTCAGGGTGCTGGGTGCTCAGTGCTCGGGGTGCTGGGTGCTCAGTGCTCAGTACTCAGGGTGCTGGGTGCTCAGTGCTCAGGGTGCTGGGTGCTCAGTGCTCAGGGTGCTGGGTGCTCGTTGCTTGGGGTGCTGGGTGCTTAGTGCTCGGGGTGCCCAGTGCTCAGTACTCGGGGTGCTCAGTGCTCAGTACTCAGGGTGCTGGGTGCTCAGTGCTCAGGGTGCTGGGTGCTCAGTACTCAGGGTGCTGGGTGCTCGGTGCTCATTACGCTGGGTGCTCAGTACTCAGGGTGCTTCGTGCTCAGTACTCAGGGTGCTGGGTGATCAGTGCTCGGGGTGCTGGGTGCTCAGTACTCAGGGTGCTGGGTGCTCAGTGCTCGGGGGGCTGGGTGCTCAGTACTCGGGGTGCTCAGTGCTCATTACTCAGGGTGCTGGGTGCTCAGTGCTCGGGGTGCTGGGTGCTCAGTGCTCAGTACTCATGGTGCTGGGTGCTGAGTGCTCAGGGTGCTGGGTGCTAAGTGCTCAGTGTGCTGGGTGCTCAGTGCTCAGGGTGCTGGGTACTCAGTGCTCAGGGTGCTGGGTACTCAGTGCTTGGGGTGCTGGGTGCTCAGTACTCAGGGTGCTGGTTGCTCAGTACTCAGGGTGCTCAGTGCTCAGTACTCAGGGTGCTCAGTGCTCAGGGTGCTGTGTGCTCAGTGCTCGGGGTGCTGGGTGCTCAGTGCTCTGGTTGCTCGGTGCTCAGTACTCAGGGTGCTGGGTGCTCATTACTCAGTATGCTGGGTGCTCAGTGCTCGGGGTGCTCAGTACTCAGGATGCTGTGTGTTCAGTGCTAAGGGTACTGGGTGCTCAGTACTCAGGGTGCTTGGTGCTTAGTACTCAGGGTCCTGGGTGCTCAGTACTCCGGATGCTGGGTGCTCAGTGCTCGGGGTGCTCGGTGCTCAGTGCTCATTGTTCTGGGTGCTCAGTACTCTGGGCGCTGGGTGCTCAATGTTCGGGGTGCTCGGAGCTCAGTACTCAGGGTGCTGGGTGCTCAGTGCTCGGGGTGCTGGGTGCTCAGTGCTCAGTACTCAGGGTGCTGGGTGCTCAGTGCTCGGGGTGCTGGGTGCTCAGTGCTCAGGGTGCTGGGTGCTCAGTGCTCAGGGTGCTGGGTGCTCGGTGCTTTGGGTGCTGGGTGCTTAGTGCTCGGGGTGCCCAGTGCTCAGTACTCGGGGTGCTCAGTGCTCAGTACTCAGGGTGCTGGGTGCTCAGTGCTCAGGGTGCTGGGTGCTCGGTACTCAGGGTGCTGGGTGCTCGGTGCTCATTACGCTGGGTGCTCAGTACTCAGGGTGCTCTGTGCTCAGTACTCAGGGTGCTGGGTGCTCAGTGCTCAGGGTGCTGGGTGCTCAGTACTCAGGGTGCTGGGTGCTCAGTGCTCGGGGGTCTGGGTGCTCAGTACTCGGGGTGCTCAGTGCTCATTACTCAGGGTGCTGGGTGCTCAGTGCTCGGGGTGCTGGGTGCTCAGTGCTCAGTACTCAGGGTGCTGGGTGCTCAGTGCTCAGGGTGCTGGGTGCTCTGTGCTCAGTACTCAGGGTGCTGGGTGCTCAGTGCTCTGGGTTCTGGGTGCTCAGTGCTCACGGTGCTGGGTGCTCAGTGCTCAGGGTGCTGGGTACTCAGTGCTCGGTGTGCTGGGTGCTCAGTACTCAGGGTGCTGGGTGCTCAGTGCTCGGGGCGCTGGGTGCTCAGTGCTCGGGGTGCTGGGTGCTCAGTGCTCGGGGTGCTCGGTGCTCAGTACGTTGTGTACTCACTACTCAGGGTGCTTGGTGCTCAGTGCTCAGGATGCTGGGTGCTCAGTGCTCAGGGAGGTGGGTGCTCAGTGCTCAGGTGCTGGGTGCTCAGTACTCAGGGTGCTGGGTGCGCAGTGCTCGGGGTGCTCGGTGCTCAGTACGTTGTGTACTCACTACTCAGGGTGCTTGGTGCTCAGTGCTCAGGATGCTGGGTGCTCAGTGCTCAGGGAGGTGGGTGCTCAGTGCTCAGGTGCTGGGTGCTCAGTACTCAGGGTGCTGGGTGCGCAGTGCTCGGGGTGCTGGGTGCTCAGTGCTCATGGTGCTGGGTGCTCAGTGCTCAGGGTGCTGGGTGCTCAGTACTCGGGGTGCTGGGTGCTCAGTACTCAGGGTTCTGGGTGCTCAGTACTCAGGGTGCTGGGTGATCAGTACTCGGGTGCTGGGTGCTCAGTGCTCAGAGTGCTGGGTGCTCAGTGCTCAGTACTCAGGGTGCTGGGTGCTCAGTGCTCGGGGTGCTGGGTGCTCAGTGCTCAGTACTCAGGGTGCTGGGTGCTCAGTGCTCAGGGTGCTGGGTGCTCAGTGCTCAGGGTGCTGGGTGCTCGGTGCTTGGGGTGCTGGGTGCTTAGTGCTCGGGGTGCCCAGTGCTCAGTACTCGGGGTGCTCAGTGCTCAGTACTCAGGGTGCTGGTTGCTCAGTGCTCAGGGTGCTGGGTGCTCAGTACTCAGGGTGCTGGGTGCTCGGTGCTCATTACGCTGGGTGCTCAGTACTCAGGGTGCTTCGTGCTCAGTACTCAGGGTGCTGGGTGCTCAGTGCTCGGGGTGCTGGGTGCTCAGTACTCAGGGTGCTGGGTGCTCAGTGCTCGGGGGGCTGGGTGCTCAGTACTCGGGGTGCTCAGTGCTCATTACTCAGGGTGCTGGGTGCTCAGTGCTCGGGGTGCTGGGTGCTCAGTGCTCAGTACTCAGGGTGCTGGGTGCTGAGTGCTCAGGGTGCTGGGTGCTCAGTGCTCAGTGTGCTGGGTGCTCAGTGCTCAGGGTGCTGGGTACTCAGTGCTCAGGGTGCTGGGTACTCAGTGCTTGGGGTGCTGGGTGCTCAGTACTCAGGGTGCTGGTTGCTCAGTACTCAGGGTGCTCAGTGCTCAGTACTCAGGGTGCTCAGTGCTCAGGGTGCTGTGTGCTCAGTGCTCGGGGTGCTGGGTGCTCAGTGCTCTGGTTGCTCGGTGCTCAGTACTCAGGGTGCTGGGTGCTCAGTACTCAGTATGCTGGGTGCTCAGTGCTCGGGGTGCTCAGTACTCAGGATGCTGTGTGTTCAGTGCTCAGGGTACTGGGAGCTCAGTACTCAGGGTGCTTGGTGCTTAGTACTCAGGGTCCTGGGTGCTCAGTACTCCGGATGCTGGGTGCTCAGTGCTCGGGGTGCTCGGTGCTCAGTGCTCATTGTTCTGGGTGCTCAGTACTCTGGGCGCTGGGTGCTCAATGTTCGGGGTGCTCAGAGCTCAGTACTCAGGGTGCTGGGTGCTCAGTGCTCGGGGTGCTGGGTGCTCAGTGCTCAGTACTCAGGGTGCTGGGTGCTCAGTGCTCGGTGTGCTGGGTGCTCAGTGTTCAGTACTCATTGTGCTGGGTGCTCAGTGCTCAGGGTGCTGGGTGCTCAGTGCTCAGGGTGCTGGGTGCTCGGTGCTTTGGGTGCTGGGTGCTTAGTGCTCGGGGTGCCCAGTGCTCAGTACTCGGGGTGCTCAGTGCTCAGTACTCAGGGTGCTGGGTGCTCAGTGCTCAGGGTGCTGGGTGCTCAGTACTCAGGGTGCTGGGTGCTCGGTGCTCATTACGCTGGGTGCTCAGTACTCAGGGTGCTCTGTGCTCAGTACTCAGGGTGCTGGGTGCTCAGTGCTCAGGGTGCTGGGTGCTCAGTACTCAGGGTGCTGGGTGCTCAGTGCTCGGGGGTCTGGGTGCTCAGTACTCGGGGTGCTCAGTGCTCATTACTCAGGGTGCTGGGTGCTCAGTGCTCGGGGTGCTGGGTGCTCAGTGCTCAGTACTCAGGGTGCTGGGTGCTGAGTGCTCAGGGTGCTGGGTGCTCAGTGCTCAGTGTGCTGGGTGCTCAGTGCTCAGGGTGCTGGGTGCTCAGTGCTCAGTGTGCTGGGTGCTCAGTGCTCAGGGTGCTGGGTACTCAGTGCTTGGGGTGCTGTGTGCTCAGTACTCAGGGTGCTGGTTGCTCAGTACTCAGGGTGCTCAGTGCTCAGTACTCAGGGTGCTCAGTGCTCAGGGTGCTGTGTGCTCAGTGCTCGGGGTGCTGGGTGCTCAGTGCTCTGGTTGCTCGGTGCTCAGAACTCAGGGTGCTGGGTGCTCAGTACTCAGTATGCTGGGTGCTCAGTGCTCGGGGTGCTCAGTACTCAGGATGCTGTGTGTTCAGTGCTCAGGGTACTGGGTGCTCAGTACTCAGGGTGCTTGGTGCTTAGTACTCAGGGTCCTGGGTGCTCAGTACTCCGGATGCTGGGTGCTCAGTGCTCGGGGTGCTCGGTGCTCAGTGCTCATTGTTCTGGGTGCTCAGTACTCTGGGCGCTGGGTGCTCAGTGTTCGGGGTGCTCGGAGCTCAGTACTCAGGGTGCTGGGTGCTCAGTGCTCGGGGTGCTCGGTGCTCAGTACTCAGGGTGCTGGGTGCTCAGTGCTCGGGGTGCTCGGTGCTCAGTACGTTGGGTGCTCACTACTCTGGGTGCTTGGTGCTCAGTGCTCAGGGTGCTGGGTGCTCAGTTCTCAGGGTGCTGGGTGCTCAGTGCTCAGGGTGCTGGGTGCTCAGTACTCAGGGTGCGGGGTGCGCAGTGCTCGGGGTACTGGGTGCTCAGTGCTCAGGGTGCTGGGTGCTCAGTACTCGGGGTGCTGGGTGCTCAGTACTCAGGGTGCTGGGTGCTCAGTACTCAGGGTGCTGGGTGATCAGTACTCGGGTGCTGGGTGCTCAATGCTCAGAGTGCTGGGTGCTCAGTGCTCAGTACTCAGGGTGCTGGGTGCTCAGTGCTCGGGGTGCTGGGTGCTCAGTGCTCAGTACTCAGGGTGCTGGGTGCTCAGTGCTCAGGGTGCTGGGTGCTCAGTGCTCAGGGTGCTGGGTGCTCAGTGCTCAGGGTGCTGGGTGCTCAGTGCTCAGGGTGCTGGGTACTCAGTGCTCGGGGTGCTGGGTGCTCAGTACTCAGGGTGCTGGGTGCTCAGTACTCAGGGTGCTCAGTGCTCAGTACTCAGGGTGCTCAGTGCTCAGGGTGCTGGGTGCTCAGTGCTCGGGGTGCTGGGTGCTCAGTCCTCAGGGTGCTGGGTGCTCAGTGCTCAGGGTGCTCGGTGCTCAGTGCTCACTGTGCTGGGTGCTCAGTGCTCAGTACTCAGGGTGCTGGGTGCTCAGTGCTCGGGGTGCTGGGTGCACAGTACACAGGGTACTCGGTGCTCAGTACTCAGGGTGCTGGGTGATCAGTGCTCAGGGTGCTGGGTGCTCAGTACTCAGTGTGCTCGGTGCTCAGTACTCCGTGTGCTGGGTGCTCAGTACTCAGGGTGCTGGCTGCTCAGTACTCAGTGTGCTGGGTGCTCAGTGCTCAGGGTGCTGGGTCCTCAGTGCTCCGGGTGCTGGGTGCTCAGTGCTCAGGGTGCTGGGTGCTCAGTACTCAGGGTGCTGGGTGCTCAGAACTCGGGGTGCTGGGTGCTCAGTACTCAGGGAGCTGGGTGCTCAGTACTCAGGGTGCTGGGTGCTCAGTACTCTGGTGCTGGGTGCTCAGTGCTCAGGGTGCTTGGTGCTCAGTGCTCGGGGTGCTGGGTGCTCAGTGCTCAGTACTCAGGGTGCTGGGTGCTCAGTGCTCGGGGTGCTGGGTGCTCAGTGCTCAGTACTCAGGGTGCTGGGTGCTCAGTGCTCAGGGTGTTGGGTGCTCAGTACTCAGGGTGCAGGGTGCTCAGTGCTCGGGGTGCTGGGTGCTCAGTGCTCGGGGTGCTGGGTGCTCAGCGCTCGGTGTGCTCGGTGCTCAGTACTCAGGGTGCTGGGTGCTCAGTGCTCGGGGTGCTCAGTACTCAGGGTGCTGTGTGTTCAGTGCTCAGGGTGCTGGGTGCTCAGTACTCAGGGTGCTCGGTGCTTAGTACTCAGGGTGCTGGGTGCTCAGTGCTCGGGGTGCTCGGTGCTCAGTGCTCAAGTTGCTGGGTGCTCAGTACTCAGGGTGATCATTGCTCAGGGTGCTGGGTGCTCAGTACTCAGGGTGCTGGGTGCTCAGTGCTCAGGGTGCTCAGTGCTCAGTACTCAGGGTGCTCAGTGCTCAGTACTAAGGGTGCTCAGTGCTCAGCGTGCTGGGTGCTCAGTACTCAGGGTGCTGGGTACTCAGTACTCAGGGAGCTCGGTGCTCAGTACTCAGGGTGCTGGGTGCTCAGTGCTCGGGGTGCTCGGTGCTCAGTACGTTGGGTACTCACTACTCAGGGTGCTTGGTGCTCAGTGCTCAGGGTGCTGGGTGCTCAGTGCTCAGGGTGCTGGGTGCTCAGTGCTCAGGGTGCTGGGTGCTCAGTACTCAGGGTGCTGGGTGCTCAGTGCTCGGGGTGCTGGGTGCTCAGTGCACAGGGTGCTGGGTGCTCAGTGCTCAGGGTGCTTGGTGCTCAGTGCTCAGGGTGCTGGGTGCTCAGTACTCGGGGTGCTGGGTGCTCAGTACTCAGGGTTCTGGGTGCTCAGTACTCAGGGTGCTGGGTGATCAGTACTCGGGTGCTGGGTGCTCAGTGCTCAGAGTGCTGGGTGCTCAGTGCTCAGTACTCAGGGTGCTGGGTGCTCAGTGCTCGGGGTGCTGGGTGCTCAGTGCTCAGTACTCAGGGTGCTGGGTGCTCAGTGCTCAGGGTGCTGGGTGCTCAGTGCTCAGGGTGCTGGGTGCTCGTTGCTTGGGGTGCTGGGTGCTTAGTGCTCGGGGTGCCCAGTGCTCAGTACTCGGGGTGCTCAGTGCTCAGTACTCAGGGTGCTGGGTGCTCAGTGCTCAGGGTGCTGGGTGCTCAGTACTCAGGGTGCTGGGTGCTCGGTGCTCATTACGCTGGGTGCTCAGTACTCAGGGTGCTTCGTGCTCAGTACTCAGGGTGCTGGGTGATCAGTGCTCGGGGTGCTGGGTGCTCAGTACTCAGGGTGCTGGGTGCTCAGTGCTCGGGGGGCTGGGTGCTCAGTACTCGGGGTGCTCAGTGCTCATTACTCAGGGTGCTGGGTGCTCAGTGCTCGGGGTGCTGGGTGCTCAGTGCTCAGTACTCATGGTGCTGGGTGCTGAGTGCTCAGGGTGCTGGGTGCTAAGTGCTCAGTGTGCTGGGTGCTCAGTGCTCAGGGTGCTGGGTACTCAGTGCTCAGGGTGCTGGGTACTCAGTGCTTGGGGTGCTGGGTGCTCAGTACTCAGGGTGCTGGTTGCTCAGTACTCAGGGTGCTCAGTGCTCAGTACTCAGGGTGCTCAGTGCTCAGGGTGCTGTGTGCTCAGTGCTCGGGGTGCTGGGTGCTCAGTGCTCTGGTTGCTCGGTGCTCAGTACTCAGGGTGCTGGGTGCTCATTACTCAGTATGCTGGGTGCTCAGTGCTCGGGGTGCTCAGTACTCAGGATGCTGTGTGTTCAGTGCTAAGGGTACTGGGTGCTCAGTACTCAGGGTGCTTGGTGCTTAGTACTCAGGGTCCTGGGTGCTCAGTACTCCGGATGCTGGGTGCTCAGTGCTCGGGGTGCTCGGTGCTCAGTGCTCATTGTTCTGGGTGCTCAGTACTCTGGGCGCTGGGTGCTCAATGTTCGGGGTGCTCGGAGCTCAGTACTCAGGGTGCTGGGTGCTCAGTGCTCGGGGTGCTGGGTGCTCAGTGCTCAGTACTCAGGGTGCTGGGTGCTCAGTGCTCGGGGTGCTGGGTGCTCAGTGCTCAGGGTGCTGGGTGCTCAGTGCTCAGGGTGCTGGGTGCTCGGTGCTTTGGGTGCTGGGTGCTTAGTGCTCGGGGTGCCCAGTGCTCAGTACTCGGGGTGCTCAGTGCTCAGTACTCAGGGTGCTGGGTGCTCAGTGCTCAGGGTGCTGGGTGCTCGGTACTCAGGGTGCTGGGTGCTCGGTGCTCATTACGCTGGGTGCTCAGTACTCAGGGTGCTCTGTGCTCAGTACTCAGGGTGCTGGGTGCTCAGTGCTCAGGGTGCTGGGTGCTCAGTACTCAGGGTGCTGGGTGCTCAGTGCTCGGGGGTCTGGGTGCTCAGTACTCGGGGTGCTCAGTGCTCATTACTCAGGGTGCTGGGTGCTCAGTGCTCGGGGTGCTGGGTGCTCAGTGCTCAGTACTCAGGGTGCTGGGTGCTGAGTGCTCAGGGTGCTGGGTGCTCAGTGCTCAGTGTGCTGGGTGCTCAGTGCTCAGGGTGCTGGGTACTCAGTGCTCAGGGTGCTGGGTACTCAGTGCTTGGGGTGCTGGGTGCTCAGTACTCAGGGTGCTGGTTGCTCAGTACTCAGGGTGCTCAGTGCTCAGTACTCAGGGTGCTCAGTGCTCAGGGTGCTGTGTGCTCAGTGCTCGGGGTGCTGGGTGCTCAGTGCTCTGGTTGCTCGGTGCTCAGTACTCAGGGTGCTGGGTGCTCAGTACTCAGTATGCTGGGTGCTCAGTGCTCGGGGTGCTCAGTACTCAGGATGCTGTGTGTTCAGTGCTCAGGGTACTGAGTGCTCAGTACTCAGGTTGCTTGGTGCTTAGTACTCAGGGTCCTGGGTGCTCAGTACTCCGGATGCTGGGTGCTCAGTGCTCGGGGTGCTCGGTGCTCAGTGCTCATTGTTCTGGGTGCTCAGTACTCTGGGCGCTGGGTGCTCAGTTTTCGGGGTGCTCGGAGCTCAGTACTCAGGGTGCTGGGTGCTCAGTGCTTGGGGTGCTCGGTGCTCAGTACTCAGGGTGCTGGGTGCTCAGTGCTCGGGGTGCTCGGTGCTCAGTACGTTGGGTGCTCACTACTCTGGGTGCTTGGTGCTCAGTGCTCAGGGTGCTGGGTGCTCAGTGCTCAGGGTGCTGGGTGCTCAGTGCTCAGGGTGCTGGGTGCTCAGTACTCAGGGTGCGGGGTGCGCAGTGCTCGGGGTACTGGGTGCTCAGTGCTCAGGGTGCTGGGTGCTCAGTACTCGGGGTGCTGGGTGCTCAGTACTCAGGGTGCTGGGTGCTCAGTACTCAGGGTGCTGGGTGATCAGTACTCGGGTGCTGGGTGCTCAATGCTTAGAGTGCTGGGTGCTCAGTGCTCAGTACTCAGGGTGCTGGGTGCTCAGTGCTCGGGGTGCTGGGTGCTCAGTGCTCAGTACTCAGGGTGCTGGGTGCTCAGTGCTCAGGGTGCTGGGTGCTCAGTGCTCAGGGTGCTGGGTGCTCAGTGCTCAGGGTGCTGGGTGCTCAGTGCTCAGGGTGCTGGGTACTCAGTGCTCGGGGTGCTCAGTGCTCAGTACTCAGGGTGCTCAGTGCTCAGGGTGCTGGGTGCTCAGTGCTCGGGGTGCTGGGTGCTCAGTCCTCAGGGTGCTGGGTGCTCAGTGCTCAGGGTGCTCGGTGCTCAGTGCTCACTGTGCTGGGTGCTCAGTGCTCAGTACTCAGGGTGCTGGGTGCTCAGTGCTCGGGGTGCTGGGTGCACAGTACTCAGGGTACTCGGTGCTCAGTACTCAGGGTGCTGGGTGATCAGTGCTCAGGGTGCTGGGTGCTCAGTACTCAGTGTGCTCGGTGCTCAGTACTCAGTGTGCTGGGTGCTCAGTACTCAGGGTGCTCGGTGCTTAGTACTCAGGGTGCTGGGTGCTCAGTGCTCGGGGTGCTCGGTGCTCAGTGCTCAAGTTGCTGGGTGCTCAGTACTCAGGGTGATCATTGCTCAGGGTGCTGGGTGCTCAGTACTCAGGGTGCTGGGTGCTCAGTGCTCAGGGTGCTCAGTGCTCAGTACTCAGGGTGCTCAGTGCTCAGTACTAAGGGTGCTCAGTGCTCAGCGTGCTGGGTGCTCAGTACTCAGGGTGCTGGGTACTCAGTACTCAGGGAGCTCGGTGCTCAGTACTCAGGGTGCTGGGTGCTCAGTGCTCGGGGTGCTCGGTGCTCAGTACGTTGGGTACTCACTACTCAGGGTGCTTGGTGCTCAGTGCTCAGGGTGCTGGGTGCTCAGTGCTCAGGGTGCTGGGTGCTCAGTGCTCAGGGTGCTGGGTGCTCAGTACTCAGGGTGCTGGGTGCTCAGTGCTCGGGGTGCTGGGTGCTCAGTGCACAGGGTGCTGGGTGCTCAGTGCTCAGGGTGCTTGGTGCTCAGTGCTCAGGGTGCTGGGTGCTCAGTACTCGGGGTGCTGGGTGCTCAGTACTCAGGGTTCTGGGTGCTCAGTACTCAGGGTGCTGGGTGATCAGTACTCGGGTGCTGGGTGCTCAGTGCTCAGAGTGCTGGGTGCTCAGTGCTCAGTACTCAGGGTGCTGGGTGCTCAGTGCTCGGGGTGCTGGGTGCTCAGTGCTCAGTACTCAGGGTGCTGGGTGCTCAGTGCTCAGGGTGCTGGGTGCTCAGTGCTCAGGGTGCTGGGTGCTCGGTGCTTGGGGTGCTGGGTGCTTAGTGCTCGGGGTGCCCAGTGCTCAGTACTCGGGGTGCTCAGTGCTCAGTACTCAGGGTGCTGGGTGCTCAGTGCTCAGGGTGCTGGGTGCTCAGTACTCAGGGTGCTGGGTGCTCGGTGCTCATTAAGCTGGGTGCTCAGTACTCAGGGTGCTTCGTGCTCAGTACTCAGGGTGCTGGGTGCTCAGTGCTCGGGGTGCTGGGTGCTCAGTACTCAGGGTGCTGGGTGCTCAGTGCTCGGGGGGCTGGGTGCTCAGTACTCGGGGTGCTCAGTGCTCATTACTCAGGGTGCTGGGTGCTCAGTGCTCGGGGTGCTGGGTGCTCAGTGCTCAGTACTCAGGGTGCTGGGTGCTGAGTGCTCAGGGTGCTGGGTGCTCAGTGCTCAGTGTGCTGGGTGCTCAGTGCTCAGGGTGCTGGGTACTCAGTGCTCAGGGTGCTGGGTACTCAGTGCTTGGGGTGCTGGGTGCTCAGTACTCAGGGTGCTGGTTGCTCAGTACTCAGGGTGCTCAGTGCTCAGTACTCAGGGTGCTCAGTGCTCAGGGTGCTGTGTGCTCAGTGCTCGGGGTGCTGGGTGCTCAGTGCTCTGGTTGCTCGGTGCTCAGTACTCAGGCTGCTGGGTGCTCATTACTCAGTATGCTGGGTGCTCAGTGCTCGGGGTGCTCAGTACTCAGGATGCTGTGTGTTCAGTGCTAAGGGTACTGGGTGCTCAGTACTCAGGGTGCTTGGTGCTTAGTACTCAGGGTCCTGGGTGCTCAGTACTCCGGATGCTGGGTGCTCAGTGCTCGGGGTGCTCGGTGCTCAGTGCTCATTGTTCTGGGTGCTCAGTACTCTGGGCGCTGGGTGCTCAATGTTCGGGGTGCTCGGAGCTCAGTACTCAGGGTGCTGGGTGCTCAGTGCTCGGGGTGCTGGGTGCTCAGTGCTCAGTACTCAGGGTGCTGGGTGCTCAGTGCTCGGGGTGCTGGGTGCTCAGTGCTCAGGGTGCTCGGTGCTCAGTGCTCAGGGTGCTGGGTGCTCAGTACTCAGGGTGCTGGGTGCTCAGTGCTCAGGGTGCTGGGTGCTCAGTACTCAGGGTGCTGGGTGCTCAGTGCTCGGGGTGCTGGGTGCTCAGTGCACAGGGTGCTGGGTGCTCAGTGCTCAGGGTGCTTGGTGCTCAGTGCTCAGGGTGCTGGGTGCTCAGTACTCGGGGTGCTGGGTGCTCAGTACTCAGGGTTCTGGGTGCTCAGTACTCAGGGTGCTGGGTGATCAGTACTCGGGTGCTGGGTGCTCAGTGCTCAGAGTGCTGGGTGCTCAGTGCTCAGTACTCAGGGTGCTGGGTGCTCAGTGCTCGGGGTGCTGGGTGCTCAGTGCTCAGTACTCAGGGTGCTGGGTGCTCAGTGCTCAGGGTGCTGGGTGCTCAGTGCTCAGGGTGCTGGGTGCTCGGTGCTTGGGGTGCTGGGTGCTTAGTGCTCGGGGTGCCCAGTGCTCAGTACTCGGGGTGCTCAGTGCTCAGTACTCAGGGTGCTGGGTGCTCAGTGCTCAGGGTGCTGGGTGCTCAGTACTCAGGGTGCTGGGTGCTCGGTGCTCATTACGCTGGGTGCTCAGTACTCAGGGTGCTTCGTGCTCAGTACTCAGGGTGCTGGGTGCTCAGTGCTCGGGGTGCTGGGTGCTCAGTACTCAGGGTGCTGGGTGCTCAGTGCTCGGGGGGCTGGGTGCTCAGTACTCGGGGTGCTCAGTGCTCATTACTCAGGGTGCTGGGTGCTCAGTGCTCGGGGTGCTGGGTGCTCAGTGCTCAGTACTCAGGGTGCTGGGTGCTGAGTGCTCAGGGTGCTGGGTGCTCAGTGCTCAGTGTGCTGGGTGCTCAGTGCTCAGGGTGCTGGGTACTCAGTGCTCAGGGTGCTGGGTACTCAGTGCTTGGGGTGCTGGGTGCTCAGTACTCAGGGTGCTGGTTGCTCAGTACTCAGGGTGCTCAGTGCTCAGTACTCATGGTGCTCAGTGCTCAGGGTGCTGTGTGCTCAGTGCTCGGGGTGCTGGGTGCTCAGTGCTCTGGTTGCTCGGTGCTCAGTACTCAGGCTGCTGGGTGCTCATTACTCAGTATGCTGGGTGCTCAGTGCTCGGGGTGCTCAGTACTCAGGATGCTGTGTGTTCAGTGCTAAGGGTACTGGGTGCTCAGTACTCAGGGTGCTTGGTGCTTAGTACTCAGGGTCCTGGGTGCTCAGTACTCCGGATGCTGGGTGCTCAGTGCTCGGGGTGCTCGGTGCTCAGTGCTCATTGTTCTGGGTGCTCAGTACTCTGGGCGCTGGGTGCTCAATGTTCGGGGTGCTCGGAGCTCAGTACTCAGGGTGCTGGGTGCTCAGTGCTCGGGGTGCTGGGTGCTCAGTGCTCAGTACTCAGGGTGCTGGGTGCTCAGTGCTCGGGGTGCTGGGTGCTCAGTGCTCAGGGTGCTGGGTGCTCAGTGCTCAGGGTGCTGGGTGCTCGGTGCTTTGGGTGCTGGGTGCTTAGTGCTCGGGGTGCCCAGTGCTCAGTACTCGGGGTGCTCAGTGCTCAGTACTCAGGGTGCTGGGTGCTCAGTGCTCAGGGTGCTGGGTGCTCGGTACTCAGGGTGCTGGGTGCTCGGTGCTCATTACGCTGGGTGCTCAGTACTCAGGGTGCTCTGTGCTCAGTACTCAGGGTGCTGGGTGCTCAGTGCTCAGGGTGCTGGGTGCTCAGTACTCAGGGTGCTGGGTGCTCAGTGCTCGGGGGTCTGGGTGCTCAGTACTCGGGGTGCTCAGTGCTCATTACTCAGGGTGCTGGGTGCTCAGTGCTCGGGGTGCTGGGTGCTCAGTGCTCAGTACTCAGGGTGCTGGGTGCTGAGTGCTCAGGGTGCTGGGTGCTCAGTGCTCAGTGTGCTGGGTGCTCAGTGCTCAGGGTGCTGGGTACTCAGTGCTCAGGGTGCTGGGTACTCAGTGCTTGGGGTGCTGGGTGCTCAGTACTCAGGGTGCTGGTTGCTCAGTACTCAGGGTGCTCAGTGCTCAGTACTCAGGGTGCTCAGTGCTCAGGGTGCTGTGTGCTCAGTGCTCGGGGTGCTGGGTGCTCAGTGCTCTGGTTGCTCGGTGCTCAGTACTCCGGGTGCTGGGTGCTCAGTACTCAGTATGCTGGGTGCTCAGTGCTCGGGGTGCTCAGTACTCAGGATGCTGTGTGTTCAGTGCTCAGGGTACTGAGTGCTCAGTACTCAGGTTGCTTGGTGCTTAGTACTCAGGGTCCTGGGTGCTCAGTACTCCGGATGCTGGGTGCTCAGTGCTCGGGGTGCTCGGTGCTCAGTGCTCATTGTTCTGGGTGCTCAGTACTCTGGGCGCTGGGTGCTCAGTTTTCGGGGTGCTCGGAGCTCAGTACTCAGGGTGCTGGGTGCTCAGTGCTTGGGGTGCTCGGTGCTCAGTACTCAGGGTGCTGGGTGCTCAGTGCTCGGGGTGCTCGGTGCTCAGTACGTTGGGTGCTCACTACTCTGGGTGCTTGGTGCTCAGTGCTCAGGGTGCTGGGTGCTCAGTGCTCAGGGTGCTGGGTGCTCAGTGCTCAGGGTGCTGGGTGCTCAGTACTCAGGGTGCGGGGTGCGCAGTGCTCGGGGTACTGGGTGCTCAGTGCTCAGGGTGCTGGGTGCTCAGTACTCGGGGTGCTGGGTGCTCAGTACTCAGGGTGCTGGGTGCTCAGTACTCAGGGTGCTGGGTGATCAGTACTCGGGTGCTGGGTGCTCAATGCTTAGAGTGCTGGGTGCTCAGTGCTCAGTACTCAGGGTGCTGGGTGCTCAGTGCTCGGGGTGCTGGGTGCTCAGTGCTCAGTACTCAGGGTGCTGGGTGCTCAGTGCTCAGGGTGCTGGGTGCTCAGTGCTCAGGGTGCTGGGTGCTCAGTGCTCAGGGTGCTGGGTGCTCAGTGCTCAGGGTGCTGGGTACTCAGTGCTCGGGGTGCTCAGTGCTCAGTACTCAGGGTGCTCAGTGCTCAGGGTGCTGGGTGCTCAGTGCTCGGGGTGCTGGGTGCTCAGTCCTCAGGGTGCTGGGTGCTCAGTGCTCAGGGTGCTCGGTGCTCAGTGCTCACTGTGCTGGGTGCTCAGTGCTCAGTACTCAGGGTGCTGGGTGCTCAGTGCTCGGGGTGCTGGGTGCACAGTACTCAGGGTACTCGGTGCTCAGTACTCAGGGTGCTGGGTGATCAGTGCTCAGGGTGCTGGGTGCTCAGTACTCAGTGTGCTCGGTGCTCAGTACTCAGTGTGCTGGGTGCTCAGTACTCAGGGTGCTGGCTGCTCAGTACTCAGTGTGCTGGGTGCTCAGTGCTCAGGGCGCTGGGTCCTCAGTGCTCCGGGTGCTGGGTGCTCAGTGCTCAGGGTGCTGGGTGCTCAGTACTCAGGGTGCTGGGTGCTCAGAACTCGGGGTGCTGGGTGCTCAGTACTCAGGGAGCTGGGTGCTCAGTACTCAGGGTGCTGGGTGCTCAGTACTCGGGTGCTGGGTGCTCAGTGCTCAGGGTGCTTGGTGCTCAGTGCTCGGGGTGCTGGGTGCTCAGTGCTCAGTACTCAGGGTGCTGGGTGCTCAGTGCTCGGGGTGCTGGGTGCTCAGTGCTCAGTACTCAGGGTGCTGGGTGCTCAGTGCTCAGGGTGTTGGGTGCTCAGTGCTCAGGGTGCTGGGTGCTCAGTGCTCAGTGTGCTGGGTACTCAGTGCTCGGGGTGCTGGGTGCTCAGTACTCAGGGTGCTGGGTGCTCAGTACTCAGGGTGCAGGGTGCTCAGTGCTCGGGGTGCTGGGTGCTCAGTGCTCGGGGTGCTGGGTGCTCAGCGCTCGGGGTGCTCGGTGCTCAGTACTCAGGGTGCTGGGTGCTCAGTGCTCGGGGTGCTCAGTACTCAGGGTGCTGTGTGTTCAGTGCTCAGGGTGCTGGGTGCTCAGTACTCAGGGTGCTCGGTGCTTAGTACTCAGGGTGCTGGGTGCTCAGTGCTCGGGGTGCTCGGTGCTCAGTGCTCAAGTTGCTGGGTGCTCAGTACTCAGGGTGATCATTGCTCAGGGTGCTGGGTGCTCAGTACTCAGGGTGCTGGGTGCTCAGTGCTCAGGGTGCTCAGTGCTCAGTACTCAGGGTGCTCAGTGCTCAGTACTAAGGGTGCTCAGTGCTCAGCGTGCTGGGTGCTCAGTACTCAGGGTGCTGGGTACTCAGTACTCAGGGAGCTCGGTGCTCAGTACTCAGGGTGCTGGGTGCTCAGTGCTCGGGGTGCTCGGTGCTCAGTACGTTGGGTACTCACTACTCAGGGTGCTTGGTGCTCAGTGCTCAGGGTGCTGGGTGCTCAGTGCTCAGGGTGCTGGGTGCTCAGTGCTCAGGGTGCTGGGTGCTCAGTACTCAGGGTGCTGGGTGCTCAGTGCTCGGGGTGCTGGGTGCTCAGTGCACAGGGTGCTGGGTGCTCAGTGCTCAGGGTGCTTGGTGCTCAGTGCTCAGGGTGCTGGGTGCTCAGTGCTCGGGGTGCTGGGTGCTCAGTGCTCAGGGTGCTGGGTGCTCAGTGCTCAGGGTGCTGGGTGCTCAGTGCTCAGGGTGCTGGGTGCTCAGTGCTCAGGGTGCTTGGTGCTCAGTGCTCAGGGTGCTGGGTGCTCAGTGCTCAGTACTCAGGGTGCTGGGTGCTGAGTGCTCAGGGTGCTGGGTGCTCAGTGCTCAGTGTGCTGGGTGCTCAGTGCTCAGGGTGCTGGGTACTCAGTGCTCAGGGTGCTGGGTACTCAGTGCTTGGGGTGCTGGGTGCTCAGTACTCAGGGTGCTGGTTGCTCAGTACTCAGGGTGCTCAGTACTCAGTACTCAGGGTGCTCAGTGCTCAGGGTGCTGTGTGCTCAGTGCTCGGGGTGCTGGGTGCTCAGTACTCAGTATGCTGGGTGCTCAGTGCTCGGGGTGCTCAGTACTCAGGATGCTGTGTGTTCAGTGCTCAGGGTACTGGGTGCTCAGTACTCAGGGTGCTTGGTGCTTAGTACTCAGGGTCCTGGGTGCTCAGTACTCCGGATGCTGGGTGCTCAGTGCTCGGGGTGCTCGGTGCTCAGTGCTCATTGTTCTGGGTGCTCAGTACTCTGGGCGCTGGGTGCTCAGTGTTCGGGGTGCTCGGAGCTCAGTACTCAGGGTGCTGGGTGCTCAGTGCTTGGGGTGCTCGGTGCTCAGTACTCAGGGTGCTGGGTGCTCAGTGCTCGGGGTGTTCGGTGCTCAGTACGTTGGGTGCTCACTACTCAGGGTGCTTGGTGCTCAGTGCTCAGGGTGCTGGGTGCTCAGTGCTCAGGGTGCTGGGTGCTCAGTGCTCAGGGTGCTGGGTGCTCAGTACTCAGGGTGCGGTGTGCGCAGTGCTCGGGGTACTGGGTGCTCAGTGCTCAGGTTGCTGGGTGCTCAGTACTCGGGGTGGTGGGTGCTCAGTACTCAGGGTGCTGGGTGCTCAGTACTCAGGGTGCTGGGTGATCAGTACTCGGGTGCTGGGTGCTCAATGCTCAGTACTCAGGGTGCTGGGTGCTCAGTGCTCAGTGCTCAGGGTGCTCAGTGCTCAGTACTCAGGGTGCTGGGTGCTCAGTGCTCGGGGTGCTGGGTGCTCAGTGCTCAGTACTCAGGGTGCTGGGTGCTCAGTGCTCAGGGTGCTGGGTGCTCAGTGCTCAGGGTGCTGGGTGCTCAGTGCTCAGGGTGCTGGGTGCTCAGTGCTCAGGGTGCTGGGTACTCAGTGCTCGGGGTGCTTGGTGCTCAGTACTCAGGGTGCTGGGTGCTCAGTACTCAGGGTGCTCAGTGCTCAGTACTCAGGGTGCTCAGTGCTCAGGGTGCTGGGTGCTCAGTGCTCGGGGTGCTGGGTGCTCAGTCCTCAGGGTGCTGGGTGCTCAGTGCTCAGGGTGCTCGGTGCTCAGTGCTCACTTTGCTGGGTGCTCAGTGCTCAGTACTCAGGGTGCTGGGTGCTCAGTGCTCGGGGTGCTGGGTGCACAGTACTCAGGGTACTCGGTGCTCAGTACTCAGGGTGCTGGGTGATCAGTGCTCAGGGTGCTGGGTGCTCAGTACTCAGTGTGCTCGGTGCTCAGTACTCAGTGTGCTGGGTGCTCAGTACTCAGGGTGCTGGGTGATCAGTACTCAGGGTGCTGGGTGCTCAGTGTTCAGGGTGCTGGGTCCTCAGTGCTCCGGGTGCTGGGTGCTCAGTGCTCAGGGTGCTGGGTGCTCAGTACTCAGGGTGCTGGGTGCTCAGAACTCGGGGTGCTGGGTGCTCAGTACTCAGGGAGCTGGGTGCTCAGTACTCATGGTGCTGGGTGCTCAGTACTCGGGTGCTGGGTGCTCAGTGCTCAGGGTGCTGGGTGCTCAGTGCTCGGGGTGCTGGGTGCTCAGTGCTCAGTACTCAGGGTGCTGTGTGCTCAGTGCTCGGGGTGCTGGGTGCTCAGTGCTCAGTACTCAGGGTGCTGGGTGCTCAGTGCTCAGGGTGCTGGGTGCTCAGTGCTCAGGGTGCTGGGTGCTCAGTGCTCAGGGTGCTGGGTACTCAGTGCTCGGGGTGCTGGGTGCTCAGTACTCAGGGTGCTGGGTGCTCAGTACTCAGGGTGCAGGGTGATCAGTGCTCGGGGTGCTGGTTGCTCAGTACTCAGGGTGCTGGCTGCTCAGTACTCAGGGTGCTCGGTGCTCAGTACTCAGGGTGCTGGCTGCTCAGTGCTCGGGGTGCTCAGTGCTTGGGGTGCTGGGTGCTCAGTACTCATGCTGCTCAGTGCTTGGGGTGTTGGATGCTTAGTACTCAGGGTGCTGTTTGCTCAGTGCTCAGGGTGCTGGGTGCTCAGTACTCAGGGTGCTGGGTGCTCAGTACTCAGGGTGCTTGGTGCTCAGTGCTCGGGGTGCTGGGTGCTCAGTACTCGGGGTGCTCAGTGCTCAGTACTCAGGGTGCTGGGTGCTCAGTGCTCAGGGTGCTGGGTGCTCAGCGCTCGGGGTGCTGGCTGCTCGGTTCTCAGGTTGCTGGGTGCTCAGTACTGGGGGTGCTGGGTGCTCAGTACTCAGGGTGCTGGGTGCTCATTGCTCGGGGTGCTGGGTGCTCAGTGCTCGGGGTGCTGGGTGCTCAGTGCTCGGGGTGCTGGGTGCTCAGTACTCAGGGTGCTGGGTGCTCAGTGCTCAGGGTGCTGGGTCTCAGTGCTCGGGGTACTGGGTACTCAGTGCTCAGTACACAGGGTGCTGGGTGCTCAGTGCTCGGGGTGCTGTGTGCTCAGTGCTCAGTACTCAGGGTGCTGGGTGCTCAGTGCTCGGGGTGCTGGGTGCTCAGTACTCAGGGTACTTGGTGCTCAGTACTGATGGTGCTGGGTGATCAGTGCTCAGGGTGCTGGGTGCTCAGTACTCAGGGTGCTGGGTGCTCAGTACTCGGGGTGCTGGGTGCTCAGTACTCAGGGAGCTGGGTGCTCAGTACTCAGGGAGCTGGGTGCTCAGTACTCAGGGTGCTGGGTGCTCAGTACTCAGGTGCTGGGTGCTCAGTGCTCAGGGTGCTGGGTGATCAGTGCTCGGGGTACTGGGTGCTCAGTGCTCAGGTTGCTGGGTGCTCAGTACTCGGGGTGGTGGGTGCTCAGTACTCAGGGTGCTGGGTGCTCAGTACTCAGGGTGCTGGGTGATCAGTACTCGGGTGCTGGGTGCTCAATGCTCAGTACTCAGGGTGCTGGGTGCTCAGTGCTCAGTGCTCAGGGTGCTCAGTGCTCAGTACTCAGGGTGCTGGGTGCTCAGTGCTCGGGGTGCTGGGTGCTCAGTGCTCAGTACTCAGGGTGCTGGGTGCTCAGTGCTCAGGGTGCTGGGTGCTCAGTGCTCAGGGTGCTGGGTGCTCAGTGCTCAGGGTGCTGGGTGCTCAGTGCTCAGGGTGCTGGGTACTCAGTGCTCGGGGTGCTTGGTGCTCAGTACTCAGGGTGCTGGGTGCTCAGTACTCAGGGTGCTCAGTGCTCAGTACTCAGGGTGCTCAGTGCTCAGGGTGCTGGGTGCTCAGTGCTCGGGGTGCTGGGTGCTCAGTCCTCGGGGTGCTGGGTGCTCAGTGCTCAGGGTGCTCGGTGCTCAGTGCTCACTTTGCTGGGTGCTCAGTGCTCAGTACTCAGGGTGCTGGGTGCTCAGTGCTCGGGGTGCTGGGTGCACAGTACTCAGGGTACTCGGTGCTCAGTACTCAGGGTGCTGGGTGATCAGTGCTCAGGGTGCTGGGTGCTCAGTACTCAGTGTGCTCGGTGCTCAGTACTCAGTGTGCTGGGTGCTCAGTACTCAGGGTGCTGGGTGATCAGTACTCAGGGTGCTGGGTGCTCAGTGTTCAGGGTGCTGGGTCCTCAGTGCTCCGGGTGCTGGGTGCTCAGTGCTCAGGGTGCTGGGTGCTCAGTACTCAGGGTGCTGGGTGCTCAGAACTCGGGGTGCTGGGTGCTCAGTACTCAGGGAGCTGGGTGCTCAGTACTCAGGGTGCTGGGTGCTCAGTACTCGGGTGCTGGGTGCTCAGTGCTCAGGGTGCTGGGTGCTCAGTGCTCGGGGTGCTGGGTGCTCAGTGCTCAGTACTCAGGGTGCTGGGTGCTCAGTGCTCGGGGTGCTGGGTGCTCAGTGCTCAGTACTCAGGGTGCTGGGTGCTCAGTGCTCAGGGTGCTGGGTGCTCAGTGCTCAGGATGCTGGGTGCTCAGTGCTCAGGGTGCTGGGTACTCAGTGCTCGGGGTGCTGGGTGCTCAGTACTCAGGGTGCTGGGTGCTCAGTACTCAGGGTGCAGGGTGATCAGTGCTCGGGGTGCTGGTTGCTCAGTACTCAGGGTGCTGGCTGCTCAGTACTCAGGGTGCTCGGTGCTCAGTACTCAGGGTGCTGGCTGCTCAGTGCTCGGGGTGCTCAGTGCTTGGGGTGCTGGGTGCTCAGTACTCATGCTGCTCAGTGCTTGGGGTGTTGGATGCTTAGTACTCAGGGTGCTGTTTGCTCAGTGCTCAGGGTGCTGGGTGCTCAGTACTCAGGGTGCTGGGTGCTCAGTACTCAGGGTGCTTGGTGCTCAGTGCTCGGGGTGCTGGGTGCTCAGTACTCGGGGTGCTCAGTGCTCAGTACTCAGGGTGCTGGGTGCTCAGTGCTCAGGGTGCTGGGTGCTCAGCGCTCGGGGTGCTGGCTGCTCGGTTCTCAGGTTGCTGGGTGCTCAGTACTGGGGGTGCTGGGTGCTCAGTACTCAGGGTGCTGGGTGCTCATTGCTCGGGGTGCTGGGTGCTCAGTGCTCGGGGTGCTGGGTGCTCAGTGCTCGGGGTGCTGGGTGCTCAGTACTCAGGGTGCTGGGTGCTCAGTGCTCAGGGTGCTGGGTCTCAGTGCTCGGGGTACTGGGTACTCAGTGCTCAGTACACAGGGTGCTGGGTGCTCAGTGCTCGGGGTGCTGTGTGCTCAGTGCTCAGTACTCAGGGTGCTGGGTGCTCAGTGCTCGGGGTGCTGGGTGCTCAGTACTCAGGGTACTTGGTGCTCAGTACTGATGGTGCTGGGTGATCAGTGCTCAGGGTGCTGGGTGCTCAGTACTCAGGGTGCTGGGTGCTCAGTACTCGGGGTGCTGGGTGCTCAGTACTCAGGGAGCTGGGTGCTCAGTACTCAGGGAGCTGGGTGCTCAGTACTCAGGGTGCTGGGTGCTCAGTACTCAGGTGCTGGGTGCTCAGTGCTCAGGGTGCTGGGTGATCAGTGCTCGGGGTACTGGGTGCTCAGTGCTCAGGTTGCTGGGTGCTCAGTACTCGGGGTGGTGGGTGCTCAGTACTCAGGGTGCTGGGTGCTCAGTACTCAGGGTGCTGGGTGATCAGTACTCGGGTGCTGGGTGCTCAATGCTCAGTACTCAGGGTGCTGGGTGCTCAGTGCTCAGTGCTCAGGGTGCTCAGTGCTCAGTACTCAGGGTGCTGGGTGCTCAGTGCTCGGGGTGCTGGGTGCTCAGTGCTCAGTACTCAGGGTGCTGGGTGCTCAGTGCTCAGGGTGCTGGGTGCTCAGTGCTCAGGGTGCTGGGTGCTCAGTGCTCAGGGTGCTGGGTGCTCAGTGCTCAGGGTGCTGGGTACTCAGTGCTCGGGGTGCTTGGTGCTCAGTACTCAGGGTGCTGGGTGCTCAGTACTCAGGGTGCTCAGTGCTCAGTACTCAGGGTGCTCAGTGCTCAGGGTGCTGGGTGCTCAGTGCTCGGGGTGCTGGGTGCTCAGTCCTCGGGGTGCTGGGTGCTCAGTGCTCAGGGTGCTCGGTGCTCAGTGCTCACTTTGCTGGGTGCTCAGTGCTCAGTACTCAGGGTGCTGGGTGCTCAGTGCTCGGGGTGCTGGGTGCACAGTACTCAGGGTACTCGGTGCTCAGTACTCAGGGTGCTGGGTGATCAGTGCTCAGGGTGCTGGGTGCTCAGTACTCAGTGTGCTCGGTGCTCAGTACTCAGTGCGCTGGGTGCTCAGTACTCAGGGTGCTGGGTGATCAGTACTCAGGGTGCTGGGTGCTCAGTGTTCAGGGTGCTGGGTCCTCAGTGCTCCGGGTGCTGGGTGCTCAGTGCTCAGGGTGCTGGGTGCTCAGTACTCAGGGTGCTGGGTGCTCAGAACTCGGGGTGCTGGGTGCTCAGTACTCAGGGAGCTGGGTGCTCAGTACTCAGGGTGCTGGGTGCTCAGTACTCGGGTGCTGGGTGCTCAGTGCTCAGGGTGCTGGGTGCTCAGTGCTCGGGGTGCTGGGTGCTCAGTGCTCAGTACTCAGGGTGCTGGGTGCTCAGTGCTCGGGGTGCTGGGTGCTCAGTGCTCAGTACTCAGGGTGCTGGGTGCTCAGTGCTCAGGGTGCTGGGTGCTCAGTGCTCAGGGTGCTGGGTGCTCAGTGCTCAGGGTGCTGGGTACTCAGTGCTCGGGGTGCTGGGTGCTCAGTACTCAGGGTGCTGGGTGCTCAGTACTCAGGGTGCAGGGTGCTCAGTGCTCGGGGTGCTGGTTGCTCAGTACTCAGGGTGCTGGCTGCTCAGTACTCAGGGTGCTCGGTGCTCAGTACTCAGGGTGCTGGCTGCTCAGTGCTCGGGGTGCTCAGTGCTTGGGGTGCTGGGTGCTCAGTACTCATGCTGCTCAGTGCTTGGGGTGTTGGATGCTTAGTACTCAGGGTGCTGTTTGCTCAGTGCTCAGGGTGCTGCGTGCTCAGTACTCAGGGTGCTGGGTGCTCAGTACTCAGGGTGCTTGGTGCTCAGTGCTCGGGGTGCTGGGTGCTCAGTACTCGGGGTGCTCAGTGCTCAGTACTCAGGGTGCTGGGTGCTCAGTGCTCAGGGTGCTGGGTGCTCAGCGCTCGGGGTGCTGGCTGCTCGGTTCTCAGGTTGCTGGGTGCTCAGTACTGGGGGTGCTGGGTGCTCAGTACTCAGGGTGCTGGGTGCTCATTGCTCGGGGTGCTGGGTGCTCAGTGCTCGGGGTGCTGGGTGCTCAGTGCTCGGGGTGCTGGGTGCTCAGTACTCAGGGTGCTGGGTGCTCAGTGCTCAGGGTGCTGGGTCTCAGTGCTCGGGGTACTGGGTACTCAGTGCTCAGTACACAGGGTGCTGGGTGCTCAGTGCTCGGGGTGCTGGGTGCTCAGTACTCAGGGTACTTGGTGCTCAGTACTGAGGGTGCTGGGTGATCAGTGCTCAGGGTGCTGGGTGCTCAGTACTCAGGGTGCTGGGTGCTCAGTACTCGGGGTGCTGGGTGCTCAGTACTCAGGGAGCTGGGTGCTCAGTACTCAGGGAGCTGGGTGCTCAGTACTCAGGGTGCTGGGTGCTCAGTACTCAGGTGCTGGGTGCTCAGTGCTCAGGGTGCTGGGTGATCAGTGCTCGGGGTGCTGGGTGCTCAGTACTCAGGGTGCTGGCTGCTCAGTGCTCAGGGTGCTGGGTGCTCAGTACTCAGGCTGCTCGGTGCTCAGTACTCAGGGAGCTGGGTGCTCAGTACTCAGGGTGCTGGGTGCTCAGTACTCGGGTGCTGGGTGCTCAGTGCTCAGGGTGCTGGGTGCTCAGTGCTCGGGGTGCTGGGTGCTCAGTGCTCAGTACTCAGGGTGCTGGGTGCTCAGTGCTCAGGGTGCTGGGTGCTCAGTGCTCAGTACTCAGGGTGCTGGGTGCTCAGTGCTCTGGGTTCTGGGTGCTCAGTGCTCACTGTGCTGGGTGCTCAGTGCTCAGGGTGCTGGGTACTCAGTGCTCGGTGTGCTGGGTGCTCAGTACTCAGGGTGCTGGGTGCTCAGTACTCAGGGTGCTGGGTGCTCAGTGCTCGGGGTGCTGGGTGCTCAGTGCTCAGTGTGCTCGGTGCTCAGTCCTCAGGGTGCTGGGTGCTCAATGCACGGGGTGCTCAGTACCCAGGGTGCTGTGTGTTCAGTGCTCAGGGTGCTGGGTGCTCAGTACTCAGGGTGCTCGGTGCTTAGTACTCAGGGTGCTGGGTGCTCAGTACTCCGGGTGCTGGGTGCTCAGTGCTTGGGGTGCTCGGTGCTTAGTGCTCAAGGTGCTGGGTGCTCAGTACTCAGGGTGATCATTGCTCAGAGTGCTGGGTGCTCAGTACTCAGGGTGCTGGGTGCTCAGTACTCAAGGTGCTCAGTGCTCAGTACTCAGGGTGCTCAGTGCTCAGTACTAAGGGTGCTCAGTGCTCAGGGTGCTGGGTGCTCAGTGCTCGGGGTGCTCGGTGCTCAGTACTCAGGGTGCTGGGTGCTCAGTGCTCAGGGTGCTGGGTGCTCAGTGCTCAGGGTGCTGGGTGCTCAGTGCTCAGGGTGCTGGGTGCTCAGTACTCAGGGTGCTCGGTGCTCGGCGTTCTGGGTGCTCAGTGCTCGGGGTGCTCGGTGCTCAGTACTCGGGGTGCTCAGTGCTCAGTACTCAGGGTGCTGGGTGCTCAGTGCTCAGGGTGCTGGGTGCTCAGTACTCAGGGTGCTGGGTGCTCGGTACTCAGTACGCTGGGTCCTCAGTACTCAGGGAGCTGGGTGCTCAGTACTCAGGGTGCTGGGTGCTCAGTACTCAGGGTGCTCGGTGCTCAGTACTCAGGGTGATGGGTGCTCAGTGCTCAGGGTGCTGGGTGCTCAGTACTCAGGGTGCTGGGTGCTCAGTGCTCGGGGTGCTCGGTGCTCATTACGCTGGGTGCTCAGTACTCAGGGTGCTGGGTGCTCAGTACTCAGGGTGCTGGGTGCTCAGTTCTCAGGGTGCTGGGTGCTTAGTACTCAGGGTGCTGGGTGCTCAGTGCTCAGGGTGCTCGGTGCTCAGTGCTCGTGGTGCTGGGTGCTCAGTACTCAGGGTGCTCGGTGCTCAGTACTCAGGGTGCTCAGTGCTCAGTACTCAGGGTGCTCAGGCTCAGTGCTCGGGGTGCAGGGTGCTCAGTGCTCGGGGTGCTGGGTGCTCAGTGCTCGGGGTGCTGGGTGTCTCAGTGCTCTGGGTGCTGGGTACTCAGTGCTCAGAGTGCTGGGTGCTCAGTACTCAGGGTGCTCGGTGCTCAGTACTCAGGGTGCTGGGAGCTCAGTGCTCAGGGTGCTCAGTGCTCAGTACTCAGCGTGCTGGGTGCTCAGTGCTCAGGGTGCTGGGTGCTCAGTACTCAGGGTGCTGGGTGCTTAGTACTCAGGGTGCTCGTTCCTCAGTGCTCAGGGTGCTGGGTGCTCAGTACTCAGGGTGCAGGGTGCTCAGTGCTCAGGGTGCTCAGTGCTCAGTACTCAGGGTGCTCAGTGCTCAGTGCACTGGGTGCTGGGTGCTCAGTGCTCGGGGTGCTGGGTGCTCAGTGCTCAGGGTGCTGGGTGCTCAGTACTCAGGGTGCTCAGTGCTCGGGGTGCTGGATGCTCAGTACTCAGGGTGCTGGGTGCTCAGTGCTCAGGGTGCTGGGTGCTCAGTACTCAGGGTGCTGGGTGCTCAGTACTCAGTATGCTGGGTGCTCAGTGCTCGGGGTGCTCAGTACTCAGGGTGCTGTGTGTTCAGTGCTCAGGGTATTGGGTGCTCAGTACTCAGGGTGCTTGGTCCTTAGTACTCAGGGTGCTGGGTGCTCAGTACTCCGGGTGCTGGGTGCTCAGTACTCAGGGTGCTCATTGCTCAGGGTGCTGGGTGCTCAGTACACAGGGTGCTCAGTGCTCAGTACTCAGGGTGCTCATTGCTCAGGGTGCTGGGTGCTCAGTACACAGGGTGCTCAGTGCTCAGTACTCAGGGTGCTCAGTGCTCAGTACTCAGGGTGCTCAGGGCTCAGGGTGCTGGGTGCTCACTGCTCGGGGTGCTGGGTGCTCAGTACTCAGGGTGCTGGGTGCTCAGTATTCAAGGTGCTCAGTGGTCAGTACTCAGGGTGCTCAGTGCTCAGTACTAAGGGTGCTCAGTGCTCAGGGTGCTGGGTGCTCATTGCTCGGGGTGCTGGGTGCTCAGTGCTCGGGGTGCTGGGTGCTCAGTGCTCGGGGTGCTGGGTGCTCAGTACTCAGGGTGCTGGGTGCTCAGTGCTCAGGGTGCTGGGTCTCAGTGCTCGGGGTACTGGGTACTCAGTGCTCAGTACACAGGGTGCTGGGTGCTCAGTGCTCGGGGTGCTGGGTGCTCAGTACTCAGGGTACTTGGTGCTCAGTACTGAGGGTGCTGGGTGATCAGTGCTCAGGGTGCTGGGTGCTCAGTACTCAGGGTGCTGGGTGCTCAGTACTCGGGGTGCTGGGTGCTCAGTACTCAGGGAGCTGGGTGCTCAGTACTCAGGGAGCTGGGTGCTCAGTACTCAGGGTGCTGGGTGCTCAGTACTCAGGTGCTGGGTGCTCAGTGCTCAGGGTGCTGGGTGATCAGTGCTCGGGGTGCTGGGTGCTCAGTACTCAGGGTGCTGGCTGCTCAGTGCTCAGGGTGCTGGGTGCTCAGTACTCGGGGTGCTGGGTGCTCAGTACTCAGGGAGCTGGGTGCTCAGTACTCAGGGAGCTGGGTGCTCAGTACTCAGGGTGCTGGGTGCTCAGTACTCAGGTGCTGGGTGCTCAGTGCTCAGGGTGCTGGGTACTCAGTGCTCGGGGTGCTGGGTGCTCAGTACTCAGGGTGCTGGGTGCTCAGTACTCAGGGTGCAGGGTGATCAGTGCTCGGGGTGCTGGTTGCTCAGTACTCAGGGTGCTGGCTGCTCAGTACTCAGGGTGCTCGGTGCTCAGTACTCAGGGTGCTGGCTGCTCAGTGCTCGGGGTGCTCAGTGCTTGGGGTGCTGGGTGCTCAGTACTCATGCTGCTCAGTGCTTGGGGTGTTGGATGCTTAGTACTCAGGGTGCTGTTTGCTCAGTGCTCAGGGTGCTGGGTGCTCAGTACTCAGGGTGCTGGGTGCTCAGTACTCAGGGTGCTTGGTGCTCAGTGCTCGGGGTGCTGGGTGCTCAGTACTCGGGGTGCTCAGTGCTCAGTACTCAGGGTGCTGGGTGCTCAGTGCTCAGGGTGCTGGGTGCTCAGCGCTCGGGGTGCTGGCTGCTCGGTTCTCAGGTTGCTGGGTGCTCAGTACTGGGGGTGCTGGGTGCTCAGTACTCAGGGTGCTGGGTGCTCATTGCTCGGGGTGCTGGGTGCTCAGTGCTCGGGGTGCTGGGTGCTCAGTGCTCGGGGTGCTGGGTGCTCAGTACTCAGGGTGCTGGGTGCTCAGTGCTCAGGGTGCTGGGTCTCAGTGCTCGGGGTACTGGGTACTCAGTGCTCAGTACACAGGGTGCTGGGTGCTCAGTGCTCGGGGTGCTGTGTGCTCAGTGCTCAGTACTCAGGGTGCTGGGTGCTCAGTGCTCGGGGTGCTGGGTGCTCAGTACTCAGGGTACTTGGTGCTCAGTACTGATGGTGCTGGGTGATCAGTGCTCAGGGTGCTGGGTGCTCAGTACTCAGGGTGCTGGGTGCTCAGTACTCGGGGTGCTGGGTGCTCAGTACTCAGGGAGCTGGGTGCTCAGTACTCAGGGAGCTGGGTGCTCAGTACTCAGGGTGCTGGGTGCTCAGTACTCAGGTGCTGGGTGCTCAGTGCTCAGGGTGCTGGGTGATCAGTGCTCGGGGTACTGGGTGCTCAGTGCTCAGGTTGCTGGGTGCTCAGTACTCGGGGTGGTGGGTGCTCAGTACTCAGGGTGCTGGGTGCTCAGTACTCAGGGTGCTGGGTGATCAGTACTCGGGTGCTGGGTGCTCAATGCTCAGTACTCAGGGTGCTGGGTGCTCAGTGCTCAGTGCTCAGGGTGCTCAGTGCTCAGTACTCAGGGTGCTGGGTGCTCAGTGCTCGGGGTGCTGGGTGCTCAGTGCTCAGTACTCAGGGTGCTGGGTGCTCAGTGCTCAGGGTGCTGGGTGCTCAGTGCTCAGGGTGCTGGGTGCTCAGTGCTCAGGGTGCTGGGTGCTCAGTGCTCAGGGTGCTGGGTACTCAGTGCTCGGGGTGCTTGGTGCTCAGTACTCAGGGTGCTGGGTGCTCAGTACTCAGGGTGCTCAGTGCTCAGTACTCAGGGTGCTCAGTGCTCAGGGTGCTGGGTGCTCAGTGCTCGGGGTGCTGGGTGCTCAGTCCTCGGGGTGCTGGGTGCTCAGTGCTCAGGGTGCTCGGTGCTCAGTGCTCACTTTGCTGGGTGCTCAGTGCTCAGTACTCAGGGTGCTGGGTGCTCAGTGCTCGGGGTGCTGGGTGCACAGTACTCAGGGTACTCGGTGCTCAGTACTCAGGGTGCTGGGTGATCAGTGCTCAGGGTGCTGGGTGCTCAGTACTCAGTGTGCTCGGTGCTCAGTACTCAGTGTGCTGGGTGCTCAGTACTCAGGGTGCTGGGTGATCAGTACTCAGGGTGCTGGGTGCTCAGTGTTCAGGGTGCTGGGTCCTCAGTGCTCCGGGTGCTGGGTGCTCAGTGCTCAGGGTGCTGGGTGCTCAGTACTCAGGGTGCTGGGTGCTCAGAACTCGGGGTGCTGGGTGCTCAGTACTCAGGGAGCAGGGTGCTCAGTACTCAGGGTGCTGGGTGCTCAGTACTCGGGTGCTGGGTGCTCAGTGCTCAGGGTGCTGGGTGCTCAGTGCTCGGGGTGCTGGGTGCTCAGTGCTCAGTACTCAGGGTGCTGGGTGCTCAGTGCTCGGGGTGCTGGGTGCTCAGTGCTCAGTACTCAGGGTGCTGGGTGCTCAGTGCTCAGGGTGCTGGGTGCTCAGTGCTCAGGGTGCTGGGTGCTCAGTGCTCAGGGTGCTGGGTACTCAGTGCTCGGGGTGCTGGGTGCTCAGTACTCAGGGTGCTGGGTGCTCAGTACTCAGGGTGCAGGGTGCTCAGTGCTCGGGGTGCTGGTTGCTCAGTACTCAGGGTGCTGGCTGCTCAGTACTCAGGGTGCTCGGTGCTCAGTACTCAGGGTGCTGGCTGCTCAGTGCTCGGGGTGCTCAGTGCTTGGGGTGCTGGGTGCTCAGTACTCATGCTGCTCAGTGCTTGGGGTGTTGGATGCTTAGTACTCAGGGTGCTGTTTGCTCAGTGCTCAGGGTGCTGCGTGCTCAGTACTCAGGGTGCTGGGTGCTCAGTACTCAGGGTGCTTGGTGCTCAGTGCTCGGGGTGCTGGGTGCTCAGTACTCGGGGTGCTCAGTGCTCAGTACTCAGGGTGCTGGGTGCTCAGTGCTCAGGGTGCTGGGTGCTCAGCGCTCGGGGTGCTGGCTGCTCGGTTCTCAGGTTGCTGGGTGCTCAGTACTGGGGGTGCTGGGTGCTCAGTACTCAGGGTGCTGGGTGCTCATTGCTCGGGGTGCTGGGTGCTCAGTGCTCGGGGTGCTGGGTGCTCAGTGCTCGGGGTGCTGGGTGCTCAGTACTCAGGGTGCTGGGTGCTCAGTGCTCAGGGTGCTGGGTCTCAGTGCTCGGGGTACTGGGTACTCAGTGCTCAGTACACAGGGTGCTGGGTGCTCAGTGCTCGGGGTGCTGGGTGCTCAGTACTCAGGGTACTTGGTGCTCAGTACTGAGGGTGCTGGGTGATCAGTGCTCAGGGTGCTGGGTGCTCAGTACTCAGGGTGCTGGGTGCTCAGTACTCGGGGTGCTGGGTGCTCAGTACTCAGGGAGCTGGGTGCTCAGTACTCAGGGAGCTGCGTGCTCAGTACTCAGGGTGCTGGGTGCTCAGTACTCAGGTGCTGGGTGCTCAGTGCTCAGGGTGCTGGGTGATCAGTGCTCGGGGTGCTGGGTGCTCAGTACTCAGGGTGCTGGCTGCTCAGTGCTCAGGGTGCTGGGTGCTCAGTACTCAGGCTGCTCGGTGCTCAGTACTCAGGGAGCTGGGTGCTCAGTACTCAGGGTGCTGGGTGCTCAGTACTCGGGTGCTGGGGGCTCAGTGCTCAGGGTGCTGGGTGCTCAGTGCTCGGGGTGCTGGGTGCTCAGTGCTCAGTACTCAGGGTGCTGGGTGCTCAGTGCTCAGGGTGCTGGGTGCTCAGTGCTCAGTACTCAGGGTGCTGGGTGCTCAGTGCTCTGGGTTCTGGGTGCTCAGTGCTCACTGTGCTGGGTGCTCAGTGCTCAGGGTGCTGGGTACTCAGTGCTCGGTGTGCTGGGTGCTCAGTACTCAGGGTGCTGGGTGCTCAGTACTCAGGGTGCTGGGTGCTCAGTGCTCGGGGTGCTGGGTGCTCAGTGCTCAGTGTGCTCGGTGATCAGTCCTCAGGGTGCTGGGTGCTCAGTGCACGGGGTGCTCAGTACCCAGGGTGCTGTGTGTTCAGTGCTCAGGGTGCTGGGTGCTCAGTACTAAGGGTGCTCGGTGCTTAGTACTCAGGGTGCTGGGTGCTCAGTACTCCGGGTGCTGGGTGCTCAGTGCTTGGGGTGCTCGGTGCTTAGTGCTCAAGGTGCTGGGTGCTCAGTACTCAGGGTGATCATTGCTCAGAGTGCTGGGTGCTCAGTACTCAGGGTGCTGGGTGCTCAGTACTCAAGGTGCTCAGTGCTCAGTACTCAGGGTGCTCAGTGCTCAGTACTAAGGGTGCTCAGTGCTCAGGGTGCTGGGTGCTCAGTGCTCGGGGTGCTCGGTGCTCAGTACTCAGGGTGCTGGGTGCTCAGTGCTCAGGGTCTTGGGTGCTCAGTGCTCAGGGTGCTGGGTGCTCAGTGCTCAGGGTGCTGGGTGCTCAGTACTCAGGGTGCTCGGTGCTCGGCGTTCTGGGTGCTCAGTGCTCGGGGTGCTCGGTGCTCAGTACTCGGGGTGCTCAGTGCTCAGTACTCAGGGTGCTGGGTGCTCAGTGCTCAGGGTGCTGGGTGCTCAGTACTCAGGGTGCTGGGTGCTCGGTACTCAGTACGCTGGGTCCTCAGTACTCAGGGAGCTGGGTGCTCAGTACTCAGGGTGCTGGGTGCTCAGTACTCAGGGTGCTCGGTGCTCAGTACTCAGGGTGATGGGTGCTCAGTGCTCAGGGTGCTGGGTGCTCAGTACTCAGGGTGCTGGGTGCTCAGTGCTCGGGGTGCTCGGTGCTCATTACGCTGGGTGCTCAGTACTCAGGGTGCTGGGTGCTCAGTACTCAGGGTGCTGGGTGCTCAGTTCTCAGGGTGCTGGGTGCTTAGTACTCAGGGTGCTGGGTGCTCAGTGCTCAGGGTGCTCGGTGCTCAGTGCTCGGGGTGCTGGGTGCTCAGTACTCAGGGTGCTCGGTGCTCAGTACTCAGGGTGCTCAGTGCTCAGTACTCAGGGTGCTCAGGCTCAGTGCTCGGGGTGCAGGGTGCTCAGTGCTCGGGGTGCTGGGTGCTCAGTGCTCGGGGTGCTGGGTGTCTCAGTGCTCTGGGTGCTGGGTACTCAGTGCTCAGAGTGCTGGGTGCTCAGTACTCAGGGTGCTCGGTGCTCAGTACTCAGGGTGCTGGGAGCTCAGTGCTCAGGGTGCTCAGTGCTCAGTACTCAGCGTGCTGGGTGCTCAGTGCTCAGGGTGCTGGGTGCTCAGTACTCAGGGTGCTGGGTGCTTAGTACTCAGGGTGCTCGTTCCTCAGTGCTCAGGGTGCTGGGTGCTCAGTACTCAGGGTGCAGGGTGCTCAGTGCTCAGGGTGCTCAGTGCTCAGTACTCAGGGTGCTCAGTGCTCAGTGCACTGGGTGCTGGGTGCTCAGTGCTCGGGGTGCTGGGTGCTCAGTGCTCAGGGTGCTGGGTGCTCAGTACTCAGGGTGCTCAGTGCTCGGGGTGCTGGATGCTCAGTACTCAGGGTGCTGGGTGCTCAGTGCTCAGGGTGCTGGGTGCTCAGTACTCAGGGTGCTGGGTGCTCAGTACTCAGTATGCTGGGTGCTCAGTGCTCGGGGTGCTCAGTACTCAGGGTGCTGGGAGCTCAGTGCTCAGGGTGCTCAGTGCTCAGTACTCAGCGTGCTGGGTGCTCAGTGCTCAGGGTGCTGGGTGCTCAGTACTCAGGGTGCTGGGTGCTTAGTACTCAGGGTGCTCGTTCCTCAGTGCTCAGGGTGCTGGGTGCTCAGTACTCAGGGTGCAGGGTGCTCAGTACTCAGGGTGCAGGGTGCTCAGTGCTCAGGGTGCTCAGTGCTCAGTACTCAGGGTGCTCAGTGCTCAGTGCACTGGGTGCTGGGTGCTCAGTGCTCGGGGTGCTGGGTGCTCAGTGCTCAGGGTGCTGGGTGCTCAGTACTCAGGGTGCTCAGTGCTCGGGGTGCTGGATGCTCAGTACTCAGGGTGCTGGGTGCTCAGTGCTCAGGGTATTGGGTGCTCAGTACTCAGGGTGCTTGGTCCTTAGTACTCAGGGTGCTGGGTGCTCAGTACTCCGGGTGCTGGGTGCTCAGTACTCAGGGTGCTCATTGCTCAGGGTGCTGGGTGCTCAGTACACAGGGTGCTCAGTGCTCAGTACTCAGGGTGCTCATTGCTCAGGGTGCTGGGTGCTCAGTACACAGGGTGCTCAGTGCTCAGTACTCAGGGTGCTCAGTGCTCAGTACTCAGGGTGCTCAGGGCTCAGGGTGCTGGGTGCTCACTGCTCGGGGTGCTGGGTGCTCAGTACTCAGGGTGCTGGGTGCTCAGTATTCAAGGTGCTCAGTGGTCAGTACTCAGGGTGCTCAGTGCTCAGTACTAAGGGTGCTCAGTGCTCAGGGTGCTGGGTGCTCATTGCTCGGGGTGCTGGGTGCTCAGTGCTCGGGGTGCTGGGTGCTCAGTGCTCGGGGTGCTGGGTGCTCAGTACTCAGGGTGCTGGGTGCTCAGTGCTCAGGGTGCTGGGTCTCAGTGCTCGGGGTACTGGGTACTCAGTGCTCAGTACACAGGGTGCTGGGTGCTCAGTGCTCGGGGTGCTGGGTGCTCAGTACTCAGGGTACTTGGTGCTCAGTACTGAGGGTGCTGGGTGATCAGTGCTCAGGGTGCTGGGTGCTCAGTACTCAGGGTGCTGGGTGCTCAGTACTCGGGGTGCTGGGTGCTCAGTACTCAGGGAGCTGGGTGCTCAGTACTCAGGGAGCTGGGTGCTCAGTACTCAGGGTGCTGGGTGCTCAGTACTCAGGTGCTGGGTGCTCAGTGCTCAGGGTGCTGGGTGATCAGTGCTCGGGGTGCTGGGTGCTCAGTACTCAGGGTGCTGGCTGCTCAGTGCTCAGGGTGCTGGGTGCTCAGTACTCAGGCTGCTCGGTGCTCAGTACTCAGGGAGCTGGGTGCTCAGTACTCAGGGTGCTGGGTGCTCAGTACTCGGGTGCTGGGTGCTCAGTGCTCAGGGTGCTGGGTGCTCAGTGCTCGGGGTGCTGGGTGCTCAGTGCTCAGTACTCAGGGTCCTGGGTGCTCAGTGCTCAGGGTGCTGGGTGCTCAGTGCTCAGTACTCAGGGTGCTGGGTGCTCAGTGCTCTGGGTTCTGGGTGCTCAGTGCTCACTGTGCTGGGTGCTCAGTGCTCAGGGTGCTGGGTACTCAGTGCTCGGTGTGCTGGGTGCTCAGTACTCAGGGTGCTGGGTGCTCAGTACTCAGGGTGCTGGGTGCTGAGTGCTCGGGGTGCTGGGTGCTCAGTGCTCAGTGTGCTCGGTGCTCAGTCCTCAGGGTGCTGCGTGCTCAGTGCACGGGGTGCTCAGTACCCAGGGTGCTGTGTGTTCAGTGCTCAGGGTGCTGGGTGCTCAGTACTCAGGGTGCTCGGTGCTTAGTACTCAGGGTGCTGGGTGCTCAGTACTCCGGGTGCTGGGTGCTCAGTGCTCGGGGTGCTCGGTGCTTAGTGCTCAAGGTGCTGGGTGCTCAGTACTCAGGGTGATCATTGCTCAGGGTGCTGGGTGCTCAGTACTCAGGGTGCTGGGTGCTCAGTACTCAAGGTGCTCAGTGCTCAGTACTCAGGGTGCTCAGTGCTCAGTACTAAGGGTGCTCAGTGCTCAGGGTGCTGGGTGCTCAGTGCTCGGGGTGCTCGGTGCTCAGTACTCAGGGTGCTGGGTGCTCAGTGCTCAGGGTGCTGGGTGCTCAGTGCTCAGGGTGCTGGGTGCTCAGTGCTCAGGGTGCTGGGTGCTCAGTACTCAGGGTGCTCGGTGCTCGGCGTTCTGGGTGCTCAGTGCTCGGGGTGCTCGGTGCTCAGTACTCGGGGTGCTCAGTGCTCAGTACTCAGGATGCTGGGTGCTCAGTGCTCAGGGTGCTGGGTGCTCAGTACTCAGGGTGCTGGGTGCTCGGTACTCAGTACGCTGGGTCCTCAGTACTCAGGGAGCTGGGTGCTCAGTACTCAGGGTGCTGGGTGCTCAGTACTCAGGGTGCTCGGTGCTCAGTACTCAGGGTGCTGGGTGCTCAGTGCTCAGGGTGCTGGGTGCTCAGTACTCAGGGTGCTGGGTGCTCAGTGCTCGGGGTGCTCGGTGCTCATTACGCTGGGTGCTCAGTACTCAGGGTGCTGGGTGCTCAGTACTCAGGGTGCTGGGTGCTCAGTTCTCAGGGTGCTGGGTGCTTAGTACTCAGGGTGCTGGGTGCTCAGTGCTCAGGGTGCTCGGTGCTCAGTGCTCGGGGTGCTGGGTGCTCAGTACTCAGGGTGCTCGGTGCTCAGTACTCAGGGTGCTCAGTGCTCAGTACTCAGGGTGCTCAGGCTCAGTGCTCGGGGTGCAGGGTGCTCAGTGCTCGGGGTGCTGGGTGCTCAGTGCTCGGGGTGCTGGGTGTCTCAGTGCTCTGGGTGCTGGGTACTCAGTGCTCAGAGTGCTGGGTGCTCAGTACTCAGGGTGCTCGGTGCTCAGTACTCAGGGTGCTGGGAGCTCAGTGCTCAGGGTGCTCAGTGCTCAGTACTCAGCGTGCTGGGTGCTCAGTGCTCAGGGTGCTGGGTGCTCAGTACTCAGGGTGCTGGGTGCTTAGTACTCAGGGTGCTCGTTCCTCAGTGCTCAGGGTGCTGGGTGCTCAGTACTCAGGGTGCAGGGTGCTCAGTGCTCAGGGTGCTCAGTGCTCAGTACTCAGGGTGCTCAGTGCTCAGTGCACTGGGTGCTGGGTGCTCAGTGCTCGGGGTGCTGGGTGCTCAGTGCTCAGGGTGCTGGGTGCTCAGTACTCAGGGTGCTCAGTGCTCGGGGTGCTGGATGCTCAGTAATCAGGGTGCTGGGTGCTCAGTGCTCAGTGTGCTGGGTGCTCAGTACTCAGGGTGCTGGGTGCTCAGTACTCAGTATGCTGGGTGCTCAGTGCTCGGGGTGCTCAGTACTCAGGGTGCTGTGTGTTCAGTGCTCAGGGTATTGGGTGCTCAGTACTCAGGGTGCTTGGTCCTTAGTACTCAGGGTGCTGGGTGCTCAGTACTCCGGGTGCTGGGTGCTCAGTACTCAGGGTGCTCATTGCTCAGGGTGCTGGGTGCTCAGTACACAGGGTGCTCAGTGCTCAGTACTCAGGGTGCTCATTGCTCAGGGTGCTGGGTGCTCAGTACACAGGGTGCTCAGTGCTCAGTACTCAGGGTGCTCAGTGCTCAGTACTCAGGGTGCTCAGGGCTCAGGGTGCTGGGTGCTCACTGCTCGGGGTGCTGGGTGCTCAGTACTCAGGGTGCTGGGTGCTCAGTATTCAAGGTGCTCAGTGGTCAGTACTCAGGGTGCTCAGTGCTCAGTACTAAGGGTGCTCAGTGCTCAGGGTGCTGGGTGCTCAGTGCTAGGGGTGCTCGGTGCTCAGTACTCAGGGTGCTGGGTGCTCAGTGCTCAGGGTGCTGGGTGCTCAGTGCAAAGGGTGCTGGGTGCTCAGTACTCAGGGTGCTCGGTGCTCGGGGTTCTGGGTGCTCAGTGCTCGGGGTGCTCGGTGCTCAGTACTTGGGGTTCTCAGTGCTCAGTACTCAGGTTGCTGGGTGCTCAGTGCTCAGGGTGCTGGGTGCTCAGTACTCAGGGTGCTGGGTGCTCGGTGCTCAGTACGCTGGGTCCTCAGTTCTCAGGGAGCTGGGTGCTCAGTACTCAGGGTGCTGGGTGCTCAGTACTCAGGGTGCTCGGTGCTCAGTACTCAGGGTGCTGGGTGCTCAGTGCTCAGGGTGCTGGGTGCTCAGTACTCAGGGTGCTGGGAGCTCAGTGCTCGGGGTGCTCGGTGCTCAGTACGCTGGGTGCTCAGTACTCAGGGTGCTGGGTGTTCAGTACTCAGGGTGCTGGGTGCTCAGTACTCAGGGTGCTGGGTGCTTAGTACTCAGGGTGCTGGGTGCTCAGTGCTCAGGGTGCTCGGTGCTCAGTGCTCGGGGTGCTGGGTGCTCAGTACTCAGGGTGCTCGGTGCTCAGTACTCAGGGTGCTCAGTGCTCAGTACTCAGGGTGCTCAGGCTCAGTGCTCAGGGTGCTCAGTGCTCAGTACTCAGGGTGCTCAGTGCTCAGTGCTCTGGGTGCTGGGTGCTCAGTGCTCGGGGTGCTGGGTGCTCAGTGCTCAGGGTGCTGGGTGCTCAGTCCTCAGGGTGCTCAGAGCTCAGGGTGCTGGGTGCTCAGTGCTCGGGGTGCTGGATGCTCAGTACTCAGGGTGCTGGGTGCTCAGTGCTCAGGGTGCTGGGTGCTCAGTACTCAGGGTGCTGGGTGCTCAGTACTCAGTATGCTGGGTGCTCAGTGCTCGTGGTGCTCAGTACTCAGGCTGCTGGGTGTTCAGTGCTCAGGGTATTGGGTGCTCAGTACTCAGGGTGCTTGGTGCTTAGTACTCAGGGTGCTGGGTGCTCAGTACTCCGGGTGCTGGGTGCTCAGTGCTCGAGGTGCTCGGTGCTCAGTACTCAGGGTGCTCATTGCTCAGGGTGCTGGGTGCTCAGTACTCAGGTTGCTCAGTGCTCAGTACTCAGGGTGCTCAGTGCTCAGTACTCAGGGTGCTCAGGGCTCAGGGTGCTGGGAGCTCACTGCTCGGGGTGCTGGGTGCTCAGTGCTCAGGGTGCTGTGTGCTCAGTGCTCAGGGTGCTCGGTGCTCAGTGCTCAGGGTGCTGTGTGCTCAGTATTCAGGGTGCTGGGTGCTCAGTACTCAGGGAGCTCAGTGCTCAGTACTCAGGGTGCTCAGTGCTCAGTACTCAGGGTGCTCAGTGCTCGGGGTGCAGGGTGCTCAGTACTCAGGGTGCTGGGTGCACAGTGCTCAGGGTTCTGGGTGCTCAGTGCTCAGGGTGCTCGGTGCTCGGGGTGCTGGGTGTGCAATGCTCGGGGTGCTGGGTGCTCAGTGCTCGGTGTGCTGGGTGCTCAGTGCTCGGGGTGCTGGGTGCTCAGTGCTCGGGGTGCTGGGTGCTCAGTGCTCAGGGTGCTGGGTGCTCAGTACTCTGGGTGCTCGGTGCTCAGTACTCAGGGTGCTGGGTGCTCAGTGCTCAGGGTGCTGGGTGCGCAGTACTCAGGGTGCTGGGTGCTCGGTGCTCAGTACGCTGGGTGCTCCGTACTCAGGGTGCTGGCTGCTCAGTACTCAGGTTGCTCGGTGCTTAGTACTCAGGGTGCTGGGTGCTCAGTGCTCGGGGTGCTGGGTGCTCATTACTCAGGGTGCTGGGTGCTCAGTACTCAGGGTGCTCAGTGCTTGGGGTGCTGGGTGCTCAGTATTCAGGGTGTTCAGTGCTTGGGGTGTTGGGTGCTCAGTACTCAGGGTGCTGGGTGCTCAGTGCTCAGGGTGCTGGGTGCTCAGTACTCAGGGTGCTGGGTGCTCAGTACTCAGGGTGCTGGGTGCTCAGTGCTCAGGGTGCTGGGTGCTCAGTACTCAGGGTGCTGGGTGCTCAGTACTCAGGGTGCTGGGTGCTCAGTGCTCGGGGTGCTGAGTGCTCAGTGCTCGGGGTGCTGGGTTCTCAGTGCTCGGGGTGCTGGGTGCTCAGTGCTCAGGGTTCTGGGTGCTCAGTGCTCGGGGCGCAGGGTGCTCAGTGCTCGGGGTGCTGGGTGCTCAGTGCTCGGGGTGCTCGGTGCTCAGTACGTTGTGTACTCACTACTCAGGGTGCTTGGTGCTCAGTGCTCAGGGTGCTGGGTGCTCAGTGCTCAGGGTGGTGGGTGCTCAGTGCTCAGGGTGCTGGGTGCTCAGTACTCAGGGTGCTGGGTGCGCAGTGCTCGGGGTGCTGGGTGCTCAGTGCTCAGGGTGCTGGGTGCTCAGTGCTCAGGGTGCTGGGTGCTCAGTACTCAGGGAGCTCAGTGCTCAGTACTCAGGGTGCTCAGTGCTCAGTACTCAGGGTGCTCAGTGCTCGGGGTGCAGGGTGCTCAGTACTCAGGGTGCTGGGTGCACAGTGCTCAGGGTTCTGGGTGCTCAGTGCTCAGGGTGCTCGGTGCTCGGGGTGCTGGGTGTGCAATGCTCGGGGTGCTGGGTGCTCAGTGCTCGGTGTGCTGGGTGCTCAGTGCTCGGGGTGCTGGGTGCTCAGTGCTCGGGGTGCTGGGTGCTCAGTGCTCGGGGTGCTGGGTGCTCAGTACTCTGGGTGCTCTGTGCTCAGTACTCAGGGTGCTGGGTGCTCAGTGCTCAGGGTGCTGGGTGCGCAGTACTCAGGGTGCTGGGTGCTCGGTGCTCAGTACGCTGGGTGCTCAGTACTCAGGGTGCTGGCTGCTCAGTACTCAGGTTGCTCGGTGCTTAGTACTCAGGGTGCTGGGTGCTCAGTGCTCGGGGTGCTGGGTGCTCATTACTCAGGGTGCTGGGTGCTCAGTACTCAGGGTGCTCAGTGCTTGGGGTGCTGGGTGCTCAGTACTCAGGGTGCTCAGTGCTTGGGGTGTTGGGTGCTCAGTACTCAGGGTGCTGGGTGCTCAGTGCTCAGGGTGCTGGGTGCTCAGTACTCAGGGTGCTGGGTGCTCAGTACTCAGGGTGCTGGGTGCTCAGTGCTCAGGGTGCTGGGTGCTCAGTACTCAGGGTGCTGGGTGCTCAGTACTCAGGGTGCTGGGTGCTCAGTGCTCGGGGTGCTGGGTGCTCAGTGCTCGGGGTGCTGGGTTCTCAGTGCTCGGGGTGCTGGGTGCTCAGTGCTCAGGGTTCTGGGTGCTCAGTGCTCGGGGCGCAGGGTGCTCAGTGATCGGGGTGCTGGGTGCTCAGTGCTCGGGGTGCTCGGTGCTCAGTACGTTGTGTACTCACTACTCAGGGTGCTTGGTGCTCAGTGCTCAGGGTGCTGGGTGCTCAGTGCTCAGGGTGGTGGGTGCTCAGTGCTCAGGGTGCTGGGTGCTCAGTACTCAGGGTTCTGGGTGCGCAGTGCTCGGGGTGCTGGGTGCTCAGTGCTCAGGGTTCTGGGTGCTCAGTACTCAGGGTGCTGGGTGATCAGTACTCGGGTGCTGGGTGCTCAGTGCTCAGAGTGCTGGGTGCTCAGTGCTCAGGGTGCTGGGTGCTCAGAACTCGGGGTGCTGGGTGCTCAGTACTCAGGGTTCTGGGTGCTCAGTACTCAGGGTGCTCTGTGATCAGTACTCGGGTGCTGGGTGCTCAGTGCTCAGAGTGCTGGGTGCTCAGTGCTCAGGGTGCTGGGTGCTCGGTGCTTGGGGTGCTGGGTGCTTAGTGCTCGGGGTGCCCGGTGCTCAGTACTCGGGGTGCTCAGTGCTCAGTACTCAGGGTGCTGGGTGCTCAGTGCTCAGGGTGCTGGGTGCTCAGTACTCAGGGTGCTGGGTGCTCGGTGCTCATTACGCTGGGTGCTCAGTACTCAGGGTGCTGGGTGCTCAGTACTCAGGGTGCTGGGTGCTCAGTGCTCGGGGTGCTGGGTGCTCAGTACTCAGGGTGCTGGGTGCTCAGTGCTCGGGGGGCTGGGTGCTCAGTACTCGGGGTGCTCAGTGCTCAGTACTCAGGGTGCTGGGTGCTCAGTGCTCGGGGTGCTGGGTGCTCAGTGCTCAGTACTCAGGGTGCTGGGTGCTGAGTGCTCAGGGTGCTGGGTGCTCAGTGCTCAGTGTGCTGGGTGCTCAGTGCTCAGGGTGCAGGGTACTCAGTGCTCAGGGTGCTGGGTACTCAGTGCTTGGGGTGCTGGGTGCTCAGTACTCAGGGTGCTGGTTGCTCAGTACTCAGGGTGCTCAGTGCTCAGTACTCAGGGTGCTCAGTGCTCAGGGTGCTGTGTGCTCAGTGCTCGGGGTGCTGGGTGCTCAGTGCTCTGGTTGCTCGGTGCTCAGTACTCAGGGTGCTGGGTGTTCAGTACTCAGTATGCTGGGTGCTCAGTGCTCGGGGTTCTCAGTACTCAGGATGCTGTGTGTTCAGTGCTCAGGGTACTGGGTGCTCAGTACTCAGGGTGCTTGGTGCTTAGTACTCAGGGTCCTGGGTGCTCAGTACTCCGGATGCTGGGTGCTCAGTGCTCGGGGTGCTCGGTGCTCAGTGCTCATTGTTCTGGGTGCTCAGTACTCTGGGCGCTGGGTGCTCAGTGCTCGGGGTGCTCGGTGCTCAGTACTCAGGGTGCTGGGTGCTCAGTGCTCGGGGTGCTCGGTGCTCAGTGCTCAGGGTGCTGGGTGCTCAGTGCTCAGGGTGCTGGGTGCTCAGTGCTCAGGGTGCTGGGTGCTCAGTACTCAGGGTGCGGGGTGCGTAGTGCTCGGGGTACTGGGTGCTCAGTGCTCAGGGTGCTGGGTGCTCAGTACTCGGGGTGCTGGGTGCTCAGTACTCAGGGTGCTGGGTGCTCAGTTCTCAGGGTGCTGGGTGATCAGTACTCGGGTGCTGGGTGCTCAATGCTCAGAGTGCTGGGTGCTCAGTGCTCAGTACTCAGGGTGCTGGGTGCTCAGTGCTCCGGGTGCTGACTGCTCAGTGCTCAGTACTCAGGGTGCTGGGTGCTCAGTGCTCAGGGTGCTGGGTGCTCAGTGCTCAGGGTGCTGGGTGCTCAGTGCTCAGGGTGCTGGGTGCTCAGTGCTCAGGGTGCTGGGTACTCAGTGCTCGGGGTGCTGGGTGCTCAGTACTCAGGGTGCTGGGTGCTCAGTACTCAGGGTGCTCAGTGCTCAGTACTCAGGGTGCTCAGTGCTCAGGGTGCTGGGTGCTCAGTGCTCGGGGTGCTGGGTGCTCAGTCCTCAGGGTGCTGGGTGCTCAGTGCTCAGGGTGCTCGGTGCTCAGTGCTCACTGTGCTGGGTGCTCAGTGCTCAGTACTCAGGGTGCTGGTTGCTCAGTGCTCGGGGTGCTGGGTGCACAGTACTCAGGGTACTCGTTGCTCAGTACTCAGGGTGCTGGGTGATCAGTGCTCAGGGTGCTGGGTGCTCAGTACTCAGTGTGCTCGGTGCTCAGTACTCAGTGTGCTGGGTGCGCAGTACTCAGGGTGCTGGGTGCTCAGTACTCAGGGTGCTGGGTGCTCAGTGCTCAGGGTGCTGGGTCCTCAGTTCTCCGGGTGCTGGGTGCTCAGTGCTCAGGGTGCTGGGTGCTCAGTACTCAGGGTGCTGGGTGCTCAGAACTCGGGGTGCTGGGTGCTCAGTACTCAGGGAGGTGGGTGCTCAGTACTCAGGGTGCTGGGTGCTCAGTACTCGGGTGCTGGGTGCTCAGTGCTCAGGGTGCTGGGTGCTCAGTGCTCGGGGTGCTGGGTGCTCAGTGCTCAGTACTCAGGGTGCTGGGTGCTCAGTGCTCGGGGTGCTGGGTGCTCAGTGCTCAGTACTCAGGGTGCTGGGTGCTCAGTGCTCAGGGTGCTTTGTGCTCAGTGCTCAGGGTGCTGGGTGCTCAGTGCTCAGGGTGCTGGGTACTCAGTGCTCGGGGTGCTGGGTGCTCAGTACTCAGGGTGCTGGGTGCTCAGTACTCAGGGTGCAGGGTGCTCAGTGCTCGGGGTGCTGGATGCTCAGTGCTCGGGGTGCTGGGTGCTCAGCGCTCGGGGTGGTCGGTGCTCAGTACTCATGGTGCTGGGTGCTCAGTGCTCGGGGTGCTCAGTGCTTGGGTTGCTGGGTGCTCAGTGCTCATTGTTCTGGGTGCTCAGTACTCTGGGCGCTGGGTGCTCAGTGTTCGGGGTGCTCGGAGCTCAGTACTCAGGGTGCTGGGTGCTCAGTGCTTGGGGTGCTCGGTGCTCAGTACTCAGGGTGCTGGGTGCTCAGTGCTCGGGGTGCTCGGTGCTCAGTACGTTGGGTGCTCACTACTCAGGGTGCTTGGTGCTCAGTGCTCAGGGTGCTGGGTGCTCAGTGCTCAGGGTGCTGGGTGCTCAGTGCTCAGGGTGCTGGGTGCTCAGTACTCAGGGTGCGGTGTGCGCAGTGCTCGGGGTACTGGGTGCTCAGTGCTCAGGTTGCTGGGTGCTCAGTACTCGGGGTGGTGGGTGCTCAGTACTCAGGGTGCTGGGTGCTCAGTACTCAGGGTGCTGAGTGATCAGTACTCGGGTGCTGGGTGCTCAATGCTCAGTACTCAGGGTGCTGGGTGCTCAGTGCTCAGTGCTCAGGGTGCTCAGTGCTCAGTACTCAGGGTGCTGGGTGCTCAGTGCTCGGGGTGCTGGGTGCTCAGTGCTCAGGGTGCTGGGTGCTCAGTGCTCAGGGTGCTGGGTGCTCAGTGCTCAGGGCGCTGGGTGCTCAGTGCTCAGGGTGCTGGGTACTCAGTGCTCGGGGTGCTTGGTGCTCAGTACTCAGGGTGCTGGGTGCTCAGTACTCAGGGTGCTCAGTTCTCAGTACTCAGGGTGCTCAGTGCTCAGGGTGCTGGGTGCTCAGTGCTCGGGGTGCTGGGTGCTCAGTCCTCAGGGTGCAGGGTGCTCAGTGCTCAGGGTGATCGGTGCTCAGTGCTCACTTTGCTGGGTGCTCAGTGCTCAGTACTCAGGGTGCTGGGTGCTCAGTGCTCGGGGTGCTGGGTGCACAGTACTCAGGGTACTCGGTGCTCAGTACTCAGGGTGCTGGGTGATCAGTGCTCAGGTTGCTGGGTGCTCAGTACTCAGTGTGCTCGGTGCTCAGTACTCAGTGTGCTGTGTGCTCAGTACTCAGGGTGCTGGGTGCTCAGTACTCAGGGTGCTGGGTGTTCAGTGCTCAGGGTGCTGGGTCCTCAGTGCTCCGGGTGCTGGGTGCTCAGTGCTCAGGGTGCTGGGTGCTCAGTACTCAGGGTGCTGGGTGCTCAGAACTCGGGGTGCTGGGTGCTCAGTACTCAGGGAGCTGGGTGCTCAGTACTCAGGGTGCTGGGTGCTCAGTACTCGGGTGCTGGGTGCTCAGTGCTCAGGGTGCTGGGTGCTCAGTGCTCGGGGTGCTGGGTGCTCAGTGCTCAGTACTCAGGGTGCTGGGTGCTCAGTGCTCGGGGTGCTGGGTGCTCAGTGCTCAGTACTCAGGGTGCTGGGTGCTCAGTGCTCAGGGTGCTGGGTGCTCAGTGCTCAGGGTGCTGGGTGCTCAGTGCTCAGGGTGCTGGGTACTCAGTGCTCGGGGTGCTGGGTGCTCAGTACTCAGTGTGCTCGGTGCTCAGTACTCAGTGTGCTGGGTGCTCAGTACTCAGGGTGCTGGGTGCTCAGTACTCAGGGTGCAGGGTGCTCAGTGCTCGGGGTGCTGGGTGCTCAGTACTCAGGGTGCTGGCTGCTCAGTACTCAGGGTGCTCGGTGCTCAGTACTCAGGGTGCTGGCTGCTCAGTGCTCGGGGTGCTCAGTGCTTGGGGTGCTGGGTGCTCAGTACTCATGCTGCTCAGTGCTTGGGGTGTTGGATGCTTAGTACTCAGGGTGCTGTTTGCTCAGTGCTCAGGGTGCTGGGTGCTCAGTACTCAGGGTGCTGGGTGCTCAGTACTCAGGGTGCTTGGTGCTCAGTGCTCGGGGTGCTGGGTGCTCAGTACTCGGGGTGCTCAGTGCTCAGTACTCAGGGTGCTGGGTGCTCAGTGCTCAGGGTGCTGGGTGCTCAGCGCTCGGGGTGCTGGCTGCTCGGTTCTCAGGTTGCTGGGTGCTCAGTACTGGGGGTGCTGGGTGCTCAGTACTCAGGGTGCTGGGTGCTCATTGCTCGGGGTGCTGGGTGCTCAGTGCTCGGGGTGCTGGGTGGTCAGTGCTCGGTGTGCTGGGTGCTCAGTACTCAGGGTGCTGGGTGCTCAGTGCTCAGAGTGCTGGGTACTCAGTGCTCAGTACACAGGGTGCTGGGTGCTCAGTGCTCGGGGTGCTGTGTGCTCAGTGCTCAGTACTCAGGGTGCTGGGTGCTCAGTGTTGGGGGTGCTGGGTGCTCAGTACTCAGGGTACTTGGTGCTCAGTACTGAGGGTGCTGGGTGATCAGTGCTCAGGGTGCTGGGTGCTCAGTACTCAGGGTGCTGGGTGCTCAGTACTCGGGGTGCTGGGTGCTCAGTACTCAGGGAGCTGGGTGCTCAGTACTCAGGGAGCTGGGTGCTCAGTACTCAGGGTGCTGGGTGCTCAGTACTCAGGTGCTGGGTGCTCAGTGCTCAGGGTGCTGGGTGATCAGTGCTCGGGGTGCTGGGTGCTCAGTACTCAGGGTGCTGGGTGCTCAGTGCTCAGGGTGCTGGGTGCTCAGTACTCAGGCTGCTCGCTGCTCAGTACTCAGGGAGCTGGGTGCTCAGTACTCAGGGTGCTGGGTGCTCAGTACTCGGGTGCTGGTTGCTCAGTGCTCAGGGTGCTGGGTGCTCAGTGCTCGGGGTGCTGGGTGCTCAGTGCTCAGTACTCAGGGTGCTGGGTGCTCAGTGCTCAGGGTGCTGGGTGCTCAGTGCTCAGTACTCAGGGTGCTGGGTGCTCAGTGCTCTGGGTTCTGGGTGCTCAGTGCTCACGGTGCTGGGTGCTCAGTGCTCAGGGTGCTGGGTACTCAGTGCTCGGTGTGCTGGGTGCTCAGTACTCAGGGTGCTGGGTGCTCAGTACTCAGGGTGCTGGGTGCTCAGTGCTCGGGGTGCTGGGTTCTCAGTGCTCGGGGTGCTGGGTGCTCAGTGCTCAGGGTTCTGGGTGCTCAGTGCTCGGGGCGCAGGGTGCTCAGTGCTCGGGGTGCTGGGTGCTCAGTGCTCGGGGTGCTCGGTGCTCAGTACGTTGTGTACTCACTACTCAGGGTGCTTGGTGCTCAGTGCTCAGGGTGCTGGGTGCTCAGTGCTCAGGGTGGTGGGTGCTCAGTGCTCAGGGTGCTGGGTGCTCAGTACTCAGGGTGCTGGGTGCACAGTGCTCGGGGTGCTGGGTGCTCAGTGCTCAGGGTGCTGGGTGCTCAGTGCTCAGGGTGCTGGGTGCTCAGTACTCGGGGTGCTGGGTGCTCAGTACTCAGGGTTCTGGGTGCTCAGTACTCAGGGTGCTGGGTGATCAGTACTCGGGTGCTGGGTGCTCAGTGCTCAGAGTGCTGGGTGCTCAGTGCTCAGGGTGCTGGGTGCTCGGTGCTTGGGGTGCTGGGTGCTTAGTGCTCGGGGTGCCCGGTGCTCAGTACTCGGGGTGCTCAGTGCTCAGTACTCAGGGTGCTGGGTGCTCAGTGCTCAGGGTGCTGGGTGCTCAGTACTCAGGGTGCTGGGTGCTCGGTGCTCATTACGCTGGGTGCTCAGTACTCAGGGTGCTGGGTGCTCAGTACTCAGGGTGCTGGGTGCTCAGTGCTCGGGGTGCTGGGTGCTCAGTACTCAGGGTGCTGGGTGCTCAGTGCTCGGGGGGCTGGGTGCTCAGTACTCGGGGTGCTCAGTGCTCAGTACTCAGGGTGCTGGGTGCTCAGTGCTCGGGGTGCTGGGTGCTCAGTGCTCAGTACTCAGGGTGCTGGGTGCTGAGTGCTCAGGGTGCTGGGTGCTCAGTGCTCAGTGTGCTGGGTGCTCAGTGCTCAGGGTGCTGGGTACTCAGTGCTCAGGGTGCTGGGTACTCAGTGCTTGGGGTGCTGGGTGCTCAGTACTCAGGGTGCTGGTTGCTCAGTACTCAGGGTGCTCAGTGCTCAGTACTCAGGGTGCTCAGTGCTCAGGGTGCTGTGTGCTCAGTGCTCGGGGTGCTGGGTGCTCAGTGCTCTGGTTGCTCGGTGCTCAGTACTCAGGGTGCTGGGTGCTCAGTACTCAGTATGCTGGGTGCTCAGTGCTCGGGGTGCTCAGTACTCAGGATGCTGTGTGTTCAGTGCTCAGGGTACTGGGTGCTCAGTACTCAGGGTGCTTGGTGCTTAGAACTCAGGGTCCTGGGTGCTCAGTACTCCGGATGCTGGGTGCTCAGTGCTCGGGGTGCTCGGTGCTCAGTGCTCATTGTTCTGGGTGCTCAGTACTCTGGGCGCTGTGTGCTCAGTGTTCGGGGTGCTCGGAGCTCAGTACTCAGGGTGCTGGGTGCTCAGTGCTCGGGGTGCTCGGTGCTCAGTACTCAGGGTGCTGGGTGCTCAGTGCTCGGGGTGCTCGGTGCTCAGTGCTCAGGGTGCTGGGTGCTCAGTGCTCAGGGTGCTGGGTGCTCAGTGCTCAGGGTGCTGGGTGCTCAGTACTCAGGGTGCGGGGTGCGTAGTGCTCGGGGTACTGGGTGCTCAGTGCTCAAGGTGCTGGGTGCTCAGTACTCGGGGTGCTGGGTGCTCAGTACTCAGGGTGCTGGGTGCTCAGTTCTCAGGGTGCTGGGTGATCAGTACTCGGGTGCTGGGTGCTCAATGCTCAGAGTGCTGGGTGCTCAGTGCTCAGTACTCAGGGTGCTGGGTGCTCAGTGCTCCGGGTGCTGGGTGCTCAGTGCTCAGTACTCAGGGTGCTGGGTGCTCAGTGCTCAGGGTGCTGGGTGCTCAGTGCTCAGGGTGCTGGGTGCTCAGTGCTCAGGGTGCTGGGTGCTCAGTGCTCAGGGTGCTGGGTACTCAGTGCTCGGGGTGCTGGGTGCTCAGTACTCAGGGTGCTCAGTGCTCAGTACTCAGGGTGCTCAGTGCTCAGGGTGCTGGGTGCTCAGTGCTCGGGGTGCTGGGTGCTCAGTCCTCAGGGTGCTGGGTGCTCAGTGCTCAGGGTGCTCGGTGCTCAGTGCTCACTGTGCTGGGTGCTCAGTGCTCAGTACTCAGGGTGCTGGTTGCTCAGTGCTCGGGGTGCTGGGTGCACAGTACTCAGGGTACTCGTTGCTCAGTACTCAGGGTGCTGGGTGATCAGTGCTCAGGGCGCTGGGTGCTCAGTACTCAGTGTGCTCGGTGCTCAGTACTCAGTGTGCTGGGTGCTCAGTACTCAGGGTGCTGGGTGCTCAGTACTCAGGGTGCTGGGTGCTCAGTGCTCAGGGTGCTGGGTCCTCAGTTCTCCGGGTGCTGGGTGCTCAGTGCTCAGGGTGCTGGGTGCTCAGTACTCAGGGTGCTGGGTGCTCAGAACTCGGGGTGCTGGGTGCTCAGTACTCAGGGAGGTGGGTGCTCAGTACTCAGGGTGCTGGGTGCTCAGTACTCGGGTGCTGGGTGCTCAGTGCTCAGGGTGCTGGGTGCTCAGTGCTCGGGGTGCTGGGTGCTCAGTGCTCAGTACTCAGGGTGCTGGGTGCTCAGTGCTCAGGGTGCTTTGTGCTCAGTGCTCAGGGTGCTGGGTGCTCAGTGCTCAGGGTGCTGGGTACTCAGTGCTCGGGGTGCTGGGTGCTCAGTACTCAGGGTGCTGGGTGCTCAGTACTCAGGGTGCAGGGTGCTCAGTGCTCGGGGTGCTGGATGCTCAGTGCTCGGGGTGCTGGGTGCTCAGCGCTCGGGGTGGTCGGTGCTCAGTACTCATGGTGCTGGGTGCTCAGTGCTCGGGGTGCTCAGTGCTTGGGGTGCTGGGTGCTCAGTGCTCATTGTTCTGGGTGCTCAGTACTCTGGGCGCTGGGTGCTCAGTGTTCGGGGTGCTCGGAGCTCAGTACTCAGGGTGCTGGGTGCTCAGTGCTTGGGGTGCTCGGTGCTCAGTACTCAGGGTGCTGGGTGCTCAGTGCTCGGGGTGCTCGGTGCTCAGTACTTTGGGTGCTCACTACTCAGGGTGCTTGGTGCTCAGTGCTCAGGGTGCTGGGTGCTCAGTGCTCAGGGTGCTGGGTGCTCAGTGCTCAGGGTGCTGGGTGCTCAGTACTCAGGGTGCGGTGTGCGCAGTGCTCGGGGTACTGGGTGCTCAGTGCTCAGGTTGCTGGGTGCTCAGTACTCGGGGTGGTGGGTGCTCAGTACTCAGGGTGCTGGGTGCTCAGTACTCAGGGTGCTGGGTGATCAGTACTCGGGTGCTGGGTGCTCAATGCTCAGTAGTCAGGGTGCTGGGTGCTCAGTGCTCAGTGCTCAGGGTGCTCAGTGCTCAGTACTCAGGGTGCTGGGTGCTCAGTGCTCGGGGTGCTGGGTGCTCAGTGCTCAGTACTCAGGGTGCTGGGTGCTCAGTGCTCAGGGTGCTGGGTGCTCAGTGCTCAGGGTGCTGGGTGCTCAGTGCTCTGGGTGCTGGGTGCTCAGTGCTCAGGGTGCTGGGTACTCAGTGCTCGGGGTGCTTGGTGCTCAGTACTCAGGGTGCTGGGTGCTCAGTACTCAGGGTGCTCAGTGCTCAGTACTCAGGGTGCTCAGTGCTCAGGGTGCTGGGTGCTCAGTGCTCGGGGTGCTGGGTGCTCAGTCCTCAGGGTGCTGGGTGCTCAGTGCTCAGGGTGCTCGGTGCTCAGTGCTCACTTTGCTGGGTGCTCAGTGCTCAGTACTCAATGTGCTGGGTGCTCAGTGCTCGGGGTGCTGGGTGCACAGTACTCAGGGTACTCGGTGCTCAGTACTCAGGGTGCTGGGTGATCAGTGCTCAGGTTGCTGGGTGCTCAGTACTCAGTGTGCTCGGTGCTCAGTACTCAGTGTGCTGGGTGCTCAGTACTCAGGGTGCTGGGTGCTCAGTACTCAGGGTGCTGGGTGTTCAGTGCTCAGGGTGCTGGGTCCTCAGTGCTCCGGGTGCTGGGTGCTCAGTGCTCAGGGTGCTGGGTGCTCAGTACTCAGGGTGCTGGGTGCTCAGAACTCGGGGTGCTGGGTGCTCAGTACTCAGGGAGCTGGGTGCTCAGTACTCAGGGTGCTGGGTGCTCAGTACTCAGGGTGCTGGGTGCTCAGTGCTCAGGGTGCTGGGTGCTCAGTGCTCGGGGTGCTGGGTGCTCAGTGCTCAGTACTCAGGGTGCTGGGTGCTCAGTGCTCGGGGTGCTGGGTGCTCAGTGCTCAGTACTCAGGGTGCTGGGTGCTCAGTGCTCAGGGTGCTGGGTGCTCAGTGCTCAGGGTGCTCTGTGCTCAGTGCTCAGGGTGCTGGGTACTCAGTGCTCGGGGTGCTGGGTGCTCAGTACTCAGTGTGCTCGGTGCTCAGTACTCAGTGTGCTGGGTGCTCAGTACTCAGGGTGCTGGGTGCTCAGTACTCAGGGTGCAGGGTGCTCAGTGCTCGGGGTGCTGGGTGCTCAGTACTCAGGGTGCTGGCTGCTCAGTACTCAGGGTGCTCGGTGCTCAGTACTCAGGGTGCTGGCTGCTCAGTGCTCGGGGTGCTCAGTGCTTGGGGTGCTGGGTGCTCAGTACTCATGCTGCTCAGTGCTTGGGGTGTTGGATGCTTAGTACTCAGGGTGCTGTTTGCTCAGTGCTCATGGTGCTGGGTGCTCAGTACTCAGGGTGCTGGGTGCTCAGTACTCAGGGTGCTTGGTGCTCAGTGCTCGGGGTGCTGGGTGCTCAGTACTCGGGGTGCTCAGTGCTCAGTACTCAGGGTGCTGGGTGCTCAGTGCTCAGGGTGCTGGTTGCTCAGCGCTCGGGGTGCTGGCTGCTCGGTTCTCAGGTTGCTGGGTACTCAGTACTGGGGGTGCTGGGTGCTCAGTACTCAGGGTGCTGGGTGCTCATTGCTCGGGGTGCTGGGTGCTCAGTGCTCGGGGTGCTGGGTGCTCAGTGCTCGGGGTGCTGGGTGCTCAGTACTCAGGGTGCTGGGTGCTCAGTGCTCAGGGTGCTGGGTCTCAGTGCTCGGGGTACTGGGTACTCAGTGCTCAGTACACAGGGTGCTGGGTGCTCAGTGCTCGGGGTGCTGTGTGCTCAGTGCTCAGTACTCAGGGTGCTGGGTGCTCAGTGCTCGGGGTGCTGGGTGCTCAGTACTCAGGGTACTTGGTGCTCAGTACTGAGGGTGCTGGGTGATCAGTGCTCAGGGTGCTGGGTGCTCAGTACTCAGGGTGCTGGGTGCTCAGTACTCGGGGTGCTGGGTGCTCAGTACTCAGGGAGCTGGGTGCTCAGTACTCAGGGAGCTGGGTGCTCAGTACTCAGGGTGCTGGGTGCTCAGTACTCAGGTGCTGGGTGCTCAGTGCTCAGGGTGCTGGGTGATCAGTGCTCGGGGTGCTGGGTGCTCAGTACTCAGGGTGCTGGGTGCTCAGTGCTCAGGGTGCTGGGTGCTCAGTACTCAGGCTGCTCGGTGCTCAGTACTCAGGGAGCTGGGTGCTCAGTACTCAGGGTGCTGGGTGCTCAGTACTCGGGTGCTGGGTGCTCAGTGCTCAGGGTGCTGGGTGCTCAGTGCTCGGGGTGCTGGGTGCTCAGTGCTCAGTACTCAGGGTGCTGGGTGCTCAGTGCTCAGGGTGCTGGGTGCTCAGTGCTCAGTACTCAGGGTGCTGGGTGCTCAGTGCTCTGGGTTCTGGGTGCTCAGTGCTCACGGTGCTGGGTGCTCAGTGCTCAGGGTGCTGGGTACTCAGTGCTCGGTGTGCTGGGTGCTCAGTACTCAGGGTGCTGGGTGCTCAGTACTCAGGGTGCTGGGTGCTCAGTGCTCGGGGTGCTGGGTGCTCAGTGCTCAGTGTGCTCGGTGCTCAGTCCTCAGGGTGCTGGGTGCTCAGTGCACGGGGTGCTCAGTACCCAGGGTACTGTGTGTTCAGTGCTCAGGGTGCTGGGTGCTCAGTACTCAGGGTGCTCGGTGCTTAGTACTCAGGGTGCTGGGTGCTCAGTACTCCGGGTGCTGGGTGCTCAGTGCTCGGTGCTTAGTGCTCAAGGTGCTGGGTGCTCAGTACTCAGGGAGCTGGGTGCTCAGTACTCAAGGTGCTCAGTACTCAGGGTGCTCAGTGCTCAGTACTAAGGGGGCTCAGTGCTCAGGGTGCTGGGTGCTCAGTGCTCGGGGTGCTCGGTGCTCAGTACTCAGGGTGCTGGGTGCTCAGTGCTCAGGGTGCTGGGTGCTCTGTGCTCAGGGTGCTGGGTGCTCAGTGCTCAGGGTGCTGGGTGCTCAGTACTCAGGGTGCTCGGTGCTCGGCGTTCTGGGTGCTCAGTGCTCGGGGTGCTCGGTACTCAGTACTCGGGGTGCTCAGTGCTCAGTACTCAGGGTGCTGGTGCTCAGTGCTCAGGGTGCTGGGTGCTCAGTGCTCGGGGTGCTCGGTGCTCAGTACTCGGGGTGCTCAGTGCTCAGTACTCAGGGTGCTGGGTGCTCAGTGCTCAGGGTGCTGGGTGCTCAGTGCTCGGGGTGCTGGGTGCTCAGTGCTCGGGGTGCTGGGTGCTCAGTGCTCGGGGTGCTGGGTGTCTCAGTGCTCTGGGTGCTGGGTACTCAGTGCTCAGAGTGCTGGGTGCTCAGTACTCAGGGTGCTCGGTGCTCAGTACTCAGGGTGCTGGGTCCTCAGTTCTCCGGGTGCTGGGTGCTCAGTGCTCAGGGTGCTGGGTGCTCAGTACTCAGGGTGCTGGGTGCTCAGAACTCGGGGTGCTGGGTGCTCAGTACTCAGGGAGGTGGGTGCTCAGTACTCAGGGTGCTGGGTGCTCAGTACTCGGGTGCTGGGTGCTCAGTGCTCAGGGTGCTGGGTGCTCAGTGCTCGGGGTGCTGGGTGCTCAGTGCTCAGTACTCAGGGTGCTGGGTGCTCAGTGCTCAGGTTGCTTTGTGCTCAGTGCTCAGGGTGCTGGGTGCTCAGTGCTCAGGGTGCTGGGTACTCAGTGCTCGGGGTGCTGGGTGCTCAGTACTCAGGGTGCTGGGTGCTCAGTACTCAGGGTGCAGGGTGCTCAGTGCTCGGGGTGCTGGATGCTCAGTGCTCGGGGTGCTGGGTGCTCAGCGCTCGGGGTGGTCGGTGCTCAGTACTCATGGTGCTGGGTGCTCAGTGCTCGGGGTGCTCAGTGCTTGGGGTGCTGGGTGCTCAGTGCTCATTGTTCTGGGTGCTCAGTACTCTGGGCGCTGGGTGCTCAGTGTTCGGGGTGCTCGGAGCTCAGTACTCAGGGTGCTGGGTGCTCAGTGCTTGGGGTGCTCGGTGCTCAGTACTCAGGGTGCTGGGTGCTCAGTGCTCGGGGTGCTCGGTGCTCAGTACTTTGGGTGCTCACTACTCAGGGTGCTTGGTGCTCAGTGCTCAGGGTGCTGGGTGCTCAGTGCTCAGGGTGCTGGGTGCTCAGTGCTCAGGGTGCTGGGTGCTCAGTACTCAGGGTGCGGTGTGCGCAGTGCTCGGGGTACTGGGTGCTCAGTGCTCAGGTTGCTGGGTGCTCAGTACTCGGGGTGGTGGGTGCTCAGTACTCAGGGTGCTGGGTGCTCAGTACTCAGGGTGCTGGGTGATCAGTACTCGGGTGCTGGGTGCTCAATGCTCAGTAGTCAGGGTGCTGGGTGCTCAGTGCTCAGTGCTCAGGGTGCTCAGTGCTCAGTACTCAGGGTGCTGGGTGCTCAGTGCTCGGGGTGCTGGGTGCTCAGTGCTCAGTACTCAGGGTGCTGGGTGCTCAGTGCTCAGGGTGCTGGGTGCTCAGTGCTCAGGGTGCTGGGTGCTCAGTGCTCTGGGTGCTGGGTGCTCAGTGCTCAGGGTGCTGGGTACTCAGTGCTCGGGGTGCTTGGTGCTCAGTACTCAGGGTGCTGGGTGCTCAGTACTCAGGGTGCTCAGTGCTCAGTACTCAGGGTGCTCAGTGCTCAGGGTGCTGGGTGCTCAGTGCTCGGGGTGCTGGGTGCTCAGTCCTCAGGGTGCTGGGTGCTCAGTGCTCAGGGTGCTCGGTGCTCAGTGCTCACTTTGCTGGGTGCTCAGTGCTCAGTACTCAATGTGCTGGGTGCTCAGTGCTCGGGGTGCTGGGTGCACAGTACTCAGGGTACTCGGTGCTCAGTACTCAGGGTGCTGGGTGATCAGTGCTCTGGTTGCTGGGTGCTCAGTACTCAGTGTGCTCGGTGCTCAGTACTCAGTGTGCTGGGTGCTCAGTACTCAGGGTGCTGGGTGCTCAGTACTCAGGGTGCTGGGTGTTCAGTGCTCAGGGTGCTGGGTCCTCAGTGCTCCGGGTGCTGGGTGCTCAGTGCTCAGGGTGCTGGGTGCTCAGTACTCAGGGTGCTGGGTGCTCAGAACTCGGGGTGCTGGGTGCTCAGTACTCAGGGAGCTGGGTGCTCAGTACTCAGGGTGCTGGGTGCTCAGTACTCAGGGTGCTGGGTGCTCAGTGCTCAGGGTGCTGGGTGCTCAGTGCTCGGGGTGCTGGGTGCTCAGTGCTCAGTACTCAGGGTGCTGGGTGCTCAGTGCTCGGGGTGCTGGGTGCTCAGTGCTCAGTACTCAGGGTGCTGGGTGCTCAGTGCTCAGGGTGCTGGGTGCTCAGTGCTCAGGGTGCTCTGTGCTCAGTGCTCAGGGTGCTGGGTACTCAGTGCTCGGGGTGCTGGGTGCTCAGTACTCAGTGTGCTCGGTGCTCAGTACTCAGTGTGCTGGGTGCTCAGTACTCAGGGTGCTGGGTGCTCAGTACTCAGGGTGCAGGGTGCTCAGTGCTCGGGGTGCTGGGTGCTCAGTACTCAGGGTGCTGGCTGCTCAGTACTCAGGGTGCTCGGTGCTCAGTACTCAGGGTGCTGGCTGCTCAGTGCTCGGGGTGCTCACTGCTTGGGGTGCTGGGTGCTCAGTACTCATGCTGCTCAGTGCTTGGGGTGTTGGATGCTTAGTACTCAGGGTGCTGTTTGCTCAGTGCTCAGGGTGCTGGGTGCTCAGTACTCAGGGTGCTGGGTGCTCAGTACTCAGGGTGCTTGGTGCTCAGTGCTCGGGGTGCTGGGTGCTCAGTACTCGGGGTGCTCAGTGCTCAGTACTCAGGGTGCTGGGTGCTCAGTGCTCAGGGTGCTGGTTGCTCAGCGCTCGGGGTGCTGGCTGCTCGGTTCTCAGGTTGCTGGGTACTCAGTACTGGGGGTGCTGGGTGCTCAGTACTCAGGGTGCTGGGTGCTCATTGCTCGGGGTGCTGGGTGCTCAGTGCTCGGGGTGCTGGGTGCTCAGTGCTCGGGGTGCTGGGTGCTCAGTACTCAGGGTGCTGGGTGCTCAGTGCTCAGGGTGCTGGGTCTCAGTGCTCGGGGTACTGGGTACTCAGTGCTCAGTACACAGGGTGCTGGGTGCTCAGTGCTCGGGGTGCTGTGTGCTCAGTGCTCAGTACTCAGGGTGCTGGGTGCTCAGTGCTCGGGGTGCTGGGTGCTCAGTACTCAGGGTACTTGGTGCTCAGTACTGAGGGTGCTGGGTGATCAGTGCTCAGGGTGCTGGGTGCTCAGTACTCAGGGTGCTGGGTGCTCAGTACTCGGGGTGCTGGGTGCTCAGTACTCAGGGAGCTGGGTGCTCAGTACTCAGGGAGCTGGGTGCTCAGTACTCAGGGTGCTGGGTGCTCAGTACTCAGGTGCTGGGTGCTCAGTGCTCAGGGTGCTGGGTGATCAGTGCTCGGGGTGCTGGGTGCTCAGTACTCAGGGTGCTGGGTGCTCAGTGCTCAGGGTGCTGGGTGCTCAGTACTCAGGCTGCTCGGTGCTCAGTACTCAGGGAGCTGGGTGCTCAGTACTCAGGGTGCTGGGTGCTCAGTACTCGGGTGCTGGGTGCTCAGTGCTCAGGGTGCTGGGTGCTCAGTGCTCGGGGTGCTGGGTGCTCAGTGCTCAGTACTCAGGGTGCTGGGTGCTCAGTGCTCAGGGTGCTGGGTGCTCAGTGCTCAGTACTCAGGGTGCTGGGTGCTCAGTGCTCTGGGTTCTGGGTGCTCAGTGCTCACGGTGCTGGGTGCTCAGTGCTCAGGGTGCTGGGTACTCAGTGCTCGGTGTGCTGGGTGCTCAGTACTCAGGGTGCTGGGTGCTCAGTACTCAGGGTGCTGGGTGCTCAGTGCTCGGGGTGCTGGGTGCTCAGTGCTCAGTGTGCTCGGTGCTCAGTCCTCAGGGTGCTGGGTGCTCAGTGCACGGGGTGCTCAGTACCCAGGGTACTGTGTGTTCAGTGCTCAGGGTGCTGGGTGCTCAGTACTCAGGGTGCTCGGTGCTTAGTACTCAGGGTGCTGGGTGCTCAGTACTCCGGGTGCTGGGTGCTCAGTGCTCGGTGCTTAGTTCTCAAGGTGCTGGGTGCTCAGTACTCAGGGAGCTGGGTGCTCAGTACTCAAGGTGCTCAGTACTCAGGGTGCTCAGTGCTCAGTACTAAGGGGGCTCAGTGCTCAGGGTGCTGGGTGCTCAGTGCTCGGGGTGCTCGGTGCTCAGTACTCAGGGTGCTGGGTGCTCAGTGCTCAGGGTGCTGGGTGCTCTGTGCTCAGGGTGCTGGGTGCTCAGTGCTCAGGGTGCTGGGTGCTCAGTACTCAGGGTGCTCGGTGCTCGGCGTTCTGGGTGCTCAGTGCTCGGGGTGCTCGGTACTCAGTACTCGGGGTGCTCAGTGCTCAGTACTCAGGGTGCTGGTGCTCAGTGCTCAGGGTGCTGGGTGCTCAGTGCTCGGGGTGCTCGGTGCTCAGTACTCGGGGTGCTCAGTGCTCAGTACTCAGGGTGCTGGGTGCTCAGTGCTCAGGGTGCTGGGTGCTCAGTGCTCGGGGTGCTGGGTGCTCAGTGCTCGGGGTGCTGGGTGCTCAGTGCTCGGGGTGCTGGGTGTCTCAGTGCTCTGGGTGCTGGGTACTCAGTGCTCAGAGTGCTGGGTGCTCAGTACTCAGGGTGCTCGGTGCTCAGTACTCAGGGTGCTGGGAGCTCAGTGCTCAGGGTGCTCAGTGCTCAGTACTCAGCGTGCTGGGTGCTCAGTGCTCAGGGTGCTGGGTGCTCAGTACTCAGTGTGCTGGGTGCTTAGTACTCAGGGTGCTCGTTCCTCAGTGCTCAGGGTGCTGGGTGCTCAGTACTCAGGGTGCAGGGTGCTCAGTGCTCAGGGTGCTCAGTGCTCAGTACTCAGGGTGCTCAGTGCTCAGTGCACTGGGTGCTGGGTGCTCAGTGCTCGGGGTGCTGGGTGCTCAGTGCTCAGGGTGCTGGGTGCTCAGTACTCAGGGTGCTCAGTGCTCGGGGTGCTGGATGCTCAGTACTCAGGGTGCTGGGTGCTCAGTGCTCAGGGTGCTGGGTGCTCAGTACTCAGGGTGCTGGGTGCTCAGTACTCAGTATGCTGGGTGCTCAGTGCTCGGGGTGCTCAGTACTCAGGGTGCTGTGTGTTCAGTGCTCAGGGTATTGGGTGCTCAGTACTCAGGGTGCTTGGTCCTTAGTACTCAGGGTACTGGGTGCTCAGTACTCCGGGTGCTGGGTGCTCAGTGCTCGAGGTGCTCGGTGCTCAGTGCTCAGGGTGCTGGGTGCTCAGTACTCAGGGTGCTCATTGCTCAGGGTGCTGGGTGCTCAGTACACAGGGTGCTCAGTGCTCAGTACTCAGGGTGCTCAGTGCTCAGTACTCAGGGTGCTCGGGGCTCAGGGTGCTGGGTGCTCACTGCTCGGGGTGCTGGGTGCTCAGTACTCAGGGTGCTGGGTGCTCAGTATTCAAGGTGCTCAGTGGACAGTACTCAGGGTGCTCAGTGCTCAGTACTAAGGGTGCTCAGTGCTCAGGGTGCTGGGTGCTCAGTGCTAGGGGTGCTCGGTGCTCAGTACTCAGGGTGCTGGGTGCTCAGTGCTCAGGGTGCTGGGTGCTCAGTGCAAAGGGTGCTGGGTGCTCAGTACTCAGGGTGCTCGGTGCTCGGGGTTCTGGGTGCTCAGTGCTCGGGGTGCTCGGTGCTCAGTACTTGGGGTTATCAGTGCTCAGTACTCAGGTTGCTGGGTGCTCAGTGCTCAGGGTGCTGGGTGCTCAGTACTCAGGGTGCTGGGTGCTCGGTGCTCAGTACGCTGGGTCCTCAGTTCTCAGGGAGCTGGGTGCTCAGTACTCAGGGTGCTGGGTGCTCAGTACTCAGGGTGCTCGGTGCTCAGTACTCAGGGTGCTGGGTGCTCAGTGCTCAGGGTGCTGGGTGCTCAGTACTCAGGGTGCTGGGAGCTCAGTGCTCGGGGTGCTCGGTGCTCAGTACGCTGGGTGCTCAGTACTCAGGGTGCTGGGTGCTCAGTACTCAGGGTGCTGGGTGCTCAGTACTCAGGTTGCTGGGTGCTTAGTACTCAGGGTGCTGGGTGCTCAGTGCTCAGGGTGCTCGGTGCTCAGTGCTCGGGGTGCTGGGTGCTCAGTACTCAGGGTGCTCGGTGCTCAGTACTCAGGGTGCTCAGTGCTCAGTACTCAGGGTGCTCAGGCTCAGTGCTCAGGGTGCTCAGTGCTCAGTACTCAGGGTGCTCAGTGCTCAGTGCTCTGGGTGCTGGGTGCTCAGTGCTCGGGGTGCTCGGTGCTCAGTGCTCAGGGTGCTGGGTGCTCAGTCCTCAGGGTGCTCAGAGCTCAGGGTGCTGGGTGCTCAGTGCTCGGGGTGCTGGATGCTCAGTACTCAGGGTGCTGGGTGCTCAGTGCTCAGGGTGCTGGGTGCTCAGTACTCAGGGTGCTGGGTGCTCAGTATTCAGTATGCTGGGTGCTCAGTGCTCGTGGTGCTCAGTACTCAGGCTGCTGGGTGTTCAGTGCTCGAGGTGCTCGGTGCTCAGTACTCAGGGTGCTCATTGATCAGGGTGCTGGGTGCTCAGTACTCAGGGTGCTCAGTGCTCAGTACTCAGGGTGCTCAGTGCTCAGTACTCAGGGAGCTCAGGGCTCAGGGTGCTGGGGGCTCACTGCTCGGGGTGCTGGGTGCTCAGTGCTCAGGGTGCTGTGTGCTCAGTGCTCAGGGTGCTGTGTGCTCAGTATTCAGGGTGCTGGGTGCTCAGTACTCAGGGAGCTCAGTGCTCAGTACTCAGGGTGCTCAGTGCTCAGTACTCAGGGTGCTCAGTGCTCGGGGTGCAGGGTGCTCAGTACTCAGGGTGCTGGGTGCACAGTGCTCAGGGTTCTGGGTGCTCAGTGCTCAGGGTGCTCGGTGCTCGGGGTGCTGGGTGTGCAATGCTCGGGGTGCTGGGTGCTCAGTGCTCGGTGTGCTGGGTGCTCAGTGCTCGGGGTGCTGGGTGCTCAGTGCTCGGGGTGCTGGGTGCTCAGTGCTCGGGGTGCTGGGTGCTCAGTACTCGGGGTGCTCGGTGCTCAGTACTCAGGGTGCTGGGTGCTCAGTGCTCAGGGTGCTGGGTGCGCAGTACTCAGGGTGCTGGGTGCTCGGTGCTCAGTACGCTGGGTGCTCAGTACTCAGGGTGCTGGCTGCTCAGTACTCAGGTTGCTCGGTGCTTAGTACTCAGGGTGCTGGGTGCTCAGTGCTCGGGGTGCTGGGTGCTCATTACTCAGGGTGCTGGGTGCTCAGTACTCAGGGTGCTCAGTGCTTGGGGTGCTGGGTGCTCAGTACTCAGGGTGCTCAGTGCTTGGGGTGTTGGGTGCTCAGTACTCAGGGTGCTGGGTGCTCAGTGCTCAGGGTGCTGGGTGCTCAGTACTCAGGGTGCTGGGTGCTCAGTACTCAGGGTGCTGGGTGCTCAGTGCTCAGGGTGCTGGGTGCTCAGTACTCAGGGTGCTGGGTGCTCAGTACTCAGGGTGCTGGGTGCTCAGTGCTCGGGGTGCTGGGTGCTCAGTGCTCGGGGTGCTGGGTTCTCAGTGCTCGGGGTGCTGGGTGCTCAGTGCTCAGGGTTCTGGGTGCTCAGTGCTCGGGGCGCAGGGTGCTCAGTGCTCGGGGTGCTGGGTGCTCAGTGCTCGGGGTGCTCGGTGCTCAGTACGTTGTGTACTCACTACTCAGGGTGCTTGGTGCTCAGTGCTCAGGGTGCTGGGTGCTCAGTGCTCAGGGTGGTGGGTGCTCAGTGCTCAGGGTGCTGGGTGCTCAGTACTCAGGGTGCTGGGTGCGCAGTGCTCGGGATGCTGGGAGCTCAGTGCTCAGGGTGCTGGGTGCTCAGTGCTCAGGGTGCTGGGTGCTCAGTACTCGGGGTGCTGGGTGCTCAGTACTCAGGGTTCTGGGTGCACAGTACTCAGAGTGCTGGGTGATCAGTACTCGGGTGCTGGGTGCTCAGTGCTCAGAGTGCTGGGTGCTCAGTGCTCAGGGTGCTGGGTGCTCGGTGCTTGGGGTGCTGGGTGCTCAGTGCTCGGGGGGCTGGGTGCTCAGTACTCGGGGTGCTCAGTGCTCAGTACTCAGGGTGCTGGGTGCTCAGTACTCAGGGTGCTGGGTGCTCAGTGCTCGGGGTGCTGTGTGCTCAGTACTCAGGGTGCTGGGTGCTCAGTGCTCGGGGGGCTGGGTGCTCAGTACTCGGGGTGCTCAGTGCTCAGTACTCAGGGTGCTGGGTGCTCAGTGCTCGGGGTGCTGGGTGCTCAGTGCTCAGTACTCAGGGTGCTGGGTGCTGAGTGCTCAGGGTGCTGGGTGCTCAGTGCTCAGTGTGCTGGGTGCTCAGTGCTCAGGGTGCTGGGTACTCAGTGCTCAGGGTGCTGGGTACTCAGTGCTTGGGGTGCTGGGTGCTCAGTACTCAGGGTGCTGGTTGCTCAGTACTCAGGGTGCTCAGTGCTCAGTACTCAGGGTGCTCAGTGCTCAGGGTGCTGTGTGCTCAGTGCTCGGGGTGCTGGGTGCTCAGTGCTCTGGTTGCTCGGTGCTCAGTACTCAGGGTGCTGGGTGCTCAGTACTCAGTATGCTGGGTGCTCAGTGCTCGGGGTGCTCAGTACTCAGGATGCTGTGTGTTCAGTGCTCAGGGTACTGGGTGCTCAGTACTCAGGGTGCTTGGTGCTTAGTACTCAGGGTCCTGGGTGCTCAGAACTCCGGATGCTGGGTGCTCAGTGCTCGGGGTGCTCGGTGCTCAGTGCTCATTGTTCTGGGTGCTCAGTACTCTGGGCGCTGGGTGCTCAGTGTTCGGGGTGCTCGGAGCTCAGTACTCAGGGTGCTGGGTGCTCAGGGCTCGGGGTGCTCGGTGCTCAGTACTCAGGGTGCTGGGTGCTCAGTGCTCGGGGTGCTCGGTGCTCAGTACGTTGGGTGCTCACTACTCAGGGTGCTTGGTGCTCAGTGCTCAGGGTGCTGGGTGCTCAGTGCTCAGGGTGCTGGGTGCTCAGTGCTCAGGGTGCTGGGTGCTCAGTACTCAGGGTGCGGGGTGCGTAGTGCTCGGGGTACTGGGTGCTCAGTGCTCAGGGTGCTGGGTGCTCAGTACTCGGGGTGCTGGGTGCTCAGTACTCAGGGTGCTGGGTGCTCAGTTCTCAGGGTGCTGGGTGATCAGTACTCGGGTGCTGGGTGCTCAATGCTCAGAGTGCTGGGTGCTCAGTGCTCAGTACTCAGGGTGCTGGGTGCTCAGTGCTCCGGGTGCTGGGTGCTCAGTGCTCAGTACTCAGGGTGCTGGGTGCTCAGTGCTCAGGGTGCTGGGTGCTCAGTGCTCAGGGTGCTGGGTACTCAGTGCTCGGGGTGCTGGGTGCTCAGTACTCAGGGTGCTGGGTGCTCAGTACTCAGGGTGCTCAGTGCTCAGTACTCAGGGTGCTCAGTGCTCAGGGTGCTGGGTGCTCAGTGCTCGGGGTGCTGGGTGCTCAGTCCTCAGGGTGCTGGGTGCTCAGTGCTCAGGGTGCTCGGTGCTCAGTGCTCACTGTGCCGGGTGCTCAGTGCTCAGTACTCAGGGTGCTGGGTGCTCAGTGCTCGGGGTGCTGGGTGCACAGTACTCAGGGTACTCGGTGCTCAGTACTCAGGGTGCTGGGTGATCAGTGCTCAGGGTGCTGGGTGCTCAGTACTCAGTGTGCTCGGTGCTCAGTACTCAGTGTGCTGGGTGCTCAGTACTCAGGGTGCTGGGTGCTCAGTACTCAGGGTGCTGGGTGCTCAGTGCTCAGGGTGCTGGGTCCTCAGTTCTCCGGGTGCTGGGTGCTCAGTGCTCAGGGTGCTGGGTGCTCAGTACTCAGGGTGCTGGGTGCTCAGAACTCGGGGTGCTGGGTGCTCAGTACTCAGGGAGGTGGGTGCTCAGTACTCAGGGTGCTGGGTGCTCAGTACTCGGGTGCTGGGTGCTCAGTGCTCAGGGTGCTGGGTGCTCAGTGCTCGGGGTGCTGGGTGCTCAGTGCTCAGTACTCAGGGTGCTGGGTGCTCAGTGCTCGGGGTGCTGGGTGCTCAGTGCTCAGTACTCAGGGTGCTGGGTGCTCAGTGCTCAGGGTGCTTTGTGCTCAGTGCTCAGGGTGCTGGGTGCTCAGTGCTCAGGGTGCTGGGTACTCAGTGCTCGGGGTGCTGGGTGCTCAGTACTCAGGGTGCTGGGTGCTCAGTACTCAGGGTGCAGGGTGCTCAGTACTCGGGGTGCTGGATGCTCAGTGCTCGGGGTGCTGGGTGCTCAGCGCTCGGGGTGGTCGGTGCTCAGTACTCATGGTGCTGGGTGCTCAGTGCTCGGGGTGCTCAGTACTCAGGGTGCTGTGTGTTCAGTGCTCAGGGTGCTGGGTGCTCAGTACTCAGGGTGCTCGGTGCTTAGTACTCAGGGTGCTGGGTGCTCAGTACTCCGGGTGCTGGGTGCTCAGTGCTCGGGGTGCTCGGTGCTCAGTGCTCAAGTTGCTGGGTGCTCAGTACTCAGGGTGATCATTGCTCAGGGTGCTGGGTGCTCAGTACTCAGGGTGCTGGGTGCTCAGTGCTCAGGGTGCTCAGTGCTCAGTACTCAGGGTGCTCAGTGCTAAGTACTAAGGGTGCTCAGTGCTCAGGGTGCTGGGTGCTCAGTGCTCGGGGTGCTCGGTGCTCAGTACTCAGGGTGCTGGTTGCTCAGTGCTCAGGGTGCTGGGTGCTCAGTACTCAGGGTGCTGGGTACTCAGTACTCAGGGAGCTCGGTGCTCAGTACTCAGGGTGCTCGGTGCTCAGTGTTCGGGGTGCTCGGTGCTCAGTACTCAGGGTGCTGGGTGCTCAGTGCTCGGGGTGCTCGGTGCTCAGTACGTTGGGTACTCACTACTCAGGGTGCTTGGTGCTCAGTGCTCAGGGTGCTGGGTGCTCAGTGCTCAGGGTGCTGGGTGCTCAGTGCTCAGGGTGCAGGGTGCTCAGTACTCAGGGTGCTGGGTGCTCAGTGCTCGGGTGCTGGGTGCTCAGTGCACAGGTTGCTGGGTGCTCAGTGCTCAGGGTGCTTGGTGCTCAGTGCTCAGGGTGCTGGGTGCTCAGTGCTCGGGGTGCTGGGTGCTCAGTGCTCAGGGTGCTGGGTGCTCAGTGCGCAGGGTGCTGGGTGCTCAGTGCTCAGGGTGCTGGGTGCTCAGTGCTCAGGGTGCTTGGTGCTCAGTGCTCAGGGTGCTGGGTGTTCAGTGCTCGGGGCGCTGGGTGCTCAGTGCTCAGGGTGCTGGGTGCTCAGTGCTCAGGGTGCTGGGTGCTCAGTGCTCGGGGTGCTGGGTGCTCAGTGCTCGGGGTGCTGGGTGCTCAGTGCTCAGTACTCAGGGTGCTGGGTGCTCAGTGCTCGTGGTGCTGGGTGCTCAGTGCTCAGTACTCAGGCTGCTGGGTGCTCAGTGCTCAGGGTGCTGGGTGCTCAGTGCTCAGTGTGCTGGGTGCTCAGTGCTCAGGGTGCTGGGTACTCAGTGCTCAGGGTGCTGGGTACTCAGTGCTCGGGGTGCTGGGTGCTCTGTACTCAGGGTGCTGGTTGCTCAGTACTCAGGGTGCTCAGTACTCAGGGTGCTCAGTGCTCAGTACTCAGGGTGCTCAGTGCTCAGGGTGCTGGGTCCTCAGTGCTCGGGGTGCTGGGTGCTCAGTGCTCGGGGTGCTGGGTGCTCAGTACTCAGGGTGCTGGGTGCTCAGTACTCAGTATGCTGGGTGCTCAGTGCTCGGGGTGCTGAGTATTCAGGATGCTGTGTGTTCAGTGCTCAGGGTACTGGGTGCTCAGTACTCAGGGTGCTTGGTGCTTAGTACTCAGGGTGCTGGGTGCTCAGTACTCCGGGTGCTGGGTGCTCAGTGCTCGGGTTGCTCGGTGCTCAGTGCTCAGGGTGCTGGGTGCTCAGTACTCAGGGTGCTCATTGCTCAGGGTGCTTGGTGCTCAGTACTCAGGGTGCTCAGTGCTCAGTACTCAGGGTGCTCAGTGCTCAGTTCTCAGGGTGCTCAGTGCTCAGTACTCAGGGTGCTCAGGGCTCAGGGTGCTGGGTGCTCACTGCTCGGGGTGCTCGGTGCTCAGTGCTCGGGGGGCTGGGTGCTCAGTACTCGGGGTGCTCAGTGCTCAGTATTCAGGGTGCTGGGTGCTCAGTGCTCGGGGTGCTGGGTGCTCAGTGCTCAGTACTCAGGGTGCTGGGTGCTGAGTGCTCAGGGTGCTGGGCGCTCAGTGCTCAGTGTGCTGGGTGCTCAGTGCTCAGGGTGCTGGGTACTCAGTGCTCAGGGTGCTGGGTACTCAGTGCTTGGGGTGCTGGGTGCTCAGTACTCAGGGTGCGGGTTGCTCAGTACTCAGGGTGCTCAGTGCTCAGTACTCAGGGTGCTCAGTGCTCAGGGTGCTGGGTGCTCAGTACTCAGGGTGCTGGGTGCTCAGTGCTCTGGTTGCTCGGTGCTCAGTACTCAGGGTGCTGGGTGCTCAGTACTCAGTATGCTGGGTGCTCAGTGCTCGGGGTGCTCAGTACTCAGGATGCTGTGTGTTCAGTGCTCAGGGTACTGGGTGCTCAGTACTCAGGGTGCTTGGTGCTTAGTACTCAGGGTCCTGGGTGCTCAGTACTCCGGATGCTGGGTGCTCAGTGCTCGGGGTGCTCGGTGCTCAGTGCTCATTGTTCTGGGTGCTCAGTACTCTGGGCGCTGGGTGCTCAGTGTTCGGGGTGCTCGGAGCTCAGTACTCAGGGTGCTGGGTGCTCAGTGCTCGGGGTGCTCGGTGCTCAGTACTCAGGGTGCTGGGTGCTCAGTGCTCGGGGTGCTCGGTGCTCAGTACGTTGGGTGCTCACTACTCAGGGTGCTTGGTGCTCAGTGCTCAGGGTGCTGGGTGCTCAGTGCTCAGGGTGCTAGGTGCTCAGTGCTCAGGGTGCTGGGTGCTCAGTACTCAGGGTGCGGGGTGCGCAGTGCTCGGGGTACTGGGTGCTCAGTGCTCAGGGTGCTGGGTGCTCAGTACTCGGGGTGCTGGGTGCTCAGTACTGAGGGTGCTGGGTGCTCAGTACTCAGGGTGCTGCGTGATCAGTACTCGGGTGCTGGGTGCTCAATGCTCAGAGTGCTGGGTGCTCAGTGCTCAGTACTCAGGGTGCTGGGTGCTCAGTGCTCCGGGTGCTGGGTGCTCAGTGCTCAGTACTCAGGGTGCTGGGTGCTCAGTGCTCAGGGTGCTGGGTGCTCAGTGCTCAGGGTGCTGGGTGCTCAGTGCTCAGGGTGCTGGGTGCTCAGTGCTCAGGGTGCTGGGTACTCAGTGCTCGGGGTGCTGGGTGCTCAGTACTCAGGGTGCTGGGTGCTCAGTACTCAGGGTGCTCAGTGCTCAGTACTCAGGGTGCTCAGTGCTCAGGGTGCTGGGTGCTCAGTGCTCGGGGTGCTGGGTGCTCAGTCCTCAGGGTGCTGGGTGCTCAGTGCTCAGGGTGCTCGGTGCTCAGTGCTCACTGTGCTGGGTGCTCAGTGCTCAGTACTCAGGGTGCTGGGTGCTCAGTGCTCGGGGTGCAGGGTGCACAGTACTCAGGGTACTCGGTGCTCAGTACTCAGGGTGCTGGGTGAACAGTGCTCAGGGTGCTGGGTGCTCAGTACTCAGTGTGCTCGGTGCTCAGAACTCAGTGTGCTGGGTGCCCAGTACTCAGGGTGCTGGGTGCTCAGTACTCAGGGTGCTGGGTGCTCAGTGCTCAGGGTGCTGGGTCCTCAGTTCTCCGGGTGCTGGGTGCTCAGTGCTCAGGGTGCTGGGTGCTCAGTACTCAGGGTGCTGGGTGCTCAGACCTCGGGGTGCTGGGTGCTCAGTACTCAGGGAGGTGGGTGCTCAGTACTCAGGGTGCTGGGTGCTCAGTACTCGGGTGCTGGGTGCTCAGTGCTCAGGGTGCTGGGTGCTCAGTGCTCGGGGTGCTGGGTGCTCAGTGCTCAGTACTCAGGGTGCTGGGTGCTCAGTGCTCGGGGTGCTGGGTGCTCAGTGCTCAGTACTCAGGGTGCTGGGTGCTCAGTGCTCAGGGTGCTTTGTGCTCAGTGCTCAGGGTGCTGGGTGCTCAGTGCTCAGGGTGCTGGGTACTCAGTGCTCGGGGTGCTGGGTGCTCAGTACTCAGGGTGCTGGGTGCTCAGTACTCAGGGTGCAGGGTGCTCAGTGCTCGGGGTGCTGGGTGCTCAGTGCTCGGGGTGCTGGGTGCTCAGCGTTCGGTGTGCTCGGTGCTCAGTACTCATAGTGCTGGGTGCTCAGTGCTCGGGGTGCTCAGTACTCAGGGAGCTGTGTGTTCAGTGCTCAGGGTGCTGGGTGCTCAGTACTCAGGGTGCTCGGTGCTTAGTACTCAGGGTGCTGGGTGCTCAGTACTCCGGGTGCTGGGTGCTCAGTGCTCGGGGTGCTCGGTGTTCAGTGCTCAAGTTGCTGGGTGCTCAGTACTCAGGGTGATCATTGCTCAGGGTGCTGGGTGCTCAGTACTCAGGGTGCTGGGTGCTCAGTGCTCAGGGTGCTCAGTGCTCAGTACTCAGGGTGCTCAGTGCTCAGTACTAAGGGTGCTCAGTGCTCAGGGTGCTGGGTGCTCAGTGCTCGGGGTGCTCGGTGCTCAGTACTCAGGGTGCTGGTTGCTCAGTGCTCAGGGTGCTGGGTGCTCAGTACTCAGGGTGCTGGGTACTCAGTACTCAGGGAGCTCGGTGCTCAGTACTCAGGGTGCTCGGTGCTCAGTGTTCGGGGTGCTCGGTGCTCAGTACTCAGGGTGCTGGGTGCTCAGTGCTCGGGGTGCTCGGTGCTCAGTACGTTGGGTACTCACTACTCAGGGTGCTTGGTGCTCAGTGCTCAGGGTGCTGGGTGCTCAGAGCTCAGGGTGCTGGGTGCTCAGTGCTCAGGGTGCTGGGTGCTCAGTACTCAGGGTGCTGGGTGCTCAGTGCTCGGGTGCTGGGTGCTCAGTGCACAGGGTGCTGGGTGCTCAGTGCTCAGGGTGCTTGGTGCTCAGTGCTCAGGGTGCTGGGTGCTCAGTGCTCGGGGTGCTGGGTGCTCAGTGCTCAGGGTGCTGGGTGCTCAGTGCTCAGGGTGCTGGGTGCTCAGTGCTCAGGGTGCTGGGTGCTCAGTGCTCAGGGTGCTTGGTGCTCAGTGCTCAGGGTGCTGGGTGCTCAGTGCTCGGGGTGCTGGGTGCTCAGTGCTCAGGGTGCTGGGTGCTCAGTGCTCAGGGTGCTGGGTGCTCAGTGCTCGGGGTGCTGGGTGCTCAGTGCTCGGGGTGCTGGGTGCTCAGTGCTTAGTACTCAGGGTGCTGGGTGCTCAGTCCTCGTGGTGCTGGGTGCTCAGTGCTCAGTACTCAGGGTGCTGGGTGCTCAGTGCTCAGGGTGCTGGGTGCTCAGTGCTCAGTGTGCTGGGTGCTCAGTGCTCAGGGTGCTGGGTACTCAGTGCTCAGGGTGCTGGGTACTCAGTGCTCGGGGTGCTGGGTGCTCAGTACTCAGGGTGCTGGTTGCTCAGTACTCAGGGTGCTCAGTGCTCAGTACTCAGGGTGCTCAGTGCTCAGTACTCAGGGTGCTCAGTGCTCAGGGTGCTGGGTGCTCAGTGCTCGGGGTGCTGGGTGCTCAGTGCTCGGGGTGCTGGGTGCTCAGTACTCAGGGTGCTGGGTGCTCAGTACTCAGTATGCTGGGTGCTCAGTGCTCGGGGTGCTCAGTATTCAGGATGCTGTGTGTTCAGTGCTCAGGGTACTGGGTGCTCAGTACTCAGGGTGCTTGGTGCTTAGTACTCAGGGCGCTAGGTGCTCAGTACTCCGGGTGCTGGGTGCTCAGTGCTCGGGTTGCTCGGTGCTCAGTGCTCAGGGTGCTGGGTGCTCAGTACTCAGGGTGCTCATTGCTCAGCGTGCTTGGTGCTCAGTACTCAGGGTGCTCAGTGCTCAGTACTCAGGGTGCTCAGTGCTCAGTACTCAGGGTGCTCAGTGCTCAGTACTCAGGGTGCTCAGGGCTCAGGGTGCTGGGTGCTCACTGTTCGGGGTGCTCGGTGCTCAGTGCTCAGGGTGCTCAGTGCTCAGTACTCAGGGTGCTCAGTGCTCATTACTCAGGGTGCTCAGTGCTCAGGGTGCTGGGTGCTCAGTGCTCGGGGTGCTGGGTGCTCAGTGCTCAGGTTGCTGGGTGCTCAGTACTCAGGGTGCTGGGTGCTCAGTACTCAGTATGCTGGGTGCTCAGTGCTCGGGGTGCTCAGTACTAAGGGTGCTGTTTGTTCAGTGCTCAGGGTACTGGGTGCTCAGTACTCAGGGAGCTTGGTGCTTAGTCCTCAGGGTGTTGGGTGCTCAGTACTCAGGGTGCTCATTGCTCAGGGTGCTGGGTGCTCAGTATTCAGGGTGCTGGGTGCTCAGAACTCAGGGTGCTCAGTGCTCAGTACTCAGGGTGCTCAGTACTCAGGGCGCTCAGTGCTCAGTACTCAGGGTGCTCAGTACTCAGGGCGCTCAGTGCTCAGGGTGGTGGGTGCTCAGTGCTCAGGGTGCTGGGTGCTCAGTCCTCAGGGTCCTGGGTGCTCAGTGCTCAGGGTGCTGGGTGCTCAGTACTCAGTGCTCAGGGTGCTGGGTGCTCAGTACTCAGGGTGCTGGGTGCTCAGTGCTTGGGGTGCTGGGTGCTCAGTACTCAGGGTGCTGGGTGCTCAGTGCTCAGGGTGCTGGGTGCTGAGTGCTCAGGGTGTTCGTTGCTTAGTACTCAGGGTGCTCGGTGCTCGGGGTCCTGGGTGCTCAGTGCTCGGGGTGCAGGGTGCTCAGTGCTCGGGGTGCTGGGTGCTCAGTGCTCGGGGTGCTGGGTGCTCAGTGCTCAGGGTGCTGGGTGCTCAGTACTCAGGGTGCTGGGTGCTCGTTGCTCAGTACGCTGGGTGCTCAGTACTCAGGGTGCTGGCTGCTCAGTACTCAGGGTGCTCGGTGCTCAGTACTCAGGGTGCTGGGTGCTCAGTGCTCGGGGTGCTGGGTGCTCATTACTCAGGGTGCTGGGTGCTCAGTACTCAGGGTGCTCAGTGCTTGGGGTGCTGGTTGCTCAGTACTCAGGGTGCTCAGTGCTTGGGGTGTTGGGTGCTCAGTACTCAGGGTGCTGGGTGCTCAGTGCACAGGGTGATGGGTGCTCAGTACTCAGGGTGCTGTGTGCTCAGTACTCAGGGTGCTGGGTGCTCAGTTCTCGGGGTGCTGGGTGCTCAGTGCTCAGGGTGCTGGGTGCTCAGTGCTCGGGATGCTGGGTGCTCAGTGCTCAGGGTTCTGGGTGCTCAGTGCTCGGGGCGCTGGGTGCTCAGTGTTCGGGGTGCTCGGAGCTCAGTACTCTGGGTGCTGGGTGCTCAGTGCTCGGGGTGCTCGGTGTTCAGTACTCAGGGTGCTGGGTGCTCAGTGCTCGGGGTGCTCGGTGCTCAGTACTCAGGGTGCTTGGTGCTCAGTGCTCAGGGTGCTGGGTGCTCAGTGCTCAGGGTGCTGGGTGCTCAGTGCTCAGGGTGCTGGGTGCTCAGTACTCAGGGTGCTGGGTGCGCAGTGCTCGGGGTACTGGGTGCTCAGTGCTCAGGGTGCTGGGTGCTCAGTGCTCAGGGTGCTGGGTGCTCAGTACTCGTGGTGCTGGGTGCTCAGTACTCAGGGTGCTGGGTGCTCAGTACTCAGGGTGCTGGGTGATCAGTACTCGGGTGCTGGGTGCTCAATGCTCAGAGTGCTGGGTGCTCAGTGCTCGGGGTGCTGGGTGCTCAGTGCTAAGTACTCAGGGTGCTCCGTGCTCAGTGCTCGGGGTGCTGGGTACTCAATGCTCAGTGCTCAGGGTGCTGGGTGCTCAGTTCTCCGGGTGCTGTGTGCTCAGTGCTCGGGGTGCTGGGTGCTCAGTACTCAGGGTGCTGGGTGCTCAGTGCTCAGGGTGCTGGGTGCTCAGTGCTCAGGGTGCTCGGTGCTTAGTACTCAGTGTGCTGGGTGCTCAGTACTCAGGGTGCTGGGTGCTCAGTGCTCAGGGTGCTGGGTGCTCAGTGCTCAGGGTGCTGGGTGCTCAGTACTCAGGGTGCTCGGTGCTCAGTGCTCAGGGTGCTGGGTGCACAGTGCTCGGGGTGCTGGGTGCTCAGTACTCAGGGTGCTTGTTGCTCAGTGCTCAGGGTGCTGGGTGCTCAGTGCTCGGGGTGCTGGGTGCTCAGTGCTCAGGGTGCTGGGTGCTCAGTGCTCAGGGTGCTGGGTGCTCAGTGCTCAGTACTCAGGGTGCTGGGTGCACAGTGCTCGGGGTGCTGGGTGCTCAGTGCTCGGGGTGCTCAGTGCTCAGTACTCAGGGTGCTGGGTGCTCAGTGCTCGGGGTGCTGGGTGCTCAGTGCTCAGTACTCAAGGTGCTGGGTGCTCAGTGCTCAGGGTGCTGGGTGCTCAGTGCTCAGTGTGCTGGGTGCTCAGTGCTCAGGGTGCTGGGTACTCAGTTCTCAGGGTGCTGGGTACTCAGTGCTTGGGGTGCTGGGTGCTCAGTACTCAGGGTGCTGGTTGCTCAGTACTCAGGGTGCTCAGTGCTCAGTACTCAGGGTGCTCAGTGCTCAGTACTCAGGGTGCTCAGTGCTCGGGGTGCTCGGTGCTCAGTACGTTGGGTGCTCACTACTCAGGGTGCTTGGTGCTCAGTGCTCAGGGTGCTGGGTGCTCAGTGCTCAGGGTGCTGGGTGCTCAGTGCTCAGGGTGCTGGGTGCTCAGTACTCAGGGTGCGGGGTGCGCAGTGCTCGGTGTACTGGGTGCTCAGTGCTCAGGGTGCTGGGTGCTCAGTACTCGGGGTGCTGGGTGCTCAGTACTCAGGGTGCTGGGTGCTCAGTACTCAGGGTGCTGGGTGATCAGTACTCGGGTGCTGGGTGCTCAATGCTCAGAGTGCTGGGTGCTCAGTGCTCAGTACTCAGGGTGCTGGGTGCTCATTGCTCCGGGTGCTGGGTGCTCAGTGCTCAGTACTCAGGGTGCTGGGTGCTCAGTGCTCAGGGTGCTGGGTGCTCAGTGCTCAGGGTGCTGGGTGCTCAGTGCTCAGGGTGCTGGGTGCTCAGTGCTCAGGGTGCAGGGTACTCAGTGCTCGGGGTGCTGGGTGCTCAGTACTCAGGGTGCTGGGTGCTCAGTACTCAGGGTGCTCAGTGCTCAGTACTCAGGGTGCTCAGTGCTCAGGGTGCTGGGTGCTCAGTGCTCGGGGTGCTGGGTGCTCAGTCCTCAGGGTGCTGGGTGCTCAGTGCTCAGGGTGCTCGGTGCTCAGTGCTCACTGTGCTGGGTGCTCAGTGCTCAGTACTCAGGGTGCTGGGTGCTCAGTGCTCGGGTTGCTGGGTGCACAGTACTCAGGGTACTCGGTGCTCAGTACTCAGGGTGCTGGGTGATCAGTGCTCAGGGTGCTGGGTGCTCAGTACTCAGTGTGCTCGGTGCTCAGTACTCAGTGTGCTGGGTGCTCAGTACTCAGGGTGCTGGGTGCTCAGTACTCAGGGTGCTGGGTGCTCAGTGCTCAGGGTGCTGGGTCCTCAGTTCTCCGGGTGCTGGGTGCTCAGTGCTCAGGGTGCTGGGTGCTCAGTACTCAGGGTGCTGGGTGCTCAGAACTCGGGGTGCTGGGTGCTCAGTACTCAGGGTGGTGGGTGCTCAGTACTCAGGGTGCTGGGTGCTCAGTACTCGGGTGCTGGGTGCTCAGTGCTCAGGGTGCTGGGTGCTCAGTGCTCGGGGTGCTGGGTGCTCAGTGCTCAGTACTCAGGGTGCTGGGTGCTCAGTGCTCGGGGTGCTGGGTGCTCAGTGCTCAGTACTCAGGGTGCTGGTTGCTCAGTGCTCAGGGTGCTTTGTGCTCAGTGCTCAGGGTGCTGGGTGCTCAGTGCTCAGGGTGCTGGGTACTCAGTGCTCGGGGTGCTGGGTGCTCAGTACTCAGGGTGCTGGGTGCTCAGTACTCAGGGTGCAGGGTGCTCAGTGCTCGGGGTGCTGGGTGCTCAGCGCTCGGGGTGCTCGGTGCTCAGTACTCATGGTGCTGGGTGCTCAGTGCTCGGGGTGCTCAGTACTCAGGGTGCTGTGTGTTCAGTGCTCAGGGTGCTGGGTGCTCAGTACTCAGGGTGCTCGGTGCTTAGTACTCAGGGTGCTGGGTGCTCAGTACTCCGGGTGCTGTGTGCTCAGTGCTCGGGGTGCTCGGTGCTCAGTGCTCAAGTTGCTGGGTGCTCAGTACTCAGGGTGATCATTGCTCAGGGTGCTGGGTGCTCAGTACTCAGGGTGCTGGGTGCTCAGTGCTCAGGGTGCTCAGTGCTCAGTACTCAGGGTGCTCAGTGCTCAGTACTAAGGGTGCTCAGTGCTCAGGGTGCTGGGTGCTCAGTGCTCGGGGTGCTCGGTGCTCAGTACTCAGGGTGCTGGTTGCTCAGTGCTCAGGGTGCTGGGTGCTCAGTACTCAGGGTGCTGGGTACTCAGTACTCAGGGAGCTCGGTGCTCAGTACTCAGGGTGCTCGGTGCTCAGTGTTCGGGGTGCTCGGTGCTCAGTACTCAGGGTACTGGGTGCTCAGTGCTCGGGGTGCTTGGTGCTCAGTACGTTGGGTACACACTACTCATGGTGCTTGGTGCTCAGTGCTCAGGGTGCTGGGTGCTCAGTGCTCAGGGTGCTGGGTGCTCAGTGCTCAGGGTGCTGGGTGCTCAGTACTCAGGGTGCTGGGTGCTCAGTGCTCGGGTGCTGGGTGCTCAGTGCACAGGGTGCTGGGTGCTCAGTGCTCAGGGTGCTTGGTGCTCAGTGCTCAGGGTGCTGGGTGCTCAGTGCTCGGGGTGCTGGGTGCTCAGTGCTCAGGGTGCTGGGTGCTCAGTGCTCAGGGTGCTGGGTGCTCAGTGCTCAGGGTGCTGGGTGCTCAGTGCTCAGGGTGCTTGGTGCTCAGTGCTCAGGGTGCTGGGTGCTCAGTGCTCGGGGTGCTGGGTGCTCAGTGCTCAGGGTGCTGGGTGCTCAGTGCTCAGGGTGCTGGGTGCTCAGTGCTCGGGGTGCTGGGTGCTCAGTGCTCGGGGTGCTGGGTGCTCAGTGCTCAGTACTCAGGGTGCTGGGTGCTCAGTGCTCGTGGTGCTGGGTGCTCAGTGCTCAGTACTCAGGGTGCTGGGTGCTCAGTGCTCAGGGTGCTTTGTGCTCAGTGCTCAGTGTGCTGGGTGCTCAGTGCTCAGGGTGCTGGGTACTCAGTGCTCAGGGTGCTGGGTACTCAGTGCTCGGGGTGCTGGGTGCTCAGTACTCAGGGTGCTGGTTGCTCAGTACTCAGGGTGCTCAGTGCTCAGTACTCAGGGTGCTCAGTGCTCAGTACTCAGGGTGCTGGGTGCTCAGTACTCAGTATGCTGGGTGCTCAGTGCTCGGGGTGCTCAGTACTAAGGGTGCTGTTTGTTCAGTGCTCAGGGTACTGGGTGCTCAGTACTCAGGGAGCTTGGTGCTTAGTACTCAGGGTGTTGGGTGCTCAGTACTCCGGGTGCTGGGTGCTCAGTGCTCGCGGTGCTCGGTGCTCAGTGCTCAGGGTGCTGGGTGCTCAGTACTCAGGGTGCTCATTGCTCAGGGTGCTGGGTGCTCAGTATTCAGGGTGCTGGGTGCTCAGAACTCAGGGTGCTCAGTGCTCAGTACTCAGGGTGCTCAGTACTCAGGGCGCTCAGTGCTCAGTACTCAGGGTGGTCAGTACTCAGGGCGCTCAGTGCTCAGGGTGGTGGGTGCTCAGTGCTCAGGGTGCTGGGTGCTCAGTCCTCAGGGTCCTGGGTGCTCAGTGCTCAGGGTGCTCGGTGCTCAGTGCTCAGGGTGCTGGTTGCTCAGTACTCAGGGTGCTGGGTGCTCAGTGCTTGGGGTGCTGGGTGCTCAGTACTCAGGGTGCTGGGTGCTCAGTGCTCAGGGTGCTGGGTGCTGAGTGCTCAGGGTGTTCGTTGCTTAGTACTCAGGGTGCTCCGTGCTTGGGGTCCTGGGTGCTCAGTGCTCGGGGTGCAGGATGCTCAGTGCTCGGGGTGCTGGGTGCTCAGTGCTCGGGGTGCTGGGTGCTCAGTGCTCAGGGTGCTGGGTGCTCAGTACTCAGGGTGCTGGGTGCTCGTTGCTCAGTACGCTGGGTGCTCAGTACTCAGGGTGCTGGCTGCTCAGTACTCAGGGTGCTCGGTGCTCAGTACTCAGGGTGCTGGGTGCTCAGTGCTCGGGGTGCTGGGTGCTCATTACTCAGGGTGCTGGGTGCTCAGTACTCAGGGTGCTCAGTGCTTGGGGTGCTGGTTGCTCAGTACTCAGGGTGCTCAGTGCTTGGGGTGTTGGGTGCTCAGTACTCAGGGTGCTGGGTGCTCAGTGCACAGGGTGATGGGTGCTCAGTACTCAGGGTGCTGTGTGCTCAGTACTCAGGGTGCTGGGTGCTCAGTTCTCGGGGTGCTGGGTGCTCAGTGCTCAGGGTGCTGGGTGCTCAGTGCTCGGGATGCTGGGTGCTCAGTGCTCAGGGTTCTGGGTGCTCAGTGCTCGGGGCGCTGGGTGCTCAGTGTTCGGGGTGCTCGGAGCTCAGTACTCAGGGTGCTGGGTGCTCAGTGCTCGGGGTGCTCGGTGTTCAGTACTCAGGGTGCTGGGTGCTCAGTGCTCGGGGTGCTCGGTGCTCAGTACTCAGGGTGCTTGGTGCTCAGTGCTCAGGGTGCTGGGTACTCAGTGCTCAGGGTGCTGGGTGCTCAGTGCTCAGGGTGCTGGGTGCTCAGTACTCAGGGTGCTGGGTGCGCAGTGCTCGGGGTACTGGGTGCTCAGTGCTCAGGGTGCTGGGTGCTCAGTGCTCAGGGTGCTGGGTGCTCAGTACTCGTGGTGCTGGGTGCTCAGTACTCAGGGTGCTGGGTGCTCAGTACTCAGGGTGCTGGGTGATCAGTACTCGGGTGCTGGGTGCTCAATGCTCAGAGTGCTGGGTGCTCAGTGCTCGGGGTGCTGGGTGCTCAGTGCTAAGTACTCAGGGTGCTGGGTGCTCAGTGCTCGGGGTGCTGGGTACTCAATGCTCAGTGCTCAGGGTGCTGGGTGCTCAGTTCTCCGGGTGCTGTGTGCTCAGTGCTCGGGGTGCTGGGTGCTCAGTACTCAGGGTGCTGGGTGCTCAGTGCTCAGGGTGCTGGGTGCTCAGTGCTCAGGGTGCTCGGTGCTTAGTACTCAGTGTGCTGGGTGCTCAGTACTCAGGGTGCTGGGTGCTCAGTGCTCAGGGTGCTGGGTGCTCAGTGCTCAGGGTGCTGGGTGCTCAGTACTCAGGGTGCTCGGTGCTCAGTGCTCAGGGTGCTGGGTGCACAGTGCTCCGGGTGCTGGGTGCTCAGTACTCAGGGTGCTTGGTGCTCAGTGCTCAGGGTGCTGGGTGCTCAGTGCTCGGGGTGCTGGGTGCTCAGTGCTCAGGGTGCTGGGTGCTCAGTGCTCAGGGTGCTGGGTGCTCAGTGCTCGGGGTGCTGGGTGCTCAGTGCTCAGTACTCAGGGTGCTGGGTGCTCAGTGCTCGGGGTGCTGGGTGCTCAGTGCTCAGTACTCAAGGTGCTGGGAGCTCAGTGCTCAGGGTGCTGGGTGCTCAGTGCTCAGTGTGCTGGGTGCTCAGTGCTCAGGGTGCTGGGTACTCAGTTCTCAGGGTGCTGGGTACTCAGTGCTTGGGGTGCTGGGTGCTCAGTACTCAGGGTGCTGGTTGCTCAGTACTCAGGGTGCTCAGTGCTCAGTACTCAGGGTGCTCAGTGCTCAGTACTCAGGGTGCTCAGTGCTCGGGGTGCTCGGTGCTCAGTACGTTGGGTGCTCACTACTCAGGGTGCTTGGTGCTCAGTGCTCAGGGTGCTGGGTGCTCAGTGCTCAGGGTGCTGGGTGCTCAGTGCTCAGGGTGCTGGGTGCTCAGTACTCAGGGTGCGGGGTGCGCAGTGCTCGGTGTACTGGGTGCTCAGTGCTCAGGGTGCTGGGTGCTCAGTACTCGGGGTGCTGGGTGCTCAGTACTCAGGGTGCTGGGTGCTCAGTACTCAGGGTGCTGGGTGATCAGTACTCGGGTGCTGGGTGCTCAATGCTCAGAGTGCTGGGTGCTCAGTGCTCAGTACTCAGGGTGCTGGGTGCTCAGTGCTCCGGGTGCTGGGTGCTCAGTGCTCAGTACTCAGGGTGCTGGGTGCTCAGTGCTCCGGGTGCTGGGTGCTCAGTGCTCAGTACTCAGGGTGCTGGGTGCTCAGTACTCAGGGTGCTCAGTGCTCAGTACTCAGGGTGCTCAGTGCTCAGGGTGCTGGGTGCTCAGTGCTCGGGGTGCTGGGTGCTCAGTCCTCAGGGTGCTGGGTGCTCAGTGCTCAGAGTGCTCGGTGCTCAGTGCTCACTGTGCTGGGTGCTCAGTGCTCAGTACTCAGGGTGCTGGGTGCTCAGTGCTCGGGGTGCTGGGTGCACAGTACTCAGGGTACTTGGTGCTCAGTACTCAGGGTGCTGGGTGATCAGTGCTCAGGGTGCTGGGTGCTCAGTACTCAGTGTGCTCGGTGCTCAGTACTCAGTGTGCTGGGTGCTCAGTACTCAGGGTGCTGGGTGCTCAGTACTCAGGGTGCTGGGTGCTCAGTGCTCAGGGTGCTGGGTCCTCAGTTCTCCGGGTGCTGGGTGCTCAGTGCTCAGGGTGCTGGGTGCTCAGTACTCAGGGTGCTGGGTGCTCAGAACTCGGGGTGCTGGGTGCTCAGTACTCAGGGAGGTGGGTGCTCAGTACTCAGGGTGCTGGGTGCTCAGTACTCGGGTGCTGGGTGCTCAGTGCTCAGGGTGCTGGGTGCTCAGTGCTCGGGGTGCTGGGTGCTCAGTGCTCAGTACTCAGGGTGCTGGGTGCTCAGTGCTCGGGGTGCTGGGTGCTCAGTACTCAGGGTGCTGGGTGCTCAGTGCTCAGGGTGCTTTGTGCTCAGTGCTCAGGGTGCTGGGTGCTCAGTGCTCAGGGTGCTGGGTACTCAGTGCTCGGGGTGCTGGGTGCTCAGTACTCAGGGTGCTGGGTGCTCAGTACTCAGGGTGCAGGGTGCTCAGTGCTCGGGGTGCTGGGTGCTCAGTGCTCGGGGTGCTGGGTGCTCAGCGCTCGGGGTGCTCGGTGCTCAGTACTCATGGTGCTGGGTGCTCAGTGCTCGGGGTGCTCAGTACTCAGGGTGCTGTGTGTTCAGTGCTCAGGGTGCTGGGTGCTCAGTACTCAGGGTGCTCGGTGCTTAGTACTCAGGGTGCTGGGTGCTCAGTACTCCGGGTGCTGGGTGCTCAGTGCTCGGGGTGCTCGGTGCTCAGTGCTCAAGTTGCTGGGTGCTCAGTACTCAGGGTGATCATTGCTCAGGGTGCTGGGTGCTCAGTACTCAGGGTGCTGGGTGCTCAGTGCTCAGGGTGCTCAGTGCTCAGTACTCGGGGTGCTCAGTGCTCAGTACTAAGGGTGCTCAGTGCTCAGGGTGCTGGGTGCTCAGTGCTCGGGGTGCTCGGTGCTCAGTACTCAGGGTGCTGGTTGCTCAGTGCTCAGGGTGCTGGGTGCTCAGTACTCAGGGTGCTGGGTACTCAGTACTCAGGGAGCTCGGTGCTCAGTACTCAGGGTGCTCGGTGCTCAGTGTTCGGGGTGCTCGGTGCTCAGTACTCAGGGTGCTGGGTGCTCAGTGCTCGGGGTGCTTGGTGCTCAGTACGTTGGGTACTCACTACTCAGGGTGCTTGGTGCTCAGTGCTCAGGGTGCTGGGTGCTCAGTGCTCAGGGTGCTGGGTGCTCAGTGCTCAGGGTGCTGGGTGCTCAGTACTCAGGGTGCTGGGTGCTCAGTGCTCGGGTGCTGGGTGCTCAGTGCACAGGGTACTGGGTGCTCAGTGCTCAGGGTGCTTGGTGCTCAGTGCTCAGGGTGCTGGGTGCTCAGTGCTCGGGGTGCTGGGTGCTCAGTGCTCAGGGTGCTGGGTGCTCAGTGCTCAGGGTGCTGGGTGCTCAGTGCTCAGGGTGCTGGGTGCTCAGTGCTCAGGGTGCTTGGTGCTCAGTGCTCAGGGTGCTGGGTGCTCAGTGCTCGGGGTGCTGGGTGCTCAGTGCTCAGGGTGCTGGGTGCTCAGTGCTCAGGGTGCTGGGTGCTCAGTGCTCAGGGTGCTGGGTGCTCAGTGCTCGGGGTGCTGGGTGCTCAGTGCTCAGTACTCAGGGTGCTGGGTGCTCAGTGCTCGTGGTGCTGGGTGCTCAGTGCTCAGTACTCAGGGTGCTGGGTGCTCAGTGCTCAGGGTGCTTTGTGCTCAGTGCTCAGTGTGCTGGGTGCTCAGTGCTCCGGGTGCTGGGTGCTCAGTGCTCAGTACTCAGGGTGCTGGGTGCTCAGTGCTCAGGGTGCTGGGTGCTCAGTGCTCAGGGTGCTGGGTGCTCAGTGCTCAGGGTGCTGCGTGCTCAGTGCTCAAGGTGCTGGGTACTCAGTGCTCGGGGTGCTGGGTGCTCAGTACTCAGGGTGCTGGGTGCTCAGTACTCAGGGTGCTCAGTGCTCAGTACTCAGGGTGCTCAGTGCTCAGGGTGCTGGGTGCTCAGTGCTCGGGGTGCTGGGTGCTCAGTCCTCAGGGTGCTGGGTGCTCAGTGCTCAGAGTGCTCGGTGCTCAGTGCTCACTGTGCTGGGTGCTCAGTGCTCAGTACTCAGGGTGCTGGGTGCTCAGTGCTCGGGGTGCTGGGTGCACAGTACTCAGGGTACTTGGTGCTCAGTACTCAGGGTGCTGGGTGATCAGTGCTCAGGGTGCTGGGTGCTCAGTACTCAGTGTGCTCGGTGCTCAGTACTCAGTGTGCTGGGTGCTCAGTACTCAGGGTGCTGGGTGCTCAGTACTCAGGGTGCTGGGTGCTCAGTGCTCAGGGTGCTGGGTCCTCAGTTCTCCGGGTGCTGGGTGCTCAGTGCTCAGGGTGCTGGGTGCTCAGTACTCAGGGTGCTGGGTGCTCAGAACTCGGGGTGCTGGGTGCTCAGTACTCAGGGAGGTGGGTGCTCAGTACTCAGGGTGCTGGGTGCTCAGTACTCGGGTGCTGGGTGCTCAGTGCTCAGGGTGCTGGGTGCTCAGTGCTCGGGGTGCTGGGTGCTCAGTGCTCAGTACTCAGGGTGCTGGGTGCTCAGTGCTCGGGGTGCTGGGTGCTCAGTACTCAGGGTGCTGGGTGCTCAGTGCTCAGGGTGCTTTGTGCTCAGTGCTCAGGGTGCTGGGTGCTCAGTGCTCAGGGTGCTGGGTACTCAGTGCTCGGGGTGCTGGGTGCTCAGTACTCAGGGTGCTGGGTGCTCAGTACTCAGGGTGCAGGGTGCTCAGTGCTCGGGGTGCTGGGTGCTCAGTGCTCGGGGTGCTGGGTGCTCAGCGCTCGGGGTGCTCGGTGCTCAGTACTCATGGTGCTGGGTGCTCAGTGCTCGGGGTGCTCAGTACTCAGGGTGCTGTGTGTTCAGTGCTCAGGGTGCTGGGTGCTCAGTACTCAGGGTGCTCGGTGCTTAGTACTCAGGGTGCTGGGTGCTCAGTACTCCGGGTGCTGGGTGCTCAGTGCTCGGGGTGCTCGGTGCTCAGTGCTCAAGTTGCTGGGTGCTCAGTACTCAGGGTGATCATTGCTCAGGGTGCTGGGTGCTCAGTACTCAGGGTCCTGGGTGCTCAGTGCTCAGGGTGCTCAGTGCTCAGTACTCGGGGTGCTCAGTGCTCAGTACTAAGGGTGCTCAGTGCTCAGGGTGCTGGGTGCTCAGTGCTCGGGGTGCTCGGTGCTCAGTACTCAGGGTGCTGGTTGCTCAGTGCTCAGGGTGCTGGGTGCTCAGTACTCAGGGTGCTGGGTACTCAGTACTCAGGGAGCTCGGTGCTCAGTACTCAGGGTGCTCGGTGCTCAGTGCTCGGGGTGCTTGGTGCTCAGTACGTTGGGTACTCACTACTCAGGGTGCTTGGTGCTCAGTGCTCAGGGTGCTGGGTGCTCAGTGCTCAGGGTGCTGGGTGCTCAGTGCTCAGGGTGCTGGGTGCTCAGTACTCAGGGTGCTGGGTGCTCAGTGCTCGGGTGCTGGGTGCTCAGTGCACAGGGTACTGGGTGCTCAGTGCTCAGGGTGCTTGGTGCTCAGTGCTCAGGGTGCTGGGTGCTCAGTGCTCGGGGTGCTGGGTGCTCAGTGCTCAGGGTGCTGGGTGCTCAGTGCTCAGGGTGCTGGGTGCTCAGTGCTCAGGGTGCTGGGTGCTCAGTGCTCAGGGTGCTTGGTGCTCAGTGCTCAGGGTGCTGGGTGCTCAGTGCTCGGGGTGCTGGGTGCTCAGTGCTCAGGGTGCTGGGTGCTCAGTGCTCAGGGTGCTGGGTGCTCAGTGCTCGGGGTGCTGGGTGCTCAGTGCTCGGGGTGCTGGGTGCTCAGTGCTCAGTACTCAGGGTGCTGGGTGCTCAGTGCTCGTGGTGCTGGGTGCTCAGTGCTCAGTACTCAGGGTGCTGGGTGCTCAGTGCTCAGGGTGCTTTGTGCTCAGTGCTCAGTGTGCTGGGTGCTCAGTGCTCAGGGTGCTGGGTACTCAGTGCTCAGGGTGCTGGGTACTCAGTGCTCGGGGTGCTGGGTGCTCAGTACTCAGGGTGCTGGTTGCTCAGTACTCAGGGTGCCCAGTACTCAGTACTCAGGGTGCTCAGTGCTCAGTACTCAGGGTGCTCAGTGCTCAGGGTGCTGGGTGCTCAGTGCTCGGGGTGCTGGGTGCTCAGTGCTCGGGGTGCTGGGTGCTCAGTACTCAGGGTGCTGGGTGCTCAGTACTCAGTATGCTGGGTGCTCAGTGCTCGGGGTGCTCAGTATTCAGGATGCTGTGTGTTCAGTGCTCAGGGTACTGGGTGCTCAGTACTCAGGGTGCTTGGTGCTTAGTACTCAGGGTGCTGGGTGCTCAGTACTCCGGGTGCTGGGTGCTCAGTGCTCGGGTTGCTCGGTGCTCAGTGCTCAGGGTGCTGGGTGCTCAGTACTCAGGGTGCTCATTGCTCAGGGTGCTTGGTGCTCAGTACTCAGGGTGCTCAGTGCTCAGTACTCAGGGTGCTCAGTGCTCAGTACTCAGGGTGCTCAGTGCTCAGTACTCAGGGTGCTCAGGGCTCAGGGTGCTGGGTGCTCACTGCTCGGGGTGCTCGGTGCTCAGTGCTCAGGGTGCTGGCTGCTCAGTATTCAGGGTGCTGGGTGCTCAATACTCAGGGTGCTCAGTGCTCAGTACTCAGGGTGCTCAGTGCTCATTACTCAGGGTGCTCAGTGCTCAGGGTGCTGGGTGCTCAGTGCTCGGGGTGCTGGGTGCTCAGTGCTCAGGTTGCTGGGTGCTCAGTACTCAGGGTGCTGGGTGCTCAGTACTCAGTATGCTGGGTGCTCAGTGCTCGGGGTGCTCAGTACTAAGGGTGCTGTTTGTTCAGTGCTCAGGGTACTGGGTGCTCAGTACTCAGGGAGCTTGGTGCTTAGTACTCAGGGTGCTGGGTGCTCAGTACTCCGGGTGCTGGGTGCTCAGTACTCAGGGTGCTGGGTGCTCAGTACTCAGTATGCTGGGTGCTCAGTGCTCGGGGTGCTCAGTACTAAGGGTGCTGTTTGTTCAGTGCTCAGGGTACTGGGTGCTCAGTACTCAGGGAGCTTGGTGCTTAGTACTCAGTATGCTGGGTGCTCAGTGCTCAGGGTGCTGGGTGCTCAGTACTCAGGGTGCTCATTGCTCAGGGTGCTGGGTGCTCAGTATTCAGGGTGCTGGGTGCTCAGAACTCAGGGTGCTCAGTGCTCAGTACTCAGGGTGCTCAGTACTCAGGGCGCTCAGTGCTCAGTACTCAGGGTGCTCAGTACTCAGGGCGCTCAGTGCTCAGGGTGGTGGGTGCTCAGTGCTCAGGGTGCTGGGTGCTCAGTCCTCAGGGTCCTGGGTGCTCAGTGCTCAGGGTGCTCGGTGCTCAGTGCTCAGGGTCCTGGGTGCTCAGTACTCAGGGTGCTGGGTGCTCAGTGCTTGGGGTGCTGGGTGCTCAGTACTCAGGGTGCTGGGTGCTCAGTGCTCAGGGTGCTGGGTGCTGAGTGCTCAGTGTGTTCGTTGCTTAGTACTCAGGGTGCTCGGTGCTCGGGGTCCTGGGTGCTCAGTGCTCGGGGTGCAGGGTGCTCAGTGCTCGGGGTGCTGGGTGCTCAGTGCTCGGGGTGCTGGGTGCTCAGTGCTCAGGGTGCTGGGTGCTCAGTACTCAGGGTGCTGGGTGCTCGTTGCTCAGTACGCTGGGTGCTCAGTACTCAGGGTGCTGGCTGCTCAGTACTCAGGGTTCTCGGTGCTCAGTACTCAGGGTGCTGGGTGCTAAGTGCTCGGGGTGCTGGGTGCTCATTACTCAGGGTGCTGGGTGCTCAGTACTCAGGTTGCTCAGTGCTTGGGGTGCTGGTTGCTCAGTACTCAGGGTGCTCAGTGCTTGGGGTGTTGGGTGCTCAGTACTCAGGGTGCTGGGTGCTCAGTGCACAGGGTGCTGGGTGCTCAGTACTCAGGGTGCTGTGTGCTCAGTACTCAGGGTGCTGGGTGCTCAGTTCTCGGGGTGCTGGGTGCTCAGTGCTCAGGGTGCTGGGTGCTCAGTGCTCGGGATGCTGGGTGCTCAGTGCTCAGGGTTCTGGGTGCTCAGTGCTCGGGGCGGTGGGTGCTCAGTGTTCGGGGTGCTCGGAGCTCAGTACTCAGGGTGCTGGGTGCTCAGTGCTCGGGGTGCTCGGTGTTCAGTACTCAGGGTGCTGGGTGCTCAGTGCTCGGGGTGCTCGGTGCTCAGTACTCAGGGTGCTTGGTGCTCAGTGCTCAGGGTGCTGGGTGCTCAGTGCTCAGGGTGCTGGGTGCTCAGTGCTCAGGGTGCTGGGTGCTCAGTACTCAGGGTGCTGGGTGCGCAGTGCTCGGGGTACTGGGTGCTCAGTGCTCAGGGTGCTGGGTGCTCAGTGCTCAGGGTGCTGGGTGCTCAGTGCTCAGGGTGCTGGGTGCTCAGTACTCGTGGTGCTGGGTGCTCAGTACTCAGGGTGCTGGGTGCTCAGTACTCAGGGTGCTGGGTGATCAGTACTCGGGTGCTGGGTGCTCAATGCTCAGAGTGCTGGGTGCTCAGTGCTCGGGGTGCTGGGTGCTCAGTGCTAAGTACTCAGGGTGCTGGGTGCTCAGTGCTCGGGGTGCTGGGTACTCAATGCTCAGTGCTCAGGGTGCTGGGTGCTCAGTTCTCCGGGTGCTGTGTGCTCAGTGCTCGGGTTGCTGGGTGCTCAGTACTCAGGGTGCTGGGTGCTCAGTGCTCAGGGTGCTGGGTGCTCAGTGCTCAGGGTGCTCGGTGCTTAGTACTCAGTGTGCTGGGTGCTCAGTACTCAGGGTGCTGGGTGCTCAGTGCTCAGGGTGCTGGGTGCTCAGTGCTCAGGGTGCTGGGTGCTCAGTACTCAGGGTGCTCGGTGCTCAGTGCTCAGGGTGCTGGGTGCACAGTGCTCGGGGTGCTGGGTGCTCAGTACTCAGGGTGCTTGGTGCTCAGTGCTCAGGGTGCTGGGTGCTCAGTGCTCGGGGTGCTGGGTGCTCAGTGCTCAGGGTGCTGGGTGCTCAGTGCTCAGGGTGCTGGGTGCTCAGTGCTCGGGGTGCTGGGTGCTCAGTGCTCAGTACTCAGGGTGCTGGGTGCTCAGTGCTCGGGGTGCTGGGTGCTCAGTGCTCAGTACTCAAGGTGCTGGGTGCTCAGTGCTCAGGGTGCTGGGTGCTCAGTGCTCAGTGTGCTGGGTGCTCAGTGCTCAGGGTGCTGGGTACTCAGTGCTCAGGGTGCTGGGTACTCAGTGCTTGGGGTGCTGGGTGCTCAGTACTCAGGGTGCTGGTTGCTCAGTACTCAGGGTGCTCAGTGCTCAGTACTCAGGGTGCTCAGTGCTCAGTACTCAGGGTGCTCAGTGCTCAGGGTGCTGGGTGCTCAGTGCTCGGGATGCTGGGTGCTCAGTGCTCGGGGTGCTGGGTGCTCAGTACTCAGGGTGCTGGGTGCTCAGTACTCAGGGTGCTGGTTGCTCAGTACTCAAGGTGCTCAGTGCTCAGTACTCAGTGTGCCCAGTGCTCAGTACTCAGGGTGCTCAGTGCTCAGGGTGCTGGGTGCTCAGTGCTCGGGATGCTGGGTGCTCAGTGCTCAGGGTGCTGGGTGCTCAGTACTCAGGGTGCTGGGTGCTCAGTACTCAGTATGCTGGGTGCACATTGCTCGGGGTGCTCAGTACTCAGGATGCTGTGTGTTCAGTGCTCAGGGTACTGGGTGCTCAGTACTCAGGGTGCTTGGTGCTTAGTACTCAGGGTGCTGGGTGCTCAGTACTCCGGGTGCTGGGTGCTCAGTGCTCGGGGTGCTCGGTGCTCAGTGCTCAGGGTGCTGGGTGCTCAGTACTCAGGGTGCTCATTGCTCAGGGTGCTTGGTGCTCAGTACTCAGGGTGCTCAGTGCTCAGTACTCAGGGTGCTCAGTGCTCAGTACTCAGGGTGCTCAGTGCTCAGTACTCAGGGTGCTCAGGGCTCAGGGTGCTGGGTGCTCACTGCTCGGGGTGCTCGGTGCTCAGTGCTCAGGGTGCTGGGTGCTCAGTATTCAGGGTGCTGGGTGCTCAATACTCAGGGTGCTCAGTGCTCAGTACTCAGGGTGCTCAGTGCTCAGTACTCAGGGTGCTCAGTGCTCAGGGTGCTGGGTGCTCAGTGCTCGGGATGCTGGGTGCTCAGTGCTCAGGGTGCTGGGTGCTCAGTACTCAGGGTGCTGGGTGCTCAGTACTCAGTATGCTGGGTGCACAGTGCTCGGGGTGCTCAGTACTCAGGATGCTGTGTGTTCAGTGCTCAGGGTACTGGGTGCTCAGTACTCAGGGTGCTTGGTGCTTAGTACTCAGGGTGCTGGGTGCTCAGTACTCCGGGTGCTGGGTGCTCAGTGCTCGGGGTGCTCGGTGCTCAGTGCTCAGGGTGCTGGGTGCTCAGTACTCAGGGTGCTCATTGCTCAGGGTGCTTGGTGCTCAGTACTCAGGGTGCTCAGTGCTCAGTACTCAGGGTGCTCAGTGCTCAGTACTCAGGGTGCTCAGTGCTCAGTACTCAGGGTGCTCAGGGCTCAGGGTGCTGGGTGCTCACTGCTCGGGGTGCTCGGTGCTCAGTGCTCAGGGTGCTGGGTGCTCAGTATTCAGGGTGCTGGGTGCTCAATACTCAGGGTGCTCAGTGCTCAGTACTCAGGGTGCTCAGTGCTCATTACTCAGGGTGCTCAGTGCTCAGGGTGCTGGGTGCTCAGTGCTCGGGGTGCTGGGTGCTCAGTGCTCAGGGTGCTGGGTGCTCAGTACTCAGGGTGCTGGGTGCTCAGTACTCAGTATGCTGGGTGCTCAGTGCTCGGGGTGCTCAGTACTAAGGGTGCTGTTTGTTCAGTGCTCAGGGTGCTCAGTGCTCAGTACTCAGGGTGCTCAGTGCTCATTACTCAGGGTGCTCAGTGCTCAGGGTGCTGGGTGCTCAGTGCTCGGGGTGCTGGGTGCTCAGTGCTCAGGGTGCTGGGTGCTCAGTGCTCAGGGTGCTGGGTGCTCAGTGCTCAGGGTGCTGGGTGCTCAGTACTCAGGGTGCTGGGTGCGCAGTGCTCGGTGTACTGGGTGCTCAGTGCTCAGGGTGCTGGGTGCTCAGTGCTCAGGGTGCTGGGTGCTCAGTACTCGGGTTGCTGGGTGCTCAGTACTCAGGGTGCTGGGTGCTCAGTTCTCAGGGTGCTGGGTGATCAGTACTCGGGTGCTGGGTGCTCAATGCTCAGAGTTCTGGGTGCTCAGTGCTCGGGATGCTGGGTGCTCAGTGCTCAGTACTCAGGGTGCTGGGTGCTCAGTGCTCGGGGTGCTGGGTGCTCAATGCTCAGTACTCGGGGTGCTGCGTGCTCATTCTCGGGGTGCTGGGTGCTCAGTGCTGGGGGTGCTGGGTGCTCATTACTCATTGTGCTGGGTGCTCAGTGCTCGGGGTGCTGGGTGCTCAGTACTCAGGGTGCTGGGTGCTCAGTGCTCGGGGTGCTGGGTGCTCAGTGCTCAGTACTCAGGGTGCTGGGTGCTCAGTGCTCGGGGTGGTGGGTGCTCAGTGCTCAGTACTCAGAGTGCTGGGTGCTCAGTGCTCAGGGTGCTGGGTGCTCAGTGCTCAGTACTCAGGGTGCTCAGTGCTCAGTACTCAGGGTGCTGGGTGCTCAGTGCTCGGGGTGCTGGGTGCTCAGTGCTCAGTACTCAGGGTGCTGGGTGCTCAGTGCTCCGGGTGCTGGGTGCTCAGTGCTCAGGGTGCTGGGTGCTCAGTGCTCGGGGTGCTGGGTGCTCAGTGCTCAGTACTCAGGGTGCTGGGTGCTCAGTGCTCAGGGTGCTGGGTGCTCAGTACTCAGGGTGCGGGGTGCGCAGTGCTCGGGGTACTGGGTGCTCAGTGCTCAGGGTGCTGGGTGCTCAGAACTCGGGGTGCTGGGTGCTCAGTACTCCGGGTGCTGGGTGCTCAGTACTCAGGGTGCTGGGTGATCAGTACTCGGGTGCTGGGTGCTCAATGCTCAGAGTGCTGGGTGCTCAGTGCTCGGGGTGCTGGGTGCTCAGTGCTCAGTACTCAGGGTGCTGGGTGCTCAGTGCTCGGGGTGCTGGGTGCTCAGTGCTCAGTACTCAGTGTGCTGGGTGCTCAGTGCTCGGTGCTGGGTGCTCAGTGCTCAGGGTGCTGGGTGCTCAGTGCTCAGGGTGCTGGGTGCTCAGTGCTCAGGGTGCTGGGTACTCAGTGCTCGGGGTGCTGGGTGCTCAGTACTCAGGGGGCTGGGTGCTCAGTACTCAGGGTGCTCAGTGCTCAGTACTCAGGGTGCTCAGTGCTCAGTACTCAGGGTGCTCAGTACTCAGGGCGCTCATTGCTCAGGGTGGTGGGTGCTCAGTGCTCAGGGTGCTGGGTGCACAGTCCTCAGGGTGCTGGGTGCTCAGTGCTCAGGGTGCTCGGTGCTCAGTGCTCAGGGTGCTGGGTGCTCAGTGCTCAGGGTGCTGGGTGCTCAGTACTCAGGGTGCTGGGTGCTCAGTGCTCGGGGTGCTGGGTGCTCAGTGCTCAGGGTGCTGGGTGCTCAGTACTCAGGGTGCTGGGTGCGCAGTGCTCGGTGTACTGGGTGCTCAGTGCTCAGGGTGCTGGGTGCTCAGTGCTCAGGGTGCTGGGTGCTCAGTACTCGGGTTGCTGGGTGCTCAGTACTCAGGGTGCTGGGTGCTCAGTACTCAGGGTGCTGGGTGATCAGTACTCGGGTCCTGGGTGCTCAATGCTCAGAGTTCTGGGTGCTCAGTGCTCGGGATGCTGGGTGCTCAGTGCTCAGTACTCAGGGTGCTGGGTGCTCAGTGCTCGGGGTGCTGGGTGCTCAATGCTCAGTACTCGGGGTGCTGCGTGCTCATTCTCGGGGTGCTGGGTGCTCAGTGCTGGGGGTGCTGGGTGCTCATTACTCATTGTGCTGGGTGCTCAGTGCTCGGGGTGCTGGGTGCTCAGTACTCAGGGTGCTGGGTGCTCAGTGCTCGGGGTGCTGGGTGCTCAGTGCTCAGTACTCAGGGTGCTGGGTGCTCAGTGCTCGGGGTGCTGGGTGCTCAGTGCTCAGTACTCAGAGTGCTGGGTGCTCAGTGCTCAGGGTGCTGGGTGCTCAGTGCTCAGTACTCAGGGTGCTCAGTGCTCAGTACTCAGGGTGCTGGGTGCTCAGTGCTCGGGGTGCTGGGTGCTCAGTGCTCAGTACTCAGTGTGCTGGGTGCTCAGTGCTCCGGGTGCTGGGTGCTCAGTGCTCAGGGTGCTGGGTGCTCAGTGCTCGGGGTGCTGGGTGCTCAGTGCTCAGTACTCAGGGTGCTGGGTGCTCAGTGCTCAGGGTGCTGGGTGCTCAGTACTCAGGGTGCGGGGTGCGCAGTGCTCGGGGTACTGGGTGCTCAGTGCTCAGGGTGCTGGGTGCTCAGAACTCGGGGTGCTGGGTGCTCAGTACTCCGGGTGCTGGGTGCTCAGTACTCAGGATGCTGGGTGATCAGTACTCGGGTGCTGGGTGCTCAATGCTCAGAGTGCTGGGTGCTCAGTGCTCGGGGTGCTGGGTGCTCAGTGCTCAGTACTCAGGGTGCTGGGTGCTCAGTGCTCGGGGTGCTGGGTGCTCAGTGCTCAGTACTCAGTGTGCTGGGTGCTCAGTGCTCGGTGCTGGGTGCTCAGTGCTCAGGGTGCTGGGTGCTCAGTGCTCAGGGTGCTGGGTGCTCAGTGCTCAGGGTGCTGGGTACTCAGTGCTCGGGGTGCTGGGTGCTCAGTACTCAGTGTGCTGGGTGCTCAGTACTCAGGGTGCTCAGTGCTCAGTACTCAGGGTGCTCAGTGCTCAGTACTCAGGGTGCTCAGTAGTCAGGGCGCTCATTGCTCAGGGTGGTGGGTGCTCAGTGCTCAGGGTGCTGGGTGCTCAGTCCTCAGGGTGCTGGGTGCTCAGTGCTCAGGGTGCTCGGTGCTCAGTGCTCAGGGTGCTGGGTGCTCAGTGCTCAGGGTGCTGGGTGCTCAGTACTCAGGGTGCTGGGTGCTCAGTGCTCGGGGTGCTGGGTGCTCAGTGCTCAGGGTGCTGGGTGCTCAGTACTCAGGGTGCTGGGTGCTCGGTGCTCAGTACACTGGGTGCTCAGTACTCAGGGTGCTGGCTGCTCAGTACTCAGGGTGCTCGGTGCTCAGTACTCAGGGTGCTGGGTGCTCAGTGCTCGGGGTGCTGGGTGCTCATTACTCAGGGTGCTCAGTGCTTGGGGTGCTGGTTGCTCAGTACTCAGGGTGCTCAGTGCTTGGGGTGTTGGGTGCTCAGTACTCAGGGTGCTGGGTGCTCAGTGCACAGGGTGCTGGGTGCTCAGTACTCAGGGTGCTGGGTGTTCAGTACTCAGGGTGCTGGGTGCTCAGTTCTCGGGGTGCTGGGTGCTCAGTGCTCGGGGTGCTGGGTGCTCAGTGCTCGGGGTGCAGGGTGCTCAGTGCTCAGGGTTCTGGGTGCTCAGTGCTCGGGGCGCTGTGTGCTCAGTGTTCGGGGTGCTCGGAGCTCAGTACTCAGGGTGCTGGGTTCTCAGTCCTCGGGGTGCTCGGTGTTCAGTACTCAGGGTGCTGGGTGCTCAGTGCTCATGGTGCTCGGTGCTCAGTACGTTGGGTGCTCACTACTCAGGGTGCTTGGTGCTCAGTGCTCAGGGTGCTGGGTGCTCAGTGCTCAGGGTGCTGGGTGCTCAGTGCTCAGGGTGCTGGGTGCTCAGTACTCAGGGTGCTGGGTGCGCAGTGCTCGGGGTACTGGGTGCTCAGTGCTCACGGTGCTGGGTGCTCAGTGCTCAGGGTGCTGGGTGCTCAGTGCTCAGGGTGCTGGGTGCTCAGTACTCGGGGTGCTGGGTGCTCAGTACTCAGGATGCTGTGTGTTCAGTGCTCAGGGTACTGGGTGCTCAGTACTCAGGGTGCTTGGTGCTTAGTACTCAGGGTGCTGGGTGCTCAGTACTCCGGGTGCTGGGTGCTCAGTGCTCGGGGTGCTCGGTGCTCAGTGCTCAGGGTGCTGGGTGCTCAGTACTCAGGGTGCTCATTGCTCAGGGTGCTTGGTGCTCAGTACTCAGGGTGCTCAGTGCTCAGTACTCAGGGTGCTCAGTGCTCAGTACTCAGGGTGCTCAGTGCTCAGTACTCAGGGTGCTCAGGGCTCAGGGTGCTGGGTGCTCACTGCTCGGGGTGCTCGGTGCTCAGTGCTCAGGGTGCTGGGTGCTCAGTATTCAGGGTGCTGGGTGCTCAATACTCAGGGTGCTCAGTGCTCAGTACTCAGGGTTCTCAGTGCTCAGTACTCAGGGTGCTCAGTGCTCAGGGTGCTGGGTGCTCAGTGCTCGGGATGCTGGGTGCTCAGTGCTCAGGGTGCTGGGTGCTCAGTACTCAGGGTGCTGGGTGCTCAGTACTCAGTATGCTGGGTGCACAGTGCTCTGGGTGCTCAGTACTCAGGATGCTGTGTGTTCAGTGCTCAGGGTACTGGGTGCTCAGTACTCAGGGTGCTTGGTGCTTAGTACTCAGGGTGCTGGGTGCTCAGTACTCCGGGTGCTGGGTGCTCAGTGCTCGGGGTGCTCGGTGCTCAGTGCTCAGGGTGCTGGGTGCTCAGTACTCAGGGTGCTCATTGCTCAGGGTGCTTGGTGCTCAGTACTCAGGGTGCTCAGTGCTCAGTACTCAGGGTGCTCAGTGCTCAGTACTCAGGGTGCTCAGTGCTCAGTACTCAGGGTGCTCAGGGCTCAGGGTGCTGGGTGCTCACTGCTCGGGGTGCTCGGTGCTCAGTGCTCAGGGTGCTGGGTGCTCAGTATTCAGGGTGCTGGGTGCTCAATACTCAGGGTGCTCAGTGCTCAGTACTCAGGGTGCTCAGTGCTCATTACTCAGGGTGCTCAGTGCTCAGGGTGCTGGGTGCTCAGTGCTCGGGGTGCTGGGTGCTCAGTGCTCAGGGTGCTGGGTGCTCAGTACTCAGGGTGCTGGGTGCTCAGTACTCAGTATGCTGGGTGCTCAGTGCTCGGGGTGCTCAGTACTAAGGGTGCTGTTTGTTCAGTGCTCAGGGTGCTCAGTGCTCAGTACTCAGGGTGCTCAGTGCTCATTACTCAGGGTGCTCAGTGCTCAGGGTGCTGGGTGCTCAGTGCTCGGGGTGCTGGGTGCTCAGTGCTCAGGGTGCTGGGTGCTCAGTGCTCAGGGTGCTGGGTGCTCAGTGCTCAGGGTGCTGGGTGCTCAGTACTCAGCGTGCTGGGTGCGCAGTGCTCGGTGTACTGGGTGCTCAGTGCTCAGGGTGCTGGGTGCTCAGTGCTCAGGGTGCTGGGTGCTCAGTACTCGGGGTGCTGGGTGCTCAGTACTCAGGGTGCTGGGTGCTCAGTACTCAGGGTGCTGGGTGCTCAGTACTCAGGGTGCTGGGTGCTCAGTGCTCAGGGTGCTGGGTGCTCAGTGCTCAGGGTGTTCGTTGCTTAGTACTCAGGGTGCTCGGTGCTCGGGGTGCTGGGTGCTCAGTGCTCAGGGTGCAGGGTGCTCAGTGCTCGGGGTGCTGGGTGCTCAGTGCTCGGGGTGCTGGGTGCTCAGTGCTCAGCGTGCTGGGTGCTCAGTACTCAGGGTGCTGGGTGCTCGGTGCTCAGTACGCTGGGTGCTCAGTACTCAGGGTGCTGGCTGCTCAGTACTCAGGGTGCTCGGTGCTCAGTACTCAGGGTGCTGGGTGCTCAGTGCTCGGGGTGCTGGGTGCTCATTACTCAGGGTGCTGGGTGCTCAGTACTCAGGGTGCTCAGTGCTTGGGGTGTTGGGTGCTCAGTACTCAGGGTGCTGGGTGCTCAGTGCACAGGGTGCTGGGTGCTCAGTACTCAGGGTGCTGGGTGTTCAGTACTCAGGGTGCTGGGTGCTCAGTTCTCGGGGTGATGGGTGCTCAGTGCTCGGGGTGCTGGGTGCTCAGTGCTCGGGGTGCAGGGTGCTCAGTGCTCAGGGTTCTGGGTGCTCAGTGCTCGGGGCGCTGGGTGCTCAGTGTTCGGGGTGCTCGGAGCTCAGTACTCAGGGTGCTGGGTGCTCAGGCCTCGGGGTGCTCGGTGTTCAGTACTCAGGGTGCTGGGTGCTCAGTGCTCGGGGTGCTCGGTGCTCAGTACGTTGGGTGCTCACTACTCAGGGTGCTTGGTGCTCAGTGCTCAGGGTGCTGGGTGCTCAGTGCTCAGGGTGCTGGGTGCTCAGTGCTCAGGGTGCTGGGTGCTCAGTACTCAGGGTGCTGGGTGCGCAGTGCTCGGGGTACTGGGTGCTCCGTGCTCACGGTGCTGGGTGCTCAGTGCTCAGGGTGCTGGGTGCTCAGTGCTCAGGGTGCTGGGTGCTCAGAACTCGGGGTGCTGGGTGTTCAGTACTCAGGGTGCTGGGTGCTCAGTACTCAGGGTGCTGGGTGATCAGTACTCGGGTGCTGGGTGCTCAATGCTCAGAGTGCTGGGTGCTCAGTGCTCAGGGTGCTGGGTGCGCAGTGCTCGGGGTGCTGGGTACTCAATGCTCAGTACTCAGGGTGCTGGGTGCTCAGTGCTCAGGGTGCTGGGTGCTCAGTGCTCAGGGTGCTGGGTGCTCAGTGCTCAGGGTGCTGGGTACTCAGTGCTCAGGGTGCTGGGTACTCAGTGCTCGGGGTGCTGGGTGCTAAGTACTCGGGGTGCTGGGTGCTCAGTACTCAGGGTGCTCAGTGCTCAGTACTTAGGGTGCTCAGTGCTCAGTACTCAGGGTGCTCAGTGCTCAGATTGCTGGGTGCTCAGTGCTCGGGGTGCTGGGTGCTCAGTCCTCAGGGTGATGGGTGCTCAGTGCTCAGGGTGCTCGGTGCTCAGTGCTCAGGGTGCTGGGTGCTCAGTTCTCCGGGTGCTGTGTGCTCAGTGCTCGGGGTGCTGGGTGCTCAGTACTCAGGGTGCTGGGTGCTCAGTGCTCAGGGTGCTCGGTGCTTTGTACTCAGTGTGCTGGGTGCTCAGTACTCAGGGTGCTGGGTGCTCAGTGCTCAGGGTGCTGGGTGCTCAGTGCTCAGGGTGCTGTGTGCTCAGTACTCAGGGTGCTCGGTGCTCAGTGCTCAGGGTGCTGGGCGCACAGTGCTCGGGGTGCTGGGTGCTCAGTACTCAGGGTGCTTGGTGCTCAGTGCTCAGGGTGCTGTGTGCTCAGTGCTCGGGGTGCTGGGTGCTCAGTGCTCAGGGTGCTGGGTGCTCAGTGCTCAGGGTGCTGGGTGCTCAGTGCTCGGGGTGCTGGGTGCTCAGTGCTCAGTACTCAGGGTGCTGGGTGCTCAGTGCTCGGGGTGCTGGGTGCTCAGTGCTCAGTACTCAAGGTGCTGTCTGCTCAGTGCTCAGGGTGCTGGGTGCTCAGTGCTCAGTGTGCTGGGTGCTCAGTGCTCAGGGTGCTGGGTACTCAGTGCTCAGTGTGCTGGGTACTCAGTGCTCGGGGTGCTGGGTGCTCAGTACTCAGGGTGCTCAGTGCTCAGTACTCAGGGTGCTCAGTGCTCAGTACTCAGGGTGCTCAGTGCTCAGGGTGCTGGGTGCTCAGTGCTCGGGATGCTGGGTGCTCAGTGCTCGGGGTGCTGGGTGCTCAGTACTCAGGGTGCTGGGTGCTCAGTACTCAGTATGCTGGGTGCACAGTGCTCGGGGTGCTCAGTACTCAGGATGCTGTGTGTTGAGTGCTCAGGGTACTGGGTGCTCAGTACACAGGGTGCTTGGTGCTTAGTACTCAGTGTGCTGGGTGCTCAGTACTCCGGGTGCTGGGTGCTCAGTGCTCGGGGTGCTCGGTGCTCAGTGCTCAGGGTGCTGGGTGCTCAGTACTCAGGGTGCTCATTGCTCAGGGTGCTTGGTGCTCAGTACTCAGGGTGCTCAGTGCTCAGTACTCAGGGTGCTCAGTGCTCAGTACTCAGGGTGCTCAGTGCTCAGTACTCAGGGTGCTCAGGGCTCAGGGTGCTGGGTGCTCACTGCTCGGGGTGCTCGGTGCTCAGTGCTCAGGGTGCTGGGTGCTCAGTATTCAGGGTGCTGGGTGCTCAATACTCAGGGTGCTCAGTGCTCAGTACTCAGGGTGCTCAGTGCTCATTACTCAGGGTGCTCAGTGCTCAGGGTGCTGGGTGCTCAGTGCTCGGGGTGCTGGGTGCTCAGTGCTCAGGGTGCTGGGTGCTCAGTACTCAGGGTGCTGGGTGCTCAGTACTCAGTATGCTGGGGGCTCAGTGCTCGGGGTGCTCAGTACTAAGGGTGCTGTTTGTTCAGTGCTCAGGGTACTGGGTGCTCAGTACTCAGGGTGCTTGGTGCTTAGTACTCAGGGTGCTGGGTGCTCAGTACTCCGAGTGCTGGGTGCTCAGTGCTCAGGGTGCTGGGTGCTCAGTACTCAGGGTGCTCAGTGCTCAGGGTGCTGGGTGCTCAGTACTCAGGGTGCTGGGTGCTCAGTACTCAGGGTGCTGGGTGATCAGTACTCGGGTGCTGGGTGCTCAATGCTCAGAGTGCTGGGTGCTCAGTGCTCAGGGTGCTGGGTGCTCAGTGCTCAGTACTCAGGGTGCTGGGTGCGCAGTGCTCGGGGTGCTGGGTACTCAATGCTCAGTACTCAGGGTGCTGGGTGCTCAGTGCTCAGGGTGCTGGGTGCTCAGTGCTCAGGGTGCTGGGTGCTCAGTGCTCAGGGTGCTGGGTACTCAGTGCTCAGGGTGCTGGGTACTCAGTGCTCGGGGTGCTGGGTGCTAAGTACTCAGGGTGCTGGGTGCTCAGTACTCAGGGTGCTCAGTGCTCAGTACTTAGGGTGCTCAGTGCTCAGTACTCAGGGTGCTCAGTGCTCAGATTGCTGGGTGCTCAGTGCTCGGGGTGCTGGGTGCTCAGTCCTCAGGGTGATGGGTGCTCAGTGCTCAGGGTGCTCGGTGCTCAGTGCTCAGGGTGCTGGGTGCTCAGTTCTCCGGGTGCTGTGTGCTCAGTGCTCGGGGTGCTGGGTGCTCAGTACTCAGGGTGCTGGGTGCTCAGTGCTCAGGGTGCTCGATGCTTTGTACTCAGTGTGCTGGGTGCTCAGTACTCAGGGTGCTGGGTGCTCAGTGCTCAGGGTGCTGGGTGCTCAGTGCTCAGGGTGCTGTGTGCTCAGTACTCAGGGTGCTCGGTGCTCAGTGCTCAGGGTGCTGGGCGCACAGTGCTCGGGGTGCTGGGTGCTCAGTACTCAGGGTGCTTGGTGCTCAGTGCTCAGGGTGCTGTGTGCTCAGTGCTCGGGGTGCTGGGTGCTCAGTGCTCAGGGTGCTGGGTGCTCAGTGCTCAGGGTGCTGGGTGCTCAGTGCTCGGGGTGCTGGGTGCTCAGTGCTCAGTACTCAGGGTGCTGGGTGCTCAGTGCTCGGGGTGCTGGGTGCTCAGTGCTCAGTACTCAAGGTGCTGGGTGCTCAGTGCTCAGGGTGCTGGGTGCTCAGTGCTCAGTGTGCTGGGTGCTCAGTGCTCAGGGTGCTGGGTACTCAGTGCTCAGGCTGCTGGGTACTCAGTGCTCGGGGTGCTGGGTGCTCAGTACTCAGGGTGCTGGTTGCTCAGTACTCAGGGTGCTCAGTGCTCAGTACTCAGGGTGCTCAGTGCTCAGTACTCAGGGTGCTCAGTGCTCAGGGTGCTGGGTGCTCAGTGCTCGGGATGCTGGGTGCTCAGTGTTCGGGGTGCTGGGTGCTCAGTACTCAGGGTGCTGGGTGCTCAGTACTCAGTATGCTGGGTGCACAGTGCTCGGGGTGCTCAGTACTCAGGATGCTGTGTGTTGAGTGCTCAGGGTACTGGGTGCTCAGTACTCAGGGTGCTTGGTGCTTAGTACTCAGTGTGCTGGGTGCTCAGTACTCCGGGTGCTGGGTGCTCAGTGCTCGGGGTGCTCGGTGCTCAGTGCTCAGGGTGCTGGGTGCTCAGTACTCAGGGTGCTCATTGCTCAGGGTGCTTGGTGCTCAGTACTCAGGGTGCTCAGTGCTCAGTACTCAGGGTGCTCAGTGCTCAGTACTCAGGGTGCTCAGTGCTCAGTACTCAGGGTGCTCAGGGCTCAGGGTGCTGGGTGCTCAGTACTCAGGGTGCTGGGTGCTCAGTGCTCAGGGTGCTGGGTGCTCAGTATTCAGGGTGCTGGGTGCTCAGTACTCAGGGTGCTGGGTGCTCAGTACTCAGTATGCTGGGTGCTCAGTGCTCGGGGTGCTCAGTACTAAGGGTGCTGTTTGTTCAGTGCTCAGGGTGCTCAGTGCTCAGTACTCAGGGTGCTCAGTGCTCATTACTCAGGGTGCTCAGTGCTCAGGGTGCTGGGTGCTCAGTACTCGGGGTGCTGGGTGCTCAGTGCTCAGGGTGCTGGGTGCTCAGTGCTCAGGGTGCTGGGTGCTCAGTGCTCAGTACTCGGGGTGCTGGGTGCTCATTCTCGGGGTGCTGGGTGCTCAGTGCTGGGGGTGCTGGGTGCTCAATGCTCAGTACTCGGGGTGCTGGGTGCTCAGTGCTCGGGGTGCTGGGTGCTCAGTGCTCGGGGTGCTGGGTGCTCAGTGCTCAGTACTCAGGGTGCTGGGTGCTCAGTGCTCGGGGTGCTGGGTGCTCAGTGCTCAGTACTCAGAGTGCTGGGTGCTCAGTGCTTAGGGTGCTGGGTGCTCAGTGCTCAGTACTCAGGGTGCTCAGTGCTCAGTACTCAGGGTGCTGGGTGCTCAGTGCTCGGGGTGCTGGGTGCTCAGTACTCAGGGTGCTGGGTGCTCAGTGCTCGGGGTGCTGGGTGCTCAGTGCTCAGTACTCAGGGTGCTGGGTGCTCAGTGCTCGGGGTGCTGGGTGCTCAGTGCTCAGTACTCAGAGTGCTGGGTGCTCAGTGCTCAGGGTGCTGGGTGCTCAGTGCTCAGTACTCAGGGTGCTCAGTGCTCAGTACTCAGGGTGCTGGGTGCTCAGTGCTCGGGGTGCTGGGTGCTCAGTGCTCAGTACTCAGGGTGCTGGGTGCTCAGTGCTCCGGGTGCTGGGTGCTCAGTGCACAGGGTGCTGGGTGCTCAGTGCTCGGGGTGCTGGGTGCTCAGTGCTCAGTACTCAGGGTGCTGGGTGCTCAGTGCTCAGGGTGCTGGGTGCTCAGTACTCAGGGTGCGGGGTGCGCAGTGCTCGGGGTACTGGGTGCTCAGTGCTCAGGGTGCTGGGTGCTCAGTACTCGGGGTGCTGGGTGCTCAGTACTCCGGGTGCTGGGTGCTCAGTACTCAGGGTGCTGGGTGATCAGTACTCGGGTGCTGGGTGCTCAATGCTCAGAGTGCTGGGTGCTGAGTGCTCGGGGTGCTGGGTGCTCAGTGCTCAGTACTCAGGGTGCTGGGTGCTCAGTGCTCGGGGTGCTGGGTGCTCAGTGCTCAGTACTCAGGGTGCTGGGTGCTCAGTGCTCGGTGCTGGGTGCTCAGTGCTCAGGGTGCTGGGTGCTCAGTGCTCAGGGTGCTGGGTGCTCAGTGCTCAGGGTGCTGGGTACTCAGTGCTCGGGGTGCTGGGTGCTCAGTACTCAGGGTGCTGGGTGCTCAGTACTCAGGGTGCTCAGTGCTCAGTACTCAGGGTGCTCAGTGCTCAGTACTCAGGGTGCTCAGTACTCAGGGCGCTCATTGCTCAGGGTGGTGGGTGCTCAGTGCTCAGGGTGCTGGGTGCTCAGTGCTCGGGGTGCTGGGTGCTCAGTGCTCAGTACTCAGGGTGCTGGGTGCTCAGTGCTCGGGGTGCTGGGTGCTCAGTGCTCAGTACTCAAGGTGCTGGGTGCTCAGTGCTCAGGGTGCTGGGTGCTCAGTGCTCAGTGTGCTGGGTGCTCAGTGCTCAGGGTGCTGGGTACTCAGTGCTCAGGCTGCTGGGTACTCAGTGCTCGGGGTGCTGGGTGCTCAGTACTCAGGGTGCTGGTTGCTCAGTACTCAGGGTGCTCAGTGCTCAGTACTCAGGGTGCTCAGTGCTCAGTACTCAGGGTGCTCAGTGCTCAGGGTGCTGGGTGCTCAGTGCTCGGGATGCTGGGTGCTCAGTGTTCGGGGTGCTGGGTGCTCAGTACTCAGGGTGCTGGGTGCTCAGTACTCAGTATGCTGGGTGCACAGTGCTCGGGGTGCTCAGTACTCAGGATGCTGTGTGTTGAGTGCTCAGGGTACTGGGTGCTCAGTACTCAGGGTGCTTGGTGCTTAGTACTCAGTGTGCTGGGTGCTCAGTACTCCGGGTGCTGGGTGCTCAGTGCTCGGGGTGCTCGGTGCTCAGTGATCAGGGTGCTGGGTGCTCAGTACTCAGGGTGCTCATTGCTCAGGGTGCTTGGTGCTCAGTACTCAGGGTGCTCAGTGCTCAGTACTCAGGGTGCTCAGTGCTCAGTACTCAGGGTGCTCAGTGCTCAGTACTCAGGGTGCTCAGGGCTCAGGGTGCTGGGTGCTCACTGCTCGGGGTGCTCGGTGCTCAGTGCTCAGGGTGCTGGGTGCTCAGTATTCAGGGTGCTGGGTGCTCAGTACTCAGGGTGCTGGGTGCTCAGTACTCAGTATGCTGGGTGCTCAGTGCTCGGGGTGCTCAATACTAAGGGTGCTGTTTGTTCAGTGCTCAGGGTGCTCAGTGCTCAGTACTCAGGGTGCTCAGTGCTCATTACTCAGGGTGCTCAGTGCTCAGGGTGCTGGGTGCTCAGTACTCGGGGTGCTGGGTGCTCAGTGCTCAGGGTGCTGGGTGCTCAGTGCTCAGGGTGCTGGGTGCTCAGTGCTCAGTACTCGGGGTGCTGGGTGTTCATTCTCGGGGTGCTGGGTGCTCAGTGCTGGGGGTGCTGGGTGCTCAATGCTCAGTACTCGGGGTGCTGGGTGCTCAGTGCTCGGGGTGCTGGGTGCTCAGTGCTCGGGGTGTTGGGTGCTCAGTGCTCAGTACTCAGGGTGCTGGGTGCTCAGTGCTCGGGGTGCTGGGTGCTCAGTGCTCAGTACTCAGAGTGCTGGGTGCTCAGTGCTTAGGGTGCTGGGTGCTCAGTGCTCAGTACTCAGGGTGCTCAGTGCTCAGTACTCAGGGTGCTGGGTGCTCAGTGCTCGGGGTGCTGGGTGCTCAGTACTCAGGGTGCTGGGTGCTCAGTGCTCGGGGTGCTGGGTGCTCAGTGCTCAGTACTCAGGGTGCTGGGTGCTCAGTGCTCGGGGTGCTGGGTGCTCAGTGCTCAGTACTCAGAGTGCTGGGTGCTCAGTGCTCAGGGTGCTGGGTGCTCAGTGCTCAGTACTCAGGGTGCTCAGTGCTCAGTACTCAGGGTGCTGGGTGCTCAGTGCTCGGGGTGCTGGGTGCTCAGTGCTCAGTACTCAGGGTGCTGGGTGCTCAGTGCTCCGGGTGCTGGGTGCTCAGTGCTCAGGGTGCTGGGTGCTCAGTGCTCGGGGTGCTGGGTGCTCAGTGCTCAGTACTCAGGGTGCTGGGTGCTCAGTGCTCAGGGTGCTGGGTGCTCAGTACTCAGGGTGCGGGGTGCGCAGTGCTCGGGGTACTGGGTGCTCAGTGCTCAGGGTGCTGGGTGCTCAGTACTCGGGGTGCTGGGTGCTCAGTACTCCGGGTGCTGGGTGCTCAGTACTCAGGGTGCTGGGTGATCAGTACTCGGGTGCTGGGTGCTCAATGCTCAGAGTGCTGGGTGCTGAGTGCTCGGGGTGCTGGGTGCTCAGTGCTCAGGGTGCTCAGTGCTCATTACTCAGGGTGCTCAGTGCTCAGTACTCAGGGTGCTCAGTGCTCAGTACTCAGGGTGCTCAGGGCTCAGGGTGCTGGGTGCTCACTGCTCGGGGTGCTCGGTGCTCAGTGCTCAGGGTGCTGGGTGCTCAGTATTCAGGGTGCTGGGTGCTCAATACTCAGGGTGCTCAGTGCTCAGTACTCAGGGTGCTCAGTGCTCATTACTCAGGGTGCTCAGTGCTCAGGGTGCTGGGTGCTCAGTGCTCGGGGTGCTGGGTGCTCAGTGCTCAGGGTGCTGGGTGCTCAGTACTCAGGGTGCTGGGTGCTCAGTACTCAGTATGCTGGGGGCTCAGTGCTCGGGGTGCTCAGTACTAAGGGTGCTGTTTGTTCAGTGCTCAGGGTACTGGGTGCTCAGTACTCAGGGTGCTTGGTGCTTAGTACTCAGGGTGCTGGGTGCTCAGTACTCCGAGTGCTGGGTGCTCAGTGCTCAGGGTGCTGGGTGCTCAGTACTCAGGGTGCTCAGTGCTCAGGGTGCTGGGTGCTCAGTACTCAGGGTGCTGGGTGCTCAGTACTCAGGGTGCTGGGTGATCAGTACTCGGGTGCTGGGTGCTCAATGCTCAGAGTGCTGGGTGCTCAGTGCTCAGGGTGCTGGGTGCTCAGTGCTCAGTACTCAGGGTGCTGGGTGCGCAGTGCTCGGGGTGCTGGGTACTCAATGCTCAGTACTCAGGGTGCTGGGTGCTCAGTGCTCAGGGTGCTGGGTGCTCAGTGCTCAGGGTGCTGGGTGCTCAGTGCTCAGGGTGCTGGGTACTCAGTGCTCAGGGTGCTGGGTACTCAGTGCTCGGGGTGCTGGGTGCTAAGTACTCAGGGTGCTGGGTGCTCAGTACTCAGGGTGCTCAGTGCTCAGTACTTAGGGTGCTCAGTGCTCAGTACTCAGGGTGCTCAGTGCTCAGATTGCTGGGTGCTCAGTGCTCGGGGTGCTGGGTGCTCAGTCCTCAGGGTGATGGGTGCTCAGTGCTCAGGGTGCTCGGTGCTCAGTGCTCAGGGTGCTGGGTGCTCAGTTCTCCGGGTGCTGTGTGCTCAGTGCTCGGGGTGCTGGGTGCTCAGTACTCAGGGTGCTGGGTGCTCAGTGCTCAGGGTGCTCGATGCTTTGTACTCAGTGTGCTGGGTGCTCAGTACTCAGGGTGCTGGGTGCTCAGTGCTCAGGGTGCTGGGTGCTCAGTGCTCAGGGTGCTGTGTGCTCAGTACTCAGGGTGCTCGGTGCTCAGTGCTCAGGGTGCTGGGCGCACAGTGCTCGGGGTGCTGGGTGCTCAGTACTCAGGGTGCTTGGTGCTCAGTGCTCAGGGTGCTGTGTGCTCAGTGCTCGGGGTGCTGGGTGCTCAGTGCTCAGGGTGCTGGGTGCTCAGTGCTCAGGGTGCTGGGTGCTCAGTGCTCGGGGTGCTGGGTGCTCAGTGCTCAGTACTCAGGGTGCTGGGTGCTCAGTGCTCGGGGTGCTGGGTGCTCAGTGCTCAGTACTCAAGGTGCTGGGTGCTCAGTGCTCAGGGTGCTGGGTGCTCAGTGCTCAGTGTGCTGGGTGCTCAGTGCTCAGGGTGCTGGGTACTCAGTGCTCAGGCTGCTGGGTACTCAGTGCTCGGGGTGCTGGGTGCTCAGTACTCAGGGTGCTGGTTGCTCAGTACTCAGGGTGCTCAGTGCTCAGTACTCAGGGTGCTCAGTGCTCAGTACTCAGGGTGCTCAGTGCTCAGGGTGCTGGGTGCTCAGTGCTCGGGATGCTGGGTGCTCAGTGTTCGGGGTGCTGGGTGCTCAGTACTCAGGGTGCTGGGTGCTCAGTACTCAGTATGCTGGGTGCACAGTGCTCGGGGTGCTCAGTACTCAGGATGCTGTGTGTTGAGTGCTCAGGGTACTGGGTGCTCAGTACTCAGGGTGCTTGGTGCTTAGTACTCAGTGTGCTGGGTGCTCAGTACTCCGGGTGCTGGGTGCTCAGTGCTCGGGGTGCTCGGTGCTCAGTGCTCAGGGTGCTGGGTGCTCAGTACTCAGGGTGCTCATTGCTCAGGGTGCTTGGTGCTCAGTACTCAGGGTGCTCAGTGCTCAGTACTCAGGGTGCTCAGTGCTCAGTACTCAGGGTGCTCAGTGCTCAGTACTCAGGGTGCTCAGGGCTCAGGGTGCTGGGTGCTCAGTACTCAGGGTGCTGGGTGCTCAGTGCTCAGGGTGCTGGGTGCTCAGTATTCAGGGTGCTGGGTGCTCAGTACTCAGGGTGCTGGGTGCTCAGTACTCAGTATGCTGGGTGCTCAGTGCTCGGGGTGCTCAGTACTAAGGGTGCTGTTTGTTCAGTGCTCAGGGTGCTCAGTGCTCAGTACTCAGGGTGCTCAGTGCTCATTACTCAGGGTGCTCAGTGCTCAGGGTGCTGGGTGCTCAGTACTCGGGGTGCTGGGTGCTCAGTGCTCAGGGTGCTGGGTGCTCAGTGCTCAGGGTGCTGGGTGCTCAGTGCTCAGTACTCGGGGTGCTGGGTGCTCATTCTCGGGGTGCTGGGTGCTCAGTGCTGGGGGTGCTGGGTGCTCAATGCTCAGTACTCGGGGTGCTGGGTGCTCAGTGCTCGGGGTGCTGGGTGCTCAGTGCTCGGGGTGCTGGGTGCTCAGTGCTCAGTACTCAGGGTGCTGGGTGCTCAGTGCTCGGGGTGCTGGGTGCTCAGTGCTCAGTACTCAGAGTGCTGGGTGCTCAGTGCTTAGGGTGCTGGGTGCTCAGTGCTCAGTACTCAGGGTGCTCAGTGCTCAGTACTCAGGGTGCTGGGTGCTCAGTGCTCGGGGTGCTGGGTGCTCAGTACTCAGGGTGCTGGGTGCTCAGTGCTCGGGGTGCTGGGTGCTCAGTGCTCAGTACTCAGGGTGCTGGGTGCTCAGTGCTCGGGGTGCTGGGTGCTCAGTGCTCAGTACTCAGAGTGCTGGGTGCTCAGTGCTCAGGGTGCTGGGTGCTCAGTGCTCAGTACTCAGGGTGCTCAGTGCTCAGTACTCAGGGTGCTGGGTGCTCAGTGCTCGGGGTGCTGGGTGCTCAGTGCTCAGTACTCAGGGTGCTGGGTGCTCAGTGCTCCGGGTGCTGGGTGCTCAGTGCACAGGGTGCTGGGTGCTCAGTGCTCGGGGTGCTGGGTGCTCAGTGCTCAGTACTCAGGGTGCTGGGTGCTCAGTGCTCAGGGTGCTGGGTGCTCAGTACTCAGGGTGCGGGGTGCGCAGTGCTCGGGGTACTGGGTGCTCAGTGCTCAGGGTGCTGGGTGCTCAGTACTCGGGGTGCTGGGTGCTCAGTACTCCGGGTGCTGGGTGCTCAGTACTCAGGGTGCTGGGTGATCAGTACTCGGGTGCTGGGTGCTCAATGCTCAGAGTGCTGGGTGCTGAGTGCTCGGGGTGCTGGGTGCTCAGTGCTCAGTACTCAGGGTGCTGGGTGCTCAGTGCTCGGGGTGCTGGGTGCTCAGTGCTCAGTACTCAGGGTGCTGGGTGCTCAGTGCTCGGTGCTGGGTGCTCAGTGCTCAGGGTGCTGGGTGCTCAGTGCTCAGGGTGCTGGGTGCTCAGTGCTCAGGGTGCTGGGTACTCAGTGCTCGGGGTGCTGGGTGCTCAGTACTCAGGGTGCTGGGTGCTCAGTACTCAGGGTGCTCAGTGCTCAGTACTCAGGGTGCTCAGTGCTCAGTACTCAGGGTGCTCAGTACTCAGGGCGCTCATTGCTCAGGGTGGTGGGTGCTCAGTGCTCAGGGTGCTGGGTGCTCAGTGCTCGGGGTGCTGGGTGCTCAGTGCTCAGTACTCAGGGTGCTGGGTGCTCAGTGCTCGGGGTGCTGGGTGCTCAGTGCTCAGTACTCAAGGTGCTGGGTGCTCAGTGCTCAGGGTGCTGGGTGCTCAGTGCTCAGTGTGCTGGGTGCTCAGTGCTCAGGGTGCTGGGTACTCAGTGCTCAGGCTGCTGGGTACTCAGTGCTCGGGGTGCTGGGTGCTCAGTACTCAGGGTGCTGGTTGCTCAGTACTCAGGGTGCTCAGTGCTCAGTACTCAGGGTGCTCAGTGCTCAGTACTCAGGGTGCTCAGTGCTCAGGGTGCTGGGTGCTCAGTGCTCGGGATGCTGGGTGCTCAGTGTTCGGGGTGCTGGGTGCTCAGTACTCAGGGTGCTGGGTGCTCAGTACTCAGTATGCTGGGTGCACAGTGCTCGGGGTGCTCAGTACTCAGGATGCTGTGTGTTGAGTGCTCAGGGTACTGGGTGCTCAGTACTCAGGGTGCTTGGTGCTTAGTACTCAGTGTGCTGGGTGCTCAGTACTCCGGGTGCTGGGTGCTCAGTGCTCGGGGTGCTCGGTGCTCAGTGATCAGGGTGCTGGGTGCTCAGTACTCAGGGTGCTCATTGCTCAGGGTGCTTGGTGCTCAGTACTCAGGGTGCTCAGTGCTCAGTACTCAGGGTGCTCAGTGCTCAGTACTCAGGGTGCTCAGTGCTCAGTACTCAGGGTGCTCAGGGCTCAGGGTGCTGGGTGCTCACTGCTCGGGGTGCTCGGTGCTCAGTGCTCAGGGTGCTGGGTGCTCAGTATTCAGGGTGCTGGGTGCTCAGTACTCAGGGTGCTGGGTGCTCAGTACTCAGTATGCTGGGTGCTCAGTGCTCGGGGTGCTCAATACTAAGGGTGCTGTTTGTTCAGTGCTCAGGGTGCTCAGTGCTCAGTACTCAGGGTGCTCAGTGCTCATTACTCAGGGTGCTCAGTGCTCAGGGTGCTGGGTGCTCAGTACTCGGGGTGCTGGGTGCTCAGTGCTCAGGGTGCTGGGTGCTCAGTGCTCAGGGTGCTGGGTGCTCAGTGCTCAGTACTCGGGGTGCTGGGTGTTCATTCTCGGCGTGCTGGGTGCTCAGTGCTGGGGGTGCTGGGTGCTCAATGCTCAGTACTCGGGGTGCTGGGTGCTCAGTGCTCGGGGTGCTGGGTGCTCAGTGCTCGGGGTGTTGGGTGCTCAGTGCTCAGTACTCAGGGTGCTGGGTGCTCAGTGCTCGGGGTGCTGGGTGCTCAGTGCTCAGTACTCAGAGTGCTGGGTGCTCAGTGCTTAGGGTGCTGGGTGCTCAGTGCTCAGTACTCAGGGTGCTCAGTGCTCAGTACTCAGGGTGCTGGGTGCTCAGTGCTCGGGGTGCTGGGTGCTCAGTACTCAGGGTGCTGGGTGCTCAGTGCTCGGGGTGCTGGGTGCTCAGTGCTCAGTACTCAGGGTGCTGGGTGCTCAGTGCTCGGGGTGCTGGGTGCTCAGTGCTCAGTACTCAGAGTGCTGGGTGCTCAGTGCTCAGGGTGCTGGGTGCTCAGTGCTCAGTACTCAGGGTGCTCAGTGCTCAGTACTCAGGGTGCTGGGTGCTCAGTGCTCGGGGTGCTGGGTGCTCAGTGCTCAGTACTCAGGGTGCTGGGTGCTCAGTGCTCCGGGTGCTGGGTGCTCAGTGCTCAGGGTGCTGGGTGCTCAGTGCTCGGGGTGCTGGGTGCTCAGTGCTCAGTACTCAGGGTGCTGGGTGCTCAGTGCTCAGGGTGCTGGGTGCTCAGTACTCAGGGTGCGGGGTGCGCAGTGCTCGGGGTACTGGGTGCTCAGTGCTCAGGGTGCTGGGTGCTCAGTACTCGGGGTGCTGGGTGCTCAGTACTCCGGGTGCTGGGTGCTCAGTACTCAGGGTGCTGGGTGATCAGTACTCGGGTGCTGGGTGCTCAATGCTCAGAGTGCTGGGTGCTGAGTGCTCGGGGTGCTGGGTGCTCAGTGCTCGGGGTGCTGGGTGCTCAGTGCTCAGTACTCAGGGTGCTGGGTGCTCAGTGCTCGGTGCTGGGTGCTCAGTGCTCAGGGTGCTGGGTGCTCAGTGCTCAGGGTGCTGGGTGCTCAGTGCTCAGGGTGCTGGGTACTCAGTGCTCGGGGTGCTGGGTGCTCAGTACTCAGGGTGCTGGGTGCTCAGTACTCAGGGTGCTCAGTGCTCAGTACTCAGGGTGCTCAGTGCTCAGTACTCAGGGTGCTCAGTACTCAGGGCGCTCATTGCTCAGGGTGGTGGGTGCTCAGTGCTCAGGGTGCTGGGTGCTCAGTCCTCAGGGTGCTGGGTGCTCAGTGCTCAGGGTGCTCGGTGCTCAGTGCTCAGGGTGCTGGGTGCTCAGTACTCAGGGTGCTGGGTGCTCAGTGCTTGGGGTGCTGGGTGCTCAGTACTCAGGGTGCTGGGTGCTCAGTGCTCAGGGTGCTGGGTGCTCAGTGCTCAGGGTGTTCGTTGCTTAGTACTCAGGGTGCTCGTTGCTCGGGGTGCTGGGTGCTCAGTGCTCAGGGTGCAGGGTGCTCAGTGCTCGGGGTGCTGGGTGCTCAGTGCTCGGGGTGCTGGGTGCTCAGTGCTCAGGGTGCTGGGTGCTCAGTACTCAGGATGCTGGGTGCTCGGTGCTCAGTACGCTGGGTGCTCAGTACTCAGGGTGCTGGCTGCTCAGTACTCAGGGTGCTCGGTGCTCAGTACTCAGGGTGCTGGGTGCTCAGTGCTCGGGGTGCTGGGTGCTCATTACTCAGGGTGCTGGGTGCTCAGTACTCAGGGTGCTCAGTGCTTGGGGTGCTGGGTGCTCAGTACTCAGGGTGCTCAGTGCTTGGGGTGTTGGGTGCTCAGTACTCAGGGTGCTGGGTGCTCAGTGCACAGGGTGCTGGGTGCTCAGTACTCAGGGTGCTGGGTGTTCAGTACTCAGGGTGCTGGGTGCTCAGTTCTCGGGGTGCTGGGTGCTCAGTGCTCGGGGTGCTGGGTGCTCAGTGCTCGGGGTGCAGGGTGCTCAGTGCTCAGGGTTCTGGGTGCTCAGTGCTCGGGGCGCTGGGTGCTCAGTGTTCGGGGTGCTCGGAGCTCAGTACTCAGGGTGCTGGGTGCTCAGGCCTCGGGGTGCTCGGTGTTCAGTACTCAGGGTGCTGGGTGCTCAGTGCTCGGGGTGCTCGGTGCTCAGTACGTTGGGTGCTCACTACTCAGGGTGCTTGGTGCTCAGTGCTCAGGGTGCTGGGTGCTCAGTGCTCAGGGTGCTGGGTGCTCAGTGCTCAGGGTGCTGGGTGCTCAGTACTCAGGGTGCTGGGTGCGCAGTGCTCGGGGTCCTGGGTGCTCAGTGCTCACGGTGCTGGGTGCTCAGTGCTCAGGGTGCTGGGTGCTCAGTGCTCAGGGTGCTGGGTGCTCAGAACTCGGGGTGCTGGGTGCTCAGTACTCAGGGTGCTGGGTGCTCAGTACTCAGGGTGCTGGGTGATCAGTACTCGGGTGCTGGGTGCTCAATGCTCAGATTGCTGGGTGCTCAGTGCTCAGGGTGCTGGGTGCGCAGTGCTCGGGGTGCTGGGTACTCAATGCTCAGTACTCAGGGTGCTGGGTGCTCAGTGCTCAGGGTGCTGGGTGCTCAGTGCTCAGGGTGCTGGGTGCTCAGTGCTCAGGGTGCTGGGTACTCAGTGCTCAGGGTGCTGGGTACTCAGTGCTCGGGGTGCTGGGTGCTAAGTACTCAGGGTGCTGGGTGCTCAGTACTCAGGGTGCTCAGTGCTCAGTACTTAGGGTGCTCAGTGCTCAGTACTCAGGGTGCTCAGTGCTCAGATTGCTGGGTGCTCAGTGCTCGGGGTGCTGGGTGCTCAGTCCTCAGGGTGATGGGTGCTCAGTGCTCAGGGTGCTCGGTGCTCAGTGCTCAGGGTGCTGGGTGCTCAGTTCTCCGGGTGCTGTGTGCTCAGTGCTCGGGGTGCTGGGTGCTCAGTACTCAGGGTGCTGGGTGCTCAGTGCTCAGGGTGCTCGGTGCTTTGTACTCAGTGTGCTGGGTGCTCAGTACTCAGGGTGCTGGGTGCTCAGTGCTCAGGGTGCTGGGTGCTCAGTGCTGAGGGTTCTGTGTGCTCAGTACTCAGGGTGCTCGGTGCTCAGTGCTCAGGGTGCTGGGCGCACAGTGCTCGGGGTGCTGGGTGCTCAGTACTCAGGGTGCTTGGTGCTCAGTGCTCAGGGTGCTGTGTGCTCAGTGCTCGGGGTGCTGGGTGCTCAGTGCTCAGGGTGCTGGGTGCTCAGTGCTCAGGGTGCTGGGTGCTCAGTGCTCGGGGTGCTGGGTGCTCAGTGCTCAGTACTCAGGGTGCTGGGTGCTCAGTGCTCGGGGTGCTGGGTGCTCAGTGCTCAGTACTCAAGGTGCTGTCTGCTCAGTGCTCAGGGTGCTGGGTGCTCAGTGCTCAGTGTGCTGGGTGCTCAGTGCTCAGGGTGCTGGGTACTCAGTGCTCAGGGTGCTGGGTACTCAGTGCTCGGGGTGCTGGGTGCTCAGTACTCAGGGTGCTCAGTGCTCAGTACTCAGGGTGCTCAGTGCTCAGTACTCAGGGTGCTCAGTGCTCAGGGTGCTGGGTGCTCAGTGCTCGGGATGCTGGGTGCTCAGTGCTCGGGGTGCTGGGTGCTCAGTACTCAGGGTGCTGGGTGCTCAGTACTCAGTATGCTGGGTGCACAGTGCTCGGGGTGCTCAGTACTCAGGATGCTGTGTGTTGAGTGCTCAGGGTACTGGGTGCTCAGTACTCAGGGTGTTGGTGCTTAGTACTCAGTGTGCTGGGTGCTCAGTACTCCGGGTGCTGGGTCCTCAGTGCTCGGGGTGCTCGGTCCTCAGTGCTCAGGGTGCTGGGTGCTCAGTACTCAGGGTGCTCATTGCTCAGGGTGCTTGGTGCTCAGTACTCAGGGTGCTCAGTGCTCAGTACTCAGGGTGCTCAGTGCTCAGTACTCAGGGTGCTCAGTGCTCAGTACTCAGGGTGCTCAGGGCTCAGCGTGCTGGGTGCTCACTGCTCGGGGTGCTCGGTGCTCAGTGCTCAGGGTGCTGGGTGCTCAGTATTCAGGGTGCTGGGTGCTCAATACTCAGGGTGCTCAGTGCTCAGTACTCAGGGTGCTCAGTGCTCATTACTCAGGGTGCTCAGTGCTCAGGGTTCTGGGTGCTCAGTGCTCGGGGTGCTGGGTGCTCAGTGCTCAGGGTGCTGGGTGCTCAGTACTCAGGGTGCTGGGTGCTCAGTACTCAGTATGCTGGGTGCTCAGTGCTCGGGATGCTCAGTACTAAGGGTGCTGTTTGTTCAGTGCTCAGGGTACTGGGTGCTCAGTACTCAGGGTGCTTGGTGCTTAGTACTCAGGGTGCTGGGTGCTCAGTACTCCGGGTGCTGGGTGCTCAGTGCTCAGGGTGCTGGGTGCTCAGTACTCAGGGTGCTCAGTGCTCAGGGTGCTGGGTGCTCAGTACTCAGGGTGCTGGGTGCTCAGTACTCAGGGTGCTGGGTGCTCAGTATTCAGGGTGCTCAGTGCTCAGTACTCAGGGTGCTCAGTGCTCAGTACTCAGGGTGCTCAGGGCTCAGGGTGCTGGGTGCTCACTGCTCGGGGTGCTGGGTGCTCAGTGCTCAGGGTGCTGTGTGCTCAGTGCTCAGGGTGCTGGGTGCTCTGTGCTCAGGGTGCTGGGTGCTCAGTGCTCAGGGTGCTGGGTGCTCAGTACTCAGGGTGCTGGGTGCGCAGTGCTCGGGGTACTGGGTGCTCAGTGCTCAGGGTGCTGGGTGCTCAGTGCTCAGGGTGCTGGGTGCTCAGTACTCGGGGTGCTGGGTGCTCAGTACTCGGGGTCCTGGGTGCTCAGTACTCAGGGTGCTGGGTGATCAGTACTCAGGGTGCTGGGTGCTCAGTGCTCAGGGTGCTGGGTGCTCAGTGCTCAGGGTGCTGGGTGCTCAGTGCTCAGGGTGCTGGGTACTCAGTGCTCAGGGTGCTGGGTACTCAGTGCTCGGGCTGCTGGGTGCTCAGTACTCAGGGTGCTCGGTGCTCAGTACTCAGGGTGCTCAGTGCTCAATACTCAGGGTGATGGGTGATCAGTGCTCAGGGTGCTCGGTGCTCAGTGCTCAGTGTGCTGGGTGCTCAGTTCTCCGAGTGCTGTGTGCTCAGTGCTCGGGGTGCTGGGTGCTCAGTACTCAGGGTGCTGGGTGCTCAGTGCTCAGGGTGCTGGGTGCTCAGTGCTCAGGGTGCTCGGTGCTTAGTACTCAGGGTGCTGGGTGCTCAGTACTCAGGGTGCTGGGTGCTCAGTGCTCAGGGTGCTGGGTGCTCAGTGCTCAGGGTGCTGGGTGCTCAGTACTCAGGGTGCTCGGTGCTCAGTGCTCAGGGTGCTGGGTGCACAGTGCTCGGGGTGCTGGGTGCTCAGTACTCAGGGTGCTGGGTGCTCAGTGCTCAGGGTGCTGGGTCTCAGTGCTCGGGGTACTGGGTACTCAGTGCTCAGTACTCAGTGTGCTGGGTGCTCAGTACTCAGGGTGCTGGGTGCTCAGTACTCAGTGTGCTGGGTGCTCAGTACTCAGGGTGCTGGGTGCTCAGTGCTCATGGTGCTGGTTCCTCAGTGCTCGGGGTGCTGGGTGCTCAGTGCTCACTGTGCTGGGTGCTCAGTACTCAGGGTGCTGGGTGCTCAGTACTCGGGGTGCTGGGTGCTCAGTACTCAGGGAGCTGGGTGCTCAGTACTCAGGGTGCTGGGTGCTCAGTACTCGGGTGCTGGGTGCTCAGTGCTCAGGGTTCTGGGTGCTCAGTGCTCGGGGTGTTGGGTGCTCAGTGCTCAGTACTCAGGGTGCTGGGTGCTCATTGCTCAGGGTGCTAAGTGCTCAGTGCTCAGTACTCAGGGTGCTGGGTGCTCAGTGCTCGGGGTGCTGGGTGCTCAGTGCTCAGTACTCAGGGTGCTGGGTGCTCAGTGCTCCGGTGCTGGGTGCTCAGTGCTCAGGGTGCTGGGTGCTCAGTGCTCAGGGAGCTGGGTGCTCAGTGCTCAGGGTGCTGGGTGCTCAGTACTCAGGGTGCGGGGTGCGCAGTGCTCGGGGTACTGGTTGCTCAGGGTGCTGGGTGCTCAGTACTCGGGGTGCTGGGTGCTCAGTACTCCGGGTGCTGGGTGCTCAGTACTCAGGGTGCTTTGTGATCAGTACTCGGGTGCTGGGTGCTCAATGCTCAGAGTGCTGGGTGCTCAGTGCTCAGGGTGCTGGGTGCTCAGTGCTCAGTACTCAGGGTGCTGGGTGCTCAGTGCTCGGGGTGCTGGGTGCTCAGTGCTCAGTACTCAGGGTGCTGGGTGCTCAGTGCTCAGGGTGCTGGGTGCTCAGTGCTCAGAGTGCTGGGTGCTCAGTGCTCAGGGTGCTGGGTACTCAGTGCTCAGGCTGCTGGGTACTCAGTGCTCGGGGTGCTGGGTGCTCAGTACTCAGGGTGCTGGTTGCTCAGTATTCAGGGTGCTCAGTGCTCAGTACTCAGGGTGCTCAGTGCTCAGTACTCAGGGTGCTCAGTGCTCAGGGTGCTGGGTGCTCAGTGCTCGGGATGCTGGGTGCTCAGTGTTCGGGGTGCTGGGTCCTCAGTACTCAGGGTGCTGGGTGCTCAGTACTCAGTATGCTGGGTGCACAGTGCTCGGGGTGCTCAGTACTCAGGATGCTGTGTGTTGAGTGCTCAGGGTACTGGGTGCTCAGTACTCAGGGTGCTTGGTGCTTAGTACTCAGTGTGCTGGGTGCTCAGTACTCCGGGTGCTGGGTGCTCAGTGCTCGGGGTGCTCGGTGCTCAGTGCTCAGGGTGCTGGGTGCTCAGTACTCAGGGTGCTCATTGCTCAGGGTGCTTGGTGCTCAGTACTCAGGGTGCTCAGTGCTCAGTACTCAGGGTGCTCAGTGCTCAGTACTCAGGGTGCTCAGTGCTCAGTACTCAGGGTGCTCAGGGCTCAGGGTGCTGGGTGCTCACTGCTCGGGGTGCTCGGTGCTCAGTGCTCAGGGTGCTGGGTGCTCAGTATTCAGGGTGCTGGGTGCTCAGTACTCAGGGTGCTGGGTGCTCAGTACTCAGTATGCTGGGTGCTCAGTGCTCGGGGTGCTCAGTACTAAGGGTGCTGTTTGTTCAGTGCTCAGGGTGCTCAGTGCTCAGTACTCAGGGTGCTCAGTGCTCATTACTCAGGGTGCACAGTGCTCAGGGTGCTGGGTGCTCAGTACTCGGGGTGCTGGGTGCTCAGTGCTCAGGGTGCTGGGTGCTCAGTGCTCAGGGTGCTGGGTGCTCAGTGCTCAGTACTCGGGGTGCTGGGTGCTCATTCTCGGGGTGCTGGGTGCTCAGTGCTGGGGGTGCTGGGTGCTCAATGCTCAGTACTCGGGGTGCTGGGTGCTCAGTGCTCGGGGTGCTGGGTGCTCAGTGCTCGGGGTGCTGGGTGCTCAGTGCTCAGTACTCAGGGTGCTGGGTGCTCAGTGCTCGGGGTGCTGGGTGCTCAGTGCTCGGGGTGCTCGGTGCTCAGTGCTCAGGGTGCTGGGTGCACAGTACTCAGGGTGCTCATTGCTCAGGGTGCTTGGTGCTCAGTACTCAGGGTGCTCAGTGCTCAGTACTCAGGGTGCTCAGGGCTCAGGGTGCTGGGTGCTCACTGCTCGGGGTGCTCGGTGCTCAGTGCTCAGTACTCAGGGTGCTCAGTGCTCAGTACTCAGGGTGCTGGGTGCTCAGAGCTCGGGGTGCTGGGTGCTCAGTACTCAGGGTGCTGGGTGCTCAGTGCTCGGGGTGCTGGGTGCTCAGTGCTCAGTACTCAGGGTGCTGGGTGCTCAGTGCTCGGGGTGCTGGGTGCTCAGTGCTCAGTACTCAGAGTGCTGGGTGCTCAGTGCTCAGGGTGCTGGGTGCTCAGTGCTCAGTACTCAGGGTGCTCAGTGCTCAGTACTCAGGGTGCTGGGTGCTCAGTGCTCGGGGTGCTGGGTGCTCAGTGCTCAGTACTCAGGGTGCTGGGTGCTCAGTGCTCCGGGTGCTGGGTGCTCAGTGCTCAGGGTGCTGGGTGCTCAGTGCTCGGGGTGCTGGGTGCTCAGTGCTCAGTACTCAGGGTGCTGGGTGCTCAGTGCTCAGGGTGCTGGGTGCTCAGTACTCAGGGTGCGGGGTGCGCAGTGCTCGGGGTACTGGGTGCTCAGTGCTCAGGGTGCTGGGTGCTCAGTACTCGGGGTGCTGGGTGCTCAGTACTCCGGGTGCTGGGTGCTCAGTACTCAGGGTGCTGGGTGATCAGTACTCGGGTGCTGGGTGCTCAATGCTCAGAGTGCTGGGTGCTGAGTGCTCGGGGTGCTGGGTGCTCAGTGCTCAGTACTCAGGGTGCTGGGTGCTCAGTGCTCGGGGTGCTGGGTGCTCAGTGCTCAGTACTCAGGGTGCTGGGTGCTCAGTGCTCGGTGCTGGGTGCTCAGTGCTCAGGGTGCTGGGTGCTCAGTGCTCAGGGTGCTGGGTGCTCAGTGCTCAGGGTGCTGGGTACTCAGTGCTCGGGGTGCTGGGTGCTCAGTACTCAGGGTGCTGGGTGCTCAGTACTCAGGGTGCTCAGTGCTCAGTACTCAGGGTGCTCAGTGCTCAGTACTCAGGGTGCTCAGTACTCAGGGCGCTCATTGCTCAGGGTGGTGGGTGCTCAGTGCTCAGGGTGCTGGGTGCTCAGTCCTCAGGGTGCTGGGTGCTCAGTGCTCAGGGTGCTCGGTGCTCAGTGCTCAGGGTGCTGGGTGCTCAGTACTCAGGGTGCTGGGTGCTCAGTGCTTGGGGTGCTGGGTGCTCAGTACTCAGGGTGCTGGGTGCTCAGTGCTCAGGGTGCTGGGTGCTCAGTGCTCAGGGTGTTCGTTGCTTAGTACTCAGGGTGCTCGGTGCTCGGGGTGCTGGGTGCTCAGTGCTCAGGGTGCAGGGTGCTCAGTGCTCGGGGTGCTGGGTGCTCAGTGCTCGGGGTGCTGGGTGCTCAGTGCTCAGGGTGCTAGGTGCTCAGTACTCAGGGTGCTGGGTGCTCGGTGCTCAGTACGCTGGGTGCTCAGTACTCAGGGTGCTGGCTGCTCAGTACTCAGGGTGCTCGGTGCTCAGTACTCAGGGTGCTGGGTGCTCAGTGCTCGGGGTGCTGGGTGCTCATTACTCAGGGTGCTGGGTGCTCAGTACTCAGGGTGCTCAGTGCTTGGGGTGCTGGGTGCTCAGTACTCAGGGTGCTCAGTGCTTGGGGTGTTGGGTGCTCAGTACTCAGGGTGCTGGGTGCTCAGTGCACAGGGTGCTGGGTGCTCAGTACTCAGGGTGCTGGGTGTTCAGTACTCAGGGTGCTGGGTGCTCAGTTCTCGGTGTGCTGGGTGCTCAGTGCTCGGGGTGCTGGGTGCTCAGTGCTCGGGGTGCAGGGTGCTCAGTGCTCAGGGTTCTGGGTGCTCAGTGCTCGGGGCGCTGGGTGCTCAGTGTTCGGGGTGCTCGGAGCTCAGTACTCAGGGTGCTGGGTGCTCAGGCCTCGGGGTGCTCGGTGTTCAGTACTCAGGGTGCTGGGTGCTCAGTGCTCGGGGTGCTCGGTGCTCAGTACGTTGGGTGCTCACTACTCAGGGTGCTAGGTGCTCAGTGCTCAGGGTGCTGGGTGCTCAGTGCTCAGGGTGCTGCGTGCTCACTGCTCAGGGTGCTGGGTGCTCAGTACTCAGGGTGCTGGGTGCGCAGTGCTCGGGGTACTGGGTGCTCAGTGCTCACGGTGCTGGGTGCTCAGTGCTCAGGGTGCTGGGTGCTCAGTGCTCAGGGTGCTGGGTGCTCAGAACTCGGGGTGCTGGGTGCTCAGTACTCAGGGTGCTGGGTGCTCAGTACTCAGGGTGCTGGGTGATCAGTACTCGGGTGCTGGGTGCTCAGTGCTCAGAGTGCTGGGTGCTCAGTGCTCAGGGTGCTGGGTGCGCAGTGCTCGGGGTGCTGGGTACTCAATGCTCAGTACTCAGGGTGCTGGGTGCTCAGTGCTCAGGGTGCTGGGTGCTCAGTGCTCAGGGTGCTGGGTGCTCAGTGCTCAGGGTGCTGGGTACTCAGTGCTCAGGGTGCTGGGTACTCAGTGCTCGGGGTGCTGGGTGCTAAGTACTCAGGGTGCTGGGTGCTCAGTACTCAGGGTGCTCAGTGCTCAGTACTTAGGGTGCTCAGTGCTCAGTACTCAGGGTGCTCAGTGCTCAGATTGCTGGGTGCTCAGTGCTCGGGGTGCTGGGTGCTCAGTCCTCAGGGTGATGGGTGCTCAGTGCTCAGGGTGCTCGGTGCTCAGTGCTCAGGGTGCTGGGTGCTCAGTTCTCCGGGTGCTGTGTGCTCAGTGCTCGGGGTGCTGGGTGCTCAGTACTCAGGGTGCTGGGTGCTCAGTGCTCAGGGTGCTCGGTGCTTTGTACTCAGTGTGCTGGGTGCTCAGTACTCAGGGTGCTGGGTGCTCAGTGCTCAGGGTGCTGGGTGCTCAGTGCTCAGGGTGCTGTGTGCTCAGTACTCAGGGTGCTCGGTGCTCAGTGCTCAGGGTGCTGGGCGCACAGTGCTCGGGGTGCTGGGTGCTCAGTACTCAGGGTGCTTGGTGCTCAGTGCTCAGGGTGCTGTGTGCTCAGTGCTCGGGGTGCTGGGTGCTCAGTGCTCAGGGTGCTGGGTGCTCAGTGCTCAGGGTGCTGGGTGCTCAGTGCTCGGGGTGCTGGGTGCTCAGTGCTCAGTACTCAGGGTGCTGGGTGCTCAGTGCTCGGGGTGCTGGGTGCTCAGTGCTCAGTACTCAAGGTGCTGTCTGCTCAGTGCTCAGGGTGCTGGGTGCTCAGTGCTCAGTGTGCTGGGTGCTCAGTGCTCAGGGTGCTGGGTACTCAGTGCTCAGGGTGCTGGGTACTCAGTGCTCGGGGTGCTGGGTGCTCAGTACTCAGGGTGCTCAGTGCTCAGTACTCAGGGTGCTCAGTGCTCAGTACTCAGGGTGCTCAGTGCTCAGGGTGCTGGGTGCTCAGTGCTCGGGATGCTGGGTGCTCAGTGCTCGGGGTGCTGTGTGCTCAGTACTCAGGGTGCTGGGTGCTCAGTACTCAGTATGCTGGGTGCACAGTGCTCGGGGTGCTCAGTACTCAGGATGCTGTGTGTTGAGTGCTCAGGGTACTGGGTGCTCAGTACTCAGGGTGCTTGGTGCTTAGTACTCAGTGTGCTGGGTGCTCAGTACTCCGGGTGCTGGGTGCTCAGTGCTCGGGGTGCTCGGTGCTCAGTGCTCAGGGTGCTGGGTGCTCAGTACTCAGGGTGCTCATTGCTCAGGGTGCTTGGTGCTCAGTACTCAGGGTGCTCAGTGCTCAGTACTCAGGGTGCTCAGTGCTCAGTACTCAGGGTGCTCAGTGCTCAGTACTCAGGGTGCTCAGGGCTCAGGGTGCTGGGTGCTCACTGCTCGGGGTGCTCGGTGCTCAGTGCTCAGGGTGCTGGGTGCTCAGTATTCAGGGTGCTGGGTGCTCAATACTCAGGGTGCTCAGTGCTCAGTACTCAGGGTGCTCAGTGCTCATTACTCAGGGTGCTCAGTGCTCAGGGTGCTGGGTGCTCAGTGCTCGGGGTGCTGGGTGCTCAGTGCTCAGGGTGCTGGGTGCTCAGTACTCAGGGTGCTGGGTGCTCAGTACTCAGTATGCTGGGTGCTCAGTGCTCGGGGTGCTCAGTACTAAGGGTGCTGTTTGTTCAGTGCTCAGGGTACTGGGTGCTCAGTACTCAGGGTGCTGGGTGCTCAGTGCTCAGGGTGCTGGGTGCTCAGTACTCAGGGTGCTCAGTGCTCAGGGTGCTGGGTGCTCAGTACTCAGGGTGCTGGGTGCTCAGTACTCAGGGTGCTGGGTGCTCAGTATTCAGGGTGCTCAGTGCTCAGTACTCAGGGTGCTCAGTGCTCAGTACTCAGGGTGCTCAGGGCTCAGGGTGCTGGGTGCTCACTGCTCGGGGTGCTGGGTGCTCAGTGCTCAGGGTGCTGTGTGCTCAGTGCACAGGGTGCTGGGTGCTCTGTGCTCAGGGTGCTGGGTGCTCAGTGCTCAGGGTGCTGGGTGCTCAGTACTCAGGGTGCTGGGTGCGCAGTGCTCGGGGTACTGGGTGCTCAGTGCTCAGGGTGCTGGGTGCTCAGTGCTCAGGGTGCTGGGTGCTCAGTACTCGGGGTGCTGGGTGCTCAGTACTCGGGGTGCTGGGTGCTCAGTACTCAGGGTGCTGGGTGATCAGTACTCAGGGTGCTGGGTGCTCAGTGCTCAGGGTGCTGGGTGCTCAGTGCTCAGGGTGCTGGGTGCTCAGTGCTCAGGGTGCTGGGTACTCAGTGCTCAGGGTGCTGGGTAATCAGTGCTCGGGCTGCTGGGTGCTCAGTACTCAGGGTGCTCGGTGCTCAGTACTCAGGGTGCTCAGTGCTCAGTACTCAGGGTGATGGGTGATCAGTGCTCAGGGTGCTCGGTGCTCAGTGCTCAGTGTGCTGGGTGCTCAGTTCTCCGGGTGCTGTGTGCTCAGTGCTCGGGGTGCTGGGTGCTCAGTACTCAGGGTGCTGGGTGCTCAGTGCTCAGGGTGCTTGGTGCTCAGTGCTCAGGGTGCTCGGTGCTCAGTACTCAGGGTGCTGGGTGCTCAGTACTCAGGGTGCTGGGTGCTCAGTGCTCAGGGTGCTGGGTGCTCAGTGCTCAGGGTGCTGGGTGCTCAGTACTCAGGGTGCTCGGTGCTCAGTGCTCAGGGTGCTGGGTGCACAGTGCTCGGGGTGCTGGGTGCTCAGTACTCAGGGTGCTGGGTGCTCAGTGCTCAGGGTGCTGGGTCTCAGTGCTCGGGGTACTGGGTACTCAGTGCTCAGTACACAGGGTGCTGGGTGCTCAGTGCTCGCGGTGCTAGGTGCTCATTGCTCAGTACTCAGGGTGCTGGGTGCTCAGTGCTCGGGGTGCTGGGTGCTCAGTACTCAGGGTACTCGGTGCTCAGTACTCAGGGTGCTGGGTGATCAGTGCTCAGGGTGCTCGGTGCTCAGTACTCAGTGTGCTGGGTGCTCAGTACTCAGGGTGCTGGGTGCTCAGTACTCAGTGTGCTGGGTGCTCAGTACTCAGGGTGCTGGGTGCTCAGTGCTCATGGTGCTGGTTCCTCAGTGCTCGGGGTGCTGGGTGCTCAGTGCTCACTGTGCTGGGTGCTCAGTACTCAGGGTGCTGGGTGCTCAGTACTCGGGGTGCTGGGTGCTCAGTACTCAGGGAGCTGGGTGCTCAGTACTCAGGGTGCTGGGTGCTCAGTACTCGGGTGCTGGGTGCTCAGTGCTCAGGGTTCTGGGTGCTCAGTGCTCGGGGTGCTGGGTGCTCAGTGCTCAGTACTCAGGGTGCTGGGTGCTCACTGCTCAGGGTGCTAAGTGCTCAGTGCTCAGTACTCAGGGTGCTGGGTGCTCAGTGCTCGGGGTGCTGGGTGCTCAGTGCTCAGTACTCAGGGTGCTGGGTGCTCAGTGCTCCGGGTGCTGGGTGCTCAGTGCTCAGGGTGCTGGGTGCTCAGTGCTCAGGGAGCTGGGTGCTCAGTGCTCAGGGTGCTGGGTGCTCAGTACTCAGGGTGCGGGGTGCGCAGTGCTCGGGGTACTGGTTGCTCAGTGCTCAGGGTGCTGGGTGCTCAGTACTCGGGGTGCTGGGTGCTCAGTACTCCGGGTGCTGGGTGCTCAGTACTCAGGGTGCTTTGTGATCAGTACTCGGGTGCTGGGTGCTCAATGCTCAGAGTGCTGGGTGCTCAGTGCTCAGGGTGCTGGGTGCTCAGTGCTCAGTACTCAGGGTGCTGGGTGTTCAGTGCTCGGGGTGCTGGGTGCTCAGTGCTCAGTACTCAGGGTGCTGGGTGCTCAGTGCTCAGGGTGCTGGGTGCTCAGTGCTCAGGGTGCTGGGTGCTCAGTGCTCAGGGTGCTGGGTGCTCAGTGCTCAGGGTGCTGGGTACTCAGTGCTCGGGGTGCTGGGTGCTCAGTACTCAGGGTGCTGGGTGCTCAGTACTCAGGGTGCTGGGTGCTCAGTGCTCAGTACTCAGGGTGCTGGGTGCTCAGTGCTCGGGGTGCTGGGTGCACAGTACTCAGGGTACTCGGTGCTCAGTACTCAGGGTCCTGGGTGATCAGTGCTCAGGGTGCTGGGTGCTCAGTACTCAGTGTGCTCGGTGCTCAGTACTCAGTGTGCTGGGTGCTCAGTACTCAGGGTGCTGGGTGCTCAGTTCTCAGGGTGCTCGGTGCTCAGTGCTCAGGGTGCTGGGTCCTCAGTGCTCCGGGTGCTGGGTGCTCAGTGCTCAGGGTGCTGGGTGCTCAGTACTCAGGGTGCTGGGTGCTCAGTTCTCAGGGTGCTCGGTGCTCAGTGCTCAGGGTGCTGGGTCCTCAGTGCTCCGGGTGCTGGGTGCTCAGTGCTCAGGGTGCTGGGTCCTCAGTGCTCCGGGTGCTGGGTGCTCAGTGCTCAGGGTGCTGGGTGCTCAGTACTCAGGGTGCTGGGTGCTCAGTGCTCAGGGTGCTCAGTGCTCAGTACTCAGGGTGCTCAGTGCTCAGTACTAAGGGTGCTCAGTACTCAGGTTGCTGGGTGCTCAGTGCTCAGGGTGCTGGGTGCTCAGTGCTCAGGGTGCTGGGTGCTCAGTACTCAGGGAGCTCCGTGCTCAGTACTCAGGGTGCTCGGTGCTCAGTGTTCGGGGTGCTCGGTGCTCAGTACTCAGGGTGCTGGGTGCTCAGTGCTCGGGGTGCTCGGTGCTCAGTACGTTGGGTACTCACTACTCAGGGTGCTTGGTGCTCAGTGCTCAGGGTGCTGGGTGCTCAGTGCTCAGGGTGCTGGGTGCTCAGTGCTCAGGGTGCTGGGTGCTCGTTACTCAGGGTGCTGGATGCTCAGTGCTCGGGGTGCTGTGTGCTCAGTACACAGGGTGCTGGGTGCTCAGTGCTCAGGGTGCTTGGTGCTCAGTGCTCAGGGTGCTGGGTGCTCAGTGCTCGGGGTGCTGGGTGCTCAGTGCTCAGGGTGCTGGGTGCTCAGTGCTCAGGGCGCTGGGTGCTCAGTGTTCAGGGTGCTGGGTGCTCAGTGCTCAGGGTGCTTGGTGCTCAGTGCTCAGGGTGCTGAGTGCTCAGTGCTCGGGGTGCTGGGTGCTCAGTGCTCAGGGTGCTGGGTGCTCAGTGCTCAGGGTGCTGGGTGCTCAGTGCTCGGGTTGCTGGGTGCTCAGTGCTCAGTACTCAGGGTGCTGGGTGCTCAGTGCTCGGGGTGCTGGGTGCTCAGTGCTCAGTACTCAGAGTGCTGGGTGCTCAGTGCTCAGTGTGCTGGGTGCTCAGTGCTCAGGGTGCTGGGTGCTCAGTGCTCAGTGTGCTGGGTGCTCAGTGCTCAGGGTGCTGGGTACTCAGTGCTCAGGGTGCTGGGTACTCACTGCTCAGGGTGCTGGGTGCTCAGTACTCAGGGTGCTGGTTGCTCAGTACTCAGGGTGCTCAGTGCTCAGTACTCAGGGTGCTCAGTGCTCAGTACTCAGGGTGCTCAGTGCTCAGGGTGCTGGGTGCTCAGTGCTCGGGGTGCTGGGTGCTCAGTGCTCGGGGTGCTGGGTGCTCAGTACTCAGGGTGCTGGGTGCTCAGTACTTAGTATGCTGGGTGCTCAGTGCTCGGGGTGCTCAGTGCTCGGGGTGCTGGGTGCTCAGTGCTCGGGGTGCTGGGTGCTCAGTGCTCACGGTGCTGGGTGCTCAGTGCTCAGGGTGCTGGGTGCTCAGTGCTCAGGGTGCTGGGTGCTCAGTACTCAGGGTGCTGGGTGCGCAGTGCTCGGGGTACTGGGTGCTCAGTGCTCAGGGTGCTGGGTGCTCAGTGCTCAGGTTGCTGGGTGCTCAGTGCTCGGGGTGCTGGGTGCTCAGTGCTCAGTACTCAGGGTGCTGGGTGCTCAGTGCTCCGGGTGCTGGGTGCTCAGTGCTCAGGGTGCTGGGTGCTCAGTGCTCGGGGTGCTGGGTGCTCAGTGCTCAGTACTCAGGGTGCTGGGTGCTCAGTGCTCAGGGTGCTGGGTGCTCAGTACTCAGGGTGCGGGGTGCGCAGTGCTCGGGGTACTGGGTGCTCAGTGCTCAGGGTGCTGGGTGCTCAGTACTCGGGGTGCTGGGTGCTCAGTACTCCGGGTGCTGGGTGCTCAGTACTCAGGGTGCTGGGTGATCAGTACTCGGGTGCTGGGTGCTCAATGCTCAGAGTGCTGGGTGCTCAGTGCTCGGGGTGCTGGGTGCTCAGTGCTCAGTACTCAGGGTGCTGGGTGCTCAGTGCTCGGGGTGCTGGGTGCTCAGTGCAAGGTACTCAGGGTGCTGGGTGCTCAGTGCTCAGGGTGCTGGGTGCTCAGTGCTCAGGGTGCTGGGTGCTCAGTGCTCAGGGTGCTGGGTGCTCAGTGCTCAGGGTGCTGGGTACTCAGTGCTCGGGGTGCTGGGTGCTCAGTACTCAGGGTGCTGGGTGCTCAGTACTCAGGGTGCTCAGTGCTCAGTACTCAGGGTGCTCAGTGCTCAGTACTCAGGGTGCTCAGTACTCAGGGCGCTCATTGCTCAGGGTGGTGGGTGCTCAGTGCTCAGGGTGCTGGGTGCTCAGTCCTCAGGGTGCTGGGTGCTCAGTGCTCAGGGTCCTCGGTGCTCAGTGCTCAGGGTGCTGGGTGCTCAGTACTCAGGGTGCTGGGTGCTCAGTGCTTGGGGTGCTGGGTGCTCAGTACTCAGGGTGCTGGGTGCTCAGTGCTCAGGGTGCTGGGTGCTCAGTGCTCAGGGTGTTCGTTGCTTAGTACTCAGGGTGCTCGGTGCTCGAGGTGCTGGTTGCTCAGTGCTCGGGGTGCAGGGTGCTCAGTGCTCGGGGTGCTGGGTGCTCAGGGCTCGGGGTGCTGGGTGCTCAGTGCTCAGGGTGCTGGGTGCTCAGTACTCAGGGTGCTGGGTGCTCGGTGCTCAGTACGCTGGGTGCTCAGTACTCAGGGTGCTGGCTGCTCAGTACTCAGGGTGCTCGGTGCTCAGTACTCAGGCTGCTGGGTGCTCAGTGCTCGGGGTGCTGGGTGCTCATTACTCAGGGTGCTGGGTGCTCAGTACTCAGGGTGCTCAGTGCTTGGGGTGCTGGGTGCTCAGTACTCAGGGTGCTCAGTGCTTGGGGTGTTGGGTGCTCAGTACTCAGGGTGCTGGGTGCTCAGTGCACAGGGTGCTGGGTGCTCAGTACTCAGGGTGCTGGGTGCTCAGTACTCAGGGTGCTGGGTGCTCAGTTCTCAGGGTGTTGGGTGCTCAGTGCTCGGGGTGCAGGGTGCTCAGTGCTCAGGGTTCTGGGTGCTCAGTGCTCGGGGCGCTGGGTGCTCAGTGTTCGGGGTGCTCGGAGCTCAGTACTCAGGGTGCTGGGTGCTCAGTCCTCGGGGTGCTCGGTGTTCAGTACTCAGGGTGCTGGGTGATCAGTGCTCGGGGTGCTCGGTGCTCAGTACGTTGGGTGCTCACTACTCAGGGTGCTGGGTGCTCAGTGCTCAGGGTGCTGGGTGCTCAGTGCTCAGGGTGCTGGTTGCTCAGTACTCAGGGTGCTCGGTGCTCAGTGCTCAGGGTGCTGGGTGCACAGTGCTCGGGGTGCTGGGTGCTCAGTACTCAGGGTGCTGGGTGCTCAGTGCTCAGGGTGCTGGGTCTCAGTGCTCGGGGTACTGGGTACTCAGTGCTCAGTACACAGGGTGCTGGGTTCTCAGTGCTCGGGGTGCTAGGTGCTCATTGCTCAGTACTCAGGGTGCTGGGTGCTCAGTGCTAGGGGTGCTGGGTGCTCAGTACTCAGGGTACTCGGTGCTCAGTACTCAGGGTGCTGGGTGATCAGTGCTCAGGGTGCTGGGTGCTCAGTACTCAGTGTGCTGGGTGCTCAGTACTCAGGGTGCTGGGTGCTCAGTACTCAGGGTGCTGGGTGCTCAGTACTCAGGGTGCTGGGTGCTCAGTACTCAGGGTGCTGGGTGCTCAGTACTCAGGGTGCTGGGTGCTCAGTGCTCATGGTGCTGGTTCCTCAGTGCTCGGGGTGCTGGGTGCTCAGTGCTCACTGTGCTGGGTGCTCAGTACTCAGGGTGCTGGGTGCTCAGTACTCGGGGTGCTGGGTGCTCAGTACTCAGGGAGCTGGGTGCTCAGTACTCAGGGTGCTGGGTGCTCAGTACTCGGGTGCTGGGTGCTCAGTGCTCAGGGTTCTGGGTGCTCAGTGCTCGGGGTGCTGGGTGCTCAGTGCTCAGTACTCAGGGTGCTGGGTGCTCAGTGCTCCGGGTGCTGGGTTCTCAGTGCTCAGTACTCAGGGTGCTGGGTGCTCAGTGCTCAGTACTCAGGGTGCTGGGTGCTCAGTGCTCCGGGTGCTGGGTGCTCAGTGCTCAGGGTGCTGGGTGGTCAGTTCTCAGGGTGCTGGGTGCTCAGTGCTCAGGGTGCTGGGTGCTCAGTACTCAGGGTTCGGGGTGCGCAGTGCTCGGGGTACTGGGTGCTCAGTGCTCAGGGTGCTGGGTGCTCAGTGCTCGGGATGCTGGGTACTCAGTGCTCGGGGTGGTGGGTGCTCAGTACTCAGGGTGCTGGGTGCTCAGTACTCAGTATGCTGGATGCACAGTGCTCGGGGTGCTCAGTACTCAGGATGCTGTGTGTTGAGTGCTCAGGGTACTGGGTGCTCAGTACTCAGGGTGCTTGGTGCTTAGTACTCAGTGTGCTGGGTGCTCAGTACTCCGGGTGCTGGGTGCTCAGTGCTCGCGGTGCTCGGTGCTCAGTGCTCAGGGTGCTGGGTGCTCAGTACTCAGGGTGCTCATTGCTCAGGGTGCTTGGTGCTCAGTACTCAGGGTGCTCAGTGCTCAGTACTCAGGGTGCTCAGTGCTCAGTACTCAGGGTGCTCAGTGCTCAGTACTCAGGGTGCTCAGGGCTCAGGGTGCTGGGTGCTCACTGCTCGGGGTGTTCGGTGCTCAGTGCTCAGGGTGCTGGGTGCTCAGTATTCAGGGTGCTGGGTGCTCAATACTCAGGGTGCTCAGTGCTCAGTACTCAGGGTGCTCAGTGCTCATTACTCAGGGTGCTCAGTGCTCAGGGTGCTGGGTGCTCAGTGCTCGGGGTGCTGGGTGCTCAGTGCTCAGGGTGCTGGGTGCTCAGTACTCAGGGTGCAGGGTGCTCAGTACTCAGTATGCTGGGTGCTCAGTGCTCAGGGTGCTCAGTACTAAGGGTGCTGTTTGTTCAGTGCTCAGGGTACTGGGTGCTCAGTACTCAGGGTGCTTGGTGCTTAGTACTCAGGGTGCTGGGTGCTCAGTACTCAGGGTGCTGGGTGCTCAGTGCTCGGGGTGCTCGGTGCTCAGTGCTCAGGGTGCTGGGTGCTCAGTACTCAGGGTGCTCATTGCTCAGGGTGCTGGGTGCTCAGTACTCAGGGTGCTGGGTGCTCAGTACTCAGGGTGCTGGGTGCTCAGTACTCAGGGTGCTCAGTGCTCAGTACTCAGGGTGCTCAGTGCTCAGTACTCAGGGTGCTCAGGGCTCAGGGTGCTGGGTAATCACTGCTCGGGGTGCTGGGTGCTCAGTGCTCAGGGTGCTGTGTGCTCAGTGCTCAGGGTGCTGGGTGCTCTGTGCTCAGGGTGCTGGGTGCTCAGTGCTCAGGGTGCTGGGTGCTCAGTACTCAGGGTGCTGGGTGCTCAGTACTCAGGGTGCTGGGTGATCAGTACTCAGGTTGCTGGGTGCTCAGTACTCAGGGTGCTGGGTGATCAGTACTCAGGGTGCTGGGTGCTCAGTGCTCAGGGTGCTGGGTGCTCAGTGCTCAGGGTGCTGGGTGCTCAGTGCTCAGGGTGCTGGGTACTCAGTGCTCAGGGTGCTGGGTACTCAGTGCTCGGGGTGCTGGGTGCTCAGTACTCAGGGTGCTGGGTGCTCAGTACTCAGGGTGCTCAGTGCTCAGTACTCAGGGTGCTCAGTGCTCAGTACTCAGGGTGCTCAGTGCTCAGATTGCTGGGTGCTCAGTGCTCGGGGTGCTGGGTGCTCAGTCCTCAGGGTGATGGGTGATCAGTGCTCAGGGTGCTCGGTGCTCAGTGCTCAGTGTGCTGGGTGCTTAGTTCTCCGGGTGCTGTGTGCTCAGTGCTCGGGGTGCTGGGTGCTCAGTACTCAGGGTGCTGGGTGCTCAGTGCTCAGGGTGCTGGGTGCTCAGTGCTCACGGTGCTCGGTGCTTAGTACTCAGGGTGCTGGGTGCTCAGTACTCAGGGTGCTGGGTGCTCAGTGCTCAGGGTGCTGGGTGCTCAGTGCTCAGGGTGCTGGGTGCTCAGTACTCAGGGTGCTCGGTGCTCAGTGCTCAGGGTGCTGGGTGCACAGTGCTCGGGGTGCTGGGTGCTCAGTACTCAGGGTGCTGGGTGCTCAGTGCTCAGGGTGCTGGGTCTCAGTGCTCGGGGTACTGGGTACTCAGTGCTCAGTACACAGGGTGCTGGGTGCTCAGTGCTCGGGGTGCTAGGTGCTCATTGCTCAGTACTCAGGGTGCTGGGTGCTCAGTGCTCGGGGTGCTGGGTGCTCAGTACTCAGGGTACTCGGTGCTCAGTACTCAGGGTGCTGGGTGATCAGTGCTCAGGGTGCTGGGTGCTCAGTACTCAGTGTGCTGGGTGCTCAGTACTCAGGGTGCTGGGTGCTCAGTACTCAGGGTGCTGGGTGCTCAGTACTCAGGGTGCTGGGTGCTCAGTACTCAGGGTGCTGGGTGCTCAGTACTCAGGGTGCTGGGTGCTCAGTGCTCATGGTGCTGGTTCCTCAGTGCTCGGGGGTGCTGGGTGCTCAGTGCTCACTGTGCTGGGTGCTCAGTACTCAGGGTGCTGGGTGCTCAGTACTCGGGGTGCTGGGTGCTCAGTACTCAGGGAGCTGGGTGCTCAGTACTCAGGGTGCTGGGTGCTCAGTACTTGGGTGCTGGGTGCTCAGTGCTCAGGGTTCTGGGTGCTCAGTGCTCGGGGTGCTGGGTGCTCAGTGCTCAGTACTCAGGGTGCTGGGTGCTCACTGCTCAGGGTGCTGGGTCCTCAGTGCTCAGTACTCAGGGTGCTGGGTGCTCAGTGCTCGGGGTGCTGGGTGCTCAGTGCTCAGTACTCAGGGTGCTGGGTGCTCAGTGCTCCGGGTGCTGGGTGCTCAGTGCTCAGGGTGCTGGGTGGTCAGTTCTCAGGGTGCTGGTTGCTCAGTGCTCAGGGTGCTGGGTGCTCAGTACTCAGGGTTCGGGGTGCGCAGTGCTCGGGGTACTGGGTGCTCAGTGCTCAGGGTGCTGGGTGCTCAGTACTCGGGGTGCTGGGTGCTCAGTACTCCGGGTGCTGGGTGCTCAGTACTCAGGGTGCTGGGTGATCAGTACTCGGGTGCTGGGTGCTCAATGCTCAGAGTGCTGGGTGCTCAGTGCTCAGGGTGCTGGGTGCTCAGTGCTCAGTACTCAGGGTGCTGGGTGCTCAGTGCTCGGGGTGCTGGGTGCTCAGTGCTCAGTACTCAGGGTGCTGGGTGCTCAGTGCTCAGGGTGCTGGGTGCTCAGTGCTCAGGGTGCTGGGTGCTCAGTGCTCAGGGTGCTGGGTGCTCAGTGCTCAGGTTGCTGGGTACTCAGTGCTCGGGGTGCTGGGTGCTCAGTACTGAGGGTGCTGGGTGCTCAGTACTCAGGGTGCTCAGTGCTCAGTACTCAGGGTGCTCAGTGCTCAGTACTCAGGGTGCTCGGTGCTCAGGGTGCTGGGTGCTCAGTGCTCGGGGTGCTGGGTGCTCAGTCCTCAGGGTGCTGGGTGCTCAGTGCTCAGGGTGCTCGGTGCTCAGTGCTCAGGGTTCTGGGTGCTCAGTGCTCAGTACTCAGGTTGCTGGGTGCTCAGTGCTCAGGGTGCTGGGTGCTCAGTACTCAGTGTGCTCGGTGCTCAGTACTCAGTGTGCTCGGTGCTCAGTACTCAGTGTGCTGGGTGCTCAGTCCTCAGGGTGCTGGGTGCACAGTACTCAGGGTACTCGGTGCTCAGTACTCAGGGTGCTGGGTGATCAGTGCTCAGGGTGCTGGGTGCTCAGTACTCAGTGTGCTCGGTGCTCAGTACTCAGTGTGCTGGGTGCTCAGTACTCAGGGTGCTGGGTGCTCAGTTCTCAGGGTGCTCGGTGCTCATTGCTCAGGGTGCTGGGTCCTCAGTGCTCCGGGTGCTGGGTGCTCAGTGCTCAGGGTGCTGGGTGCTCAGTACTCAGGGTGCTGGGTGCTCAGTGCTCAGGGTGCTCAGTGCTCAGTACTCAGGGTGCTCAGTGCTCAGTACTAAGGGTGCTCAGTGCTCAGGGTGCTGGGTGCTCAGTGCTCGGGGTGCTCGGTGCTCAGTACTCAGGTTGCTGGGTGCTCAGTGCTCAGGGTGCTGGGTGCTCAGTGCTCAGGGTGCTGGGTGCTCAGTACTCAGGGAGCTCGGTGCTCAGTACTCAGGGTGCTCGGTGCTCAGTGTTCGGGGTGCTCGGTGCTCAGTACTCAGGGTGCTGGGTGCTCAGTGCTCGGGGTGCTCGGTGCTCAGTACGTTGGGTACTCACTACTCAGGTTGCTTGGTGCTCAGTGCTCAGGGTGCTGGGTGCTCAGTGCTCAGGGTGCTGGGTGCTCAGTGCTCAGGGTGCTGGGTGCTCAGTACTCAAGGTGCTGGTTGCTCAGTGCTCGGGGTGCTGGGTGCTCAGTACACAGGGTGCTGGGTGCTCAGTGCTCAGGGTGCTTGGTGCTCAGTGCTCAGGGTGCTGGGTGCTCAGTGCTCGGGGTGCTGGGTGCTCAGTGCTCAGGGTGCTGGGTGCTCAGTGCTCAGGGCGCTGGGTGCTCAGTGTTCAGGGTGCTGGTTGCTCAGTGCTCAGGGTGCTTGGTGCTCAGTGCTCAGGGTGCTGAGTGCTCAGTGCTCGGGGTGCTGGGTGCTCAGTGCTCAGGGTGCTGGGGGCTCAGTGCTCAGGGTGCTGGGTGCTCAGTGCTCGGGGTGCTGGGTGCTCAGTGCTCAGTACTCAGGGTGCTGGGTGCTCAGTGCTCGGGGTGCTGGGTGCTCAGTGCTCAGTACTCAGGGTGCTGGGTGCTCAGTGCTCAGGGTGCTGGGTGCTCAGTGCTCAGTGTCCTGGGTGCTCAGTGCTCAGGGTGCTGGGTACTCAGTGCTCAGGGTGCTGGGTACTCAGTGCTCGGGGTGCTGGGTGCTCAGTACTCAGGGTGCTGGTTGCTCAGTACTCAGGGTGCTCAGTGCTCAGTACTCAGGGTGCTCAGTGCTCAGTACTCAGGGTGCTCAGTGCTCAGGGTGCTGGGTGCTCAGTGCTCGGGGTGCTGGGTGCTCAGTGCTCGGGGTGCTGGGTGCTCAGTACTCAGGGTGCTGGGTGCTCAGTACTCAGTATGCTGGGTGCTCAGTGCTCGGGGTGCTCAGTGCTCAGGGTGCTGGGTGCTCAGTGCTCGGGGTGCTGGGTGCTCAGTGCTCAGGGTGCTGGGTGCTCAGTGCTCAGGGTGCTGGGTGCTCAGTGCTCATGGTGCTGGTTCCTCAGTGCTCGGGGTGCTGGGTGCTCAGTGCTCACTGTGCTGGGTGCTCAGTACTCAGGGTGCTGGGTGCTCAGTACTCGGGGTGCTGGGTGCTCAGTACTCAGGGAGCTGGGTGCTCAGTACTCAGGGTGCTGGGTGCTCAGTACTCGGGTGCTGGGTGCTCAGTGCTCAGGGTTCTGGGTGCTCAGTGCTCGGGGTGCTGGGTGCTCAGTGCTCAGTACTCAGGGTGCTGGGTGCTCACTGCTCAGGGTGCTGGGTGCTCAGTGCTCAGTACTCAGGGTGCTGGGTGCTCAGTGCTCGGGGTGCTGGGTGCTCAGTGCTCAGTACTCAGGGTGCTGGGTGCTCAGTGCTCCGGGTGCTGGGTGCTCAGTGCACAGGGTGCTGGGTGGTCAGTGCTCAGGGTGCTGGGTGCTCAGTGCTCAGGGTGCTGGGTGCTCAGTACTCAGGGTGCGGGGTGCGCAGTGCTCGGAGTACTGGGTGCTCAGTGCTCAGGGTGCTGGGTGCTCAGTACTCGGGGTGCTGGGTGCTCAGTACTCCGGGTGCTGGGTGCTCAGTACTCAGGGTGCTGGGTGATCAGTACTCAGGTGCTGGGTGCTCAATGCTCAGAGTGCTGGGTGCTCAGTGCTCAGGGTGCTGGGTGCTCAGTGCTCAGTACTCAGGGTGCTGGGTGCTCAGTGCTCGGGGTGCTCTGTGCTCAGTGCTCAGTACTCAGGGTGCTGGGTGCTCAGTGATCAGGGTGCTGGGTGCTCAGTGCTCAGGGTGCTGAGTGCTCAGTGCTCAGGGTGCTGGGGGCTCAGTGCTCAGGGTGCTGGGTACTCAGTGCTCGGGGTGCTGGGTGCTCAGTACTCAGGGTGCTGGGTGCTCAGTACTCAGGGTGCTCAGTGCTCAGTACTCAGGGTGCTCAGTGCTCAGTACTCAGGGTGCTCGGTGCTCAGGTTGCTGGGTGCTCAGTGCTCGGGGTGCTGGGTGCTCAGTCCTCAGGGTGCTGGGTGCTCAGTGCTCAGGGTGCTCGGTGCTCAGTGCTCAGGGTTCTGGGTGCTCAGTGCTCAGTACTCAGGGTGCTGGGTGCTCAGTGCTCAGGGTGCTGGGTGCACAGTACTCAGGGTACTCGGTGCTCAGTACTCAGGGTGCTGGGTGATCAGTGCTCAGGGTGCTGGGTGCTCAGTACTCAGTGTGCTCGGTGCTCAGTACTCAGTGTGCTGGGTGCTCAGTACTCAGGGTGCTGGGTGCTCAGTTCTCAGGGTGCTCGGTGCTCAGTGCTCAGGGTGCTGGGTCCTCAGTGCTCCGGGTGCTGGGTGCTCAGTGCTCAGGGTGCTGGGTGCTCAGTACTCAGGGTGCTGGGTGCTCAGTGCTCAGGGTGCTCAGTGCTCAGTACTCAGGGTGCTCAGTGCTCAGTACTAAGGGTGCTCAGTGCTCAGGGTGCTGGGTGCTCAGTGCTCGGGGTGCTCGGTGCTCAGTACTCAGGTTGCTGGGTGCTCAGTGCTCAGGGTGCTGTGTGCTCAGTGCTCAGGGTGCTGGGTGCTCAGTACTCAGGGAGCTCGGTGCTCAGTACTCAGGGTGCTCGGTGCTCAGTGTTCGGTGTGCTCGGTGCTCAGTACTCAGGGTGCTGGGTGCTCAGTGCTCAGGGTGCTGGGTGCTCAGTACTCAGGGAGCTCGGTGCTCAGTACTCAGGGTGCTCGGTGCTCAGTGTTCGGGGTGCTGGGTGCTCAGTACTCAGGGTGCTGGGTCTCAGTGCTCGGGGGTACTGGGTACTCAGTGCTCAGTACACAGGGTGCTCAGTGCTCAGTACTCAGGGTGCTCAGTGCTCAGATTGCTGGGTGCTCAGTGCTCGGGGTGCTGGGTGCTCAGTCCTCAGGGTGATGGGTGATCAGTGCTCAGGGTGCTCGGTGCTCAGTGCTCAGTGTGCTGGGTGCTTAGTTCTCCGGGTGCTGTGTGCTCAGTGCTCGGGGTGCTGGGTGCTCAGTACTCAGGGTGCTGGGTGCTCAGTGCTCAGGGTGCTGGGTGCTCAGTGCTCAGGGTGCTCGGTGCTTAGTACTCAGGGTGCTGGGTGCTCAGTACTCAGGGTGCTGGGTGCTCAGTGCTCAGGGTGCTGGGTGCTCAGTGCTCAGGGTGCTGGGTGCTCAGTACTCAGGGTGCTCGGTGCTCAGTGCTCAGGGTGCTGGGTGCACAGTGCTCGGGGTGCTGGGTGCTCAGTACTCAGGGTGCTGGGTGCTCAGTGCTCAGGGTGCTGGGTCTCAGTGCTCGGGGTACTGGGTACTCAGTGCTCAGTACACAGGGTGCTGGGTTCTCAGTGCTCGGGGTGCTAGGTGCTCATTGCTCAGTACTCAGGGTGCTGGGTGCTCAGTGCTAGGGGTGCTGGGTGCTCAGTACTCAGGGTACTCGGTGCTCAGTACTCAGGGTGCTGGGTGATCAGTGCTCAGGGTGCTGGGTGCTCAGTACTCAGTGTGCTGGGTGCTCAGTACTCAGGGTGCTGGGTGCTCAGTACTCAGGGTGCTGGGTGCTCAGTACTCAGGGTGCTGGGTGCTCAGTGCTCATGGTGCTGGTTCCTCAGTGCTCGGGGTGCTGGGTGCTCAGTGCTCACTGTGCTGGGTGCTCAGTACTCAGGGTGCTGGGTGCTCAGTACTCGGGGTGCTGGGTGCTCAGTACTCAGGGAGCTGGGTGCTCAGTACTCAGGGTGCTGGGTGCTCAGTACTCGGGTGCTGGGTGCTCAGTGCTCAGGGTTCTGGGTGCTCAGTGCTCGGGGTGCTGGGTGCTCAGTGCTCAGTACTCAGGGTGCTGGGTGCTCAGTGCTCCGGGTGCTGGGTTCTCAGTGCTCAGTACTCAGGGTGCTGGGTGCTCAGTGCTCAGTACTCAGGGTGCTGGGTGCTCAGTGCTCCGGGTGCTGGGTGCTCAGTGCTCAGGGTGCTGGGTGGTCAGTTCTCAGGGTGCTGGGTGCTCAGTGCTCAGGGTGCTGGGTGCTCAGTACTCAGGGTTCGGGGTGCGCAGTGCTCGGGGTACTGGGTGCTCAGTGCTCAGGGTGCTGGGTGCTCAGTGCTCGGGATGCTGGGTACTCAGTGCTCGGGGGTGGTGGGTGCTCAGTACTCAGGGTGCTGGGTGCTCAGTACTCAGTATGCTGGATGCACAGTGCTCGGGGTGCTCAGTACTCAGGATGCTGTGTGTTGAGTGCTCAGGGTACTGGGTGCTCAGTACTCAGGGTGCTTGGTGCTTAGTACTCAGTGTGCTGGGTGCTCAGTACTCCGGGTGCTGGGTGCTCAGTGCTCGCGGTGCTCGGTGCTCAGTGCTCAGGGTGCTGGGTGCTCAGTACTCAGGGTGCTCATTGCTCAGGGTGCTTGGTGCTCAGTACTCAGGGTGCTCAGTGCTCAGTACTCAGGGTGCTCAGTGCTCAGTACTCAGGGTGCTCAGTGCTCAGTACTCAGGGTGCTCAGGGCTCAGGGTGCTGGGTGCTCACTGCTCGGGGTGTTCGGTGCTCAGTGCTCAGGGTGCTGGGTGCTCAGTATTCAGGGTGCTGGGTGCTCAATACTCAGGGTGCTCAGTGCTCAGTACTCAGGGTGCTCAGTGCTCATTACTCAGGGTGCTCAGTGCTCAGGGTGCTGGGTGCTCAGTGCTCGGGGTGCTGGGTGCTCAGTGCTCAGGGTGCTGGGTGCTCAGTACTCAGGGTGCAGGGTGCTCAGTACTCAGTATGCTGGGTGCTCAGTGCTCAGGGTGCTCAGTACTAAGGGTGCTGTTTGTTCAGTGCTCAGGGTACTGGGTGCTCAGTACTCAGGGTGCTTGGTGCTTAGTACTCAGGGTGCTGGGTGCTCAGTACTCAGGGTGCTGGGTGCTCAGTGCTCGGGGTGCTCGGTGCTCAGTGCTCAGGGTGCTGGGTGCTCAGTACTCAGGGTGCTCATTGCTCAGGGTGCTGGGTGCTCAGTACTCAGGGTGCTGGGTGCTCAGTACTCAGGGTGCTGGGTGCTCAGTACTCAGGGTGCTCAGTGCTCAGTACTCAGGGTGCTCAGTGCTCAGTACTCAGGGTGCTCAGGGCTCAGGGTGCTGGGTAATCACTGCTCGGGGTGCTGGGTGCTCAGTGCTCAGGGTGCTGTGTGCTCAGTGCTCAGGGTGCTGGGTGCTCTGTGCTCAGGGTGCTGGGTGCTCAGTGCTCAGGGTGCTGGGTGCTCAGTACTCAGGGTGCTGGGTGCTCAGTACTCAGGGTGCTGGGTGATCAGTACTCAGGGTGCTGGGTGCTCAGTACTCAGGGTGCTGGGTGATCAGTACTCAGGGTGCTGGGTGCTCAGTGCTCAGGGTGCTGGGTGCTCAGTGCTCAGGGTGCTGGGTGCTCAGTGCTCAGGGTGCTGGGTACTCAGTGCTCAGGGTGCTGGGTACTCAGTGCTCGGGGTGCTGGGTGCTCAGTACTCAGGGTGCTGGGTGCTCAGTACTCAGGGTGCTCAGTGCTCAGTACTCAGGGTGCTCAGTGCTCAGTACTCAGGGTGCTCAGTGCTCAGATTGCTGGGTGCTCAGTGCTCGGGGTGCTGGGTGCTCAGTCCTCAGGGTGATGGGTGATCAGTGCTCAGGGTGCTCGGTGCTCAGTGCTCAGTGTGCTGGGTGCTTAGTTCTCCGGGTGCTGTGTGCTCAGTGCTCGGGGTGCTGGGTGCTCAGTACTCAGGGTGCTGGGTGCTCAGTGCTCAGGGTGCTGGGTGCTCAGTGCTCACGGTGCTCGGTGCTTAGTACTCAGGGTGCTGGGTGCTCAGTACTCAGGGTGCTGGGTGCTCAGTGCTCAGGGTGCTGGGTGCTCAGTGCTCAGGGTGCTGGGTGCTCAGTACTCAGGGTGCTCGGTGCTCAGTGCTCAGGGTGCTGGGTGCACAGTGCTCGGGGTGCTGGGTGCTCAGTACTCAGGGTGCTGGGTGCTCAGTGCTCAGGGTGCTGGGTCTCAGTGCTCGGGGTACTGGGTACTCAGTGCTCAGTACACAGGGTGCTGGGTGCTCAGTGCTCGGGGTGCTAGGTGCTCATTGCTCAGTACTCAGGGTGCTGGGTGCTCAGTGCTCGGGGTGCTGGGTGCTCAGTACTCAGGGTACTCGGTGCTCAGTACTCAGGGTGCTGGGTGATCAGTGCTCAGGGTGCTGGGTGCTCAGTACTCAGTGTGCTGGGTGCTCAGTACTCAGGGTGCTGGGTGCTCAGTACTCAGGGTGCTGGGTGCTCAGTACTCAGGGTGCTGGGTGCTCAGTACTCAGGGTGCTGGGTGCTCAGTACTCAGGGTGCTGGGTGCTCAGTGCTCATGGTGCTGGTTCCTCAGTGCTCGGGGTGCTGGGTGCTCAGTGCTCACTGTGCTGGGTGCTCAGTACTCAGGGTGCTGGGTGCTCAGTACTCGGGGTGCTGGGTGCTCAGTACTCAGGGAGCTGGGTGCTCAGTACTCAGGGTGCTGGGTGCTCAGTACTTGGGTGCTGGGTGCTCAGTGCTCAGGGTTCTGGGTGCTCAGTGCTCGGGGTGCTGGGTGCTCAGTGCTCAGTACTCAGGGTGCTGGGTGCTCACTGCTCAGGGTGCTGGGTCCTCAGTGCTCAGTACTCAGGGTGCTGGGTGCTCAGTGCTCGGGGTGCTGGGTGCTCAGTGCTCAGTACTCAGGGTGCTGGGTGCTCAGTGCTCCGGGTGCTGGGTGCTCAGTGCTCAGGGTGCTGGGTGGTCAGTTCTCAGGGTGCTGGTTGCTCAGTGCTCAGGGTGCTGGGTGCTCAGTACTCAGGGTTCGGGGTGCGCAGTGCTCGGGGTACTGGGTGCTCAGTGCTCAGGGTGCTGGGTGCTCAGTACTCGGGGTGCTGGGTGCTCAGTACTCCGGGTGCTGGGTGCTCAGTACTCAGGGTGCTGGGTGATCAGTACTCGGGTGCTGGGTGCTCAATGCTCAGAGTGCTGGGTGCTCAGTGCTCAGGGTGCTGGGTGCTCAGTGCTCAGTACTCAGGGTGCTGGGTGCTCAGTGCTCGGGGTGCTGGGTGCTCAGTGCTCAGTACTCAGGGTGCTGGGTGCTCAGTGCTCAGGGTGCTGGGTGCTCAGTGCTCAGGGTGCTGGGTGCTCAGTGCTCAGGGTGCTGGGTGCTCAGTGCTCAGGGTGCTGGGTACTCAGTGCTCGGGGTGCTGGGTGCTCAGTACTAAGGGTGCTGGGTGCTCAGTACTCAGGGTGCTCAGTGCTCAGTACTCAGGGTGCTCAGTGCTCAGTACTCAGGGTGCTCGGTGCTCAGGGTGCTGGGTGCTCAGTGCTCGGGGTGCTGGGTGCTCAGTCCTCAGGGTGCTGGGTGCTCAGTGCTCAGGGTGCTCGGTGCTCAGTGCTCAGGGTTCTGGGTGCTCAGTGCTCAGTACTCAGGTTGCTGGGTGCTCAGTGCTCAGGGTGCTGGGTGCTCAGTACTCAGTGTGCTCGGTGCTCAGTACTCAGTGTGCTCGGTGCTCAGTACTCAGTGTGCTGGGTGCTCAGTCCTCAGGGTGCTGGGTGCACAGTACTCAGGGTACTCGGTGCTCAGTACTCAGGGTGCTGGGTGATCAGTGCTCAGGGTGCTGGGTGCTCAGTACTCAGTGTGCTCGGTGCTCAGTACTCAGTGTGCTGGGTGCTCAGTACTCAGGGTGCTGGGTGCTCAGTTCTCAGGGTGCTCGGTGCTCATTGCTCAGGGTGCTGGGTCCTCAGTGCTCCGGGTGCTGGGTGCTCAGTGCTCAGGGTGCTGGGTGCTCAGTACTCAGGGTGCTGGGTGCTCAGTGCTCAGGGTGCTCAGTGCTCAGTACTCAGGGTGCTCAGTGCTCAGTACTAAGGGTGCTCAGTGCTCAGGGTGCTGGGTGCTCAGTGCTCGGGGTGCTCGGTGCTCAGTACTCAGGTTGCTGGGTGCTCAGTGCTCAGGGTGCTGGGTGCTCAGTGCTCAGGGTGCTGGGTGCTCAGTACTCAGGGAGCTCGGTGCTCAGTACTCAGGGTGCTCGGTGCTCAGTGTTCGGGGTGCTCGGTGCTCAGTACTCAGGGTGCTGGGTGCTCAGTGCTCGGGGTGCTCGGTGCTCAGTACGTTGGGTACTCACTACTCAGGTTGCTTGGTGCTCAGTGCTCAGGGTGCTGGGTGCTCAGTGCTCAGGGTGCTGGGTGCTCAGTGCTCAGGGTGCTGGGTGCTCAGTACTCAAGGTGCTGGTTGCTCAGTGCTCGGGGTGCTGGGTGCTCAGTACACAGGGTGCTGGGTGCTCAGTGCTCAGGGTGCTTGGTGCTCAGTGCTCAGGGTGCTGGGTGCTCAGTGCTCGGGGTGCTGGGTGCTCAGTGCTCAGGGTGCTGGGTGCTCAGTGCTCAGGGCGCTGGGTGCTCAGTGTTCAGGGTGCTGGTTGCTCAGTGCTCAGGGTGCTTGGTGCTCAGTGCTCAGGGTGCTGAGTGCTCAGTGCTCGGGGTGCTGGGTGCTCAGTGCTCAGGGTGCTGGGGGCTCAGTGCTCAGGGTGCTGGGTGCTCAGTGCTCGGGGTGCTGGGTGCTCAGTGCTCAGTACTCAGGGTGCTGGGTGCTCAGTGCTCGGGGTGCTGGGTGCTCAGTGCTCAGTACTCAGGGTGCTGGGTGCTCAGTGCTCAGGGTGCTGGGTGCTCAGTGCTCAGTGTCCTGGGTGCTCAGTGCTCAGGGTGCTGGGTACTCAGTGCTCAGGGTGCTGGGTACTCAGTGCTCGGGGTGCTGGGTGCTCAGTACTCAGGGTGCTGGTTGCTCAGTACTCAGGGTGCTCAGTGCTCAGTACTCAGGGTGCTCAGTGCTCAGTACTCAGGGTGCTCAGTGCTCAGGGTGCTGGGTGCTCAGTGCTCGGGGTGCTGGGTGCTCAGTGCTCGGGGTGCTGGGTGCTCAGTACTCAGGGTGCTGGGTGCTCAGTACTCAGTATGCTGGGTGCTCAGTGCTCGGGGTGCTCAGTGCTCAGGGTGCTGGGTGCTCAGTGCTCGGGGTGCTGGGTGCTCAGTGCTCAGGGTGCTGGGTGCTCAGTGCTCAGGGTGCTGGGTGCTCAGTGCTCATGGTGCTGGTTCCTCAGTGCTCGGGGTGCTGGGTGCTCAGTGCTCACTGTGCTGGGTGCTCAGTACTCAGGGTGCTGGGTGCTCAGTACTCGGGGTGCTGGGTGCTCAGTACTCAGGGAGCTGGGTGCTCAGTACTCAGGGTGCTGGGTGCTCAGTACTCGGGTGCTGGGTGCTCAGTGCTCAGGGTTCTGGGTGCTCAGTGCTCGGGGTGCTGGGTGCTCAGTGCTCAGTACTCAGGGTGCTGGGTGCTCACTGCTCAGGGTGCTGGGTGCTCAGTGCTCAGTACTCAGGGTGCTGGGTGCTCAGTGCTCGGGGTGCTGGGTGCTCAGTGCTCAGTACTCAGGGTGCTGGGTGCTCAGTGCTCCGGGTGCTGGGTGCTCAGTGCACAGGGTGCTGGGTGGTCAGTGCTCAGGGTGCTGGGTGCTCAGTGCTCAGGGTGCTGGGTGCTCAGTACTCAGGGTGCGGGGTGCGCAGTGCTCGGAGTACTGGGTGCTCAGTGCTCAGGGTGCTGGGTGCTCAGTACTCGGGGTGCTGGGTGCTCAGTACTCCGGGTGCTGGGTGCTCAGTACTCAGGGTGCTGGGTGATCAGTACTCAGGTGCTGGGTGCTCAATGCTCAGAGTGCTGGGTGCTCAGTGCTCAGGGTGCTGGGTGCTCAGTGCTCAGTACTCAGGGTGCTGGGTGCTCAGTGCTCGGGGTGCTCTGTGCTCAGTGCTCAGTACTCAGGGTGCTGGGTGCTCAGTGATCAGGGTGCTGGGTGCTCAGTGCTCAGGGTGCTGAGTGCTCAGTGCTCAGGGTGCTGGGGGCTCAGTGCTCAGGGTGCTGGGTACTCAGTGCTCGGGGTGCTGGGTGCTCAGTACTCAGGGTGCTGGGTGCTCAGTACTCAGGGTGCTCAGTGCTCAGTACTCAGGGTGCTCAGTGCTCAGTACTCAGGGTGCTCGGTGCTCAGGTTGCTGGGTGCTCAGTGCTCGGGGTGCTGGGTGCTCAGTCCTCAGGGTGCTGGGTGCTCAGTGCTCAGGGTGCTCGGTGCTCAGTGCTCAGGGTTCTGGGTGCTCAGTGCTCAGTACTCAGGGTGCTGGGTGCTCAGTGCTCAGGGTGCTGGGTGCACAGTACTCAGGGTACTCGGTGCTCAGTACTCAGGGTGCTGGGTGATCAGTGCTCAGGGTGCTGGGTGCTCAGTACTCAGTGTGCTCGGTGCTCAGTACTCAGTGTGCTGGGTGCTCAGTACTCAGGGTGCTGGGTGCTCAGTTCTCAGGGTGCTCGGTGCTCAGTGCTCAGGGTGCTGGGTCCTCAGTGCTCCGGGTGCTGGGTGCTCAGTGCTCAGGGTGCTGGGTGCTCAGTACTCAGGGTGCTGGGTGCTCAGTGCTCAGGGTGCTCAGTGCTCAGTACTCAGGGTGCTCAGTGCTCAGTACTAAGGGTGCTCAGTGCTCAGGGTGCTGGGTGCTCAGTGCTCGGGGTGCTCGGTGCTCAGTACTCAGGTTGCTGGGTGCTCAGTGCTCAGGGTGCTGGGTGCTCAGTGCTCAGGGTGCTGGGTGCTCAGTACTCAGGGAGCTCGGTGCTCAGTACTCAGGGTGCTCGGTGCTCAGTGTTCGGTGTGCTCGGTGCTCAGTACTCAGGGTGCTGGGTGCTCAGTGCTCAGGGTGCTGGGTGCTCAGTACTCAGGGAGCTCGGTGCTCAGTACTCAGGGTGCTCGGTGCTCAGTGTTCGGGGTGCTGGGTGCTCAGTACTCAGGGTGCTGGGTCTCAGTGCTCGGGGTACTGGGTACTCAGTGCTCAGTACACAGGGTGCTGGGTGCTCAGTGCTCGGGGTGCTAGGTGCTCATTGCTCAGTACTCAGGGTGCTGGGTGCTCAGTGCTCGGGGTGCTGGGTGCTCAGTACTCAGGGTACTCGGTGCTCAGTACTCAGGGTGCTGGGTGATCAGTGCTCAGGGTGCTGGGTGCTCAGTACTCAGTGTGCTGGGTGCTCAGTACTCAGGGTGCTGGGTGCTCAGTACTCAGGGTGCTGGGTGCTCAGTACTCAGGGTGCTGGGTGCTCAGTACTCAGGGTGCTGGGTGCTCAGTACTCAGGGTGCTGGGTGCTCAGTGCTCATGGTGCTGGTTCCTCAGTGCTCGGGGTGCTGGGTGCTCAGTGCTCACTGTGCTGGGTGCTCAGTACTCAGGGTGCTGGGTGCTCAGTACTCGGGGTGCTGGGTGCTCAGTACTCAGGGAGCTGGGTGCTCAGTACTCAGGGTGCTGGGTGCTCAGTACTCGGGTGCTGGGTGCTCAGTGCTCAGGGTTCTGGGTGCTCAGTGCTCGGGGTGCTGGGTGCTCAGTGCTCAGTACTCAGGGTGCTGGGTGCTCACTGCTCAGGGTGCTGGGTGCTCAGTGCTCAGTACTCAGGGTGCTGGGTGCTCAGTGCTCGGGGTGCTGGGTGCTCAGTGCTCAGTACTCAGGGTGCTGGGTGCTCAGTGCTCCGGGTGCTGGGTGCTCAGTGCTCAGGGTGCTGGGTGGTCAGTTCTCAGGGTGCTGGGTGCTCAGTGCTCAGGGTGCTGGGTGCTCAGTACTCAGGGTTCGGGGTGCGCAGTGCTCGGGGTACTGGGTGCTCAGTGCTCAGGGTGCTGGGTGCTCAGTACTCGGGGTGCTGGGTGCTCAGTACTCCGGGTGCTGGGTGCTCAGTACTCAGGGTGCTGGGTGATCAGTACTCGGGTGCTGGGTGCTCAATGCTCAGAGTGCTGGGTGCTCAGTGCTCAGGGTGCTGGGTGCTCAGTGCTCAGTACTCAGGGTGCTGGGTGCTCAATGCTCGGGGTGCTGGGTGCTCAGTGCTCAGTACTCAGGGTGCTGGGTGCTCAGTGCTCAGGGTGCTGGGTGCTCAGTGCTCAGGGTGCTGGGTGCTCAGTGCTCAGGGTGCTGGGTGCTCAGTGCTCAGGGTGCTGGGTACTCAGTGCTCGGGGTGCTGGGTGCTCAGTACTCAGGGTGCTGGGTGCTCAGTACTCAGGGTGCTCAGTGCTCAGTACTCAGGGTGCTCAGTGCTCAGTACTCAGGGTGCTCGGTGCTCAGGGTGCTGGGTGCTCAGTGCTCGGGGTGCTGGGTGCTCAGTCCTCAGGGTGCTGGGTGCTCAGTGCTCAGGGTGCTCGGTGCTCAGTGCTCAGGGTTCTGGGTGCTCAGTGCTCAGTACTCAGGTTGCTGGGTGCTCAGTGCTCAGGGTGCTGGGTGCTCAGTACTCAGTGTGCTCGGTGCTCAGTACTCAGTGTGCTCGGTGCTCAGTACTCAGTGTGCTGGGTGCTCAGTCCTCAGGGTGCTGGGTGCACAGTACTCAGGGTACTCGGTGCTCAGTACTCAGGGTGCTGGGTGATCAGTGCTCAGGGTGCTGGGTGCTCAGTACTCAGTGTGCTCGGTGCTCAGTACTCAGTGTGCTGGGTGCTCAGTACTCAGGGTGCTGGGTGCTCAGTTCTCAGGGTGCTCGGTGCTCAGTGCTCAGTGTGCTGGGTCCTCAGTGCTCCGGGTGCTGGGTGCTCAGTGCTCAGGGTGCTGGGTGCTCAGTACTCAGGGTGCTGGGTGCTCAGTGCTCAGGGTGCTCAGTGCTCAGTACTCAGGGTGCTCAGTGCTCAGTACTAAGGGTGCTCAGTGCTCAGGGTGCTGGGTGCTCAGTGCTCGGGGTGCTCGGTGCTCAGTACTCAGGTTGCTGGGTGCTCAGTGCTCAGGGTGCTGGGTGCTCAGTGCTCAGGGTGCTGGGTGCTCAGTACTCAGGGAGCTCGGTGCTCAGTACTCAGGGTGCTCGGTGCTCAGTGTTCGGGGTGCTCGGTGCTCAGTACTCAGGGTGCTGGGTGCTCAGTGCTCGGGGTGCTCGGTGCTCAGTACGTTGGGTACTCACTACTCAGGTTGCTTGGTGCTCAGTGCTCAGGGTGCTGGGTGCTCAGTGCTCAGGGTGCTGGGTGCTCAGTGCTCAGGGTGCTGGGTGCTCAGTACTCAAGGTGCTGGTTGCTCAGTGCTCGGGGTGCTGGGTGCTCAGTACACAGGGTGCTGGGTGCTCAGTTCTCAGGGTGCTTGGTGCTCAGTGCTCAGGGTGCTGGGTGCTCAGTGCTCGGGGTGCTGGGTGCTCAGTGCTCAGGGTGCTGGGTGCTCAGTGCTCAGGGCGCTGGGTGCTCAGTGTTCAGGGTGCTGGTTGCTCAGTGCTCAGGGTGCTTGGTGCTCAGTGCTCAGGGTGCTGAGTGCTCAGTGCTCGGGGTGCTGGGTGCTCAGTGCTCAGGGTGCTGGGTGCTCAGTGCTCAGGGTGCTGGGTGCTCAGTGCTCGGGGTGCTGGGTGCTCAGTGCTCAGTACTCAGGGTGCTGGGTGCTCAGTGCTCGGGGTGCTGGGTGCTCAGTGCTCAGTACTCAGGGTGCTGGGTGCTCAGTGCTCAGGGTGCTGGGTGCTCAGTGCTCAGTGTCCTGGGTGCTCAGTGCTCAGGGTGCTGGGTACTCAGTGCTCAGGGTGCTGGGTACTCACTGCTCGGGGTGCTGGGTGCTCAGTACTCAGGGTGCTGGTTGCTCAGTACTCAGGGTGCTCAGTGCTCAGTACTCAGGGTGCTCAGTGCTCAGTACTCAGGGTGCTCAGTGCTCAGGGTGCTGGGTGCTCAGTGCTCGGGGTGCTGGGTGCTCAGTGCTCGGCGTGCTGGGTGCTCAGTACTCAGGGTGCTGGGTGCTCAGTACTCAGTATGCTAGGTGCTCAGTGCTCGGGGTGCTCAGTGCTCGGGGTGCTGGGTGCTCAGTGCTCGGGGTGCTGGGTGCTCAGTGCTCAGGGTGCTGGGTGCTCAGTGCTCAGGGTGCTGGGTGCTCAGTGCTCATGGTGCTGGTTCCTCAGTGCTCGGGGTGCTGGGTGCTCAGTGCTCACTGTGCTGGGTGCTCAGTACTCAGGGTGCTGGGTGCTCAGTACTCGGGGTGCTGGGTGCTCAGTACTCAGGGAGCTGGGTGCTCAGTACTCAGGGTGCTGGGTGCTCAGTACTCGGGTGCTGGGTGCTCAGTGCTCAGGGTTCTGGGTGCTCAGTGCTCGGGGTGCTGGGTGCTCAGTGCTCGGGGTGCTGGGTGCTCAGTGCTCAGGGTGCTGGGTGCTCAGTGCTCAGGGTGCTGGGTGCTCAGTGCTCATGGTGCTGGTTCCTCAGTGCTCGGGGTGCTGGGTGCTCAGTGCTCACTGTGCTGGGTGCTCAGTACTCAGGGTGCTGGGTGCTCAGTACTCGGGGTGCTGGGTGCTCAGTACTCAGGGAGCTGGGTGCTCAGTACTCAGGGTGCTGGGTGCTCAGTACTCGGGTGCTGGGTGCTCAGTGCTCAGGGTTCTGGGTGCTCAGTGCTCGGGGTGCTGGGTGCTCAGTGCTCAGTACTCAGGGTGCTGGGTGCTCACTGCTCAGGGTGCTGGGTGCTCAGTGCTCAGTACTCAGGGTGCTGGGTGCTCAGTGCTCGGGGTGCTGGGTGCTCAGTGCTCAGTACTCAGGGTGCTGGGTGCTCAGTGCTCCGGGTGCTGGGTGCTCAGTGCTCAGGGTGCTGGGTGGTCAGTGCTCAGGGTGCTGGGTGCTCAGTGCTCAGGGTGCTGGGTGCTCAGTACTCAGGGTGCGGGGTGCGCAGTGCTCGGGGTACTGGGTGCTCAGTGCTCAGGGTGCTGGGTGCTCATTACTCGGGGTGCTGGGTGCTCAGTACTCAGGGTGCTGGGTGATCAGTACTCGGGTGCTGGGTGCTCAATGCTCAGAGTGCTGGGTGCTCAGTGCTCAGGGTGCTGGGTGCTCAGTGCTCAGTACTCAGGGTGCTGGGTGCTCAGTGCTCGGGGTGCTGGGTGCTCAGTGCTCAGTACTCAGGGTGCTGGGTGCTCAGTGATCAGGGTGCTGGGTGCTCAGTGCTCAGGGTGCTGGGTGCTCAGTGCTCAGGGTGCTGGGTGCTCAGTGCTCAGGGTGCTGGGTACTCAGTGCTCGGGGTGCTGGGTGCTCAGTACTCAGGGTGCTGGGTGCTCAGTACTCAGGGTGCTCAGTGCTCAGTACTCAGGGTGCTCAGTGCTCAGTACTCAGGGTGCTCGGTGCTCAGGGTGCTGGGTGCTCAGTGCTCGGGGTGCTGGGTGCTCAGTCCTCAGGGTGCTGGGTGCTCAGTGCTCAGGGTGCTCACTGCTCAGTGCTCAGGGTTCTGGGTGCTCAGTGCTCAGTACTCAGGGTGCTGGGTGCTCAGTGCTCAGGGTGCTGGGTGCACAGTACTCAGGGTACTCGGTGCTCAGTACTCAGGGTGCTGGGTGATCAGTGCTCAGGGTGCTGGGTGCTCAGTACTCAGTGTGCTCCGTGCTCAGTACTCAGTGTGCTGGGTGCTCAGTACTCAGGGTGCTGGGTGCTCAGTTCTCAGGGTGCTCGGTGCTCAGTGCTCAGGGTGCTGGGTCCTCAGTGCTCCGGGTGCTGGGTGCTCAGTGCTCAGGGTGCTGGGTGCTCAGTACTCAGGGTTCTGGGTGCTTAGTGCTCAGGGTGCTCAGTGCTCAGTACTCAGGGTGCTCAGTGCTCAGTACTAAGGGTGCTCAGTGCTCAGGGTGCTGGGTGCTCAGTGTTCGGGGTGCTCGGTGCTCAGTACTCAGGTTGCTGGGTGCTCAGTGCTCAGGGTGCTGGGTGCTCAGTGCTCAGGGTGCTGGGTGCTCAGTACTCAGGGAGCTCGGTGCTCAGTAATCAGGGTGCTCGGTGCTCAGTGTTAGGGGTGCTCGGTGCTCAGTACTCAGGGTGCTGGGTGCTCAGTGCTCAGGGTGCTGGGTGCTCAGTACTCAGGGAGCTCGGTGCTCAGTACTCAGGGTGCTCGGTGCTCAGTGTTCGGGGTGCTGGGTGCTCAGTGCTCAGGGTGCTGGGTCTCAGTGCTCGGGGTACTGGGTACTCAGTGCTCAGTACACAGGGTGCTGGGTGCTCAGTGCTCGGGGTGCTAGGTGCTCATTGCTCAGTACTCAGGGTGCTGGGTGCTCAGTGCTCGGGGTGCTGGGTGCTCAGTACTCAGGGTACTCGGTGCTCAGTACTCAGGGTGCTGGGTGATCAGTGCTCAGGGTGCTGGGTGCTCAGTACTCAGTGTGCTGGGTGCACAGTACTCAGGGTGCTGGGTGCTCAGTACTCAGGGTGCTGGGTGCTCAGTACTCAGGGTGCTGGGTGCTCAGTACTCAGGGTGCTGGGTGCTCAGTACTCAGGGTGCTGGGTGCTCAGTGCTCATGGTGCTGGTTCCTCAGTGCTCGGGGTGCTGGGTGCTCAGTGCTCACTGTGCTGGGTGCTCAGTACTCAGGGTGCTGGGTGCTCAGTACTCGGGGTGCTGGGTGCTCAGTACTCAGGGAGCTGGGTGCTCAGTACTCAGAGTGCTGGGTGCTCAGTACTCGGGTGCTGGGTGCTCAGTGCTCAGGGTTCTGGGTGCTCAGTGCTCGGGGTGCTGGGTGCTCAGTGCTCAGTACTCAGGGTGCTGGGTGCTCACTGCTCAGGGTGCTGGGTGCTCAGTGCTCAGTACTCAGGGTGCTGGGTGCTCAGTGCTCGGGGTGCTGGGTGCTCAGTGCTCAGTACTCAGGGTGCTGGGTGCTCAGTGCTCCGGGTGCTGGGTGCTCAGTGCTCAGGGTGCTGGGTGGTCAGTTCTCAGGGTGCTGGGTGCTCAGTGCTCAGGGTGCTGGGTGCTCAGTACTCAGGGTTCGGGGTGCGCAGTGCTCGGGGTACTGGGTGCTCAGTGCTCAGGGTGCTGGGTGCTCAGTACTCGGGGTGCTGGGTGCTCAGTACTCCGGGTGCTGGGTGCTCAGTACTCAGGGTGCTGGGTGATCAGTACTCGGGTGCTGGGTGCTCAATGCTCAGAGTGCTGGGTGCTCAGTGCTCAGGGTGCTGGGTGCTCAGTGCTCAGTGCTCAGGGTGCTGGGTGGTCAGTTCTCAGGGTGCTGGGTGCTCAGTACTCAGGGAGCTGGGTGCTCAGTACTCAGGGTGCTGGGTGCTCAGTACTCGGGTGCTGGGTGCTCAGTGCTCAGGGTTCTGGGTGCTCAGTGCTCGGGGTGCTGGGTGCTCAGTGCTCGGGGTGCTGGGTGCTCAGTGCTCAGGGTGCTGGTTGCTCAGTGCTCAGGGTGCTGGGTGCTCAGTGCTCATGGTGCTGGTTCCTCAGTGCTCGGGGTGCTGGGTGCTCAGTGCTCACTGTGCTGGGTGCTCAGTACTCAGGGTGCTGGGTGCTCAGTACTCGGGGTGCTGGGTGCTCAGTACTCAGGGAGCTGGGTGCTCAGTACTCAGGGTGCTGTGTGCTCAGTACTCGGGTGCTGGGTGCTCAGTGCTCAGGGTTCTGGGTGCTCAGTGCTCGGGGTGCTGGGTGCTCAGTGCTCAGTACTCAGGGTGCTGGGTGCTCACTGCTCAGGGTGCTGGGTGCTCAGTGCTCAGTACTCAGGGTGCTGGGTGCTCAGTGCTCGGGGTGCTGGGTGCTCAGTGCTCAGTACTCAGGGTGCTGGGTGCTCAGTGCTCCGGGTGCTGGGTGCTCAGTGCTCAGGGTGCTGGGTGGTCAGTGCTCAGGGTGCTGGGTGCTCAGTTCTCAGGGTGCTGGGTGCTCAGTACTCAGGGTGCGGGGTGCGCAGTGCTCGGGGTACTGGGTGCTCAGTGCTCAGGGTGCTGGGTGCTCATTACTCGGGGTGCTGGGTGCTCAGTACTCAGGGTGCTGGGTGATCAGTACTCGGGTGCTGGGTGCTCAATGCTCAGAGTGCTGGGTGCTCAGTGCTCAGGGTGCTGGGTGCTCAGTGCTCAGTACTCAGGGTGCTGGGTGCTCAGTGCTCGGGGTGCTGGGTGCTCAGTGCTCAGTACTCAGGGTGCTGGGTGCTCAGTGATCAGGGTGCTGGGTGCTCAGTGCTCAGGGTGCTGGGTGCTCAGTGCTCAGGGTGCTGGGTGCTCAGTGCTCAGGGTGCTGGGTACTCAGTGCTCGGGGTGCTGGGTGCTCAGTACTCAGGGTGCTGGGTGCTCAGTACTCAGGGTGCTCAGTGCTCAGTACTCAGGGTGCTCAGTGCTCAGTACTCAGGGTGCTCGGTGCTCAGGGTGCTGGGTGCTCAGTGCTCGGGGTGCTGGGTGCTCAGTCCTCAGGGTGCTGGGTGCTCAGTGCTCAGGGTGCTCGGTGCTCAGTGCTCAGGGTTCTGGGTGCTCAGTGCTCAGTACTCAGGGTGCTGGGTGCTCAGTGCTCAGGGTGCTGGGTGCACAGTACACAGGGTACTCGGTGCTCAGTACTCAGGGTGCTGGGTGATCAGTGCTCAGGGTGCTGGGTGCTCAGTACTCAGTGTGCTCCGTGCTCAGTACTCAGTGTGCTGGGTGCTCAGTACTCAGGGTGCTGGGTGCTCAGTTCTCAGGGTGCTCGGTGCTCAGTGCTCAGGGTGCTGGGTCCTCAGTGCTCCGGGTGCTAGGTGCTCAGTGCTCAGGGTGCTGGGTGCTCAGTACTCAGGGTGCTGGGTGCTTAGTGCTCAGGGTGCTCAGTGCTCAGTACTCAGGGTGCTCAGTGCTCAGTACTAAGGGTGCTCAGTGCTCAGGGTGCTGGGTGCTCAGTGCTCGGGGTGCTCGGTGCTCAGTACTCAGGTTGCTGGGTGCTCAGTGCTCAGGGTGCTGGGTGCTCAGTGCTCAGGGTGCTGGGTGCTCAGTACTCAGGGAGCTCGGTGCTCAGTACTCAGGGTGCTCGGTGCTCAGTGTTAGGGGTGCTCGGTGCTCAGTACTCAGGGTGCTGGGTGCTCAGTGCTCAGGGTGCTGGGTGCTCAGTACTCAGGGAGCTCGGTGCTCAGTACTCAGGGTGCTCGGTGCTCAGTGTTCGGGGTGCTGGGTGCTCAGTGCTCAGGGTGCTGGGTCTCAGTGCTCGGGGTACTGGGTACTCAGTGCTCAGTACACAGGGTGCTGGGTGCTCAGTGCTCGGGGTGCTAGGTGCTCATTGCTCAGTACTCAGGGTGCTGGGTGCTCAGTGCTCGGGGTGCTGGGTGCTCAGTACTCAGGGTACTCGGTGCTCAGTACTCAGGGTGCTGGGTGCTCAGTACTCAGGGTGCTGGGTGCTCAGTACTCAGGGTGCTGGGTGCTCAGTACTCAGGGTGCTGGGTGCTCAGTGCTCATGGTGCTGGTTCCTCAGTGCTCGGGGTGCTGGGTGCTCAGTGCTCACTGTGCTGGGTGCTCAGTACTCAGGGTGCTGGGTGCTCAGTACTCGGGGTGCTGGGTGCTCAGTACTCAGGGAGCTGGGTGCTCAGTACTCAGGGTGCTGGGTGCTCAGTACTCGGGTGCTGGGTGCTCAGTGCTCAGGGTTCTGGGTGCTCAGTGCTCGGGGTGCTGGGTGCTCAGTGCTCAGTACTCAGGGTGCTGGGTGCTCACTGCTCAGGGTGCTGGGTGCTCAGTGCTCAGTACTCAGGGTGCTGGGTGCTCAGTGCTCGGGGTGCTGGGTGCTCAGTGCTCAGTACTCAGGGTGCTGGGTGCTCAGTGCTCCGGGTGCTGGGTGCTCAGGGCTCAGGGTGCTGGGTGGTCAGTTCTCAGGGTGCTGGGTGCTCAGTGCTCAGGGTGCTGGGTGCTCAGTACTCAGGGTTCGGGGTGCGCAGTGCTCGGGGTACTGGGTGCTCAGTGCTCAGGGTGCTGGGTGCTCAGTACTCGGGGTGCTGGGTGCTCAGTACTCCGGGTGCTGGGTGCTCAGTACTCAGGGTGCTGGGTGATCAGTACTCGGGTGCTGGGTGCTCAATGCTCAGAGTGCTGGGTGCTCAGTGCTCAGGGTGCTGGGTGCTCAGTGCTCAGTACTCAGGGTGCTGGGTGCTCAGTGCTCGGGGTGCTGGGTGCTCAGTGCTCCGGGTGCTGGGTGCTCAGTGCTCAGGGTGCTGGGTGGTCAGTTCTCAGGGTGCTGGGTGCTCAGTACTCAGGGAGCTGGGTGCTCAGTACTCAGGGTGCTGGGTGCTCAGTACTCGGGTGCTGGGTGCTCAGTGCTCAGGGTTCTGGTTGCTCAGTGCTCGGGGTGCTGGGTGCTCAGTGCTCGGGGTGCTGGGTGCTCAGTGCTCAGGGTGCTGGGTGCTCAGTGCTCAGGGTGCTGGGTGCTCAGTGCTCATGGTGCTGGTTCCTCAGTGCTCGGGGTGCTGGGTGCTCAGTGCTCACTGTGCTGGGTGCTCAGTACTCAGGGTGCTGGGTGCTCAGTACTCGGGGTGCTGGGTGCTCAGTACTCAGGGAGCTGGGTGCTCAGTACTCAGGGTGCTGGGTGCTCAGTACTCGGGTGCTGGGTGCTCAGTGCTCAGGGTTCTGGGTGCTCAGTGCTCGGGGTGCTGGGTGCTCAGTGCTCAGTACTCAGGGTGCTGGGTGCTCACTGCTCAGGGTGCTGGGTGCTCAGTGCTCAGTACTCAGGGTGCTGGGTGCTCAGTGCTCGGGGTGCTGGGTGCTCAGTGCTCAGTACTCAGGGTGCTGGGTGCTCAGTGCTCCGGGTGCTGGGTGCTCAGTGCTCAGGGTGCTGGGTGGTCAGTGCTCAGGGTGCTGGGTGCTCAGTTCTCAGGGTGCTGGGTGCTCAGTACTCAGGGTGCGGGGTGCGCAGTGCTCGGGGTACTGGGTGCTCAGTGCTCAGGGTGCTGGGTGCTCATTACTCGGGGTGCTGGGTGCTCAGTACTCAGGGTGCTGGGTGATCAGTACTCGGGTGCTGGGTGCTCAATGCTCAGAGTGCTGGGTGCTCAGTGCTCAGGGTGCTGGGTGCTCAGTGCTCAGTACTCAGGGTGCTGGGTGCTCAGTGCTCGGGGTGCTGGGTGCTCAGTGCTCAGTACTCAGGGTGCTGGGTGCTCAGTGATCAGGGTGCTGGGTGCTCAGTGCTCAGGGTGCTGGGTGCTCAGTGCTCAGGGTGCTGGGTGCTCAGTGCTCAGGGTGCTGGGTACTCAGTGCTCGGGGTGCTGGGTGCTCAGTACTCAGGGTGCTGGGTGCTCAGTACTCAGGGTGCTCAGTGCTCAGTACTCAGGGTGCTCAGTGCTCAGTACTCAGGGTGCTCGGTGCTCAGGGTGCTGGGTGCTCAGTGCTCGGGGTGCTGGGTGCTCAGTCCTCAGGGTGCTGGGTGCTCAGTGCTCAGGGTGCTCGGTGCTCAGTGTTCAGGGTTCTGGGTGCTCAGTGCTCAGTACTCAGGGTGCTGGGTGCTCAGTGCTCAGGGTGCTGGGTGCACAGTACTCAGGGTACTCGGTGCTCAGTACTCAGGGTGCTGGGTGATCAGTGCTCAGGGTGCTGGGTGCTCAGTACTCAGTGTGCTCCGTGCTCAGTACTCAGTGTGCTGGGTGCTCAGTACTCAGGTTGCTGGGTGCTCAGTTCTCAGGGTGCTCGGTGCTCAGTGCTCAGGGTGCTGGGTCCTCAGTGCTCCGGGTGCTGGGTGCTCAGTGCTCAGGGTGCTGGGTGCTCAGTACTCAGGGTGCTGGGTGCTTAGTGCTCAGGGTGCTCAGTGCTCAGTACTCAGGGTGCTCAGTGCTCAGTACTAAGGGTGCTCAGTGCTCAGGGTGCTGGGTGCTCAGTGCTCGGGGTGCTCGGTGCTCAGTACTCAGGTTGCTGGGTGCTCAGTGCTCAGGGTGCTGGGTGCTCAGTGCTCAGGGTGCTGGGTGCTCAGTACTCAGGGAGCTCGGTGCTCAGTACTCAGGGTGCTCGGTGCTCAGTGTTAGGGGTGCTCGGTGCTCAGTACTCAGGGTGCTGGGTGCTCAGTGCTCAGGGTGCTGGGTGCTCAGTACTCAGGGAGCTCGGTGCTCAGTACTCAGGGTGCTCGGTGCTCAGTGTTCGGGGTGCTGGGTGCTCAGTGCTCAGGGTGCTGGGTCTCAGTGCTCGGGGTACTGGGTACTCAGTGCTCAGTACACAGGGTGCTGGGTGCTCAGTGCTCGGGGTGCTAGGTGCTCATTGCTCAGTACTCAGGGTGCTGGGTGCTCAGTGCTCGGGGTGCTGGGTGCTCAGTACTCAGGGTACTCGGTGCTCAGTACTCAGGGTGCTGGGTGATCAGTGCTCAGGGTGCTGGGTGCTCAGTACTCAGTGTTCTGGGTGCACAGTACTCAGGGTGCTGGGTGCTCAGTACTCAGGGTGCTGGGTGCTCAGTACTCAGGGTGCTGGGTGCTCAGTACTCAGGGTGCTGGGTGCTCAGTACTCAGGCTGCTGGGTGCTCAGTGCTCATGGTGCTGGTTCCTCAGTGCTCGGGGTGCTGGGTGCTCAGTGCTCACTGTGCTGGGTGCTCAGTACTCAGGGTGCTGGGTGCTCAGTACTCGGGGTGCTGGGTGCTCAGTACTCAGGGAGCTGGGTGCTCAGTACTCAGGGTGCTGGGTGCTCAGTACTCGGGTGCTGGGTGCTCAGTGCTCAGGGTTCTGGGTGCTCAGTGCTCGGGGTGCTGGGTGCTCAGTGCTCAGTACTCAGGGTGCTGGGTGCTCACTGCTCAGGGTGCTGGGTGCTCAGTGCTCAGTACTCAGGGTGCTGGGTGCTCAGTGCTCGGGGTGCTGGGTGCTCAGTGCTCAGTACTCAGGGTGCTGGGTGCTCAGTGCTCCGGGTGCTGGGTGCTCAGTGCTCACGGTGCTGGGTGGTCAGTTCTCAGGGTGCTGGGTGCTCAGTGCTCAGGGTGCTGGGTGCTCAGTACTCAGGGTTCGGGGTGCGCAGTGCTCGGGGTACTGGGTGCTCAGTGCTCAGGGTGCTGGGTGCTCAGTACTCGGGGTGCTGGGTGCTCAGTACTCCGGGTGCTGGGTGCTCAGTACTCAGGGTGCTGGGTGATCAGTACTCGGGTGCTGGGTGCTCAATGCTCAGAGTGCTGGGTGCTCAGTGCTCAGGGTGCTGGGTAATCAGTGCTCAGTACTCAGGGTGCTGGGTGCTCAGTGCTCGGGGTGCTGGGTGCTCAGTGCTCAGTACTCAGGGTGCTGGGTGCTCAGTGCTCAGGGTGCTGGGTGCTCAGTGCTCAGGGTGCTGGGTGCTCAGTGCTTAGGGTGCTGGGTGCTCAGTGCTCAGGGTTCTGGGTACTCAGTGCTCGGGGTGCTGGGTGCTCAGTACTCAGGGTGCTGGGTGCTCAGTACTCAGGCTGCTCAGTGCTCAGTACTCAGGGTGCTCAGTGCTCAGTACTCAGGGTGCTCGGTGCTCAGGGTGCTGGGTGCTCAGTGCTCGGGGTGCTGGGTGCTCAGTCCTCAGGGTGCTGGGTGCTCAGTGCTCAGGGTGCTCGGTGCTCAGTGCTCAGGGTTCTGGATGCTCAGTGCTCAGTACTCAGGTTGCTGGGTGCTCAGTGCTCAGGGTGCTGGGTGCTCAGTACTCAGTGTGCTCGGTGCTCAGTACTCAGTGTGCTCGGTGCTCAGTACTCAGTGTGCTGGGTGCTCAGTCCTCAGGGTGCTGGGTGCACAGTACTCAGGGTACTCGGTGCTCAGTACTCAGGGTGCTGGGTGATCAGTGCTCAGGGTGCTGGGTGCTCAGTACTCAGTGTGCTCGGTGCTCAGTACTCAGTGTGCTGGGTGCTCAGTACTCAGGGTGCTGGGTGCTCAGTTCTCAGGGTGCTCGGTGCTCAGTGCTCAGGGTGCTGGGTCCTCAGTGCTCCGGGTGCTGGGTGCTCAGTGCTCAGGGTGCTGGGTGCTCAGTACTCAGGGTGCTGGGTGCTCAGTGCTCAGGGTGCTCAGTGCTCAGTACTCAGGGTGCTCAGTGCTCAGTACTAAGGGTGCTCAGTGCTCAGGGTGCTGGGTGCTCAGTGCTCGGGGTGCTCGGTGCTCAGTACTCAGGTTGCTGGGTGCTCAGTGCTCAGGGTGCTGGGTGCTCAGTGCTCAGGGTGCTGGGTGCTCAGTACTCAGGGAGCTCGGTGCTCAGTACTCAGGGTGCTCGGTGCTCAGTGTTCGGGGTGCTCGGTGCTCAGTACTCAGGGTGCTGGGTGCTCAGTGCTCGGGGTGCTCGGTGCTCAGTACGTTGGGTACTCACTACTCAGGTTGCTTGGTGCTCAGTGCTCAGGGTGCTGGGTGCTCAGTGCTCAGGGTGCTGGGTGCTCAGTGCTCAGGGTGCTGGGTGCTCAGTACTCAAGGTGCTGGTTGCTCAGTGCTCGGGGTGCTGGGTGCTCAGTACACAGGGTGCTGGGTGCTCAGTGCTCAGGGTGCTTGGTGCTCAGTGCTCAGGGTGCTGGGTGCTCAGTGCTCGGGGTGCTGGGTGCTCAGTGCTCAGGGTGCTGGGTGCTCAGTGCTCAGGGCGCTGGGTGCTCAGTGTTCAGGGTGCTGGTTGCTCAGTGCTCAGGGTGCTTGGTGCTCAGTGCTCAGGGTGCTGAGTGCTCAGTGCTCGGGGTGCTGGGTGCTCAGTGCTCAGGGTGCTGGGTGCTCAGTGCTCAGGGTGCTGGGTGCTCAGTGCTCGGGGTGCTGGGTGCTCAGTGCTCAGTACTCAGGGTGCTGGGTGCTCAGTGCTCGGGGTGCTGGGTGCTCAGTGCTCAGTACTCAGGGTGCTGGGTGCTCAGTGCTCAGGGTGCTGGGTGCTCAGTGCTCAGTGTCCTGGGTGCTCAGTGCTCAGGGTGCTGGGTACTCAGTGCTCAGGGTGCTGGGTACTCACTGCTCAGGGTGCTGGGTGCTCAGTACTCAGGGTGCTGGTTGCTCAGTACTCAGGGTGCTCAGTGCTCAGTACTCAGGGTGCTCAGTGCTCAGTACTCAGGGTGCTCAGTGCTCAGGGTGCTGGGTGCTCAGTGCTCGGGGTGCTGGGTGCTCAGTGCTCGGGGTGCTGGGTGCTCAGTACTCAGGGTGCTGGGTGCTCAGTACTCAGTATGCTGGGTGCTCAGTGCTCGGGGTGCTCAGTGCTCGGGGTGCTGGGTGCTCAGTGCTCGGGGTGCTGGGTGCTCAGTGCTCAGGGTGCTGGGTGCTCAGTGCTCAGGGTGCTGGGTGCTCAGTGCTCATGGTGCTGGTTCCTCAGTGCTCGGGGTGCTGGGTGCTCAGTGCTCACTGTGCTGGGTGCTCAGTACTCAGGGTGCTGGGTGCTCAGTACTCGGGATGCTGGGTGCTCAGTACTCAGGGAGCTGGGTGCTCACTACTCAGGGTGCTGGGTGCTCAGTACTCGGGTGCTGGGTGCTCAGTGCTCAGGGTTCTGGGTGCTCAGTGCTCGGGGTGCTGGGTGCTCAGTGCTCAGTACTCAGGGTGCTGTGTGCTCACTGCTCAGGGTGCTGGGTGCTCAGTGCTCAGTACTCAGGGTGCTGGGTGCTCAGTGCTCGGGGTGCTGGGTGCTCAGTGCTCAGTACTCAGGGTGCTGGGTGCTCAGTGCTCCGGGTGCTGGGTGCTCAGTACTCGGGGTGCTGGGTGCTCAGTACTCCGGGTGCTGGGTGCTCAGTACTCAGGGTGCTGGGTGATCAGTACTCGGGTGCTGGGTGCTCAATGCTCAGAGTGCTGGGTGCTCAGTGCTCAGGGTGCTGGGTGCTCAGTGCTCAGTACTCAGGGTGCTGGGTGCTCAGTGCTCGGGGTGCTGGGTGCTCAGTGCTCAGTACTCAGGGTGCTGGGTGCTCAGTGATCAGGGTGCTGGGTGCTCAGTGCTCAGGGTGCTGGGTGCTCAGTGCTCAGGGTGCTGGGTGCTCAGTGCTCAGGGTGCTGGGTACTCAGTGCTCGGGGTGCTGGGTGCTCAGTACTCAGGGTGCTGGGTGCTCAGTACTCAGGGTGCTCAGTGCTCAGTACTCAGGGTGCTCAGTGCTCAGTACTCAGTGTGCTCGGTGCTCAGGGTGCTGGGTGCTCAGTGCTCGGGGTGCTGGGTGCTCAGTCCTCAGGGTGCTGGGTGCTCAGTGCTCAGGGTGCTCGGTGCTCAGTGCTCAGGGTTCTGGGTGCTCAGTGCTCAGTACTCAGGGTGCTGGGTGCTCAGTGCTCAGGGTGCTGGGTGCACAGTACTCAGGGTACTCGGTGCTCAGTACTCAGGGTGCTGGGTGATCAGTGCTCAGGATGCTGGGTGCTCAGTACTCAGTGTGCTCGGTGCTCAGTACTCAGTGTGCTGGGTGCTCAGTACTCAGGGTGCTGGGTGCTCAGTTCTCAGGGTGCTCGGTGCTCAGTGCTCAGGGTGCTGGGTCCTCAGTGCTCCGGGTGCTGGGTGCTCAGTGCTCAGGGTGCTGGGTGCTCAGTACTCAGGGTGCTGGGTGCTCAGTGCTCAGGGTGCTCAGTGCTCAGTACTCAGGGTGCTCAGTGCTCAGTACTAAGGGTGCTCAGTGCTCAGGGTGCTGGGTGCTCAGTGCTCGGGGTGCTCGGTGCTCAGTACTCAGGTTGCTGTGTGCTCAGTGCTCAGGGTGCTGGGTGCTCAGTGCTCAGGGTGCTGGGTGCTCAGTACTCAGGGAGCTCGGTGCTCAGTACTCAGGGTGCTCGGTGCTCAGTGTTCGGGGTGCTCGGTGCTCAGTACTCAGGGTGCTGGGTGCTCAGTGCTCGGGGTGCTCGGTGCTCAGTACATTGGGTACTCACTACTCAGCTTGCTTGGTGCTCAGTGCTCAGGGTGCTGGGTGCTCAGTGCTCAGGGTGCTGGGTGCTCAGTGCTCAGGGTGCTGGGTGCTCAGTACTCAAGGTGCTGGTTGCTCAGTGCTCGGGGTGCTGGGTGCTCAGTACACAGGGTGCTGGGTGCTCAGTGCTCAGGGTGCTTGGTGCTCAGTGCTCAGGGTGCTGGGTGCTCAGTGCTCGGGGTGCTGGGTGCTCAGTGCTCAGGGTGCTGGGTGCTCAGTGCTCAGGGCGCTGGGTGCTCAGTGTTCAGGGTGCTGGTTGCTCAGTGCTCAGGGTGCTTGGTGCTCAGTGCTCAGGGTGCTGAGTGCTCAGTGCTCGGGGTGCTGGGTGCTCAGTGCTCAGGGTGCTGGGTGCTCAGTGCTCAGGGTGCTGGGTGCTCAGTGCTCGGGGTGCTGGGTGCTCAGTGCTCAGTACTCAGGGTGCTGGGTGCTCAGTGCTCGGGGTGCTGGGTGCTCAGTGCTCAGTACTCAGGGTGCTGGGTGCTCAGTGCTCAGGGTGCTGGGTGCTCAGTGCTCAGTGTCCTGGGTGCTCAGTGCTCAGGGTGCTGGGTACTCAGTGCTCAGGGTGCTGGGAACTCACTGCTCGGGGTGCTGGGTGCTCAGTACTCAGGGTGCTGGTTGCTCAGTACTCAGGGTGCTCAGTGCTCAGTACTCAGGGTGCTCAGTGCTCAGTACTCAGGGTGCTCAGTGCTCAGGGTGCTGGGTGCTCAGTGCTCGGGGTGCTGGGTGCTCAGTGCTCGGGGTGCTGGGTGCTCAGTACTCAGGGTGCTGGGTGCTCAGTACTCAGTATGCTGGGTGCTCAGTGCTCGGGGTGCTCAGTGCTCGGGGTGCTGGGTGCCCAGTGCTCGGGGTGCTGGGTGCTCAGTGCTCAGGGTGCTGGGTGCTCAGTGCTCAGGGTGCTGGGTGCTCAGTGCTCAGGGTGCTGGGTGCTCAGTACTCAGGGTGCTGGGTGCGCAGTGCTCGGGGTACTGGGTGCTCAGTGCTCAGGGTGCTGGGTGCTCAGTGCTCAGGGTGCTGGGTGCTCAGTACTCGGGGTGCTGGGTGCTCAGTACTCAGGGTGCTGGGTGCTCAGTACTCAGGGTGCTGGGTGATCAGTACTCGGGTGCTGGGTGCTCAATGCTCAGAGTTCTGGGTGCTCAGTGCTCGGGATGCTGGGTGCTCAGTGCTCAGTACTCAGGGTGCTGGGTGCTCAGTGCTCGGGGTGCTGGGTGCTCAATGCTCAGTACTCGGGGTGCTGGGTGCTCAGTGCTCAGGGTGCTGGGTGCTCAGTGCTCAGGGTGCTGGGTGCTCAGTGCTCAGGGTGCTGGGTACTCAGTGCTCAGGGTGCTGGGTACTCAGTGCTGGGGTGCTGGGTGCTCAGTACTCAGGGTGCTGGGTGCTCAGTACTCCGGTTGCTCAGTGCTCAGTACTCAGGGTGCTCAGTGCTCAGTACTCAGGGTGCTCAGTGCTCAGATTGCTGGGTGCTCAGTGCTCGGGGTGCTGGGTGCTCAGTCCTCAGGGTGATGGGTGCTCAGTGCTCAGGGTGCTCGGTGCTCAGTGCTCAGGGTGCTGGGTGCTCAGTTCTCCGGGTGCTGTTTGCTCAGTGCTCGGGGTGCTGGGTGCTCAGTACTCAGGGTGCTGGGTGCTCAGTGCTCAGGGTGCTGGGTGCTCAGTGCTCAGGGTGCTCGGTGCTTAGTACTCAGGGTGCTGGGTGCACAATGCTCGGGGTGCTGGGTGCTCAGTACTCAGGGTGCTGGGAGCTCAGTGCTCAGGGTGCTGGGTCTCAGTGCTCGGGGTACTGGGTACTCAGTGCTCAGTACACAGGGTGCTGGGTGCTCAGTGCTCGGGGTGCTGGGTGCTCATTGCTCAGTACTCAGGTTGCTGGGTGCTCAGTGCTCGGGGTGCTGGGTGCTCAGTACTCAGGGTACTCGGTGCTCAGTACTCAGGGTGCTGGGTGATCAGTGCTCAGGGTGCTGGGTGCTCAGTACTCAGTGTGCTGGGTGCTCAGTACTCAGGGTGCTGGGTGCTCAGTACTCAGGGTGCTGGGTGCTCAGTACTCAGGGTGCTGGGTGCTCAGTGCTCAGGGTGCTGGTTCCTCAGTGCTCGGGGTGCTGGGTGCTCAGTGCTCACTGTGCTTGGTGCTCAGTACTCAGGGTGCTGGGTGCTCAGTACTCGGGGTGCTGGGTGCTCAGTACTCATGGAGCTGGGTGCTCAGTACTCAGGGTGCTGGATGGTCAGTACTCGGTGCTGGGTGCTCAGTGCTCAGGGTTCTGGGTGCTCAGTGCTCGGGGTGCTGGGTGCTCAGTGCTCAGTACTCAGGGTGCTGGGTGCTCAGTGCTCGGGGTGCTGGGTGCTCAGTACACGGGGTGCTGGGTGCTCATTCTCGGGGTGCTGGGTGCTCAGTGCTGGGGGTGCTGGGTGCTCATTACTCATTGTGCTGGGTGCTCAGTGCTGGGGGTGCTGGGTGCTCATTACTCATTGTGCTGGGTGCTCAGTGCTCGGGGTGCTGGGTGCTCAGTACTCAGGGTGCTGGGTGCTCAGTGCTCGGGGTGCTGGGTGCTCAGTGCTCAGTACTCAGGGTGCTGGGTGCTCAGTGCTCGGGGTGCTGGGTGCTCAGTGCTCAGTACTCAGAGTGCTGGGTGCTCAGTGCTCAGGGTGCTGGGTGCTCAGTGCTCAGTACTCAGGGTGCTCAGTGCTCAGTACTCAGGGTGCTGGGTGCTCAGTGCTCGGGGTGCTGGGTGCTCAGTGCTCAGTACTCAGGGTGCTGGGTGCTCAGTGCTCCGGGTGCTGGGTGCTCAGTGCTCAGGGTGCTGGGTGCTCAGTGCTCGGGGTGCTGGGTGCTCAGTGCTCAGTACTCAGGGTGCTGGGTGCTCAGTGCTCAGGGTGCTGGGTGCTCAGTACTCAGGGTGCGGGGTGCGCAGTGCTCGGGGTACTGGGTGCTCAGTGCTCAGGGTGCTGGGTCCTCAGTACTCGGGGTGCTGGGTGCTCAGTACTCCGGGTGCTGGGTGCTCAGTACTCAGGGTGCTCGGTGATCAGTACTCGGGTGCTGGGTGCTCAATGCTCAGAGTGCTGGGTGCTCAGTGCTCGGGGTGCTGGGTGCTCAGTGCTCAGTACTCAGGGTGCTGGGTGCTCAGTGCTCGGGGTGCTGGGTGCTCAGTGCTCAGTACTCAGGGTGCTGGGTGCTCAGTGCTCAGGGTGCTGGGTGCTCAGTGCTCAGGGTGCTGGGTGCTCAGTGCTCAGGGTGCTGGGTGCTCAGTGCTCAGGGTGCTGGGTACTCAGTGCTCGGGGTGCTGGGTGCTCAGTACTCAGGTTGCTGGGTGCTCAGTACTCAGGGTGCTCAGTGCTCAGTACTCAGGGTGCTCAGTGCTCAGTACTCAGGGTGCTCAGTACTCAGGGCGCTCATTGCTCAGGGTGGTGGGTGCTCAGTGCTCAGGGTGCTGGGTGCTCAGTCCTCAGGGTGCTGGCTGCTCAGTGCTCAGGGTGCTCGGTGCTCAGTGCTCAGGGTGCTGGGTGCTCAGTACTCAGGGTGCTGGGTGCTCAGTGCTTGGGGTGCTGAGTGCTCAGTACTCAGGGTGCTGGGTGCTCAGTGCTCAGGGTGCTGGGTGCTCAGTGCTCAGGGTGTTCGTTGCTTAGTACTCAGGGTGCTCGGTGCTCGGGGTGCTGGGTGCTCAGTGCTCGGGGTGCAGGGTGCTCAGTGCTCGGGGTGCTGTGTGCTCAGTGCTCGGGGTGCTGGGTGCTCAGTGCTCAGGGTGCTATGTGCTCAGTTCTCAGGGTGCTGGGTGCTCGGTGCTCAGTACGCTGGGTGCTCAGTACTCAGGGTGCTGCCTGCTCAGTACTCAGGGTGCTCGGTGCTCAGTACTCAGGGTGCTGGGTGCTCAGTGCTCGGGGTGCTGGGTGCACATTACTCAGGGTGCTGGGTGCTCAGTACTCAGGGTGCTCAGTGCTTGGGGTGCTGGGTGCTCAGTACTCAGGGTGCTCAGTGCTTGGGGTGTTGGGTGCTCAGTACTCAGGGTGCTGGGTGCTCAGTGCACAGGGTGCTGGGTGCTCAGTACTCAGGGTGCTGGGTGCTCAGTACTCAGGGTGCTGGGTGCTCAGTTCTCGGGGTGCTGGGTGCTCAGTGCTCGGGGTGCTGGGTGCTCAGTGCTCGGGGTGCAGGGTACTCAGTGCTCAGGGTTCTGGGTGCTCAGTGCTCGGGGCGCTGGGTGCTCAGTGTTCGGGGTGCTCGGAGCTCAGTACTCAGGGTGCTGGGTGCTCAGTGCTCGGGGTGCTCGGTGTTCAGTACTCAGGGTGATGGGTGCTCAGTGCTCGGGGTGCTGGGTGCTCAGTACTCAGGGTGCTGGTTGCTCAGTACTCAGGGTGCTCAGTGCTCAGTACTCAGGGTGCTCAGTGCTCAGTACTCAGGGTGCTCAGTGCTCAGAGTGCTGGGTGCTCAGTGCTCGGGGTGCTGGGTGCTCAGTGCTCAGGGTGCTGGGTGCTCAGTACTCAGGGTGCTGGGTGCTCAGTACTCAGTATGCTGGGTGCTCAGTGCTCGGGGTGCTCAGTGCTCGGGGTGCTGGGTGCTCAGTGCTCAGGGTGCTGGGTGCTCAGTGCTCAGGGTGCTGGGTGCTCAGTGCTCAGGGTGCTCGGTACTCAGTGCTCAGGGTGCTGGGTACTCAGTGCTGGGGTGCTGTGTGCTCAGTACTCAGGGTGCTGGGTGCTCAGTACTCAGGTTGCTCAGTGCTCAGTACTCAGGGTGCTCAGTGCTCAGTACTCAGGGTGCTCAGTGCTCAGATTGCTGGGTGCTCAGTGCTCGGGGTGCTGGGTGCTCAGTCCTCAGGGTGATGGGTGCTCAGTGCTCAGGGTGCTCGGTGCTCAGTGCTCAGGTTGCTGGGTGCTCAGTTCTCCGGGTGCTGTTTGCTCAGTGCTCGGGGTGCTGGGTGCTCAGTACTCAGGGTGCTGGGTGCTCAGTGCTCAGGGTGCTGGGTGCTCAGTGCTCAGGGTGCTCGGTGCTTAGTACTCAGGGTGCTGGGTGCTCAGTACTCAGGGTGCTGGGTGCTCAGTGCTCAGGGTGCTGGGTGCTCAGTGCTCAGGGTGCTGGGTGCTCAGTACTCAGGGTGCTCGGTGCTCAGTGCTCAGGGTGCTGGGTGCACAATGCTCGGGGTGCTGGGTGCTCAGTACTCAGGGTGCTGGGAGCTCAGTGCTCAGGGTGCTGGGTCTCAGTGCTCGGGGTACTGGGTACTCAGTGCTCAGTACACAGGGTGCTGGGTGCTCAGTGCTCGGGGTGCTGGGTGCTCATTGCTCAGTACTCAGGTTGCTGGGTGCTCAGTGCTCGGGGTGCTGGGTGCTCAGTACTCAGGGTACTCGGTGCTCAGTACTCAGGGTGCTGGGTGATCAGTGCTCAGGGTGCTGGGTGCTCAGTACTCAGTGTGCTGGGTGCTCAGTACTCAGGGTGCTGGGTGCTCAGTACTCAGGGTGCTGGGTGCTCAGTACTCAGGGTGCTGGGTGCTCAGTGCTCAGGGTGCTGGTTCCTCAGTGCTCGGGGTGCTGGGTGCTCAGTGCTCACTGTGCTGGGTGCTCAGTACTCAGGGTGCTGGGTGCTCAGTACTCGGGGTGCTGGGTGCTCAGTACTCAGGGAGCTGGGTGCTCAGTACTCAGGGTGCTGGGTGCTCAGTACTCGGTGCTGGGTGCTCAGTGCTCAGGGTTCTGGGTGCTCAGTGCTCGGGGTGCTGGGTGCTCAGTGCTCAGTACTCAGGGTGCTGGGTGCTCAGTGCTCGGGGTGCTGGGTGCTCAGTACACGGGGTTGCTGGGTGCTCATACTCGGGGTGCTGGGTGCTCAGTGCTCGGGGTGCTGGGTGCTCATTACTCATTGTGCTGGGTGCTCAGTGCTGGGGGTGCTGGGTGCTCATTACTCATTGTGCTGGGTGCTCAGTGCTCGGGGTGCTGGGTGCTCAGTACTCAGGGTGCTGGGTGCTCAGTGCTCGGGGTGCTGGGTGCTCAGTGCTCAGTACTCAGGGTGCTGGGTGCTCAGTGCTCGGGGTGCTGGGTGCTCAGTGCTCAGTACTCAGAGTGCTGGGTGCTCAGTGCTCAGGGTGCTGGGTGCTCAGTGCTCAGTACTCAGGGTGCTCAGTGCTCAGTACTCAGGGTGCTGGGTGCTCAGTGCTCGGGGTGCTGGGTGCTCAGTGCTCAGTACTCAGGGTGCTGGGTGCTCAGTGCTCCGGGTGCTGGGTGCTCAGTGCTCAGGGTGCTGGGTGCTCAGTGCTCGGGGTGCTGGGTGCTCAGTGCTCAGTACTCAGGGTGCTGGGTGCTCAGTGCTCAGGGTGCTGGGTGCTCAGTACTCAGGGTGCGGGGTGCGCAGTGCTCGGGGTACTGGGTGCTCAGTGCTCAGGGTGCTGGGTCCTCAGTACTCGGGGTGCTGGGTGCTCAGTACTCCGGGTGCTGGGTGCTCAGTACTCAGGGTGCTCGGTGATCAGTACTCGGGTGCTGGGTGCTCAATGCTCAGAGTGCTGGGTGCTCAGTGCTCGGGGTGCTGGGTGCTCAGTGCTCAGTACTCAGGGTGCTGGGTGCTCAGTGCTCGGGGTGCTGGGTGCTCAGTGCTCAGTACTCAGGGTGCTGGGTGCTCAGTGCTCAGGGTGCTGGGTGCTCAGTGCTCAGGGTGCTGGGTGCTCAGTGCTCAGGGTGCTGGGTGCTCAGTGCTCAGGGTGCTGGGTACTCAGTGCTCGGGGTGCTGGGTGCTCAGTACTCAGGTTGCTGGGTGCTCAGTACTCAGGGTGCTCAGTGCTCAGTACTCAGGGTGCTCAGTGCTCAGTACTCAGGGTGCTCAGTACTCAGGGCGCTCATTGCTCAGGGTGGTGGGTGCTCAGTGCTCAGGGTGCTGGGTGCTCAGTCCTCAGGGTGCTGGCTGCTCAGTGCTCAGGGTGCTCGGTGCTCAGTGCTCAGGGTGCTGGGTGCTCAGTACTCAGGGTGCTGGGTGCTCAGTGCTTGGGGTGCTGAGTGCTCAGTACTCAGGGTGCTGGGTGCTCAGTGCTCAGGGTGCTGGGTGCTCAGTGCTCAGGGTGTTCGTTGCTTAGTACTCAGGGTGCTCGGTGCTCGGGGTGCTGGGTGCTCAGTGCTCGGGGTGCAGGGTGCTCAGTGCTCGGCGTGCTGTGTGCTCAGTGCTCGGGGTGCTGGGTGCTCAGTGCTCAGGGTGCTATGTGCTCAGTTCTCAGGGTGCTGGGTGCTCGGTGCTCAGTACGCTGGGTGCTCAGTACTCAGGGTGCTGGCTGCTCAGTACTCAGGGTGCTCGGTGCTCAGTACTCAGGGTGCTGGGTGCTCAGTGCTCGGGGTGCTGGGTGCACATTACTCAGGGTGCTGGGTGCTCAGTACTCAGGGTGCTCAGTGCTTGGGGTGCTGGGTGCTCAGTACTCAGGGTGCTCAGTTCTTGGGGTGTTGGGTGCTCAGTACTCAGGGTGCTGGGTGCTCAGTGCACAGGGTGCTGGGTGCTCAGTACTCAGGGTGCTGGGTGCTCAGTACTCAGGGTGCTGGGTGCTCAGTTCTCGGGGTGCTGGGTGCTCAGTGCTCGGGGTGCTGGGTGCTCAGTGCTCGGGGTGCAGGGTGCTCAGTGCTCAGGGTTCTGGGTGCTCAGTGCTCGGGGCGCTGGGTGCTCAGTGTTCGGGGTGCTCGGAGCTCAGTACTCAGGGTGCTGGGTGCTCAGTGCTCGGGGTGCTCGGTGTTCAGTACTCAGGGTGCTGGGTGCTCAGTGCTCAGGGTGCTGGGTGCTCAGTACTCAGGGTGCTGGTTGCTCAGTACTCAGGGTGCTCAGTGCTCAGTACTCAGGGTACTCAGTGCTCAGTACTCAGGGTGCTCAGTGCTCAGGGTGCTGGGTGCTCAGTGCTCGGGGTGCTGGGTGCTCAGTGCTCGGGGTGCTGGGTGCTCAGTACTCAGGGTGCTGGGTGCTCAGTACTCAGTATGCTGGGTGCTCAGTGCTCGGGGTGCTCAGTGCTCGGGGTGCTGTTTGCTCAGTGCTCAGGGTGCTGGGTGCTCAGTGCTCAGGGTGCTGGGTGCTCAGTGCTCAGGGTGCTGGGTGCTCAGTACTCAGGGTGCTGGGTGCGCAGTGCTCGGTGTACTGGGTGCTCAGTGCTCAGGGTGCTGGGTGCTCAGTGCTCAGGGTGCTGGGTGCTCAGTACTCGGGGTGCTGGGTGCTCAGTACTCAGGGTGCTGGGTGCTCAGTACTCAGGGTGCTGGGTGATCAGTACTCGGGTGCTGGGTGCTCAATGCTCAGAGTTCTGGGTGCTCAGTGCTCGGGATGCTGGGTGCTCAGTGCTCAGTACTCAGGGTGCTGGGTGCTCAGTGCTCGGGGTGCTGGGTGCTCAATGCTCAGTACTCGGGGTGCTGGGTGCTCAGTGCTCAGGGTGCTGGGTGCTCAGTGCTCAGGGTGCTGGGTGCTCAGTGCTCAGGGTGCTGGGTACTCAGTGCTGGGGTGCTGGGTGCTCAGTACTCAGGGTGCTGGGTGCGCAGTACTCAGGTTGCTCAGCTCTCAGTACTCAGGGTGCTCAGTGCTCAGTACTCAGGGTGCTCAGTGCTCAGATTGCTGGGTGCTCAGTGCTCGGGGTGCTGGGTGCTCAGTCCTCAGGGTGATGGGTGCTCAGTGCTCAGGGTGCTCGGTGCTCAGTGCTCAGGGTGCTGGGTGCTCAGTTCTCCGGGTGCTGTTTGCTCAGTGCTCGGGGTGCTGGGTGCTCAGTACTCAGGGTGCTGGGTGCTCAGTGCTCAGGGTGCTGGGTGCTCAGTGCTCAGGGTGCTCGGTGCTTAGTACTCAGGGTGCTGGGTGCTCAGTACTCAGGGTGCTGGGTGCTCAGTGCTCAGGGTGCTGGGTGCTCAGTGCTCAGGGTGCTGGGTGCTCAGTACTCAGGGTGCTCGGTGCTCAGTGCTCAGGGTGCTGGGTGCACATTGCTCGGGGTGCTGGGTGCTCAGTACTCAGGGTGCTGGGAGCTCAGTGCTCAGGGTGCTGGGTTTCAGTGCTCGGGGTACTGGGTACTCAGTGCTCAGTACACAGGGTGCTGGGTGCTCAGTGCTCGGGGTGCTGGGTGCTCATTGCTCAGTACTCAGGTTGCTGGGTGCTCAGTGCTCGGGGTGCTGGGTGCTCAGTACTCAGGGTACTTGGTGCTCAGTACTCAGGGTGCTGGGTGATCAGTGCTCAGGGTGCTGGGTGCTCAGTACTCAGTGTGCTGGGTGCTCAGTACTCAGGGTGCTGGGTGCTCAGTACTCAGGGTGCTGGGTGCTCAGTACTCAGGGTGCTGGGTGCTCAGTGCTCAGGGTGCTGGTTCCTCAGTGCTCGGGGTGCTGGGTGCTCAGTGCTCACTGTGCTGGGTGCTCAGTACTCAGGGTGCTGGGTGCTCAGTACTCGGGGTGCTGGGTGCTCAGTACTCAGGGAGCTGGGTGCTCAGTACTCAGGGTGCTGGGTGCTCAGTACTCGGTGCTGGGTGCTCAGTGCTCAGGGTTCTGGGTGCTCAGTGCTCGGGGTGCTGGGTGCTCAGTGCTCAGTACTCAGGGTGCTGGGTGCTCAGTGCTCGGGGTGCTGGGTGCTCAGTACACGATGTGCTGGGTGCTCATTCTCGGGGTGCTGGGTGCTCAGTACTCAGGGTGCTGGGTGCTCAGTGCTCAGGGTGCTCAGTGCTCAGTACTCAGGGTGCTCAGTGCTCAGTACTAAGGGTGCTCAGTGCTCAGGGTGCTGGGTGCTCAGTGCTCGGGGTGCTCGGTGCTCAGTACTCAGGTTGCTGGGTGCTCAGTGCTCAGGGTGCTGGGTGCTCAGTGCTCAGGGTGCTGGGTGCTCAGTACTCAGGGAGCTCGGTGCTCAGTACTCAGGGTGCTCGGTGCTCAGTGTTCGGGGTGCTCGGTGCTCAGTACTCAGGGTGCTGGGTGCTCAGTGCTCGGGGTGCTCGGTGCTCAGTACGTTGGGTACTCACTACTCAGGTTGCTTGGTGCTCAGTGCTCAGGGTGCTGGGTGCTCAGTGCTCAGGGTGCTGGGTGCTCAGTGCTCAGGGTGCTGGGTGCTCAGTACTTAAGGTGCTGGTTGCTCAGTGCTCGGGGTGCTGGGTGCTCAGTACACAGGGTGCTGGGTGCTCAGTGCTCAGGGTGCTTGGTGCTCAGTGCTCAGGGTGCTGGGTGCTCAGTGCTCGGGGTGCTGGGTGCTCAGTGCTCAGGGTGCTGGGTGCTCAGTGCTCAGGGCGCTGGGTGCTCAGTTTTCAGGGTGCTGGTTGCTCAGTGCTCAGGGTGCTTGGTGCTCAGTGCTCAGGGTGCTGAGTGCTCAGTGCTCGGGGTGCTGGGTGCTCAGTGCTCAGGGTGCTGGGGGCTCAGTGCTCAGGGTGCTGGGTGCTCAGTGCTCGGGGTGCTGGGTGCTCAGTGCTCAGTACTCAGGGTGCTGGGTGCTCAGTGCTCGGGGTGCTGGGTGCTCAGTGCTCAGTACTCAGGGTGCTGGGTGCTCAGTGCTCAGGGTGCTGGGTGCTCAGTGCTCAGTGTCCTGGGTGCTCAGTGCTCAGGGTGCTGGGTACTCAGTGCTCAGGGTGCTGGGTACTCAGTGCTCGGGGTGCTGGGTGCTCAGTACTCAGGGTGCTGGTTGCTCAGTACTCAGGGTGCTCAGTGCTCAGTACTCAGGGTGCTCAGTGCTCAGTACTCAGGGTGCTCAGTGCTCAGGGTGCTGGGTGCTCAGTGCTCGGGGTGCTGGGTGCTCAGTGCTCAGGGTGCTGGGTGCTCAGTACTCAGGGTGCTGGGTGCTCAGTACTCAGTATGCTGGGTGCTCAGTGCTCGGGGTGCTCAGTGCTCAGGGTGCTGGGTGCTCAGTGCTCGGGGTGCTGGGTGCTCAGTGCTCAGGGTGCTGGGTGCTCAGTGCTCAGGGTGCTGGGTGCTCAGTGCTCATGGTGCTGGTTCCTCAGTGCTCGGGGTGCTGGGTGCTCAGTGCTCACTGTGCTGGGTGCTCAGTACTCAGGGTGCTGGGTGCTCAGTACTCGGGGTGCTGGGTGCTCAGTACTCAGGGAGCTGGGTGCTCAGTACTCAGGGTGCTGGGTGCTCAGTACTCGGGTGCTGGGTGCTCAGTGCTCAGGGTTCTGGGTGCTCAGTGCTCGGGGTGCTGGGTGCTCAGTGCTCAGTACTCAGGGTGCTGGGTGCTCACTGCTCAGGGTGCTGGGTGCTCAGTGCTCAGTACTCAGGGTGCTGGGTGCTCAGTGCTCGGGGTGCTGGGTGCTCAGTGCTCAGTACTCAGGGTGCTGGGTGCTCAGTGCTCCGGGTGCTGGGTGCTCAGTGCACAGGGTGCTGGGTGGTCAGTGCTCAGGGTGCTGGGTGCTCAGTGCTCAGGGTGCTGGGTGCTCAGTACTCAGGGTGCGGGGTGCGCAGTGCTCGGAGTACTGGGTGCTCAGTGCTCAGGGTGCTGGGTGCTCAGTACTCGGGGTGCTGGGTGCTCAGTACTCCGGGTGCTGGGTGCTCAGTACTCAGGGTGCTGGGTGATCAGTACTCAGGTGCTGGGTGCTCAATGCTCAGAGTGCTGGGTGCTCAGTGCTCAGGGTGCTGGTTGCTCAGTGCTCAGTACTCAGGGTGCTGGGTGCTCAGTGCTCGGGGTGCTGGGTGCTCAGTGCTCAGTACTCAGGGTGCTGGGTGCTCAGTGATCAGGGTGCTGGGTGCTCAGTGCTCAGGGTGCTGAGTGCTCAGTGCTCAGGGTGCTGGGTGCTCAGTGCTCAGGGTGCTGGGTACTCAGTGCTCGGGGTGCTGGGTGCTCAGTACTCAGGGTGCTGGGTGCTCAGTACTCAGGGTGCTCAGTGCTCAGTACTCAGGGTGCTCAGTGCTCAGTACTCAGGGTGCTCGGTGCTCAGGTTGCTGGGTGCTCAGTGCTCGGGGTGCTGGGTGCTCAGTCCTCAGGGTGCTGGGTGCTCAGTGCTCAGGGTGCTCGGTGCTCAGTGCTCAGGGTTCTGGGTGCTCAGTGCTCAGTACTCAGGGTGCTGGGTGCTCAGTGCTCAGGGTGCTGGGTGCACAGTACTCAGGGTACTCGGTGCTCAGTACTCAGGGTGCTGGGTGATCAGTGCTCAGGGTGCTGGGTGCTCAGTACTCAGTGTGCTCGGTGCTCAGTACTCAGTGTGCTGGGTGCTCAGTACTCAGGGTGCTGGGTGCTCAGTTCTCAGGGTGCTCGGTGCTCAGTGCTCAGGGTGCTGGGTCCTCAGTGCTCCGGGTGCTGGGTGCTCAGTGCTCAGGGTGCTGGGTGCTCAGTACTCAGGGTGCTGGGTGCTCAGTGCTCAGGGTGCTCAGTGCTCAGTACTCAGGGTGCTCAGTGCTCAGTACTAAGGGTGCTCAGTGCTCAGGGTGCTGGGTGCTCAGTGCTCGGGGTGCTCGGTGCTCAGTACTCAGGGAGCTGGGTGCTCAGTACTCAGGGTGCTGGGTGCTCAGTACTCGGGTGCTGGGTGCTCAGTGCTCAGGGTTCTGGGTGCTCAGTGCTCGGGGTGCTGGGTGCTCAGTGCTCAGTACTCAGGGTGCTGGGTGCTCACTGCTCAGGGTGCTGGGTGCTCAGTGCTCAGTACTCAGGGTGCTGGGTGCTCAGTGCTCGGGGTGCTGGGTGCTCAGTGCTCAGTACTCAGGGTGCTGGGTGCTCAGTGCTCCGGGTGCTGGGTGCTCAGTGCACAGGGTGCTGGGTGGTCAGTGCTCAGGGTGCTGGGTGCTCAGTGCTCAGGGTGCTGGGTGCTCAGTACTCAGGGTGCGGGGTGCGCAGTGCTCGGAGTACTGGGTGCTCAGTGCTCAGGGTGCTGGGTGCTCAGTACTCGGGGTGCTGGGTGCTCAGTACTCCGGGTGCTGGGTGCTCAGTACTCAGGGTGCTGGGTGATCAGTACTCAGGTGCTGGGTGCTCAATGCTCAGAGTGCTGGGTGCTCAGTGCTCAGGGTGCTGGGTGCTCAGTGCTCAGTACTCAGGGTGCTGGGTGCTCAGTGCTCGGTGTGCTGGGTGCTCAGTGCTCAGTACTCAGGGTCTGGGTGCTCAGTGATCAGGGTGCTGGGTGCTCAGTGCTCAGGGTGCTGAGTGCTCAGTGCTCAGGGTGCTGGGTGCTCAGTGCTCAGGGTGCTGGGTACTCAGTGCTCGGGGTGCTGGGTGCTCAGTACTCAGGGTGCTGGGTGCTCAGTACTCAGGGTGCTCAGTGCTCAGTACTCAGGGTGCTCAGTGCTCAGTACTCAGGGTGCTCGGTGCTCAGGTTGCTGGGTGCTCAGTGCTCGGGGTGCTGGGTGCTCAGTCCTCAGGGTGCTGGGTGCTCAGTGCTCAGGGTGCTCGGTGCTCAGTGCTCAGGGTTCTGGGTGCTCAGTGCTCATTACTCAGGGTGCTGGGTGCTCAGTGCTCAGGGTGCTGGGTGCACAGTACTCAGGGTACTCGGTGCTCAGTACTCAGGGTGCTGGGTGATCAGTGCTCAGGGTGCTGGGTGCTCAGTACTCAGTGTGCTCGGTGCTCAGTACTCAGTGTGCTGGGTGCTCAGTACTCAGGGTGCTGGGTGCTCAGTTCTCAGGGTGCTCGGTGCTCAGTGCTCAGGGTGCTGGGTCCTCAGTGCTCCGGGTGCTGGGTGCTCAGTGCTCAGGGTGCTGGGTGCTCAGTACTCAGGGTGCTGGGTGCTCAGTGCTCAGGGTGCTCAGTGCTCAGTACTCAGGGTGCTCAGTGCTCAGTACTAAGGGTGCTCAGTGCTCAGGGTGCTGGGTGCTCAGTGCTCGGGGTGCTCGGTGCTCAGTACTCAGGTTGCTGGGTGCTCAGTGCTCAGGGTGCTGGGTGCTCAGTGCTCAGGGTGCTGGGTGCTCAGTACTCAGGGAGCTCGGTGCTCAGTACTCAGGGTGCTCGGTGCTCAGTGTTCGGGGTGCTCGGTGCTCAGTACTCAGGGTGCTGGGTGCTCAGTGCTCAGGGTGCTGGGTGCTCAGTACTCAGGGAGCTCGGTGCTCAGTACTCAAGGTGCTCGGTGCTCAGTGTTCGGGGTGCTGGGTGCTCAGTACTCAGGGTGCTGGGTCTCAGTGCTCCGGGTACTGGGTACTCAGTGCTCAGTACACAGGGTGCTGGGTGCTCAGTGCTCGGGGTGCTAGGTGCTCATTGCTCAGTACTCAGGGTGCTGGGTGCTCAGTGCTCGGGGTGCTGGGTGCTCAGTACTCAGGGTACTCGGTGCTCAGTACTCAGGGTGCTGGGTGATCAGTGCTCAGGGTGCTGGGTGCTCAGTACTCAGTGTGCTGGGTGCTCAGTACTCAGGGTGCTGGGTGCTCAGTACTCAGGGTGCTGGGTGCTCAGTACTCAGGGTGCTGGGTGCTCAGTACTCAGGGTGCTGGGTGCTCAGTACTCAGGGTGCTGGGTGCTCAGTGCTCATGGTGCTGGTTCCTCAGTGCTCGGGGTGCTGGGTGCTCAGTGCTCACTGTGCTGGGTGCTCAGTACTCAGGGTGCTGGGTGCTCAGTACTCGGGGTGCTGGGTGCTCAGTACTCAGGGAGCTGGGTGCTCAGTACTCAGGGTGCTGGGTGCTCAGTATTCGGGTGCTGGGTGCTCAGTGCTCAGGGTTCTGGGTGCTCAGTGCTCGGGGTGCTGGGTGCTCAGTGCTCAGTACTCAGGGTGCTGGGTGCTCACTGCTCAGGGTGCTGGGTGCTCAGTGCTCAGTACTCAGGGTGCTGGGTGCTCAGTGCTCGGGGTGCTGGGTGCTCAGTGCTCAGTACTCAGGGGGCTGGGTGCTCAGTGCTCCGGGTGCTGGGTGCTCAGTGCTCAGGGTGCTGGGTGGTCAGTTCTCAGGGTGCTGGGTGCTCAGTGCTCAGGGTGCTGGGTGCTCAGTACTCAGGGTTCGGGGTGCGCAGTGCTCGGGGTACTGGGTGCTCAGTGCTCAGGGTGCTGGGTGCTCAGTACTCGGGGTGCTGGGTGCTCAGTACTCCGGCTGCTGGGTGCTCAGTACTCAGGGTGCTGGGTGATCAGTACTCGGGTGCTGGGTGCTCAATGCTCAGAGTGCTGGGTGCTCAGTGCTCAGGGTGCTGGGTGCTCAGTGCTCAGTACTCAGGGTGCTGGGTGCTCAGTGCTCGGGGTGCTGGGTGCTCAGTGCTCAGTACTCAGGGTGCTGGGTGCTCAGTGCTCAGGGTGCTGGGTGCTCAGTGCTCAGGGTGCTGGGTGCTCAGTGCTCAGGGTGCTGGGTGCTCAGTGCTCAGGGTGCTGGGTACTCAGTGCTCGGGGTGCTGGGTGCTCAGTACTCAGGGTGCTGGGTGCTCAGTACTCAGGGTGCTCAGTGCTCAGTACTCAGGGTGCTCAGTGCTCAGTACTCAGGGTGCTCGGTGCTCAGGGTGCTGGGTGCTCAGTGCTCGGGGTGCTGGGTGCTCAGTCCTCAGGGTGCTGGGTGCTCAGTGCTCAGGGTGCTCGGTGCTCAGTGCTCAGGGTTCTGGGTGCTCAGTGCTCAGTACTCAGGTTGCTGGGTGCTCAGTGCTCAGGGTGCTGGGTGCTCAGTACTCAGTGTGCTCGGTGCTCAGTACTCAGTGTGCTCGGTGCTCAGTACTCAGTGTGCTGGGTGCTCAGTCCTCAGGGTGCTGGGTGCACAGTACTCAGGGTACTCGGTGCTCAGTACTCAGGGTGCTGGGTGATCAGTGCTCAGGGTGCTGGGTGCTCAGTACTCAGTGTGCTCGGTGCTCAGTACTCAGTGTGCTGGGTGCTCAGTACTCAGGGTGCTGGGTGCTCAGTTCTCAGGGTGCTCGGTGCTCAGTGCTCAGTGTGCTGGGTCCTCAGTGCTCCGGGTGCTGGGTGCTCAGTGCTCAGGGTGCTGGGTGCTCAGTACTCAGGGTGCTGGGTGCTCAGTGCTCAGGGTGCTCAGTGCTCAGTACTCAGGGTGCTCAGTGCTCAGTACTAAGGGTGCTCAGTGCTCAGGGTGCTGGGTGCTCAGTGCTCGGGGTGCTCGGTGCTCAGTACTCAGGTTGCTGGGTGCTCAGTGCTCAGGGTGCTGGGTGCTCAGTGCTCAGGGTGCTGGGTGCTCAGTACTCAGGGAGCTCGGTGCTCAGTACTCAGGGTGCTCGGTGCTCAGTGTTCGGGGTGCTCGGTGCTCAGTACTCAGGGTGCTGGGTGCTCAGTGCTCGGGGTGCTCGGTGCTCAGTACGTTGGGTACTCACTACTCAGGTTGCTTGGTGCTCAGTGCTCAGGGTGCTGGGTGCTCAGTGCTCAGGGTGCTGGGTGCTCAGTGCTCAGGGTGCTGGGTGCTCAGTACTCAAGGTGCTGGTTGCTCAGTGCTCGGGGTGCTGGGTGCTCAGTACACAGGGTGCTGGGTGCTCAGTTCTCAGGGTGCTTGGTGCTCAGTGCTCAGGGTGCTGGGTGCTCAGTGCTCGGGGTGCTGGGTGCTCAGTGCTCAGGGTGCTGGGTGCTCAGTGCTCAGGGCGCTGGGTGCTCAGTGTTCAGGGTGCTGGTTGCTCAGTGCTCAGGGTGCTTGGTGCTCAGTGCTCAGGGTGCTGAGTGCTCAGTGCTCGGGGTGCTGGGTGCTCAGTGCTCAGGGTGCTGGGTGCTCAGTGCTCAGGGTGCTGGGTGCTCAGTGCTCGGGGTGCTGGGTGCTCAGTGCTCAGTACTCAGGGTGCTGGGTGCTCAGTGCTCGGGGTGCTGGGTGCTCAGTGCTCAGTACTCAGGGTGCTGGGTGCTCAGTGCTCAGGGTGCTGGGTGCTCATTGCTCAGTGTCCTGGGTGCTCAGTGCTCAGGGTGCTGGGTACTCAGTGCTCAGGGTGCTGGGTACTCACTGCTCGGGGTGCTGGGTGCTCAGTACTCAGGGTGCTGGTTGCTCAGTACTCAGGGTGCTCAGTGCTCAGTACTCAGGGTGCTCAGTGCTCAGTACTCAGGGTGCAAAGTGCTCAGGGTGCTGGGTGCTCAGTGCTCGGGGTGCTGGGTGCTCAGTGCTCGGGGTGCTGGGTGCTCAGTACTCAGGGTGCTGGGTGCTCAGTACTCAGTATGCTGGGTGCTCAGTGCTCGGGGTGCTCAGTGCTCGGGGTGCTGGGTGCTCAGTGCTCGGGGTGCTGGGTGCTCAGTACTCAGGGTGCTGGGTGCTCAGTGCTCAGGGTGCTGGGTGCTCAGTGCTCATGGTGCTGGTTCCTCAGTGCTCGGGGTGCTGGGTGCTCAGTGCTCACTGTGCTGGGTGCTCAGTACTCAGGGTGCTGGGTGCTCAGTACTCGGGGTGCTGGGTGCTCAGTACTCAGGGAGCTGGGTGCTCAGTACTCAGGGTGCTGGGTGCTCAGTACTCGGGTGCTGGGTGCTCAGTGCTCAGGGTTCTGGGTGCTCAGTGCTCGGGGTGCTGGGTGCTCAGTGCTCGGGGTGCTGGGTGCTCAGTGCTCAGGGTGCTGGGTGCTCAGTGCTCAGGGTGCTGGGTGCTCAGTGCTCATGGTGCTGGTTCCTCAGTGCTCGGGGTGCTGGGTGCTCAGTGCTCACTGTGCTGGGTGCTCAGTACTCAGGGTGCTGGGTGCTCAGTACTCGGGGTGCTGGGTGCTCAGTACTCAGGGAGCTGGGTGCTCAGTACTCAGGGTGCTGGGTGCTCAGTACTCGGGTGCTGGGTGCTCAGTGCTCAGGGTTCTGGGTGCTCAGTGCTCGGGGTGCTGGGTGCTCAGTGCTCAGTACTCAGGGTGCTGGGTGCTCACTGCTCAGGGTGCTGGGTGCTCAGTGCTCAGTACTCAGGGTGCTGGGTGCTCAGTGCTCGGGGTGCTGGGTGCTCAGTGCTCAGTACTCAGGGTGCTGGGTGCTCAGTGCTCCGGGTGCTGGGTGCTCAGTGCTCAGGGTGCTGGGTGGTCAGTGCTCAGGGTGCTGGGTGCTCAGTGCTCAGGGTGCTGGGTGCTCAGTACTCAGGGTGCGGGGTGCGCAGTGCTCGGGGTACTGGGTGCTCAGTGCTCAGGGTGCTGGGTGCTCATTACTCGGGGTGCTGGGTGCTCAGTACTCAGGGTGCTGGGTGATCAGTACTCGGGTGCTGGGTGCTCAATGCTCAGAGTGCTGGGTGCTCAGTGCTCAGGGTGCTGGGTGCTCAGTGCTCAGTACTCAGGGTGCTGGGTGCTCAGTGCTCGGGGTGCTGGGTGCTCAGTGCTCAGTACTCAGGGTGCTGGGTGCTCAGTGATCAGGGTGCTGGGTGCTCAGTGCTCAGGGTGCTGGGTGCTCAGTGCTCAGGGTGCTGGGTGCTCAGTGCTCAGGGTGCTGGGTACTCAGTGCTCGGGGTGCTGGGTGCTCAGTACTCAGGGTGCTGGGTGCTCAGTACTCAGGGTGCTCAGTGCTCAGTACTCAGGGTGCTCAGTGCTCAGTACTCAGGGTGCTCGGTGCTCAGGGTGCTGGGTGCTCAGTGCTCGGGGTGCTGGGTGCTCAGTCCTCAGGGTGCTGGGTGCTCAGTGCTCAGGGTGCTCGGTGCTCAGTGCTCAGGGTTCTGGGTGCTCAGTGCTCAGTACTCAGGGTGCTGGGTGCTCAGTGCTCAGGGTGCTGGGTGCACAGTACTCAGGGTACTCGGTGCTCAGTACTCAGGGTGCTGGGTGATCAGTGCTCAGGGTGCTGGGTGCTCAGTACTCAGTGTGCTCCGTGCTCAGTACTCAGTGTGCTGGGTGCTCAGTACTCAGGGTGCTGGGTGCTCAGTTCTCAGGGTGCTCGGTGCTCAGTGCTCAGGGTGCTGGGTCCTCAGTGCTCCGGGTGCTGGGTGCTCAGTACTCAGGGTGCTGGGTGCTTAGTGCTCAGGGTGCTCAGTGCTCAGTACTCAGGGTGCTCAGTGCTCAGTACTAAGGGTGCTCAGTGCTCAGGGTGCTGGGTGCTCAGTGCTCGGGGTGCTCGTTGCTCAGTACTCAGGTTGCTGGGTGCTTATGCTCAGGGTGCTGGGTGCTCAGTGCTCAGGGTGCTGGGTGCTCAGTACTCAGGGAGCTCGGTGCTCAGTACTCAGGGTGCTCGGTGCTCAGTGTTAGGGGTGCTCGGTGCTCAGTACTCAGGGTGCTGGGTGCTCAGTGCTCAGGGTGCTGGGTGCTCAGTACTCAGGGAGCTCGGTGCTCAGTACTCAGGGTGCTCGGTGCTCAGTGTTCGGGGTGCTGGGTGCTCAGTGCTCAGGGTGCTGGGTCTCAGTGCTCGGGGTACTGGGTACTCAGTGCTCAGTACACAGGGTGCTGGGTGCTCAGTGCTCGGGGTGCTAGGTGCTCATTGCTCAGTACTCAGGGTGCTGGGTGCTCAGTGCTCGGGGTGCTGGGTGCTCAGTACTCAGGGTACTCGGTGCTCAGTACTCAGGGTGCTGGGTGATCAGTGCTCAGGGTGCTGGGTGCTCAGTACTCAGTGTGCTGGGTGCTCAGTACTCAGGGTGCTGGGTGCTCAGTACTCGGGGTGCTGGGTGCTCAGTACTCAGGGAGCTGGGTGCTCAGTACTCAGGGTGCTGGGTGCTCAGTACTCGGGTGCTGGGTGCTCAGTGCTCAGGGTTCTGGGTGCTCAGTGCTCGGGGTGCTGGGTGCTCAGTGCTCAGTACTCAGGGTGCTGGGTGCTCACTGCTCAGGGTGCTGGGTGCTCAGTGCTCAGTACTCAGGGTGCTGGGTGCTCAGTGCTCGGGGTGCTGGGTGCTCAGTGCTCAGTACTCAGGGTGCTGGGTGCTCAGTGCTCCGGGTGCTGGGTGCTCAGTGCTCAGGGTGCTGGGTGGTCAGTTCTCAGGGTGCTGGGTGCTCAGTGCTCAGGGTGCTGGGTGCTCAGTACTCAGGGTTCGGGGTGCGCAGTGCTCGGGGCACTGGGTGCTCAGTGCTCAGGGTGCTGGGTGCTCAGTACTCGGGGTGCTGGGTGCTCAGTACTCCGGGTGCTGGGTGCTCAGTTCTCAGGGTGCTGGGTGATCAGTACTCGGGTGCTGGGTGCTCAATGCTCAGAGTGCTGGGTGCTCAGTGCTCAGGGTGCTGGGTGCTCAGTGCTCAGTACTCAGGGTGCTGGGTGCTCAGTGCTCGGGGTGCTGGGTGCTCAGTGCTCCGGGTGCTGGGTGCTCAGTGCTCAGGGTGCTGGGTGGTCAGTTCTCAGGGTGCTGGGTGCTCAGTACTCAGGGAGCTGGGTGCTCAGTACTCAGGGTGCTGGGTGCTCAGTACTCGGGTGCTGGGTGCTCAGTGCTCAGGGTTCTGGGTGCTCAGTGCTCGGGGTGCTGGGTGCTCAGTGCTCGGGGTGCTGGGTGCTCAGTGCTCAGGGTGCTGGGTGCTCAGTGCTCAGGGTGCTGGGTGCTCAGTGCTCATGGTGCTGGTTCCTCAGTGCTCGGGGTGCTGGGTGCTCAGTGCTCACTGTGCTGGGTGCTCAGTACTCAGGGTGCTGGGTGCTCAGTACTCGGGTGCTGGGTGCTCAGTGCTCAGGGTTCTGGGTGCTCAGTGCTCGGGGTGCTGGGTGCTCAGTGCTCAGTACTCAGGGTGCTGGGTGCTCACTGCTCAGGGTGCTGGGTGCTCATTGCTCAGTACTCAGGGTGCTGGGTGCTCAGTGCTCGGGGTGCTGGGTGCTCAGTGCTCAGTACTCAGGGTGCTGGGTGCTCAGTGCTCCGGGTGCTGGGTGCTCAGTGCTCAGGGTGCTGGGTGGTCAGTGCTCAGGGTGCTGGGTGCTCAGTTCTCAGGGTGCTGGGTGCTCAGTACTCAGGGTGCGGGGTGCACAGTGCTCGGGGTACTGGGTGCTCAGTGCTCAGGGTGCTGGGTGCTCATTACTCGGGGTGCTGGGTGCTCAGTACTCAGGGTGCTGGGTGATCAGTACTCGGGTGCTGGGTGCTCAATGCTCAGAGTGCTGGGTGCTCAGTGCTCAGGGTGCTGGGTGCTCAGTGCTCAGTACTCAGGGTGCTGGGTGCTCAGTGCTCGGGGTGCTGGGTGCTCAGTGCTCAGTACTCAGGGTGCTGGGTGCTCAGTGATCAGGGTGCTGGGTGCTCAGTGCTCAGGGTGCTGGGTGCTCAGTGCTCAGGGTGCTGGGTGCTCAGTGCTCAGGGTGCTGGGTACTCAGTGCTCGGGGTGCTGGGTGCTCAGTACTCAGGGTGCTGGGTGCTCAGTACTCAGGGTGCTCAGTGCTCAGTACTCAGGGTGCTCAGTGCTCAGTACTCAGGGTGCTCGGTGCTCAGGGTGCTGGGTGCTCAGTGCTCGGGGTGCTGGGTGCTCAGTCCTCAGGGTGCTGGGTGCTCAGTGCTCAGGGTGCTCGGTGCTCAGTGCTCAGGGTTCTGGGTGCTCAGTGCTCAGTACTCAGGGTGCTGGGTGCTCAGTGCTCAGGGTGCTGGGTGCACAGTACTCAGGGTACTCGGTGCTCAGTACTCAGGGTGCTGGGTGATCAGTGCTCAGGGTGCTGGGTGCTCAGTACTCAGTGTGCTCCGTGCTCAGTACTCAGTGTGCTGGGTGCTCAGTACTCAGGGTGCTGGGTGCTCAGTTCTCAGGGTGCTCGGTGCTCAGTGCTCAGGGTGCTGGGTCCTCAGTGCTCCGGGTGCTGGGTGCTCAGTGCTCAGGGTGCTGGGTGCTCAGTACTCAGGGTGCTGGGTGCTTAGTGCTCAGGGTGCTCAGTGCTCAGTACTCAGGGTGCTCAGTGCTCAGTACTAAGGGTGCTCAGTGCTCAGGGTGCTGGGTGCTCAGTGCTCGGGGTGCTCGGTGCTCAGTACTCAGGTTGCTGGGTGCTCAGGGCTCAGGGTGCTGGGTGCTCAGTGCTCAGGGTGCTGGGTGCTCAGTACTCAGGGAGCTCGGTGCTCAGTACTCAGGGTGCTCGGTGCTCAGTGTTAGGGGTGCTCGGTGCTCAGTACTCAGGGTGCTGGGTGCTCAGTGCTCGGGGTGCTGGGTGCTCAGTACTCAGGGAGCTCGGTGCTCAGTACTCAGGGTGCTCGGTGCTCAGTGTTCGGGGTGCTGGGTGCTCAGTGCTCAGGGTGCTGGGTCTCAGTGCTCGGGGTACTGGGTACTCAGTGCTCAGTACACAGGGTGCTGGGTGCTCAGTGCTCGGGGTGCTAGGTGCTCATTGCTCAGTACTCAGGGTGCTGGGTGCTCAGTGCTCGGGGTGCTGGGTGCTCAGTACTCAGGGTACTCGGTGCTCAGTACTCAGGGTGCTGGGTGCTCAGTACTCAGGGTGCTGGGTGCTCAGTACTCAGGGTGCTGGGTGCTCAGTACTCAGGGTGCTGGGTGCTCAGTGCTCATGGTGCTGGTTCCTCAGTGCTCGGGGTGCTGGGTGCTCAGTGCTCACTGTGCTGGGTGCTCAGTACTCAGGGTGCTGGGTGCTCAGTACTCGGGGTGCTGGGTGCTCAGTACTCAGGGAGCTGGGTGCTCAGTACTCAGGGTGCTGGGTGCTCAGTACTCGGGTGCTGGGTGCTCAGTGCTCAGGGTTCTGTGTGCTCAGTGCTCGGGGTGCTGGGTGCTCAGTGCTCAGTACTCAGGGTGCTGGGTGCTCACTGCTCAGGGTGCTGGGTGCTCAGTGCTCAGTACTCAGGGTGCTGGGTGCTCAGTGCTCGGGGTGCTGGGTGCTCAGTGCTCAGTACTCAGGGTGCTGGGTGCTCAGTGCTCCGGGTGCTGGGTGCTCAGTGCTCAGGGTGCTGGGTGGTCAGTTCTCAGGGTGCTGGGTGCTCAGTGCTCAGGGTGCTGGGTGCTCAGTACTCAGGGTTCGGGGTGCGCAGTGCTCGGGGTACTGGGTGCTCAGTGCTCAGGGTGCTGGGTGCTCAGTACTCGGGGTGCTGGGTGCTCAGTACTCCGGGTGCTGGGTGCTCAGTACTCAGGGTGCTGGGTGATCAGTACTCGGGTGCTGGGTGCTCAATGCTCAGAGTGCTGGGTGCTCAGTGCTCAGGGTGCTGGGTGCTCAGTGCTCAGTACTCAGGGTGCTGGGTGCTCAGTGCTCGGGGTGCTGGGTGCTCAGTGCTCCGGGTGCTGGGTGCTCAGTGCTCAGGGTGCTGGGTGGTCAGTTCTCAGGGTGCTGGGTGCTCAGTACTCAGGGAGCTGGGTGCTCAGTACTCAGGGAGCTGGGTGCTCAGTACTCAGGGTGCTGGGTGCTCAGTACTCGGGTGCTGGGTGCTCAGTGCTCAGGGTTCTGGGTGCTCAGTGCTCGGGGTGCTGGGTGCTCAGTGCTCAGTACTCAGGGTGCTGGGTGCTCACTGCTCAGGGTGCTGGGTGCTCAGTGCTCAGTACTCAGGGTGCTGGGTGCTCAGTGCTCGGGGTGCTGGGTGCTCAGTGCTCAGTACTCAGGGTGCTGGGTGCTCAGTGCTCCGGGTGCTGGGTGCTCAGTGCTCAGGGTGCTGGGTGGTCAGTGCTCAGGGTGCTGGGTGCTCAGTTCTCAGGGTGCTGGGTGCTCAGTACTCAGGGTGCGTGGTGCGCAGTGCTCGGGGTACTGGGTGCTCAGTGCTCAGGGTGCTGGGTGCTCATTACTCGGGGTGCTGGGTGCTCAGTACTCAGGGTGCTGGGTGATCAGTACTCGGGTGCTGGGTGCTCAATGCTCAGAGTGCTGGGTGCTCAGTGCTCAGGGTGCTGGGTGCTCAGTGCTCAGTACTCAGGGTGCTGGGTGCTCAGTGCTCGGAGTGCTGGGTGCTCAGTGCTCAGTACTCAGGGTGCTGGGTGCTCAGTGATCAGGGTGCTGGGTGCTCAGTGCTCAGGGTGCTGGGTGCTCAGTGCTCAGGGTGCTGGGTGCTCAGTGCTCAGGGTGCTGGGTACTCAGTGCTCGGGGTGCTGGGTGCTCAGTACTCAGGGTGCTGGGTGCTCAGTACTCAGGGTGCTCAGTGCTCAGTACTCAGGGTGCTCAGTGCTCAGTACTCAGGGTGCTCGGTGCTCAGGGTGCTGGGTGCTCAGTGCTCGGGGTGCTGGGTGCTCAGTCCTCAGGGTGCTCAGTGCTCAGGGTGCTCGGTGCTCAGTGCTCAGGGTTCTGGGTGCTCAGTGCTCAGTACTCAGGGTGCTGGGTGCTCAGTGCTCAGGGTGCTGGGTGCACAGTACTCAGGGTACTCGGTGCTCAGTACTCAGGGTGCTGGGTGATCAGTGCTCAGGGTGCTGGGTGCTCAGTACTCAGTGTGCTCCGTGCTCAGTACTCAGTGTGCTGGGTGCTCAGTACTCAGGGTGCTGGGTGCTCAGTTCTCAGGGTGCTCGGTGCTCAGTGCTCAGGGTGCTGGGTCCTCAGTGCTCCGGGTGCTGGGTGCTCAGTGCTCAGGGTGCTGGGTGCTCAGTACTCAGGGTGCTGGGTGCTTAGTGCTCAGGGTGCTCAGTGCTCAGTACTCAGGGTGCTCAGTGCTCAGTACTAAGGGTGCTCAGTGCTCAGGGTGCTGGGTGCTCAGTGCTCGGGGTGCTCGGTGCTCAGTACTCAGGTTGCTGGGTGCTCAGTGCTCAGGGTGCTGGGTGCTCAGTGCTCAGGGTGCTGGGTGCTCAGTACTCAGGGAGCTCGGTGCTCAGTACTCAGGGTGCTCAGTGCTCAGTGTTAGGGGTGCTCGGTGCTCAGTACTCAGGGTGCTGGGTGCTCAGTGCTCAGGGTGCTGGGTGCTCAGTACTCAGGGAGCTCGGTGCTCAGTACTCAGGGTGCTCGGTGCTCAGTGTTCGGGGTGCTGGGTGCTCAGTGCTCAGGGTGCTGGGTCTCAGTGCTCGGGGTACTGGGTACTCAGTGCTCAGTACACAGGGTGCTGGGTGCTCAGTGCTCGGGGTGCTAGGTGCTCATTGCTCAGTACTCAGGGTGCTGGGTGCTCAGTGCTCGGGGTGCTGGGTGCTCAGTACTCAGGGTACTCGGTGCTCAGTACTCAGGGTGCTGGGTGATCAGTGCTCAGGGTGCTGGGTGCTCAGTACTCAGTGTGCTGGGTGCACAGTACTCAGGGTGCTGGGTGCTCAGTACTCAGGGTGCTGGGTGCTCAGTACTCAGGGTGCTGTGTGCTCAGTACTCAGGGTGCTGGGTGCTCAGTACTCAGGGTGCTGGGTGCTCAGTGCTCATGGTGCTGGTTCCTCAGTGCTCGGGGTGCTGGGTGCTCAGTGCTCACTGTGCTGGGTGCTCAGTACTCAGGGTGCTGGGTGCTCAGTACTCGGGGTGCTGGGTGCTCAGTACTCAGGGAGCTGGGTGCTCAGTACTCAGGGTGCTGGGTGCTCAGTACTCGGGTGCTGGGTGCTCAGTGCTCAGGGTTCTGGGTGCTCAGTGCTCGGGGTGCTGGGTGCTCAGTGCTCAGTACTCAGGGTGCTGGGTGCTCACTGCTCAGGGTGCTGGGTGCTCAGTGCTCAGTACTCAGGGTGCTGGGTGCTCAGTGCTCGGGGTGCTGGGTGCTCAGTGCTCAGTACTCAGGGTGCTGGGTGCTCAGTGCTCCGGGTGCTGGGTGCTCAGTGCTCAGGGTGCTGGGTGGTCAGTTCTCAGGGTGCTGGGTGCTCAGTGCTCAGGGTGCTGGGTGCTCAGTACTCAGGGTTCGGGGTGCGCAGTGCTCGGGGTACTGGGTGCTCAGTGCTCAGGGTGCTTTGTGCTCAGTACTCGGGGTGCTGGGTGCTCAGTACTCCGGGTGCTGGGTGCTCAGTGCTCAGTACTCAGGGTGCTGGGTGATCAGTACTCGGGTGCTGGGTGCTCAATGCTCAGAGTGCTGGGTGCTCAGTGCTCAGGGTGCTGGGTGCTCAGTGCTCAGTACTCAGGGTGCTGGGTGCTCAGTGCTCGGGGTGCTGGGTGCTCAGTGCTCAGTACTCAGGGTGCTGGGTGCTCAGTGCTCAGGGTGCTGGGTGCTCAGTGCTCAGGGTGCTGGGTGCTCAGTGCTTAGGGTGCTGGGTGCTCAGTGCTCAGGGTGCTGGGTACTCAGTGCTCGGGGTGCTGGGTGCTCAGTACTCAGGGTGCTGGGTGCTCAGTACTCAGGCTGCTCAGTGCTCAGTACTCAGGGTGCTCAGTGCTCAGTACTCAGGGTGCTCGGTGCTCAGGGTGCTGGGTGCTCAGTGCTCGGGGTGCTGGGTGCTCAGTCCTCAGGGTGCTGGGTGCTCAGTGCTCAGGTTGCTCGGTGCTCAGTGCTCAGGGTTCTGGGTGCTCAGTGCTCAGTACTCAGGTTGCTGGGTGCTCAGTGCTCAGGGTGCTGGGTGCTCAGTACTCAGTGTGCTCGGTGCTCAGTACTCAGTGTGCTCGGTGCTCAGTACTCAGTGTGCTGGGTGCTCAGTCCTCAGGGTGCTGGGTGCACAGTACTCAGGGTACTCGGTGCTCAGTACTCAGGGTGCTGGGTGATCAGTGCTCAGGGTGCTGGGTGCTCAGTACTCAGTGTGCTCGGTGCTCAGTACTCAGTGTGCTGGGTGCTCAGTACTCAGGGTGCTGGGTGCTCAGTTCTCAGGGTGCTCGGTGCTCAGTGCTCAGGGTGCTGGGTCCTCAGTGCTCCGGGTGCTGGGTGCTCAGTGCTCAGGGTGCTGGGTGCTCAGTACTCAGGGTGCTGGGTGCTCAGTGCTCAGGGTGCTCAGTGCTCAGTACTCAGGGTGCTCAGTGCTCAGTACTAAGGGTGCTCAGTGCTCAGGGTGCTGGGTGCTCAGTGCTCGGGGTGCTCGGTGCTCAGTACTCAGGTTGCTGGGTGCTCAGTGCTCAGGGTGCTGGGTGCTCAGTGCTCAGGGTGCTGGGTGCTCAGTACTCAGGGAGCTCGGTGCTCAGTACTCAGGGTGCTCGGTGCTCAGTGTTCGGGGTGCTCGGTGCTCAGTACTCAGGGTGCTGGGTGCTCAGTGCTCGGGGTGCTCGGTGCTCAGTACGTTGGGTACTCACTACTCAGGTTGCTTGGTGCTCAGTGCTCAGGGTGCTGGGTGCTCAGTGCTCAGGGTGCTGGGTGCTCAGTGCTCAGGGTGCTGGGTGCTCAGTACTCAAGGTGCTGGTTGCTCAGTGCTCGGGGTGCTGGGTGCTCAGTACACAGGGTGCTGGGTGCTCAGTGCTCAGGGTGCTTGGTGCTCAGTGCTCAGGGTGCTGGGTGCTCAGTGCACGGGGTGCTGGGTGCTCAGTGCTCAGGGTGCTGGGTGCTCAGTGCTCAGGGCGCTGGGTGCTCAGTGTTCAGGGTGCTGGTTGCTCAGTGCTCAGGGTGCTTGGTGCTCAGTGCTCAGGGTGCTGAGTGCTCAGTGCTCGGGGTGCTGGGTGCTCAGTGCTCAGGGTGCTGGGTGCTCAGTGCTCAGGGTGCTGGGTGCTCAGTGCTCGGGGTGCTGGGTGCTCAGTGCTCAGTACTCAGGGTGCTGGGTGCTCAGTGCTCGGGGTGCTGGGTGCTCAGTGCTCAGTACTCAGGGTGCTGGGTGCTCAGTGCTCAGGGTGCAGGGTGCTCAGTGCTCAGTGTCCTGGGTGCTCAGTGCTCAGGGTGCTGGGTACTCAGTGCTCAGGGTGCTGGGTACTCACTGCTCGGGGTGCTGGGTGCTCAGTACTCAGGGTGCTGGTTGCTCAGTACTCAGGGTGCTCAGTGCTCAGTACTCAGGGTGCTCAGTGCTCAGTACTCAGGGTGCTCAGTGCTCAGGGTGCTGGGTGCTCAGTGCTCGGGGTGCTGGGTGCTCAGTGCTCGGGGTGCTGGGTGCTCAGTACTCAGGGTGCTGGGTGCTCAGTACTCAGTATGCTGGGTGCTCAGTGCTCGGGGTGCTCAGTGCTCGGGGTGCTGGGTGCTCAGTGCTCGGGGTGCTGGGTGCTCAGTGCTCAGGGTGCTGGGTGCTCAGTGCTCAGGGTGCTGGGTGCTCAGTGCTCATGGTGCTGGTTCCTCAGTGCTCGGGGTGCTGGGTGCTCAGTGCTCACTGTGCTGGGTGCTCAGTACTCAGGGTGCTGGGTGCTCAGTACTCGGGGTGCTGGGTGCTCAGTACTCAGGGAGCTGGGTGCTCAGTACTCAGGGTGCTGGGTGCTCAGTACTCGGGTGCTGGGTGCTCAGTGCTCAGGGTTCTGGGTGCTCAGTGCTCGGGGTGCTGGGTGCTCAGTGCTCAGTACTCAGGGTGCTGTGTGCTCACTGCTCAGGGTGCTGGGTGCTCAGTGCTCAGTACTCAGGGTGCTGGGTGCTCAGTGCTCGGGGTGCTGGGTGCTCAGTGCTCAGTACTCAGGGTGCTGGGTGCTCAGTGCTCCGGGTGCTGGGTGCTCAGTGCTCAGGGTGCTGGGTGGTCAGTGCTCAGGGTGCTGGGTGCTCAGTGCTCAGGGTGCTGGGTGCTCAGTACTCAGGGTGCGGGGTGCGCAGTGCTCGGGGTACTGGGTGCTCAGTGCTCAGGGTGCTGGGTGCTCAGTACTCGGGGTGCTGGGTGCTCAGTACTCCGGGTGCTGGGTGCTCAGTACTCAGGGTGCTGGGTGATCAGTACTCGGGTGCTGGGTGCTCAATGCTCAGAGTGCTGGGTGCTCAGTGCTCAGGGTGCTGGGTGCTCAGTGCTCAGTACTCAGGGTGCTGGGTGCTCAGTGCTCGGGGTGCTGGGTGCTCAGTGCTCAGTACTCAGGGTGCTGGGTGCTCAGTGATCAGGGTGCTGGGTGCTCAGTGCTCAGGGTGCTGGGTGCTCAGTGCTCAGGGTGCTGGGTGCTCAGTGCTCAGGGTGCTGGGTACTCAGTGCTCGGGGTGCTGGGTGCTCAGTACTCAGGGTGCTGGGTGCTCAGTACTCAGGGTGCTCAGTGCTCAGTACTCAGGGTGCTCAGTGCTCAGTACTCAGGGTGCTCGGTGCTCAGGGTGCTGGGTGCTCAGTGCTCGGGGTGCTGGGTGCTCAGTCCTCAGGGTGCTGGGTGCTCAGTGCTCAGGGTGCTCGGTGCTCAGTGCTCAGGGTTCTGGGTGCTCAGTGCTCAGTACTCAGGGTGCTGGGTGCTCAGTGCTCAGGGTGCTGGGTGCACAGTACTCAGGGTACTCGGTGCTCAGTACTCAGGGTGCTGGGTGATCAGTGCTCAGGGTGCTGGGTGCTCAGTACTCAGTGTGCTCGGTGCTCAGTACTCAGTGTGCTGGGTGCTCAGTACTCAGTGTGCTGGGTGCTCAGTTCTCAGGGTGCTCGGTGCTCAGTGCTCAGGGTGCTGGGTCCTCAGTGCTCCGGGTGCTGGGTGCTCAGTGCTCAGGGTGCTGGGTGCTCAGTACTCAGGGTGCTGGGTGCTCAGTGCTCAGGGTGCTCAGTGCTCAGTACTCAGGGTGCTCAGTGCTCAGTACTAAGGGTGCTCAGTGCTCAGGGTGCTGGGTGCTCAGTGCTCGGGGTGCTCGGTGCTCAGTACTCAGGTTGCTGGGTGCTCAGTGCTCAGGGTGCTGGGTGCTCAGTGCTCAGGGTGCTGGGTGCTCAGTACTCAGGGAGCTCGGTGCTCAGTACTCAGGGTGCTCGGTGCTCAGTGTTCGGGGTGCTCGGTGCTCAGTACTCAGGGTGCTGGGTGCTCAGTGCTCGGGGTGCTCGGTGCTCAGTACATTGGGTACTCACTACTCAGGTTTCTTGGTGCTCAGTGCTCAGGGTGCTGGGTGCTCAGTGCTCAGGGTGCTGGGTGCTCAGTGCTCAGGGTGCTGGGTGCTCAGTACTCAAGGTGCTGGTTGCTCAGTGCTCGGGGTGCTGGGTGCTCAGTACACAGGGTGCTGGGTGCTCAGTGCTCAGGGTGCTTGGTGCTCAGTGCTCAGGGTGCTGGGTGCTCAGTGCTCGGGGTGCTGGGTGCTCAGTGCTCAGGGTGCTGGGTGCTCAGTGCTCAGGGCGCTGGGTGCTCAGTGTTCAGGGTGCTGGTTGCTCAGTGCTCAGGGTGCTTGGTGCTCAGTGCTCAGGGTGCTGAGTGCTCAGTGCTCGGGGTGCTGGGTGCTCAGTGCTCAGGGTGCTGGGTGCTCAGTGCTCAGGGTGCTGGGTGCTCAGTGCTCGGGGTGCTGGGTGCTCAGTGCTCAGTACTCAGGGTGCTGGGTGCTCAGTGCTCGGGGTGCTGGGTGCTCAGTGCTCAGTACTCAGGGTGCTGGGTGCTCAGTGCTCAGGGTGCTGGGTGCTCAGTGCTCAGTGTCCTGGGTGCTCAGTGCTCAGGGTGCTGGGTACTCAGTGCTCAGGGTGCTGGGAACTCACTGCTCGGGGTGCTGGGTGCTCAGTACTCAGGGTGCTGGTTGCTCAGTACTCAGGGTGCTCAGTGCTCAGTACTCAGGGTGCTCAGTGCTCAGTACTCAGGGTGCTCAGTGCTCAGGGTGCTGGGTGCTCAGTGCTCGGGGTGCTGGGTGCTCAGTGCTCGGGGTGCTGGGTGCTCAGTACTCAGGGTGCTGGGTGCTCAGTACTCAGTATGCTGGGTGCTCAGTGCTCTGGGTGCTCAGTGCTCGGGGTGCTGGGTGCCCAGTGCTCGGGGTGCTGGGTGCTCAGTGCTCAGGGTGCTGGGTGCTCAGTGCTCAGGGTGCTGGGTGCTCAGTGCTCAGGGTGCTGGGTGCTCAGTACTCAGGGTGCTGGGTGCGCAGTGCTCGGGGTACTGGGTGCTCAGTGCTCAGGGTGCTGGGTGCTCAGTGCTCAGGGTGCTGGGTGCTCAGTACTCGGGGTGCTGGGTGCTCAGTACTCAGGGTGCTGGGTGCTCAGTACTCAGGGTGCTGGGTGATCAGTACTCGGGTGCTGGGTGCTCAATGCTCAGAGTTCTGGGTGCTCAGTGCTCGGGATGCTGGGTGCTCAGTGCTCAGTACTCAGGGTGCTGGGTGCTCAGTGCTCGGGGTGCTGGGTGCTCAATGCTCAGTACTCGGGGTGCTGGGTGCTCAGTGCTCAGGGTGCTGGGTGCTCAGTGCTCAGGGTGCTGGGTGCTCAGTGCTCAGGGTGCTGGGTACTCAGTGCTCAGGGTGCTGGGTACTCAGTGCTGGGGTGCTGGGTGCTCAGTACTCAGGGTGCTGGGTGCTCAGTACTCCGTTTGCTCAGTGCTCAGTACTCAGGGTGCTCAGTGCTCAGTACTCAGGGTGCTCAGTGCTCAGATTGCTGGGTGCTCAGTGCTCGGGGTGCTGGGTGCTCAGTCCTCAGGGTGATGGGTGCTCAGTGCTCAGGGTGCTCGGTGCTCAGTGCTCAGGGTGCTGGGTGCTCAGTTCTCCGGGTGCTGTTTGCTCAGTGCTCGGGGTGCTGGGTGCTCAGTACTCAGGGTGCTGGGTGCTCAGTGCTCAGGGTGCTGGGTGCTCAGTGCTCAGGGTGCTCGGTGCTTAGTACTCAGGGTGCTGGGTGCACAATGCTCGGGGTGCTGGGTGCTCAGTACTCAGGGTGCTGGGAGCTCAGTGCTCAGGGTGCTGGGTCTCAGTGCTCGGGGTACTGGGTACTCAGTGCTCAGTACACAGGGTGCTGGGTGCTCAGTGCTCGGGGTGCTGGGTGCTCATTGCTCAGTACTCAGGTTGCTGGGTGCTCAGTGCTCGGGGTGCTGGGTGCTCAGTACTCAGGGTACTCGGTGCTCAGTACTCAGGGTGCTGGGTGATCAGTGCTCAGGGTGCTGGGTGCTCAGTACTCAGTGTGCTGGGTGCTCAGTACTCAGGGTGCTGGGTGCTCAGTACTCAGGGTGCTGGGTGCTCAGAACTCAGGGTGCTGGGTGCTCAGTGCTCAGGGTGCTGGTTCCTCAGTGCTCGGGGTGCTGGGTGCTCAGTGCTCACTGTGCTTGGTGCTCAGTACTCAGGGTGCTGGGTGCTCAGTACTCGGGGTGCTGGGTGCTCAGTACTCATGGAGCTGGGTGCTCAGTACTCAGGGTGCTGGATGCTCAGTACTCGGTGCTGGGTGCTCAGTGCTCAGGGTTCTGGGTGCTCAGTGCTCGGGGTGCTGGGTGCTCAGTGCTCAGTACTCAGGGTGCTGGGTGCTCAGTGCTCGGGGTGCTGGGTGCTCAGTACACGGGGTGCTGGGTGCTCATTCTCGGGGTGCTGGGTGCTCAGTGCTGGGGGTGCTGGGTGCTCATTACTCATTGTGCTGGGTGCTCAGTGCTGGGGGTGCTGGGTGCTCATTACTCATTGTGCTGGGTGCTCAGTGCTCGGGGTGCTGGGTGCTCAGTACTCAGGGTGCTGGGTGCTCAGTGCTCGGGGTGCTGGGTGCTCAGTGCTCAGTACTCAGGGTGCTGGGTGCTCAGTGCTCGGGGTGCTGGGTGCTCAGTGCTCAGTACTCAGAGTGCTGGGTGCTCAGTGCTCAGGGTGCTGGGTGCTCAGTGCTCAGTACTCAGGGTGCTCAGTGCTCAGTACTCAGGGTGCTGGGTGCTCAGTGCTCGGGGTGCTGGGTGCTCAGTGCTCAGTACTCAGGGTGCTGGGTGCTCAGTGCTCCGGGTGCTGGGTGCTCAGTGCTCAGGGTGCTGGGTGCTCAGTGCTCGGGGTGCTGGGTGCTCAGTGCTCAGTACTCAGGGTGCTGGGTGCTCAGTGCTCAGGGTGCTGGGTGCTCAGTACTCAGGGTGCGGGGTGCGCAGTGCTCGGGGTACTGGGTGCTCAGTGCTCAGGGTGCTGGGTCCTCAGTACTCGGGGTGCTGGGTGCTCAGTACTCCGGGTGCTGGGTGCTCAGTACTCAGGGTGCTCGGTGATCAGTACTCGGGTGCTGGGTGCTCAATGCTCAGAGTGCTGGGTGCTCAGTGCTCGGGGTGCTGGGTGCTCAGTGCTCAGTACTCAGGGTGCTGGGTGCTCAGTGCTCGGGGTGCTGGGTGCTCAGTGCTCAGTACTCAGGGTGCTGGGTGCTCAGTGCTCAGGGTGCTGGGTGCTCAGTGCTCAGGGTGCTGGGTGCTCAGTGCTCAGGGTGCTGGGTGCTCAGTGCTCAGGGTGCTGGGTACTCAGTGCTCGGGGTGCTGGGTGCTCAGTACTCAGGTTGCTGGGTGCTCAGTACTCAGGGTGCTCAGTGCTCAGTACTCAGGGTGCTCAGTGCTCAGTACTCAGGGTGCTCAGTACTCAGGGCGCTCATTGCTCAGGGTGGTGGGTGCTCAGTGCTCAGGGTGCTGGGTGCTCAGTCCTCAGGGTGCTGGCTGCTCAGTGCTCAGGGTGCTCGGTGCTCAGTGCTCAGGGTGCTGGGTGCTCAGTACTCAGGGTGCTGGGTGCTCAGTGCTTGGGGTGCTGAGTGCTCAGTACTCAGGGTGCTGGGTGCTCAGTGCTCAGGGTGCTGGGTGCTCAGTGCTCAGGGTGTTCGTTGCTTAGTACTCAGGGTGCTCGGTGCTCGGGGTGCTGGGTGCTCAGTGCTCGGGGTGCAGGGTGCTCAGTGCTCGGGGTGCTGTGTGCTCAGTGCTCGGGGTGCTGGGTGCTCAGTGCTCAGGGTGCTATGTGCTCAGTTCTCAGGGTGCTGGGTGCTCGGTGCTCAGTACGCTGGGTGCTCAGTACTCAGGGTGCTGCCTGCTCAGTACTCAGGGTGCTCGGTGCTCAGTACTCAGGGTGCTGGGTGCTCAGTGCTCGGGGTGCTGGGTGCACATTACTCAGGGTGCTGGGTGCTCAGTACTCAGGGTGCTCAGTGCTTGGGGTGCTGGGTGCTCAGTACTCAGGGTGCTCAGTGCTTGGGGTGTTGGGTGCTCAGTACTCAGGGTGCTGGGTGCTCAGTGCACAGGGTGCTGGGTGCTCAGTACTCAGGGTGCTGGGTGCTCAGTACTCAGGGTGCTGGGTGCTCAGTTCTCGGGGTGCTGGGTGCTCAGTGCTCGGGGTGCTGGGTGCTCAGTGCTCGGGGTGCAGGGTACTCAGTGCTCAGGGTTCTGGGTGCTCAGTGCTCGGGGCGCTGGGTGCTCAGTGTTCGGGGTGCTCGGAGCTCAGTACTCAGGGTGCTGGGTGCTCAGTGCTCGGGGTGCTCGGTGTTCAGTACTCAGGGTGCTGGGTGCTCAGTGCTCGGGGTGCTGGGTGCTCAGTACTCAGGGTGCTGGTTGCTCAGTACTCAGGGTGCTCAGTGCTCAGTACTCAGGGTGCTCAGTGCTCAGTACTCAGGGTGCTCAGTGCTCAGGGTGCTGGGTGCTCAGTGCTCGGGGTGCTGGGTGCTCAGTGCTCGGGGTGCTGGGTGCTCAGTACTCAGGGTGCTGGGTGCTCAGTACTCAGTATGCTGGGTGCTCAGTGCTCGGGGTGCTCAGTGCTCGGGGTGCTGGGTGCTCAGTGCTCAGGGTGCTGGGTGCTCAGTGCTCAGGGTGCTGGGTGCTCAGTGCTCAGGGTGCTGGGTGCACATTACTCAGGGTGCTGGGTACGCAGTGCTCGGGGTACTGGGTGCTCAGTGCTCAGGGTGCTGGGTGCTCAGTGCTCAGGGTGCTGGGTGCTCAGTACTCGGGGTGCTGGGTGCTCAGTACTCAGGGTGCTGGGTGCTCAGTACTCAGGGTGCTGGGTGATCAGTACTCGGGTGCTGGGTGCTCAATGCTCAGAGTTCTGGGTGCTCAGTGCTCGGGATGCTGGGTGCTCAGTGCTCAGTACTCAGGGTGCTGGGTGCTCAGTGCTCGGGGTGCTGGGTGCTCAATGCTCAGTACTCGGGGTGCTGGGTGCTCAGTGCTCAGGGTGCTGGGTGCTCAGTGCTCAGGGTGCTGGGTGCTCAGTGCTCAGGGTGCTCGGTACTCAGTGCTCAGGGTGCTGGGTACTCAGTGCTGGGGTGCTGGGTGCTCAGTACTCAGGGTGCTGGGTGCTCAGTACTCAGGTTGCTCAGTGCTCAGTACTCAGGGTGCTCAGTGCTCAGTACTCAGGGTGCTCAGTGCTCAGATTGCTGGGTGCTCAGTGCTCGGGGTGCTGGGTGCTCAGTCCTCAGGGTGATGGGTGCTCAGTGCTCAGGGTGCTCGGTGCTCAGTGCTCAGGTTGCTGGGTGCTCAGTTCTCCGGGTGCTGTTTGCTCAGTGCTCGGGGTGCTGGGTGCTCAGTACTCAGGGTGCTGGGTGCCCAGTGCTCAGGGTGCTGGGTGCTCAGTGCTCAGGGTGCTCGGTGCTTAGTACTCAGGGTGCTGGGTGCTCAGTACTCAGGGTGCTGGGTGCTCAGTGCTCAGGGTGCTGGGTGCTCAGTGCTCAGGGTGCTGGGTGCTCAGTACTCAGGGTGCTCGGTGCTCAGTGCTCAGGGTGCTGGGTGCACAATGCTCGGGGTGCTGGGTGCTCAGTACTCAGGGTGCTGGGAGCTCAGTGCTCAGGGTGCTGGGTCTCAGTGCTCGGGGTACTGGGTACTCAGTGCTCAGTACACAGGGTGCTGGGTGCTCAGTGCTCGGGGTGCTGGGTGCTCATTGCTCAGTACTCAGGTTGCTGGGTGCTCAGTGCTCGGGGTGCTGGGTGCTCAGTACTCAGGGTACTCGGTGCTCAGTACTCAGGGTGCTGGGTGATCAGTGCTCAGGGTGCTGGGTGCTCAGTACTCAGTGTGCTGGGTGCTCAGTACTCAGGGTGCTGGGTGCTCAGTACTCAGGGTGCTGGGTGCTCAGTACTCAGGGTGCTGGGTGCTCAGTGCTCAGGGTGCTGGTTCCTCAGTGCTCGGGGTGCTGGGTGCTCAGTGCTCACTGTGCTGGGTGCTCAGTACTCAGGGTGCTGGGTGCTCAGTACTCGGGGTGCTGGGTGCTCAGTACTCAGGGAGCTGGGTGCTCAGTACTCAGGGTGCTGGGTGCTCAGTACTCGGTGCTGGGTGCTCAGTGCTCAGGGTTCTGGGTGCTCAGTGCTCGGGGTGCTGGGTGCTCAGTGCTCAGTACTCAGGGTGCTGGGTGCTCAGTGCTCGGGGTGCTGGGTGCTCAGTACACGGGGTTGCTGGGTGCTCATACTCGGGGTGCTGGGTGCTCAGTGCTGGGGGTGCTGGGTGCTCATTACTCATTGTGCTGGGTGCTCAGTGCTGGGGGTGCTGGGTGCTCATTACTCATTGTGCTGGGTGCTCAGTGCTCGGGGTGCTGGGTGCTCAGTACTCAGGGTGCTGGGTGCTCAGTGCTCGGGGTGCTGGGTGCTCAGTGCTCAGTACTCAGGGTGCTGGGTGCTCAGTGCTCGGGGTGCTGGGTGCTCAGTGCTCAGTACTCAGAGTGCTGGGTGCTCAGTGCTCAGGGTGCTGGGTGCTCAGTGCTCAGTACTCAGGGTGCTCAGTGCTCAGTACTCAGGGTGCTGGGTGCTCAGTGCTCGGGGTGCTGGGTGCTCAGTGCTCAGTACTCAGGGTGCTGGGTGCTCAGTGCTCCGGGTGCTGGGTGCTCAGTGCTCAGGGTGCTGGGTGCTCAGTGCTCGGGGTGCTGGGTGCTCAGTGCTCAGTACTCAGGGTGCTGGGTGCTCAGTGCTCAGGGTGCTGGGTGCTCAGTACTCAGGGTGCGGGGTGCGCAGTGCTCGGGGTACTGGGTGCTCAGTGCTCAGGGTGCTGGGTCCTCAGTACTCGGGGTGCTGGGTGCTCAGTACTCCGGGTGCTGGGTGCTCAGTACTCAGGGTGTTCGGTGATCAGTACTCGGGTGCTGGGTGCTCAATGCTCAGAGTGCTGGGTGCTCAGTGCTCGGGGTGCTGGGTGCTCAGTGCTCAGTACTCAGGGTGCTGGGTGCTCAGTGCTCAGGGTGCTGGGTGCTCAGTGCTCAGGGTGCTGGGTGCTCAGTGCTCAGGGTGCTGGGTGCTCAGTGCTCAGGGTGCTGGTTACTCAGTGCTCGGGGTGCTGGGTGCTCAGTACTCAGGTTGCTGGGTGCTCAGTACTCAGGGTGCTCAGTGCTCAGTACTCAGGGTGCTCAGTGCTCAGTACTCAGGGTGCTCAGTACTCAGGGCGCTCATTGCTCAGCGTGGTGGGTGCTCAGTGCTCAGGGTGCTGGGTGCTCAGTCCTCAGGGTGCTGGCTGCTCAGTGCTCAGGGTGCTCGGTGCTCAGTGCTCAGGGTGCTGGGTGCTCAGTACTCAGGGTGCTGGGTGCTCAGTGCTTGGGGTGCTGAGTGCTCAGTACTCAGGGTGCTGGGTGCTCAGTGCTCAGGGTGCTGGGTGCTCAGTGCTCAGGGTGTTCGTTGCTTAGTACTCAGGGTGCTCGGTGCTCGGGGTGCTGGGTGCTCAGTGCTCGGGGTGCAGGGTGCTCAGTGCTCGGGGTGCTGTGTGCTCAGTGCTCGGGGTGCTGGGTGCTCAGTGCTCAGGGTGCTATGTGCTCAGTTCTCAGGGTGCTGGGTGCTCGGTGCTCAGTACGCTGGGTGCTCAGTACTCAGGGTGCTGGCTGCTCAGTACTCAGGGTGCTCGGTGCTCAGTACTCAGGGTGCTGGGTGCTCAGTGCTCGGGGTGCTGGGTGCACATTACTCAGGGTGCTGGGTGCTCAGTACTCAGGGTGCTCAGTGCTTGGGGTGCTGGGTGCTCAGTACTCAGGGTGCTCAGTTCTTGGGGTGTTGGGTGCTCAGTACTCAGGGTGCTGGGTGCTCAGTGCACAGGGTGCTGGGTGCTCAGTACTCAGGGTGCTGGGTGCTCAGTACTCAGGGTGCTGGGTGCTCAGTTCTCGGGGTGCTGGGTGCTCAGTGCTCGGGGTGCTGGGTGCTCAGTGCTCGGGGTGCAGGGTGCTCAGTGCTCAGGGTTCTGGGTGCTCAGTGCTCGGGGCGCTGGGTGCTCAGTGTTCGGGGTGCTCGGAGCTCAGTACTCAGGGTGCTGGGTGCTCAGTGCTCGGGGTGCTCGGTGTTCAGTACTCAGGGTGCTGGGTGCTCAGTGCTCAGGGTGCTGGGTGCTCAGTACTCAGGGTGCTGGTTGCTCAGTACTCAGGGTGCTCAGTGCTCAGTACTCAGGGTACTCAGTGCTCAGTACTCAGGGTGCTCAGTGCTCAGGGTGCTGGGTGCTCAGTGCTCGGGGTGCTGGGTGCTCAGTGCTCGGGGTGCTGGGTGCTCAGTACTCAGGGTGCTGGGTGATCAGTACTCAGTATGCTGGGTGCTCAGTGCTCGGGGTGCTCAGTGCTCGGGGTGCTGTTTGCTCAGTGCTCAGGGTGCTGGGTGCTCAGTGCTCAGGGTGCTGGGTGCTCAGTGCTCAGGGTGCTGGGTGCTCAGTACTCAGGGTGCTGGGTGCGCAGTGCTCGGGGTACTGGGTGCTCAGTGCTCAGGGTGCTGGGTGCTCAGTGCTCAGGGTGCTGGGTGCTCAGTACTCGGGGTGCTGGGTGCTCAGTACTCAGGGTGCTGGGTGCTCAGTACTCAGGGTGCTGGGTGATCAGTACTCGGGTGCTGGGTGCTCAATGCTCAGAGTTCTGGGTGCTCAGTGCTCGGGATGCTGGGTGCTCAGTGCTCAGTACTCAGGGTGCTGGGTGCTCAGTGCTCGGGGTGCTGGGTGCTCAATGCTCAGTACTCGGGGTGCTGGGTGCTCAGTGCTCAGGGTGCTGTGTGCTCAGTGCTCAGGGTGCTGGGTGCTCAGTGCTCAGGGTGCTGGGTACTCAGTGCTGGGGTGCTGGGTGCTCAGTACTCAGGGTGCTGGGTGCGCAGTACTCAGGTTGCTCAGTGCTCAGTACTCAGGGTGCTCAGTGCTCAGTACTCAGGGTGCTCAGTGCTCAGATTGCTGGGTGCTCAGTGCTCGGGGTGCTGGGTGCTCAGTCCTCAGGGTGATGGGTGCTCAGTGCTCAGGGTGCTCGGTGCTCAGTGCTCAGGGTGCTGGGTGCTCAGTTCTCCGGGTGCTGTTTGCTCAGTGCTCGGGGTGCTGGGTGCTCAGTACTCAGGGTGCTGGGTGCTCAGTGCTCAGGGTGCTGGGTGCTCAGTGCTCAGGGTGCTCGGTGCTTAGTACTCAGGGTGCTGGGTGCTCAGTACTCAGGGTGCTGGGTGCTCAGTGCTCAGGGTGCTGGGTGCTCAGTGCTCAGGGTGCTGGGTGCTCAGTACTCAGGGTGCTCGGTGCTCAGTGCTCAGGGTGCTGGGTGCACAATGCTCGGGGTGCTGGGTGCTCAGTACTCAGGGTGCTGGGAGCTCAGTGCTCAGGGTGCTGGGTCTCAGTGCTCGGGGTACTGGGTACTCAGTGCTCAGTACACAGGGTGCTGGGTGCTCAGTGCTCGGGGTGCTGGGTGCTCATTGCTCAGTACTCAGGTTGCTGGGTGCTCAGTGCTCGGGGTGCTGGGTGCTCAGTACTCAGGGTACTCGGTGCTCAGTACTCAGGGTGCTGGGTGATCAGTGCTCAGGGTGCTGGGTGCTCAGTACTCAGTGTGCTGGGTGCTCAGTACTCAGGGTGCTGGGTGCTCAGTACTCAGGGTGCTGGGTGCTCAGTACTCAGGGTGCTGGGAGCTCAGTGCTCAGGGTGCTGGTTCCTCAGTGCTCGGGGTGCTGGGTGCTCAGTGCTCACTGTGCTGGGTGCTCAGTACTCAGGGTGCTGGGTGCTCAGTACTCGGGGTGCTGGGTGCTCAGTACTCAGGGAGCTGGGTGCTCAGTACTCAGGGTGCTGGGTGCTCAGTACTCGGTGCTGGGTGCTCAGTGCTCAGGGTTCTGGGTGCTCAGTGCTCGGGGTGCTGGGTGCTCAGTGCTCAGTACTCAGGGTGCTGGGTGCTCAGTGCTCGGGGTGCTGGGTGCTCAGTACACGATGTGCTGGGTGCTCATTCTCGGGGTGCTGGGTGCTCAGTGCTGGGGGTGCTGGGTGCTCATTACTCATTGTGCTGGGTGCTCAGTGCTGGGGGTGCTGGGTGCTCATTACTCATTGTGCTGGGTGCTCAGTGCTCGGGGTGCTGGGTGCTCAGTACTCAGGGTGCTGGGTGCTCAGTGCTCGGGGTGCTGGGTGCTCAGTGCTCAGTACTCAGGGTGCTGGGTGCTCAGTGCTCGGGGTGCTGGGTGCTCAGTGCTCAGTACTCAGAGTGCTGGGTGCTCAGTGCTCAGGGTGCAGGGTGCTCAGTGCTCAGTACTCAGGGTGCTCAGTGCTCAGTACTCAGGGTGCTGGGTGCTCAGTGCTCGGGGTGCTGGGTGCTCAGTGCTCAGTACTCAGGGTGCTGGGTGCTCAGTGCTCCGGGTGCTGGGTGCTCAGTGCTCAGGGTGCTGGGTGCTCAGTGCTCGGGGTGCTGGGTGCTCAGTGCTCAGTACTCAGGGTGCTGGGTGCTCAGTGCTCAGGGTGCTTTGTGCTCAGTACTCAGGGTGCGGGGTGCGCAGTGCTCGGGGTACTGGGTGCTCAGTGCTCAGGGTGATGGGTGCTCAGTACTCGGGGTGCTGGGTGCTCAGTACTCCGGGTGCTGGGTGCTCAGTACTCAGGGTGCTGGGTGATCAGTACTCGGGTGCTGGGTGCTCAATGCTCAGAGTGCTGGGTGCTCAGTGCTCGGGGTGCTGGGTGCTCAGTGCTCAGTACTCAGGGTGCTGGGTGCTCAGTGCTCGGTGTGCTGGGTGCTCAGTGCTCAGTACTCAGGGTGATGGGTGCTCAGTGCTCAGGGTGCTGGGTGCTCAGTGCTCAGGGTGCTGGGTGCTCAGTGCTCAGGGTGCTGGGTGCTCAGTGCTCAGGGTGCTGGGTACTCAGTGCTCGGGGTGCTGGGTGCTCAGTACTCAGGTTGCTGGGTGCTCAGTACTCAGTGTGCTCAGTGCTCAGTACTCAGGGTGCTCAGTGCTCAGTACTCAGGGTGCTCAGTACTCAGGGCGCTCATTGCTCAGGGTGGTGGGTGCTCAGTGCTCAGGGTGCTGGGTGCTCAGTACTCAGGGTGCTGGGTGCTCAGTGCTCAGGGTGCTCGGTGCTCAGTGCTCAGGGTGCTGGGTGCTCAGTACTCAGGGTGCTGGGTGCTCAGTGCTTGGGGTGCTGAGTGCTCAGTACTCAGGGTGCTGGGTGCTCAGTGCTCAGGGTGCTGGGTGCTCAGTGCTCAGGGTGTTCGTTGCTTAGTACTCAGGGTGCTCGGTGCTCGGGGTGCTGGGTGCTCAGTGCTCGGGGTGCAGGGTGCTCAGTGCTCAGGGTGCTGTGTGCTCAGTGCTCGGGGTGCTGGGTGCTCAGTGCTCAGGGTGCTATGTGCTCAGTTCTCAGGGTGCTGGGTGCTCGGTGCTCAGTACGCTGGGTGCTCAGTACTCAGGGTGCTGGCTGCTCAGTACTCAGGGTGCTCGGTGCTCAGTACTCAGGGTGCTGGGTGCTCAGTGCTCGGGGTGCTGGGTGCACATTACTCAGGGTGCTGGGTGCTCAGTACTCAGGGTGCTCAGTGCTTGGGGTGCTGGGTGCTCAGTACTCAGGGTGCTCAGTGCTTGGGGTGTTGGGTGCTCAGTACTCAGGGTGCTGGGTGCTCAGTGCACAGGGTGCTGGGTGCTCAGTACTCAGGGTGCTGGGTGCTCAGTACTCAGGGTGCTGGGTGCTCAGTTCTCGGGTTGCTGGGTGCTCAGTGCTCGGGGTGCTGGGTGCTCAGTGCTCGGGGTGCAGGGTGCTCAGTGCTCAGGGTTCTGGGTGCTCAGTGCTCGGGGCGCTGGGTGCTCAGTGTTCGGGGTGCTCGGAGCTCAGTACTCAGGGTGCTGGGTGCTCAGTGCTCGGGGTGCTCGGTGTTCAGTACTCAGGGTGCTGGGTGCTCAGTGCTCGGGGTGCTCGGTGCTCAGTACGTTGGGTGCTCACTAATCAGGGTGCTTGGTGCTCAGTGCTCAGGGTGCTGGGTGCTCAGTGCTCCGGGTGCTGGGTGCTCAGTGCTCAGGGTGCTGGGTGCTCAGTACTCAGGGTACTGGGTGCGCAGTGCTCGGGGTACTGGGTGCTCAGTGCTCAGGGTGCTGGGTGCTCAGTGCTCAGGGTGCTGGGTGCTCAGTGCTCAGGGTGCTGGGTGCTCAGTACTCGGGGTGCTGCGTGCTCAGTACTCAGGGTGCTGGGTGCTCAGTACTCAGGGTGCTGGGTGATCAGTACTCGGGTGCTGGGTGCTCAATGCTCAGAGTGCTGGGTGCTCAGTGCTCGGGGTGCTGGGTGCTCAGTGCTCAGTACTCAGGGTGCTGGGTGCTCAGTGCTCGGGGTGCTGGGTACTCAATGCTCAGTACTCAGGGTGCTGGGTGCTCAGTGCTCAGGGTGCTGGGTGCTCAGTGCTCAGGGTGCTGGGTGCTCAGTGCTCAGGGTGCTGGGTACTCAGTGCTCAGGGTGCTGGGTACTCAGTGCTCGGGGTGCTGGGTGCTAAGTACTCAGGGTGCTGGGTGCTCAGTACTCAGGGTGCTCAGTGCTCAGTACTCAGGGTGCTCAGTGCTCAGTACTCAGGGTGCTCAGTGCTCAGATTGCTGGGTGCTCAGTGCTCGGGGTGCTGGTTGCTCAGTCCTCAGGGTGATGGGTGCTCAGTGCTCAGGGTGCTTGGTGCTCAGTGCTCAGGGTGCTGTGTGCTCAGTTCTCCGGGTGCTGTGTGCTCAGTGCTCGGGGTGCTGGGTGCTCAGAACTCAGGGTGCTGGGTGCTCAGTGCTCAGGGTGCTGGGTGCTCAGTGCTCAGGGTGCTCGGTGCTTTGTACTCAGTGTGCTGGGTGCTCAGTAATCAGGGTGCTGGGTGCTCAGGGCTTAGGGTGCTGGGTGCTCAGTGCTCAGGGTGCTGTGTGCTCAGTACTCAGGGTGCTCGGTGCTCAGTGCTCAGGGTGCTGGGTGCACAGTGCTCGGGGTGCTGGGTGCTCAGTACTCAGGGTGCTTGGTGCTCAGTGCTCAGGGTGCTGTGTGCTCAGTGCTCGGGGTGCTGGGTGCTCAGTGCTCAGGGTGCTGGGTGCTCAGTGCTCAGGGTGCAGGGTGCTCAGTGCTCGGGGTGCTCAGTACTCAGGGTGCTCAGTACTCCGGGTGCTGGGTGCTCAGTGCTCGGGGTGCTGGGTGCTCAGTGCTCAGTACTCAAGGTGCTGGGTGCTCAGTGCTCAGGGTGCTGGGTGCTCAGTGCTCAGTGTGCTGGGTGCTCAGTGCTCAGGGTGCTGGGTACTCAGTGCTCAGGGTGCTGGGTACTCAGTGCTCGGGGTGCTGGGTGCTCAGTACTCAGGGTGCTGGTTGCTCAGTACTCAGGGTGCTCAGTGCTCAGTACTCAGGGTGCTCAGTGCTCAGTACTCTGGGTGCTCAGTGCTCAGGGTGCTGGGTGCTCAGTGCTCGGGATGCTGGGTGCTCAGTGCTCGGGGTGCTGGGTGCTCAGTACTCAGGGTGCTGGGTGCTCAGTACTCAGTATGCTGGGTGCACAGTGCTCGGGGTGCTCAGTACTCAGGATGCTGTGTGTTGAGTGCTCAGGGTACTGGGTGCTCAGTACTCAGGGTGCTTGGTGCTTAGTACTCAGTGTGCTGGGTGCTCAGTACTCCGGGTGCTGGGTGCTCAGTGCTCAGGGTGCTCGGTGCTCAGTGCTCAGGGTGCTGGGTGCTCAGTACTCAGGGTGCTCATTGCTCAGGGTGATTGGTGCTCAGTACTCAGGGTGCTCATTGCTCAGTACTCAGGGTGCTCAGTGCTCAGTACTCAGGGTGCTCAGTGCTCAGTACTCAGGGTGCTCAGGGCTCAGGGTGCTGGTTGCTCACTGCTCGGGGTGCTCGGTGCTCAGTGCTCAGGGTGCTGGGTGCTCAGTATTCAGGGTGCTGGGTGCTCAATACTCAGGGTGCTCAGTGCTCAGTACTCAGGGTGCTCAGTGCTCATTACTCAGGGTGCTCAGTGCTCAGGGTGCTGGGTGCTCAGTGCTCGGGGTGCTGGGTGCTCAGTGCTCAGGGTGCTGGGTGCTCAGTACTCAGGGTGCTGGGTGCTCAGTACTCAGTATGCTGGGTGCTCAGTGCTCGGGGTGCTCAGTACTAAGGGTGCTGTTTGTTCAGTGCTCAGGGTACTGGGTGCTCAGTACTCAGGGTGCTTGGTGTTTAGTACTCAGGGTGCTGGGTGCTCAGTACTCCGGGTGCTGGGTGCTCAGTGCTCGGGGTGCTCGGTGCTCAGTGCTCAGTGTGCTGGGTGCTCAGTACTCAGGGTGCTCATTGCTCAGGGTGCTGGGTGCTCAGTACTCAGGGTGCTGGGTGCTCAGTACTCAGGGTGCTGGGTGCTCAGTACTCAGGGTGCTCAGTGCTCAGTACTCAGGGTGCTCAGTGCTCAGTACTCAGGGTGCTCAAGGCTCAGGGTGCTGGGTGCTCACTGCTCGGGGTGCTGGGTGCTCAGTGCTCAGGGTGCTGTGTGCTCACTGCTCAGGGTGCTGGGTGCTCTGTGCTCAGGGTGCTGGGTGCTCAGTGCTCAGGGTGCTGGGTGCTCAGTACTCAGGGTGCTGGGTGCGCAGTGCTCGGGGTACTGGGTGCTCAGTGCTCAGGGTGCTGGGTGCTCAGTGCTCAGGGTGCTGGGTGCTCAGTACTCGGGGTGCTGGGTGCTCTGTACTCAGGGTGCTGGGTGCTCAGTACTCAGGGTGCTGGGTGATCAGTACTCGGGTGCTGGGTGCTCAATGCTCAGAGTTCTGGGTGCTCAGTGCTCGGGATGCTGGGTGCTCAGTGCTCAGTACTCAGGGTGCTGGGTGCTCAGTGCTCGGGGTGCTGGATGCTCAATGCTCAGTACTCAGGGTGCTGGGTGCTCAGTGCTCAGGGTGCTGGGTGCTCAGTGCTCAGTGTGCTGGGTGCTCAGTGCTCAGGGTGCTGGGTGCTCAGTTCTCGGGGTGCTGGGTGCTCAGTGCTCGGGGTGCTGGGTGCTCAGTGCTCGGGGTGCAGGGTGCTCAGTGCTCAGGGTTCTGGGTGCTCAGTGCTCGGGGCGCTGGGTGCTCAGTGTTCGGGGTGCTCGGAGCTCAGTACTCAGGGTGCTGGGTGCTCAGTGCTCGGGGTGCTCGGTGTTCAGTACTCAGGGTGCTGGGTGCTCAGTGCTCGGGGTGCTCGGTGCTCAGTACGTTGGGTGCTCACTACTCAGGGTGCTTGGTGCTCAGTGCTCAGGGTGCTGGGTGCTCAGTGCTCCGGGTGCTGGGTGCTCAGTGCTCAGGGTGCTGGGTGCTCAGTACTCAGGGTACTGGGTGCGCAGTGCTCGGGGTACTGGGTGCTCAGTGCTCAGGGTGCTGGGTGCTCAGTGCTCAGGGTGCTGGGTGCTCAGTGCTCAGGGTGCTGGGTGCTCAGTACTCGGGGTGCTGCGTGCTCAGTACTCAGGGTGCTGGGTGCTCAGTACTCAGGGTGCTGGGTGATCAGTACTCGGGTGCTGGGTGCTCAATGCTCAGAGTGCTGGGTGCTCAGTGCTCGGGGTGCTGGGTGCTCAGTGCTCAGTACTCAGGGTGCTGGGTGCTCAGTGCTCGGGGTGCTGGGTACTCAATGCTCAGTACTCAGGGTGCTGGGTGCTCAGTGCTCAGGGTGCTGGGTGCTCAGTGCTCAGGGTGCTGGGTGCTCAGTGCTCAGGGTGCTGGGTACTCAGTGCTCAGGGTGCTGGGTACTCAGTGCTCGGGGTGCTGGGTGCTAAGTACTCAGGGTGCTGGGTGCTCAGTACTCAGGGTGCTCAGTGCTCAGTACTCAGGGTACTCAGTGCTCAGTACTCAGGGTGCTCAGTGCTCAGATTGCTGGGTGCTCAGTGCTCGGGGTGCTGGTTGCTCAGTCCTCAGGGTGATGGGTGCTCAGTGCTCAGGGTGCTTGGTGCTCAGTGCTCAGGGTGCTGGGTGCTCAGTTCTCCGGGTGCTGTGTGCTCAGTGCTCGGGGTGCTGGGTGCTCAGAACTCAGGGTGCTGGATGCTCAGTGCTCAGGGTGCTGGGTGCTCAGTGCTCAGGGTCCTCGGTGCTTTGTACTCAGTGTGCTGGGTGCTCAGTAATCAGGGTGCTGGGTGCTCAGTGCTCAGGGTGCTGGGTGCTCAGTGCTCAGGGTGCTGTGTGCTCAGTACTCAGGGTGCTCGGTGCTCAGTGCTCAGGGTGCTGGGTGCACAGTGCTCGGGGTGCTGGGTGCTCAGTACTCAGGGTGCTTGGTGCTCAGTGCTCAGGGTGCTGTGTGCTCAGTGCTCGGGGTGCTGGGTGCTCAGTGCTCAGGGTGCTGGGTGCTCAGTGCTCAGGGTGCAGGATGCTCAGTGCTCGGGGTGCTGGGAGCTCAGTGCTCAGTACTCAGGGTGCTGGGTGCTCAGTGCTCGGGGTGCTGGGTGCTCAGTGCTCAGTACTCAAGGTGCTGGGTGCTCAGTGCTCAGGGTGCTGGGTGCTCAGTGCTCAGGGTGCTGGGTACTCAGTGCTCGGGGTGCTGGGTGCTCAGTACTCAGGGTGCTGGTTGCTCAGTACTCAGGGTGCTCAGTGCTCAGTACTCAGGGTGCTCAGTGCTCAGTACTCTGGGTGCTCAGTGCTCAGGGTGCTGGGTGCTCAGTGCTCGGGATGCTGGGTGCTCAGTGCTCGGGGTGCTGGGTGCTCAGTACTCAGGGTGCTGGGTGCTAAGTACTCAGTATGCTGGGTGCACAGTGCTCGGGGTGCTCAGTACTCAGGATGCTGTGTGTTGAGTGCTCAGGGTACTGGGTGCTCAGTACTCAGGGTGCTTGGTGCTTAGTACTCAGTGTGCTGGGTGCTCAGTACTCCGGGTGCTGGGTGCTCAGTGCTCAGGGTGCTCGGTGCTCAGTGCTCAGGGTGCTGGGTGCTCAGTACTCAGGGTGCTCATTGCTCAGGGTGATTGGTGCTCAGTACTCAGGGTGCTCATTGCTCAGTACTCAGGGTGCTCAGTGCTCAGTACTCAGGGTGCTCAGTGCTCAGTACTCAGGGTGCTCAGGGCTCAGGGTGCTGGTTGCTCACTGCTCGGGGTGCTCGGTGCTCAGTGCTCAGGGTGCTGGGTGCTCAGTATTCAGGGTGCTGGGTGCTCAATACTCAGGGTGCTCAGTGCTCAGTACTCAGGGTGCTCAGTTCTCATTACTCAGGGTGCTCAGTGCTCAGGGTGCTGGGTGCTCAGTGCTCGGGGTGCTGGGTGCTCAGTGCTCAGGGTGCTGGGTGCTCAGTACTCAGGGTGCTGGGTGCTCAGTACTCAGTATGCTGGGTGCTCAGTGCTCGGGGTGCTCAGTACTAAGGGTGCTGTTTGTTCAGTGCTCAGGGTACTGGGTGCTCAGTACTCAGGGTGCTTGGTGTTTAGTACTCAGGGTGCTGGGTGCTCAGTACTCCGGGTGCTGGGTGCTCAGTGCTCGGGGTGCTCGGTGCTCAGTGCTCAGTGTGCTGGGTGCTCAGTACTCAGGGTGCTCATTGCTCAGGGTGCTGGGTGCTCAGTACTCAGGGTGCTGGGTGCTCAGTACTCAGGGTGCTCAGTGCTCAGTACTCAGGGTGCTCAGTGCTCAGTACTCAGGGTGCTCAAGGCTCAGGGTGCTGGGTGCTCACTGCTCGGGGTGCTGGGTGCTCAGTGCTCAGGGTGCTGTGTGCTCAGTGCTCAGGGTGCTGGGTGCTCTGTGCTCAGGGTGCTGGGTGCTCAGTGCTCAGGGTGCTGGGTGCTCAGTACTCAGGGTGCTTGGTGCGCAGTGCTCGGGGTACTGGGTGCTCAGTGCTCAGGGTGCTGGGTGCTCAGTGCTCAGGGTGCTGGGTGCTCAGTACTCGGGGTGCTGGGTGCTCAGTACTCAGGGTGCTGGGTGCTCAATACTCAGGGTGCTGGGTGATCAGTACTCGGGTGCTGGGTGCTCAATGCTCAGAGTTCTGGGTGCTCAGTGCTCGGGATGCTGGGTGCTCAGTGCTCAGTACTCAGGGTGCTGGGTGCTCAGTGCTCGGGGTGCTGGATGCTCAATGCTCAGTACTCAGGGTGCTGGGTGCTCAGTGCTCAGGGTGCTGGGTGCTCAGTGCTAAGTGTGCTGGGTGCTCAGTGCTCAGGGTGCTGGGTACTCAGTACTCAGGGTGCTGGGTACTCAGTGCTCGGGGTGCTGGGTGATCAGTACTCAGGGTGCTGGGTGCTCAGTACTCAGGGTGCTCAGTGCTCAGGGTGCTGGGTGCTCAGTGCTCGGGATGCTGGGTGCTCAGTGCTCGGGGTGCTGGGTGCTCAGTACTCTGGGTGCTGGGTGCTCAGTACTCAGGGTGCTGGGTGCTCAGTTCTCGGGGTGCTGGGTGCTCAGTGCTCGGGGTGCTGGGTGCTCAGTGCTCGGGGTGCAGGGTGCTCAGTGCTCAGGGTTCTGGGTCCTCAGTGCTCGGGGCGCTGGGTGCTCAGTGTTCGGGGTGCTCGGAGCTCAGTACTCAGGGTGCTGGGTGCTCAGTGCTCGGGGTGCTCGGTGTTCAGTACTCAGGGTGCTGGGTGCTCAGTGCTCGGGGTGCTCGGTGCTCAGTACGTTGGGTGCTCACTACTCAGGGTGCTTGGTGCTCAGTGCTCAGGGTGCTGGGTGCTCAGTGCTCCGGGTGCTGGGTGCTCAGTGCTCAGGGTGCTGGGTGCTCAGTACTCAGGGTACTGGGTGCGCAGTGCTCGGGGTACTGGGTGCTCAGTGCTCAGGGTGCTGGGTGCTCAGTGCTCAGGGTGCTGGGTGCTCAGTGCTCAGGGTGCTGGGTGCTCAGTACTCGTGGTGCTGGGTGCTCAGTACTCAGGGTGCTGGGTGCTCAGTACTCAGGGTGCTGGGTGATCAGTACTCGGGTGCTGGGTGCTCAATGCTCAGAGTGCTGGGTGCTCAGTGCTCGGGGTGCTGGGTGCTCAGTGCTCAGTACTCAGGGTGCTGGGTGCTCAGTGCTCGGGGTGCTGGGCACTCAATGCTCAGTACTCAGGGTGCTGGGTGCTCAGTGCTCAGGGTGCTGGGTGCTCAGTGCTCAGGGTGCTGGGTGCTCAGTGCTCAGGGTGCTGGGTACTCAGTGCTCAGTGTGCTGGGTACTCAGTGCTCGGGGTGCTGGGTGCTAAGTACTCAGGGTGCTGGGTGCTCAGTACTCAGGGTGCTCAGTGCTCAGTACTCAGGGTGCTCAGTGCTCAGTACTCAGGGTGCTCAGTGCTCAGATTGCTGGGTGCTCAGTGCTCGGGGTGCTGGGTGCTCAGTCCTCAGGGAGATGGGTGCTCAGTGCTCAGGGTGCTCGGTGCTCAGTGCTCAGGGTGCTGGGTGCTCAGTTCTCCGGGTGCTGTGTGCTCAGTGCTCGGGGTGCTGGGTGCTCAGTACTCAGGGTGCTGGGTGCTCAGTGCTCAGGGTGCTGGGTGCTCAGTGTTCAGGGTGCTCGGTGCTTTGTACTCAGTGTGCTGGGTGCTCAGTACTCAGGGTGCTGGGTGCTCAGTGCTCAGGGTGCTGGGTGGTCAGTGCTCAGGGTGCTGTGTGCTCAGTCCTCAGGGTGCTCGGTGCTCAGTGCTCAGGGTGCTGGGTGCACAGTGCTCGGGGTGCTGGGTGCTCAGTACTCAGGGTGCTTGGTGCTCAGTGCTCAGGGTGCTGTGTGCTCAGTGCTCGGGGTGCTGGGTGCTCAGTGCTCAGGGTGCTGGGTGCTCAGTGCTCAGGGTGCTGGGTGCTCAGTGCTCGGGGTGCTGGGTGCTCAGTGCTCAGTACTCAGGGTGCTGGTTGCTCAGTGCTCGGGGTGCTGGGTGCTCAGTGCTCAGTACTCAAGGTGCTGGGTGCTCAGTGCTCAGGGTGCTGGGTGCTCAGTGCTCAGTGTGCTGGGTGCTCAGTGCTCAGGGTGCTGGGTACTCAGTGCTCAGGGTGCTGGGTACTCAGTGCTCGGGGTGCTGGGTGCTCAGTACTCAGGGTGCTGGTTGCTCAGTACTCAGGGTGCTCAGTGCTCAGTACTCAGGGTGCTCAGTGCTCAGTACTCAGGGTGCTCAGTGCTCAGGGTGCTGGGTGCTCAGTGCTCGGGATGCTGGGTGCTCAGTGCTCGGGGTGCTGGGTGCTCAGTACTCAGGGTGCTGGGTGCTCAGTACTCAGTATGCTGGGTGCACAGTGCTCGGGGTGCTCAGTACTCAGGATGCTGTGTGTTGAGTGCTCAGGGTACTGGGTGCTCAGTACTCAGGGTGCTTGGTGCTTAGTACTCAGTGTGCTGGGTGCTCAGTACTCTGGGTGCTCTGTGCTCAGTGCTCAGGGTGCTCGGTGCTCAGTGCTCAGGGTGCTGGGTGCTCAGTACTCAGGGTGCTCATTGCTCAGGGTGCTTGGTGCTCAGTACTCAGGGTGCTCATTGCTCAGTACTCAGGGTGCTCAGTGCTCAGTACTCAGGGTGCTCAGTGCTCAGTACTCAGGGTGCTCAGGGCTCAGGGTGCTGGGTGCTCACTGCTCGGGGTGCTCGGTGCTCAGTGCTCAGGGTGCTGGGTGCTCAGTATTCAGGGTGCTGGGTGCTCAATACTCAGGGTGCTCAGTGCTCAGTACTCAGGGTGCTCAGTGCTCATTACTCAGGGTGCTCAGTGCTCAGGGTGCTGGGTGCTCAGTGCTCGGGGTGCTGGGTGCTCAGTGCTCAGGGTGCTGGGTGCTCAGTACTCAGGGTGCTGGGTGCTCAGTACTCAGTATGCTGGGTGCTCAGTGCTCGGGGTGCTCAGTACTAAGGGTGCTGTTTGTTCAGTGCTCAGGGTACTGGGTGCTCAGTACTCAGGGTGCTTGGTGTTTAGTACTCAGGGTGCTGGGTGCTCAGTACTCCGGGTGCTGGGTGCTCAGTGCTCGGGGTGCTCGGTGCTCAGTGCTCAGTGTGCTGGGTGCTCAGTACTCAGGGTGCTCATTGCTCAGGGTGCTGGGTGCTCAGTACTCAGGGTGCTGGGTGCTCAGTACTCAGGGTGCTGGGTGCTCAGTACTCAGGGTGCTCAGTGCTCAGTACTCAGGGTGCTCAGTGCTCAGTACTCAGGGTGCTCAAGGCTCAGGGTGCTGGGTGCTCACTGCTCGGGGTGCTGGGTGCTCAGTGCTCAGGGTGCTGTGTGCTCAGTGCTCAGGGTGCTGGGTGCTCTGTGCTCAGGGTGCTGGGTGCTCAGTGCTCAGGGTGCTGGGTGCTCAGTACTCAGGGTGCTGGGTGCGCAGTGCTCGGGGTACTGGGTGCTCAGTGCTCAGGGTGCTGGGTGCTCAGTTCTCAGGGTGCTGGGTGCTCAGTACTCGGGGTGCTGGGTGCTCAGTACTCAGGGTGCTGGGTGCTCAGTTCTCAGGTTGCTGGGTGATCAGTACTCGGGTGCTGGGTGCTCAATGCTCAGAGTTCTGGGTGCTCAGTGCTCGGGATGCTGGGTGCTCAGTGCTCAGTACTCAGGGTGCTGGGTGCTCAGTGCTCGGGGTGCTGGATGCTCAATGCTCAGTACTCAGGGTGCTGGGTGCTCAGTGCTCAGGGTGCTGGGTGCTCAGTGCTCAGTGTGCTGGGTGCTCAGTGCTCAGGGTGCTGGGTACTCAGTACTCAGGGTGCTGGGTACTCAGTGCTCGGGGTGCTGGGTGATCAGTACTCAGGGTGCTGGGTGCTCAGTACTCAGGGTGCTCAGTGCTCAGGGTGCTGGGTGCTCAGTGCTCGGGATGCTGGGTGCTCAGTGCTCGGGGTGCTGGGTGCTCAGTACTCTGGGTGCTGGGTGCTCAGTACTCAGGGTGCTGGGTGCTCAGTTCTCGGGGTGCTGGGTGCTCAGTGCTCGGGGTGCTGGGTGCTCAGTGCTCGGGGTGCAGGGTGCTCAGTGCTCAGGGTTCTGGGTCCTCAGTGCTCGGGGCGCTGGGTGCTCAGTGTTCGGGGTGCTCGGAGCTCAGTACTCAGGGTGCTGGGTGCTCAGTGCTCGGGGTGCTCGGTGTTCAGTACTCAGGGTGCTGGGTGCTCAGTGCTCGGGGTGCTCGGTGCTCAGTACGTTGGGTGCTCACTACTCAGGGTGCTTGGTGCTCAGTGCTCAGGGTGCTGGGTGCTCAGTGCTCCGGGTGCTGGGTGCTCAGTGCTCAGGGTGCTGGGTGCTTAGTACTCAGGGTACTGGGTGCGCAGTGCTCGGGGTACTGGGTGCTCAGTGCTCAGGGTGCTGGGTGCTCAGTGCTCAGGGTGCTGGGTGCTCAGTGCTCAGGGTGCTGGGTGCTCAGTACTCGTGGTGCTGGGTGCTCAGTACTCAGGGTGCTGGGTGCTCAGTACTCAGGGTGCTGGGTGATCAGTACTCGGGTGCTGGGTGCTCAATGCTCAGAGTGCTGGGTGCTCAGTGCTCAGGGTGCTGGGTGCTCAGTGCTCAGTACTCAGGGTGCTGGGTGCTCAGTGCTCGGGGTGCTGGGTACTCAATGCTCAGTACTCAGGGTGCTGGGTGCTCAGTGCTCAGGGTGCTGGGTGCTCAGTGCTCAGGGTGCTGGGTGCTCAGTGCTCAGGGTGCTGGGTACTCAGTGCTCAGTGTGCTGGGTACTCAGTGCTCGGGGTGCTGGGTGCTAAGTACTCAGGGTGCTGGGTGCTCAGTACTCAGGGTGCTCAGTGCTCAGTACTCAGGGTGCTCAGTGCTCAGTACTCAGGGTGCTCAGTGCTCAGATTGCTGGGTGCTCAGTGCTCGGGGTGCTGGGTGCTCAGTCCTCAGGGAGATGGGTGCTCAGTGCTCAGGGTGCTCGGTGCTCAGTGCTCAGGGTGCTGGGTGCTCAGTTCTCCGGGTGCTGTGTGCTCAGTGCTCGGGGTGCTGGGTGCTCAGTACTCAGGGTGCTGGGTGCTCAGTGCTCAGGGTGCTGGGTGCTCAGTGTTCAGGGTGCTCGGTGCTTTGTACTCAGTGTGCTGGGTGCTCAGTACTCAGGGTGCTGGGTGCTCAGTGCTCAGGGTGCTGGGTGGTCAGTGCTCAGGGTGCTGTGTGCTCAGTCCTCAGGGTGCTCGGTGCTCAGTGCTCAGGGTGCTGGGTGCACAGTGCTCGGGGTGCTGGGTGCTCAGTACTCAGGGTGCTTGGTGCTCAGTGCTCAGGGTGCTGTGTGCTCAGTGCTCGGGGTGCTGGGTGCTCAGTGCTCAGGGTGCTGGGTGCTCAGTGCTCAGGGTGCTGGGTGCTCAGTGCTCGGGGTGCTGGGTGCTCAGTGCTCAGTACTCAGGGTGCTGGTTGCTCAGTGCTCGGGGTGCTGGGTGCTCAGTGCTCAGTACTCAAGGTGCTGGGTGCTCAGTGCTCAGGGTGCTGGGTGCTCAGTGCTCAGTGTGCTGGGTGCTCAGTGCTCAGGGTGCTGGGTACTCAGTGCTCAGGGTGCTGGGTACTCAGTGCTCGGGGTGCTGGGTGCTCAGTACTCATTGTGCTGGTTGCTCAGTACTCAGGGTGCTCAGTGCTCAGTACTCAGGGTGCTCAGTGCTCAGGGTGCTGGGTGCACAGTGCTCGGGGTGCTGGGTGCTCAGTACTCAGGGTGCTTGGTGCTCAGTGCTCAGGGTGCTGTGTGCTCAGTGCTCGGGGTGCTGGGTGCTCAGTGCTCAGGGTGCTGGGTGCTCAGTGCTCAGGGTGCTGGGTGCTCAGTGCTCGGGGTGCTGGGTGCTCAGTGCTCAGTACTCAGGGTGCTGGTTGCTCAGTGCTCGGGGTGCTGGGTGCTCAGTGCTCAGTACTCAAGGTGCTGGGTGCTCAGTGCTCAGGGTGCTGGGTGCTCAGTGCTCAGTGTGCTGGGTGCTCAGTGCTCAGGGTGCTGGGTACTCAGTGCTCAGGGTGCTGGGTACTCAGTGCTCGGGGTGCTGGGTGCTCAGTACTCAGGGTGCTGGTTGCTCAGTACTCAGGGTGCTCAGTGCTCAGTACTCAGGGTGCTCAGTGCTCAGTACTCAGGGTGCTCAGTGCTCAGGGTGCTGGGTGCTCAGTGCTCGGGATGCTGGGTGCTCAGTGCTCGGGGTGCTGGGTGCTCAGTACTCAGGGTGCTGGGTGCTCAGTACTCAGTATGCTGGGTGCACAGTGCTCGGGGTGCTCAGTACTCAGGATGCTGTGTGTTGAGTGCTCAGGGTACTGGGTGCTCAGTACTCAGGGTGCTTGGTGCTTAGTACTCAGTGTGCTGGGTGCTCAGTACTCTGGGTGCTCTGTGCTCAGTGCTCAGGGTGCTCGGTGCTCAGTGCTCAGGGTGCTGGGTGCTCAGTACTCAGGGTGCTCATTGCTCAGGGTGCTTGGTGCTCAGTACTCAGGGTGCTCATTGCTCAGTACTCAGGGTGCTCAGTGCTCAGTACTCAGGGTGCTCAGTGCTCAGTACTCAGGGTGCTCAGGGCTCAGGGTGCTGGGTGCTCACTGCTCGGGGTGCTCGGTGCTCAGTGCTCAGGGTGCTGGGTGCTCAGTATTCAGGGTGCTGGGTGCTCAATACTCAGGGTGCTCAGTGCTCAGTACTCAGGGTGCTCAGTGCTCATTACTCAGGGTGCTCAGTGCTCAGGGTGCTGGGTGCTCAGTGCTCGGGCTGCTGGGTGCTCAGTGCTCAGGGTGCTGGGTGCTCAGTACTCAGGGTGCTGGGTGCTCAGTACTCAGTATGCTGGGTGCTCAGTGCTCGGGGTGCTCAGTACTAAGGGTGCTGTTTGTTCAGTGCTCAGGGTACTGGGTGCTCAGTACTCAGGGTGCTTGGTGTTTAGTACTCAGGGTGCTGGGTGCTCAGTACTCCGGGTGCTGGGTGCTCAGTGCTCGGGGTGCTCGGTGCTCAGTGCTCAGGGTGCTGGGTGCTCAGTACTCAGGGTGCTCATTGCTCAGGGTGCTGGGTGCTCAGTACTCAGGGTGCTGGGTGCTCAGTACTCAGGGTGCTGGGTGCTCAGTACTCAGGGTGCTCAGTGCTCAGTACTCAGGGTGCTCAGTGCTCAGTACTCAGGGTGCTCAGGGCTCAGGGTGCTGGGTGCTCACTGCTCGGGGTGCTGGGTGCTCAGTGCTCAGGGTGCTGTGTGCTCAGTGCGCAGGGTGCTGGGTGCTCTGTGCTCAGGGTGCTGGGTGCTCAGTGCTCAGGGTGCTGGGTGCTCAGTACTCAGGGTGCTGGGTGTGCAGTGCTCGGGGTACTGGGTGCTCAGTGCTCAGGGTGCTGGGTGCTCAGTGCTCAGGGTGCTGGGTGCTCAGTACTCGGGGTGCTGGGTGCTCAGTACTCAGGGTGCTGGGTGCTCAGTACTCAGGGTGCTGGGTGATCAGTACTCGGGTGCTGGGTGCTCAATGCTCAGAGTTCTGGGTGCTCAGTGCTCGGGATGCTGGGTGCTCAGTGCTCAGTACTCAGGGTGCTGGGTGCTCAGTGCTCGGGGTGCTGGATGCTCAATGCTCAGTACTCAGGGTGCTGGGTGCTCAGTGCTCAGGGTGCTGGGTGCTCAGTGCTCAGTGTGCTGGGTGCTCAGTGCTCAGGGTGCTGGGTACTCAGTACTCAGGGTGCTGGGTACTCAGTGCTCGGGGTGCTGGGTGCTCAGTACTCAGGGTACTGGGTGCTCAGTACTCAGGGTGCTCAGTGCTCAGGGTGCTGGGTGCTCAGTGCTCAGGATGCTGGGTGCTCAGTGCTCGGGGTGCTGGGTGCTCAGTACTCAGGGTGCTGGGTGCTCAGTACTCAGTATGCTGGGTGCACAGTGCTCGGGGTGCTCAGTACTCAGGATGCTGTGTGTTGAGTGCTCAGGGTACTGGGTGCTCAGTACTCAGGGTGCTTGGTGCTTAGTACTCAGTGTGCTGGGTGCTCAGTACTCCGGGTGCTGGGTGCTCAGTGCTCAGGGTGCTCGGTGCTCAGTGCTCAGGGTGCTGGGTGCTCAGTACTCAGGGTGCTCATTGCTCAGGGTGCTTGGTGCTCAGTACTCAGGGTGCTCAGTGCTCAGTACTCAGGGTGCTCAGTGCTCAGTACTCAGGGTGCTCAGTGCTCAGTACTCAGGGTGCTCAGGGCTCAGGGTGCTGGGTGCTCACTGCTCGGGGTGCTCGGTGCTCAGTGCTCAGGGTGCTGGGTGCTCAGTATTCAGGGTGCTGGGTACTCAATACTCCGGGTGCTCAGTGCTCAGTACTCAGGGTGCTCAGTGCTCATTACTCAGGGTGCTCAGTGCTCAGGGTGCTGGGTGCTCAGTGCTCGGGGTGCTGGGTGCTCAGTGCTCAGGGTGCTGGGTGCTCAGTACTCAGGGTGCTGGGTGCTCAGTACTCAGTATGCTGGGTGCTCAGTGCTCGGGGTGCTCAGTACTAAGGGTGCTGTTTGTTCAGTGCTCAGGGTACTGGGTGCTCAGTACTCAGGGTGCTTGGTGCTTAGTACTCAGGGTGCTGGGTGCTCAGTACTCCGGGTGCTGGGTGCTCAGTGCTCGGGGTGCTCGGTGCTCAGTGCTCAAGGTGCTGGGTGCTCAGTACTCAGGGTGCTCATTGCTCAGGGTGCTTTGTGCTCAGTACTCAGGGTGCTGGGTGCTCAGTACTCAGGGTGCTGGGTGCTCAGTACTTAGGGTGCTCAGTGCTCAGTACTCAGGGTGCTCAGTGCTCAGTACTCAGGGTGCTCAGGGCTCAGGGTGCTGGGTGCTCACTGCTCGGGGTGCTGGGTGCTCAGTGCTCAGGGTGCTGTGTGCTCAGTGCTCAGGGTGCTGGGTGCTCTGTGCTCAGGGTGCTGGGTGCTCAGTGCTCAGGGTGCTAGGTGCTCAGTACTCAGGGTGCTGGGTGCGCAGTGCTCGGGGTACTGGGTGCTCAGTGCTCAGGGTGCTGGGTGCTCAGTACTCAGGGTGCTGGGTGATCAGTACTCGGGTGCTGGGTGCTCAATGGTCAGAGTTCTGGGTGCTCAGTGCTCGGGATGCTGGGTGCTCAGTGCTCAGTACTCAGGGTGCTGGGTGCTCAGTGCTCAGGGTGCTGGATGCTCAATGCTCAGTACTCAGGGTGCTGAGTGCTCAGTGCTCAGGGTGCTGGGTGCTCAGTGCTCAGGGTGCTGGGTGCTCAGTGCTCAGGGTGCTGGGTACTCAGTGCTCAGGGTGCTGGGTACTCAGTGCTCGGGGTGCTGGGTGCTCAGTACTCAGGGTGCTGGGTGCTCAGTACTCAGGGTGCTCAGTGCTCAGTACTCAGGGTGCTCAGTGCTCAGTACTCAGGGTGCTCAGTGCTCAGATTGCTGGGTGCTCAGTGCTCGGGGTGCTGGGTGCTCAGTCCTCAGGGTGATGGGTGCTCAGTGCTCAGGGTGCTCGGTGCTCAGTGCTCAGTGTGCTGGGTGCTCAGTTCTCCGGGTGCTGTGTGCTCAGTGTTCGGGGTGCTGGGTGCTCAGTACTCAGGGTGCTGGGTGCTCAGTGCTCAGGGTGCTGGGTGCTCAGTGCTCAGGGTGCTCGGTGCTTAGTACTCAGGGTGCTGGGTGCTCAGTACTCAGGGTGCTGGGTGCTCAGTGCTCAGGGTGCTGGGTGCTCAGTGCTCAGGGTGCTGGGTGCTCAGTACTCAGGGTGCTCGGTGCTCAGTGCTCAGGGTGCTGGGTGCACAGTGCTCGGGGTGCTGGGTGCTCAGTACTCAGGGTGTTGGGTGCTCAGTGCTCAGGGTGCTGGGTGCTCAGTGCTCGGGGTGCTCAGTACTAAGGGTGCTGTTTGTTCAGTGCTCAGGGTACTGGGTGCTCAGTACTCAGGGTGCTTGGTGTTTAGTACTCAGGGTGCTGGGTGCTCAGTACTCCGGGTGCTGGGTGCTCAGTGCTCGGGGTGCTCGGTGCTCAGTGCTCAGGGTGCTGGGTGCTCAGTACTCAGGGTGCTCATTGCTCAGGGTGCTGGGTGCTCAGTACTCAGGGTGCTGGGTGCTCAGTACTCAGGGTGCTGGGTGCTCAGTACTCAGGGTGCTCAGTGCTCAGTACTCAGGGTGCTCAGTGCTCAGTACTCAGGGTGCTCAGGGCTCAGGGTGCGGGTGCTCACTGCTCGGGATGCTGGGTGCTCAGTGCTCAGGGTGCTGTGTGCTCAGTGCTCAGGGTGCTGGGTGCTCTGTGCTCAGGGTGCTGGGTGCTCAGTGCTCAGGGTGCTGGGTGCTCAGTACTCAGGGTGCTGGGTGTGCAGTGCTAGGGGTACTGGGTGCTCAGTGCTCAGGGTGCTGGGTGCTCAGTGCTCAGGGTGCTGGGTGCTCAGTACTCGGGGTGCTGGGTGCTCAGTACTCAGGGTGCTGGGTGCTCAGTACTCAGGGTGCTGGGTGATCAGTACTCGGGTGCTGGGTGCTCAATGGTCAGAGTTCTGGGTGCTCAGTGCTCGGGATGCTGGGTGCTCAGTGCTCAGTACTCAGGGTGCTGGGTGCTCAGTGCTCAGGGTGCTGGATGCTCAGTGCTCAGGGTGCTGGGTGCTCAGTACTCGGGGTGCTCAGTGCTCAGTACTCAGGGTGCTCAGTGCTCAGTACTCAGGGTGCTCAGTGCTCAGATTGCTGGGTGCTCAGTGCTCGGGGTGCTGGGTGCTCAGTCCTCAGGGTGATGGGTGCTCAGTGCTCAGGGTGCTCGGTGCTCAGTGCTCAGTGTGCTGGGTGCTCAGTTCTCCGGGTGCTGTGTGCTCAGTGTTCGGGGTGCTGGGTGCTCAGTACTCAGGGTGCTGGGTGCTCAGTGCTCAGGGTGCTGGGTGCTCAGTGCTCAGGGTGCTCGGTGCTTAGTACTCAGGGTGCTGGGTGCTCAGTTCTCAGGGTGCTGGGTGCTCAGTGCTCAGGGTGCTGGGTGCTCAGTGCTCAGGGTGCTGGGTGCTCAGTACTCAGGGTGCTCGGTGCTCAGTGCTCAGGGTGCTGGATGCACAGTGCTCGGGGTGCTGGGTGCTCAGTACTCAGGGTGTTGGGTGCTCAGTGCTCAGGGTGCTGGGTCTCAGTGCTCGGGGTGCTGGGTGCTCAGTACTCAGGGTGCTGGGTGCTCAGTGCTCAGGGTGCTGGGTCTCAGTGCTCGGGGTACTGGGTACTCAGTGCTCAGTACACAGGGTGCTGGGTGCTCAGTGCTCGGGGTGCTAGGTGCTCATTGCTCAGTACTCAGGGTGCTGGGTGCTCAGTGCTCGGGGTGCTGGGTGCTCAGTACTCAGGGTACTCGGTGCTCAGTACTCAGGGTGCTGGGTGCTCAGTACTCAGGGTGCTGGGTGCTCAGTACTCAGGGTGCTGGGTGCTCAGTGCTCATGGTGCTGGTTCCTCAGTGCTCGGGGTGCTGGGTGCTCAGTGCTCACTGTGCTGGGTGCTCAGTACTCAGGGTGCTGGGTGCTCAGTACTCGGGGTGCTGGGTGCTCAGTACTCAGGGAGCTGGGTGCTCAGTACTCAGGGTGCTGGGTGCTCAGTACTCGGGTGCTGGGTGCTCAGTGCTCAGGGTTCTGGGTGCTCAGTGCTCGGGGTGCTGGGTGCTCAGTGCTCAGTACTCAGGGTGCTGGGTGCTCACTGCTCAGGGTGCTGGGTGCTCACTGCTAAGTACTCAGGGTGCTGGGTGCTCAGTGCTCGGGGTGCTGGGTGCTCAGTGCTCAGTACTCAGGGTGCTGGGTGCTCAGTGCTCCGGGTGCTGGGTGCTCAGTGCTCAGGGTGCTGGGTGCTCAGTGCTCAGGGTGCTGGGTGCTCAGTACTCAGGGTGCGGGGTGCGCAGTGCTCGGGGTACTGGGTGCTCAGTGCTCAGGGTGCTGGGTGCTCAGTACTCGGGGTGCTGGGTGCTCAGTACTCCGGGTGCTGGGTGCTCAGTACTCAGGGTGCTGGGTGATCAGTACTCGGGTGCTGGGTGCTCAATGCTCAGAGTGCTGGGTGCTCAGTGCTCAGGGTGCTGGGTGCTCAGTGCTCAGTACTCAGGGTGCTGGGTGCTCAGTGCTCGGGGTGCTGGGTGCTCAGTGCTCAGTACTCAGGGTGCTGGGTGCTCAGTGCTCAGGGTGCTGGGTGCTCAGTGCTCAGGGTGCTGGGTGCTCAGTGCTCAGGGTGCTGGGTGCTCAGTGCTCAGGGTGCTGGGTACTCAGTGCTCGGGGTGCTGGGTGCTCAGTACTCAGGGTGCTGGGTGCTCAGTACTCAGGGTGCTCAGTGCTCAGTACTCAGGGTGCTCAGTGCTCAGTACTCAGGGTGCTCGGTGCTCAGGGTGCTGGGTGCTCAGTGCTCGGGGTGCTGGGTGCTCAGTCCTCAGGGTGCTGGGTGCTCAGTGCTCAGGGTGCTCGGTGCTCAGTGCTCAGGGTGCTGGGTGCTCAGTGCTCAGTACTCAGGGTGCTGGGTGCTCAGTGCTCGGGGTGCTGGGTGCACAGTACTCAGGGTACTCGGTGCTCAGTACTCAGGGTGCTGGGTGATCAGTGCTCAGGGTGCTGGGTGCTCAGTACTCAGTGTGCTCGGTGCTCAGTACTCAGTGTGCTGGGTGCTCAGTACTCAGGGTGCTGGGTGCTCAGTTCTCAGGGTGCTCGGTGCTCAGTGCTCAGAGTGCTGGGTCCTCAGTGCTCCGGGTGCTGGGTGCTCAGTGCTCAGGGTGCTGGGTGCTCAGTACTCAGGGTGCTGGGTGCTCAGTGCTCAGGGTGCTCAGTGCTCAGTACTCAGGGTGCTCAGTGCTCAGTACTAAGGGTGCTCAGTGCTCAGGGTGCTGGGTGCTCAGTGCTCGGGGTGCTCGGTGCTCAGTACTCAGGGTGCTGGGTGCTCAGTGCTCAGGGTGCTGGGTGCTCAGTGCTCAGGGTGCTGGGTGCTCAGTACTCAGGGTGCTCGGTGCTCAGTGCTCAGGGTGCTGGGTGCACAGTGCTCGGGGTGCTGGGTGCTCAGTACTCAGGGTGTTGGGTGCTCAGTGCTCAGGGTGGTGGGTCTCAGTGCTCGGGGTGCTGGGTGCTCAGTACTCAGGGTGCTGGGTGCTCAGTGCTCAGGGTGCTGGGTCTCAGTGCTCGGGGTACTGGGTACTCAGTGCTCAGTACACAGGGTGCTGGGTGCTCAGTGCTCGGGGTGCTAGGTGCACATTGCTCAGTACTCAGGGTGCTGGGTGCTCAGTGCTCGGGGTGCTGGGTGCTCAGTACTCAGGGTACTCGGTGCTCAGTACTCAGGGTGCTGTGTGATCAGTGCTCAGGGTGCTGGGTGCTCAGTACTCAGTGTGCTGGGTGCTCAGTACTCAGGGTGCTGGGTGCTCAGTACTCAGGGTGCTGGGTGCTCAGTGCTCATGGTGCTGGTTCCTCAGTGCTCGGGGTGCTGGGTGCTCAGTGCTCACTGTGCTGGGTGCTCAGTACTCAGGGTGCTGGGTGCTCAGTACTCGGGGTGCTGGGTGCTCAGTACTCAGGGAGCTGGGTGCTCAGTACTCAGGGTGCTGGGTGCTCAGTACTCGGGTGCTGGGTGCTCAGTGCTCAGGGTTCTGGGTGCTCAGTGCTCGGGGTGCTGGGTGCTCAGTGCTCAGTACTCAGGGTGCTGGGTGCTCACTGCTCAGGGTGCTGGGTGCTCAGTGCTAAGTACTCAGGGTGCTGGGTGCTCAGTGCTCGGGGTGCTGGGTGCTCAGTGCTCAGTACTCAGGGTGCTGGGTGCTCAGTGCTCCGGGTGCTGGGTGCTCAGTGCTCAGGGTGCTGGGTGCTCAGTGCTCAGGGTGCTGGGTGCTCAGTGCTCAGGGTGCTGGTTGCTCAGTACTCAGGGTGCGGGGTGCGCAGTGCTCGGGGTACTGGGTGCTCAGTGCTCAGGGTGCTGGGTGCTCAGTACTCGGGGTGCTGGGTGCTCAGTACTCCGGGTGCTGGGTGCTCAGTACTCAGGGTGCTGGGTGATCAGTACTCGGGTGCTGGGTGCTCAATGCTCAGAGTGCTGGGTGCTCAGTGCTCAGGGTGCTGGGTGCTCAGTGCTCAGTACTCAGGGTGCTGGGTGCTCAGTGCTCGGGGTGCTGGGTGCTCAGTGCTCAGTACTCAGGGTGCTGGGTGCTCAGTGCTCAGGGTGCTGGGTGCTCAGTGCTCAGGGTGCTGGGTGCTCAGTGCTCAGGGTGCTGGGTGCTCAGTGCTCAGGGTGCTGGGTACTCAGTGCTCGGGGTGCTGGGTGCTCAGTACTCAGGGTGCTGGGTGCTCAGTACTCAGGGTGCTCAGTGCTCAGTACTCAGGGTGCTCAGTGCTCAGTACTCAGGGTGCTCGGTGCTCAGGGTGCTGGGTGCTCAGTGCTCGGGGTGTTGGGTGCTCAGTCCTCAGGGTGCTGGGTGCTCAGTGCTCAGGGTGCTCGGTGCTCAGTGCTCAGGGTGCTGGGTGCTCAGTGCTCAGTACTCAGGGTGCTGGGTGCTCAGTGCTCGGGGTGCTGGGTGCACAGTACTCAGGGTACTCGGTGCTCAGTACTCAGGGTGCTGGGTGATCAGTGCTCAGGGTGCTGGGTGCTCAGTACTCAGTGTGCTCGGTGCTCAGTACTCAGTGTGCTGGGTGCTCAGTACTCAGGGTGCTGGGTGCTCAGTTCTCAGGGTGCTCGGTGCTCAGTGCTCAGAGTGCTGGGTCCTCAGTGCTCCGGGTGCTGGGTGCTCAGTGCTCAGGGTGCTGGGTGCTCAGTACTCAGGGTGCTGGGTGCTCAGTGCTCAGGGTGCTCAGTGCTCAGTACTCAGGGTGCTCAGTGCTCAGTACTAAGGGTGCTCAGTGCTCAGGGTGCTGGGTGCTCAGTGCTCGGGGTGCTCGGTGCTCAGTACTCAGGGTGCTGGGTGCTCAGTGCTCAGGGTGCTGGGTGCTCAGTGCTCAGGGTGCTGGGTGCTCAGTACTCAGGGAGCTCGGTGCTCAGTACTCAGGGTGCTCAGTGCTCAGTGTTCGGGGTGCTGGGTGCTCAGTGCTCAGGGTGCTGGGTGCTCAGTACTCAGGGTGCTGGGTGCTCAGTGCTCGGGGTGCTCGGTGCTCAGTACGTTGGGTACTCACTACTCAGGGTGCTTGGTGCTTAGTGCTCAGGGTGCTGGGTGCTCAGTGCTCAGGGTGCTGGGTGCTCAGTGCTCAGGGTGCTGGGTGCTCAGTACTCAGGGTGCTGGGTGCTCAGTGCTCGGGGTGCTGGGTGCTCAGTACACAGGGTGCTGGGCGCTCAGTGCTCACGGTGCTTGGTGCTCAGTGCTCAGGGTGCTGGGTGCTCAGAGCTCGGGGTGCTGGGTGCTCAGTGCTCAGGGTGCTGGGTGCTCAGTGCTCAGGGCGCTGGGTGCTCAGTGCTCAGGGTGCTGGGTGCTCAGTGCTCAGGGTGCTTGGTGCTCAGTGCTCAGGGTGCTGGGTGCTCAGTGCTCGGGCTGCTGGGTGCTCAGTGCTCAGGGTGCTGGGTGCTCAGTGCTCAGGGTGCTGGGTGCTCAGTGCTCGGGGTGCTGGGTGCTCAGTGCTCAGTACTCAGGGTGCTGGGTGCTCAGTGCTCGGTGTGCTGGGTGCTCAGTGCTCAGTACTCAGGGTGCTGGGTGCTCAGTGCTCATGGTGCTGGGTGCTCAGTGCTCAGTGTGCTGGGTGCTCAGTGCTCAGGGTGCTGGGTGCTCAGTGCTCGGGGTGCTGGGTGCTCAGTGCTCGGGGTGCTGGGTGCTCAGTACTCAGGGTGCTGGGTGCTCAGTACTCAGTATGCTGGGTGCTCAGTGCTCGGGGTGCTCAGTACTCAGGATGCTGTGTGTTCAGTGCTCAGGGTACTGGGTGCTCAGTACTCAGGGTGCTTGGTGCTTAGTACACAGGGTGCTGGGTGCCCAGTACTCCGGGTGCTGTGTGCTCAGTGCTCTGGGTGCTCGGTGCTCAGTGCTCAGGGTGCTGGGTGCTCAGTACTCAGGGTGCTCATTGCTCAGGGTGCTTGGTGCTCAGTACTCAGGGTGCTCAGTGCTCAGTACTCAGGGTGCTCAGTGCTCAGTACTCAGGGTGCTGGGTGCTCAGTGCTCGGGGTGCTGGGTGCTCAGTGCTCAGGGTGCTGGGTGCTCAGTGCTCAGGGTGCTGGGTGCTCAGTACTCAGGGTGCGGGGTGCGCAGTGCTCGGGGTACTGGGTGCTCAGTGCTCAGGGTGCTGGGTGCTCAGTACTCGGGGTGCTGGGTGCTCAGTACTCCGGGTGCTGGGTGCTCAGTACTCAGGGTGCTGGGTGATCAGTACTCGGGTGCTGGGTGCTCAATGCTCAGAGTGCTGGGTGCTCAGTGCTCAGGGTGCTGGGTGCTCAGTGCTCAGTACTCAGGGTGCTGGGTGCTCAGTGCTCGGGGTGCTGGGTGCTCAGTGCTCAGTACTCAGGGTGCTGGGTGCTCAGTGCTCAGGGTGCTGGGTGCTCAGTGCTCAGGGTGCTGGGTGCTCAGTGCTCAGGGTGCTGGGTGCTCAGTGCTCAGGGTGCTGGGTACTCAGTGCTCGGGGTGCTGGGTGCTCAGTACTCAGGGTGCTGGGTGCTCAGTACTCAGGGTGCTCAGTGCTCAGTACTCAGGGTGCTCAGTGCTCAGTACTCAGGGTGCTCGGTGCTCAGGGTGCTGGGTGCTCAGTGCTCGGGGTGCTGGGTGCTCAGTCCTCAGGGTGCTGGGTGCTCAGTGCTCAGGGTGCTCGGTGCTCAGTGCTCAGGGCGCTGGGTGCTCAGTGCTCAGTACTCAGGGTGCTGGGTGCTCAGTGCTCGGGGTGCTGGGTGCACAGTACTCAGGGTACTCGGTGCTCAGTACTCAGGGTGCTGGGTGATCAGTGCTCAGGGTGCTGGGTGCTCAGTACTCAGTGTGCTCGGTGCTCAGTACTCAGTGTGCTGGGTGCTCAGTACTCAGGGTGCTGGGTGCTCAGTTCTCAGGGTGCTCGGTGCTCAGTGCTCAGAGTGCTGGGTCCTCAGTGCTCCGGGTGCTGGGTGCTCAGTGCTCAGGGTGCTGGGTGCTCAGTACTCAGGGTGCTGGGTGCTCAGTGCTCAGGGTGCTCAGTGCTCAGTACTCAGGGTGCTCAGTGCTCAGTACTAAGGGTGCTCAGTGCTCAGGGTGCTGGGTGCTCAGTGCTCGGGGTGCTCGGTGCTCAGTACTCAGGGTGCTGGGTGCTCAGTGCTCAGGGTGCTGGGTGCTCAGTGCTCAGGGTGCTGGGTGCTCAGTACTCAGGGTGCTCGGTGCTCAGTGCTCAGGGTGCTGGGTGCACAGTGCTCGGGGTGCTGGGTGCTCAGTACTCAGGGTGTTGGGTGCTCAGTGCTCAGGGTGGTGGGTCTCAGTGCTCGGGGTGCTGGGTGCTCAGTACTCAGGGTGCTGGGTGCTCAGTGCTCAGGGTGCTGGGTCTCAGTGCTCGGGGTACTGGGTACTCAGTGCTCAGTACACAGGGTGCTGGGTGCTCAGTGCTCGGGGTGCTAGGTGCACATTGCTCAGTACTCAGGGTGCTGGGTGCTCAGTGCTCGGGGTGCTGGGTGCTCAGTACTCAGGGTACTCGGTGCTCAGTACTCAGGGTGCTGTGTGATCAGTGCTCAGGGTGCTGGGTGCTCAGTACTCAGTGTGCTGGGTGCTCAGTACTCAGGGTGCTGGGTGCTCAGTACTCAGGGTGCTGGGTGCTCAGTGCTCATGGTGCTGGTTCCTCAGTGCTCGGGGTGCTGGGTGCTCAGTGCTCACTGTGCTGGGTGCTCAGTACTCAGGGTGCTGGGTGCTCAGTACTCGGGGTGCTGGGTGCTCAGTACTCAGGGAGCTGGGTGCTCAGTACTCAGGGTGCTGGGTGCTCAGTACTCGGGTGCTGGGTGCTCAGTGCTCAGGGTTCTGGGTGCTCAGTGCTCGGGGTGCTGGGTGCTCAGTGCTCAGTACTCAGGGTGCTGGGTGCTCACTGCTCAGGGTGCTGGGTGCTCAGTGCTAAGTACTCAGGGTGCTGGGTGCTCAGTGCTCGGGGTGCTGGGTGCTCAGTGCTCAGTACTCAGGGTGCTGGGTGCTCAGTGCTCCGGGTGCTGGGTGCTCAGTGCTCAGGGTGCTGGGTGCTCAGTGCTCAGGGTGCTGGGTGCTCAGTGCTCAGGGTGCTGGTTGCTCAGTACTCAGGGTGCGGGGTGCGCAGTGCTCGGGGTACTGGGTGCTCAGTGCTCAGGGTGCTGGGTGCTCAGTACTCGGGGTGCTGGGTGCTCAGTACTCCGGGTGCTGGGTGCTCAGTACTCAGGGTGCTGGGTGATCAGTACTCGGGTGCTGGGTGCTCAATGCTCAGAGTGCTGGGTGCTCAGTGCTCAGGGTGCTGGGTGCTCAGTGCTCAGTACTCAGGGTGCTGGGTGCTCAGTGCTCGGGGTGCTGGGTGCTCAGTGCTCAGTACTCAGGGTGCTGGGTGCTCAGTGCTCAGGGTGCTGGGTGCTCAGTGCTCAGGGTGCTGGGTGCTCAGTGCTCAGGGTGCTGGGTGCTCAGTGCTCAGGGTGCTGGGTACTCAGTGCTCGGGGTGCTGGGTGCTCAGTACTCAGGGTGCTGGGTGCTCAGTACTCAGGGTGCTCAGTGCTCAGTACTCAGGGTGCTCAGTGCTCAGTACTCAGGGTGCTCGGTGCTCAGGGTGCTGGGTGCTCAGTGCTCGGGGTGTTGGGTGCTCAGTCCTCAGGGTGCTGGGTGCTCAGTGCTCAGGGTGCTCAGTGCTCAGTGCTCAGGGTGCTGGGTGCTCAGTGCTCAGTACTCAGGGTGCTGGGTGCTCAGTGCTCGGGGTGCTGGGTGCACAGTACTCAGGGTACTCGGTGCTCAGTACTCAGGGTGCTGGGTGATCAGTGCTCAGGGTGCTGGGTGCTCAGTACTCAGTGTGCTCGGTGCTCAGTACTCAGTGTGCTGGGTGCTCAGTACTCAGGGTGCTGGGTGCTCAGTTCTCAGGGTGCTCGGTGCTCAGTGCTCAGAGTGCTGGGTCCTCAGTGCTCCGGGTGCTGGGTGCTCAGTGCTCAGGGTGCTGGGTGCTCAGTACTCAGGGTGCTGGGTGCTCAGTGCTCAGGGTGCTCAGTGCTCAGTACTCAGGGTGCTCAGTGCTCAGTACTAAGGGTGCTCAGTGCTCAGGGTGCTGGGTGCTCAGTGCTCGGGGTGCTCGGTGCTCAGTACTCAGGGTGCTGGGTGCTCAGTGCTCAGGGTGCTGGGTGCTCAGTGCTCAGGGTGCTGGGTGCTCAGTACTCAGGGAGCTCGGTGCTCAGTACTCAGGGTGCTCAGTGCTCAGTGTTCGGGGTGCTGGGTGCTCAGTGCTCAGGGTGCTGGGTGCTCAGTACTCAGGGTGCTGGGTGCTCAGTGCTCGGGGTGCTCGGTGCTCAGTACGTTGGGTACTCACTACTCAGGGTGCTTGGTGCTTAGTGCTCAGGGTGCTGGGTGCTCAGTGCTCAGGGTGCTGGGTGCTCAGTGCTCAGGGTGCTGGGTGCTCAGTACTCAGGGTGCTGGGTGCTCAGTGCTCGGGGTGCTGGGTGCTCAGTACACAGGGTGCTGGGCGCTCAGTGCTCACGGTGCTTGGTGCTCAGTGCTCAGGGTGCTGGGTGCTCAGAGCTCGGGGTGCTGGGTGCTCAGTGCTCAGGGTGCTGGGTGCTCAGTGCTCAGGGCGCTGGGTGCTCAGTGCTCAGGGTGCTGGGTGCTCAGTGCTCAGGGTGCTTGGTGCTCAGTGCTCAGGGTGCTGGGTGCTCAGTGCTCGGGCTGCTGGGTGCTCAGTGCTCAGGGTGCTGGGTGCTCAGTGCTCAGGGTGCTGGGTGCTCAGTGCTCGGGGTGCTGGGTGCTCAGTGCTCAGTACTCAGGGTGCTGGGTGCTCAGTGCTCGGTGTGCTGGGTGCTCAGTGCTCAGTACTCAGGGTGCTGGGTGCTCAGTGCTCATGGTGCTGGGTGCTCAGTGCTCAGTGTGCTGGGTGCTCAGTGCTCAGGGTGCTGGGTGCTCAGTGCTCGGGGTGCTGGGTGCTCAGTGCTCGGGGTGCTGGGTGCTCAGTACTCAGGGTGCTGGGTGCTCAGTACTCAGTATGCTGGGTGCTCAGTGCTCGGGGTGCTCAGTACTCAGGATGCTGTGTGTTCAGTGCTCAGGGTACTGGGTGCTCAGTACTCAGGGTGCTTGGTGCTTAGTACACAGGGTGCTGGGTGCCCAGTACTCCGGGTGCTGTGTGCTCAGTGCTCTGGGTGCTCGGTGCTCAGTGCTCAGGGTGCTGGGTGCTCAGTACTCAGGGTGCTCATTGCTCAGGGTGCTTGGTGCTCAGTACTCAGGGTGCTCAGTGCTCAGTACTCAGGGTGCTCAGTGCTCAGTACTCAGGGTACTCAGTGCTCAGTACTCAGGGTGCTCAGGGCTCAGGGTGCTGGGGGCTCACTGCTCGGGGTGCTCGGTGCTCAGTGCTCAGTGTGCTTCGTGCTCAGTATTCAGGGTGCTGTGTGCTCAGTGCTCGGGGTGCTCGGTGCTCAGTGCTCAGGGTGCTGGGTGCTCAGTACTCAGGGTGCTCAGTGCTCAGGGTGCTCGGTCCTCAGTGCTCAGGGTGCTGGGTGCTCAGTATTCAGGGTGCTGGGTGCTCAGAACTCAGGGTGCTCAGTGCTCAGTACTCAGGGTGCTCAGTACTCAGGGCGCTCAGTGCTCAGTGTGGTGTGTGCTCAGTGCTCAGGGTGCTGGGTGCTCAGTCCTCAGGGTGCTGGGTGCTCAGTGCTCAGGGTGCTCGGTGCTCAGTGCTCAGGGTGCTGGGTGCTCAGTACTCAGGGTGCTGGGTGCTCAGTGCTTGGGGTGCTGGGTGCTCAGTACTCAGGGTGCTGGGTGCTCAGTGCTCAGGGTGCTCGGTGCTCAGTGCTCAGGGTGCTGGGTGCTCAGTACTCAGGGTGCTGGGTGCTCAGTGCTCAGGGTGCTGGGTGCTCAGTACTCAGGGTGCTGGGTGCTCAGTGCTTGGGGTGCTGGGTGCTCAGTACTCAGGGTGCTGGGTGCTCAGTGCTCAGGGTGCTGGGTGCTCAGTACTCAGGGTGCTGGGTGCTCGGTGCTCAGTATGCTGGGTGCTCAGTACTCAGGGTGCTGCCTGCTCAGTACTCAGGGTGCTCGGTGCTCAGTACTCAGGGTGCTGGGTGCTCAGTGCTCGGGGTGCTGGGTGCTCATTACTCAGGGTGCTGGGTGCTCAGTACTCAGGGTGCTCAGTGCTTGGGGTGCTGGGTGCTCAGTACTCTGGGTGCTCAGTGCTTGGGGTGTTGGGTGCTCAGTACTCAGGGTGCTGGGTGCTCAGTGCTCAGGGTGCTGGGTGCTCAGTACTCAGGGTGCTGGGTGCTCAGTGCTCGGGGTGCTGGGTGCTCAGTGCTCGGGGTGCTGGGTGCTCAGTGCTCGGGGTGCTGGGTGCTCAGTGCTCGGGGTGCTGGGTGCTCAGTGCTCAGGGTTCTGGGTGCTCAGTGCTCGGGGCGCTGGGTGCTCAGTGTTCGGGGTGCTCGGAGCTCAGTACTCAGGGTGCTGAGTGCTCAGTGCTCGGGGTGCTCGGTGTTCAGTACTCAGGGTGCTGGGTGCTCAGTGCTCGGGGTGCTCGGTGCTCAGTACGTTGGGTGCTCACTACTCAGGGTCCTTGGTGCTCAGTGCTCAGGGTGCTGGGTGCTCAGTGCTCAGGGTGCTGGGTGCTCAGTGCTCAGGGTGCTGGGTGCTCAGTACTCAGGGTGCTGGGTGCGCAGTGCTCGGGGTACTGGGTGCTCAGTGCTCAGGGTGCTGCGTGCTCAGTGCTCAGGGTGCTAGGTGCTCAGTTCTCGGGGTGCTGGGTGCTCAGTACTCAGGGTGCTGGGTGCTCAGTACTCAGGGTTCTGGGTGATCAGTACTCGGGTGCTGGGTGCTCAATGCTCAGAGTGCTGGGTGCTCAGTGCTCGGGGTGCTGGGTGCTCAGTGCTCAGTACTCAGGGTGCTGGGTGCTCAGTGCTCGGGGTGCTGGGTGCTCAATGCTCAGTACTCAGGGTGCTGGGTGCTCAGTGCTCAGGGTGCTGGGTGCTCAGTGCTCAGGGTGCTGGGTGCTCAGTGCTCAGGGTGCTGGGTACTCAGTGCTCAGGGTGCTGGGTACTCAGTGCTCGGGGTGCTGGGTGCTCAATTCTCAGGGTGCTGGGTGCTCAGTACTCAGGGTGCTCAGTGCTCAGTACTCAGGGTGCTCAGTGCTCAGTACTCAGGGTGCTCAGGGATCAGATTGCTGGGTGCTCAGTGCTCGGGGTGCTGGGTGCTCAGTACTCAGGGTGATGGGTGCTCAGTGCTCAGGGTGCTCGGTGCTCAGTGCTCAGGGTGCTGGGTGCTCAGTTCTCCGGGTGCTGTGTGCTCAGTGCTCGGGGTGCTGGGTGCTCAGTACTCAGGGTGCTGGGTGCTCAGTGCTCAGGGTGCTGGGTGCTCAGTGCTCAAGGTGCTCGGTGCTTAGTACTCAGGGTGCTGGGTGCTCAGTACTCAGGGTGCTGGGTGCTCAGTGCTCAGGGTGCTGGTTGCTCAGTGCTCAGGGTGCTGGGTGCTCAGTACTCAGGGTGCTCGGTGCTCAGTGCTCAGGGTGCTGGGTGCACAGTGCTTGGGGCGCTGGGTGCTCAGTACTCAGGGTGCTGGGTGCTCAGTGCTCAGGGTGCTGGTTCTCAGTGCTCCGGGTACTGGGTACTCAGTGCTCAGTACACAGGGTGCTGGGTGCTCAGTCCTCAGGGTGCTGGGTGCTCAGTGCTCAGGGTGCTCGGTGCTCAGTGCTCAGGGTGCTGGGTGCTCAGTACTCAGGGTGCTGGGTGCTCAGTGCTTGGGGTGCTGGGTGCTCAGTACTCAGGGTGCTGGGTGCTCAGTGCTCAGGGTGCTGGGTGCTCAGTGCTCAGGGTGTTCGTTGCTTAGTACTCAGGGTGCTCGGTGCTCGGGGTGCTGGGTGCTCAGTGCTCGGGGTGCAGGGTGCTCAGTGCTCGGGGTGCTGGGTGCTCAGTGCTCGGGGTCCTGGGTGCTCAGTGCTCAGGGTGCTGGGTGCTCAGTACTCAGGTTGCTGGGTGCTCGGTGCTCAGTACGCTGGGTGCTCAGTACTCAGGGTGCTGGCTGCTCAGTACTCAGGGTGCACGGTGCTCAGTACTCAGGGTGCTGGGTGCTCAGTGCTCGGGGTGCTGGGTGCTCATTACTCAGGGTGCTGGGTGCTCAGTACTCAGGGTGCTCAGTGCTTGGGGTGCTGGGTGCTCAGTACTCAGGCTGCTCAGTGCTTGGGGTGTTGGGTGCTCAGTACTCAGGGTGCTGGGTGCTCAGTGCACAGGGTGCTGGGTGCTCAGTACTCAGGGTGCTGGGTGCTCAGTACTCAGGGTGCTGGGTGCTCAGTTCTCGGGGTGCTGGGTGCTCAGTGCTCGGGGTGCTGGGTGCTCAGTGCTCGGGGTGCAGGGTGCTCAGTGCTCAGGGTTCTGGGTGCTCAGTGCTCGGGGCTCTGGGTGCTCAGTGTTCGGGGTGCTCGGAGCTCAGTACTCAGGGTGCTGGGTGCTCAGTGCTCGGGGTGCTCGGTGTTCAGTACTCAGGGTGCTGGGTGCTCAGTGCTCGGGGTGCTCGGTGCTCAGTACGTTGGGTGATCACTACTCAGGGTGCTTGGTGCTCAGGGCTCAGGGTGCTGGGTGCTCAGTGCTCAGGGTGCTGGGTGCTCAGTGCTCAGGGTGCTGGGTGCTCAGTACTCAGGGTGCTGGGTGCGCAGTGCTCGGGGTACTGGGTGCTCAGTGCTCAGGGTGCTGGGTGCTCAGTGCTCAGGGTGCTGGGTGCTCAGTGCTCAGGGTGCTGGGTGCTCAGTACTCGGGGTGCTGGGTGCTCAGTACTCAGGGTGCTGGGTGCTCAGTACTCAATGTGCTGGGTGATCAGTACTCGGGTGCTGGGTGCTCAATGCTCAGAGTGCTGGGTGCTCAGTGCTCGGGGTGCTGGGTGCTCAGTGCTCAGTACTCAGGGTGCTGGGTGCTCAGTGCTCGGGGTGCTGGGTACTCAATGCTCAGTACTCAGGGTGCTGGGTGCTCAGTGCTCAGGGTGCTGGGTGCTCAGTGCTCAGGGTGCTGGGTGCTCAGTGCTCAGGGTGCTGGGTACTCAGTGCTCAGGGTGCTGGATACTCAGTGCTCGGGGTGCTGGGTGCTAAGTACTCAGGGTGCTGGGTGCTCAGTACTCAGGGTGCTCAGTGCTCAGTACTCAGGGTGCTCAGTGCTCAGTACTCAGGGTGCTCAGTGCTCAGGGTGCTGGGTACTCAGTGCTCAGGGTGCTGGATACTCAGTGCTCGGGGTGCTGGGTGCTAAGTACTCAGGGTGCTGGGTGCTCAATACTCAGGGTGCTCAGTGCTCAGTACTCAGGGTGCTCAGTGCTCATTACTCAGGGTGCTCAGTGCTCAGGGTGCTGGGTGCTCAGTGCTCGGGGTGCTGGGTGCTCAGTGCTCAGGCTGCTGGGTGCTCAGTACTCAGGGTGCTAGGTGCTCAGTACTCAGTATGCTGGGTGCTCAGTGCTCGGGGTGCTCAGTACTAAGGGTGCTGTTTGTTCAGTGCTCAGGGTACTGGGTGCTCAGTACTCAGGGTGCTTAGTGCTTAGTACTCAGGGTGCTGGGTGCTCAGTACTCCGGGTGCTGGGTGCTCAGTGCTCGGGGTGCTCGGTGCTCAGTACGTTGGGTGCTCACTACTCAGGGTCCTTGGTGCTCAGTGCTCAGGGTGCTGGGTGCTCAGTGCTCAGGGTGCTGGGTGCTCAGTGCTCAGGGTGCTGGGTGCTCAGTACTCAGGGTGCTGGGTGCGCAGTGCTCGGGGTACTGGGTGCTCAGTGCTCAGGGTGCTGGGTGCTCAGTGCTCAGGGTGCTAGGTGCTCAGTTCTCGGGGTGCTGGGTGCTCAGTACTCAGGGTGCTGGGTGCTCAGTACTCAGGGTGCTGGGTGATCAGTTCTCGGGTGCTGGGTGCTCAATGCTCAGAGTGATGGGTGCTCAGTGCTCGGGGTGCTGGGTGCTCAGTGCTCAGTACTCAGGGTGCTGGGTGCTCAGTGCTCGGGGTGCTGGGTGCTCAATGCTCAGTACTCAGGGTGCTGGGTGCTCAGTGCTCAGGGTGCTGGGTGCTCAGTGCTCAGGGTGCTGGGTGCTCAGTGCTCAGGGTGCTCGGTGCTCAGTGCTCAGGGTGCTCAGTGCTCAGTACTCAGGGTGCTCAGTGCTCAGTACTCAGGGTGCTCAGTGCTCAGATTGCTGGGTGCTCAGTGCTCGGGGTGCTGGGTGCTCAGTCCTCAGGGTGATGGGTGCTCAGTGCTCAGGGTGCTCGGTGCTCAGTGCTCAGGGTGCTGGGTACTCAGTGCTCGGGGTGCTGGGTGCTCAGTTCTCAGGGTGCTGGGTGCTCAGTACTCAGGGTGCTCAGTGCTCAGTACTCAGGGTGCTCAGTGCTCAGTACTCAGGGTGCTCAGTGCTCAGATTGCTGGGTGCTCAGTGCTCGGGGTGCTGGGTGCTCAGTCCTCAGGGTGATGGGTGCTCAGTGCTCAGGGTGCTCGGTGCTCAGTGCTCAGGGTGCTGGGTGCTCAGTTCTCCGGGTGCTGTGTGCTCAGTGCTCGGGGTGCTGGGTGCTCAGTACTCAGGGTGCTTGGTGCTCAGTGCTCAGGGTGCTGGGTGCTCAGTGCTCAGGGTGCTCGGTGCTCAGTTCTCAGGGTGCTGGGTGCTCAGTACTCAGGGTGCTGGGTGCGCAGTGCTCGGGGAACTGGGTGCTCAGTGCTCAGGGTGCTGGGTGCTCAGTGCTCAGGGTGCTGGGTGCTCAGTACTCGGGGTGCTGGGTGCTCAGTACTCAGGGTGCTGGGTGCTCAGTACTCAGGGTGCTGGGTGATCAGTACTCGGGTGCTGGGTGCTCAATGCTCAGAGTGCTGGGTGCTCAGTGCTCGGGGTGCTGGGTGCTCAGTGCTCAGTACTCAGGGTGCTGGGTGCTCAGTGCTCGGGGTGCTGGGTACTCAATGCTCAGTACTCAGGGTGCTGGGTGCTCAGTGCTCAGGGTGCTGGGTGCTCAGTGCTCAGGGTGCTGGGTGCTCAGTGCTCAGGGTGCTGGGTACTCAGTGCTCAGGGTGCTGGATACTCAGTGCTCGGGGTGCTGGGTGCTAAGTACTCAGGGTGCTGGGTGCTCAGTACTCAGGGTGCTCAGTGCTCAGTACTCAGGGTGCTCAGTGCTCAGTACTCAGGGTGCTCAGTGCTCAGATTGCTGGGTGCTCAGTGCTCGGGGTGCTGGGTGCTCAGTCCTCAGGGTGATGGGTGCTCAGTGCTCAGGGTGCTCGGTGCTCAGTGCTCAGGGTGCTGGGTGCTCAGTTCTCCGGGTGCTGTGTGCTCAGTGCTCGGGGTGCTGGGTGCTCAGTACTCAGGGTGCTGGGTGCTCAGTGCTCAGGGTGCTGGGTGCTCAGTGCTCAGGGTGCTCGGTGCTTTGTACTCAGTGTGCTGGGTGCTCAGTACTCAGGGTGCTGGGTGCTCAGTGCTCAGGGTGCTGGGTGCTCAGTGCTCGGGGTGCTGGGTGCTCAGTGCTCAGGGTGCTGGGTGCTCAGTACTCAGGGTGCTAGGTGCTCAGTACTCAGTATGCTGGGTGCTCAGTGCTCGGGGTGCTCAGTACTAAGGGTGCTGTTTGTTCAGTGCTCAGGGTACTGGGTGCTCAGTACTCAGGGTGCTTAGTGCTTAGTACTCAGGGTGCTGGGTGCTCAGTACCCCGGGTGCTGGGTGCTCAGTGCTCGGGGTGCTCGGTGCTCAGTACGTTGGGTGCTCACTACTCAGGGTCCTTGGTGCTCAGTGCTCAGGGTGCTGGGTGCTCAGTGCTCAGGGTGCTGGGTGCTCAGTGCTCAGGGTGCTGGGTGCTCAGTACTCAGGGTGCTGGGTGCGCAGTGCTCGGGGTACTGGGTGCTCAGTGCTCAGGGTGCTGGGTGCTCAGTGCTCAGGGTGCTAGGTGCTCAGTTCTCGGGGTGCTGGGTGCTCAGTACTCAGGGTGCTGGGTGCTCAGTACTCAGGGTGCTGGGTGATCAGTTCTCGGGTGCTGGGTGCTCAATGCTCAGAGTGCTGGGTGCTCAGTGCTCGGGGTGCTGGGTGCTCAGTGCTCAGTACTCAGGGTGCTGGGTGCTCAGTGCTCGGGGTGCTGGGTGCTCAATGCTCAGTACTCAGGGTGCTGGGTGCTCAGTGCTCAGGGTGCTGGGTGCTCAGTGCTCAGGGTGCTGGGTGCTCAGTGCTCAGGGTGCTGGGTACTCAGTGCTCGGGGTGCTGGGTGCTCAGTTCTCAGGGTGCTGGGTGCTCAGTACTCAGGGTGCTCAGTGCTCAGTACTCAGGGTGCTCAGTGCTCAGTACTCAGGGTGCTCAGTGCTCAGATTGCTGGGTGCTCAGTGCTCGGGGTGCTGGGTGCTCAGTCCTCAGGGTGATGGGTGCTCAGTGCTCAGGGTGCTCGGTGCTCAGTGCTCAGGGTGCTGGGTGCTCAGTTCTCCGGGTGCTGTGTGCTCAGTGCTCGGGGTGCTGGGTGCTCAGTACTCAGGGTGCTTGGTGCTCAGTGCTCAGGGTGCTGGGTGCTCAGTGCTCAGGGTGCTCGGTGCTCAGTTCTCAGGGTGCTGGGTGCTCAGTACTCAGGGTGCTGGGTGCGCAGTGCTCGGGGTACTGGGTGCTCAGTGCTCAGGGTGCTGGGTGCTCAGTGCTCAGGGTGCTGGGTGCTCAGTGCTCAGGGTGCTGGGTGCTCAGTACTCGGGGTGCTGGGTGCTCAGTACTCAGGGTGCTGGGTGCTCAGTACTCAGGGTGCTGGGTGATCAGTACTCGGGTGCTGGGTGCTCAATGCTCAGAGTGCTGGGTGCTCAGTGCTCGGGGTGCTGGGTGCTCAGTGCTCAGTACTCAGGGTGCTGGGTGCTCAGTGCTCGGGGTGCTGGGTACTCAATGCTCAGTACTCAGGGTGCTGGGTGCTCAGTGCTCAGGGTGCTGGGTGCTCAGTGCTCAGGGTGCTGGGTGCTCAGTGCTCAGGGTGCTGGGTACTCAGTGCTCAGGGTGCTGGATACTCAGTGCTCGGGGTGCTGGGTGCTAAGTACTCAGGGTGCTGGGTGCTCAGTACTCAGGGTGCTCAGTGCTCAGTACTCAGGGTGCTCAGTGCTCAGTACTCAGGGTGCTCAGTGCTCAGATTGGTGGGTGCTCAGTGCTCGGGGTGCTGGGTGCTCAGTCCTCAGGGTGATGGGTGCTCAGTGCTCAGGGTGCTCGGTGCTCAGTGCTCAGGGTGCTGGGTGCTCAGTTCTCCGGGTGCTGTGTGCTCAGTGCTCGGGGTGCTGGGTGCTCAGTACTCAGGGTGCTGGGTGCTCAGTGCTCAGTGTGCTGGGTGCTCAGTGCTCAGGGTGCTCGGTGCTTTGTACTCAGTGTGCTGGATGCTCAGTACTCAGGGTGCTGGGTGCTCAGTGCTCAGGGTGCTGGGTGCTCAGTGCTCAGGGTGCTGTGTGCTCAGTACTCAGGGTGCTCGGTGCTCAGTGCTCAGGGTGCTGGGTGCACAGTGCTCGCGGTGCTGGGTGATCAGTACTCAGGGTGCTTGGTGCTCAGTGCTCAGGGTGCTGTGTGCTCAGTGCTCGGGGTGCTGGGTGCTCAGTGCTCAGGGTGCTGGGTGCTCAGTGCTCAGGGTGCTGGGTGCTCAGTGCTCGGGGTGCTCAGTGCTCAGTACTCAGGGTGCTCAGTGCTCAGGGTGCTGGGTGCTCAGTGCTCGGGATGCTGGGTGCTCAGTGCTCGGGGTGCTGGGTGCTCAGTACTCAGGGTGCTGGGTGCTCAGTACTCAGTATGCTGGGTGCACAGTGCTCGGGGTGCTCAGTACTCAGGATGCTGTGTGTTGAGTGCTCAGGGTACTGGGTGCTCAGTACTCAGGGTGCTTGGTGCTTAGTACTCAGTGTGCTGGGTGCTCAGTACTCCGGGTGCTGGGTGCTCAGTGCTCGGGGTGCTCGGTGCTCAGTGCTCAGTGTGCTGGGTGCTCAGTACTCAGGGTGCTCATTGCTCAGGGTGCTTGGTGCTCAGTACTCAGGGTGCTCAGTGCTCAGTACTCAGGGTGCTCAGTGCTCAGTACTCAGGGTGCTCAGTGCTCAGTACTCAGGGTGCTCAGGGCTCAGGGTGCTGGGTGCTCACTGCTCGGGGTGCTCGGTGCTCAGTGTTCATCGTGCTGGGTGCTCAGTATTCAGGGTGCTGGGTGCTCAATACTCAGGGTGCTCAGTGCTCAGTACTCAGGGTGCTCAGTGCTCATTACTCAGGGTGCTCAGTGCTCAGGGTGCTGGGTGCTCAGTGCTCGGGGTGCTGGGTGCTCAGTGCTCAGGGTGCTGGGTGCTCAGTACTCAGGGTGCTGGGTGCTCAGTACTCAGTATGCTGGGTGCTCAGTGCTCGGGGTGCTCAGTACTAAGGGTGCTGTTTGTTCAGTGCTCAGGGTACTGGGTGCTCAGTACTCAGGGTGCTTGGTGCTTAGTACTCAGGGTGCTGGGTGCTCAGTACTCCGGGTGCTGGGTGCTCAGTGCTCGGGGTGCTCGGTGCTCAGTACGTTGGGTGCTCACTACTCAGGGTCCTTGGTGCTCAGTGCTCAGGGTGCTGGGTGCTCAGTGCTCAGGGTGCTGGGTGCTCAGTGCTCAGGGTGCTGGGCGCTCAGTACTCAGGGTGCTGGGTACGCAGTGATCGGGGTACTGGGTGGTCAGTGCTCAGGGTGCTGGGTGCTCAGTGCTCAGGATGCTAGGTGCTCAGTTCTCGGGGTGCTGGGTGCTCAGTACTCAGGGTGCTGGGTGCTCAGTACTCAGGGTGCTGGGTGATCAGTACTCGGGTGCTGGGTGCTCAATGCTCAGAGTGCTGGGTGCTCAGTGCTCGGGGTGCTGGGTGCTCAGTGCTCAGTACTCAGGGTGCTGGGTGCTCAGTGCTCGGGGTGCTGGGTGCTCAATGCTCAGTACTCAGGGTGCTGGGTGCTCAGTGCTCAGGGTGCTGGGTGCTCAGTGCTCAGGGTGCTGGGTGCTCAGTGCTCAGGGTGCTTGGTACTCAGTGCTCAGGGTGCTGGGTACTCAGTGCTCGGGGTGCTGGGTGCTCAGTTCTCAGGGTGCTGGGTGCTCAGTACTCAGGGTGCTCAGTGCTCAGTACTCAGGGTGCTCAGTGCTCAGTACTCAGGGTGCTCAGTGCTCAGTACTCAGGGTGCTCAGTCCTCAGGGTGATGGGTGCTCAGTGCTCAGGGTGCTCGGTTCTCAGTGCTCAGGGTGCTGGGTGCTCAGTTCTCCGGGTGCTGTGTGCTCAGTGCTCGGGGTGCTGGGTGCTCAGTACTCAGGGTGCTGGTTGCTCAGTGCTCAGGGTGCTGGGTGCTCAGTGCTCAGGGTGCTCGGTGCTTAGTACTCAGGTTGTTGCGTGCTCAGTACTCAGGGTGCTGGGTGCTCAGTGCTCAGGGTGCTGGTTGCTCAGTGCTCAGGGTGCTGGGTGCTCAGTGCTCAGGGTGCTGGGTGCTCAGTGCTCAGGGTGCTGGGTGCACAGTGCTCGGGGCGCTGGGTGCTCAGTACTCAGGGTGCTGGGTGCTCAGTGCTCAGGGTGCTGGTTCTCAGTGCTCGGGGTACTGGGTACTCAGTGCTCAGTACACAGGGTGCTGGGTGCTCAGTCCTCAGGATGCTGGGTGCTCAGTGCTCAGGGTGCTCGGTGCTCAGTGCTCAGGGTGCTGGGTGCTCAGTACTCAGGGTGCTGGGTGCTCAGTGCTTGGGGTGCTGGGTGCTCAGTACTCAGGGTGCTGGGTGCTCAGTGCTCAGGGTGCTGGGTGCTCAGTGCTCAGGGTGTTCGTTGTTTAGTACTCAGGGTGCTCGGTGCTCGGGGTGCTGGGTGCTCAGTGCTCGGGGTGCAGGGTGCTCAGTGCTCGGGGTGCTGGGTGCTCAGTGCTCGGGGTGCTGGGTGCTCAGTGCTCAGGGTGCTGGGTGCTCAGTACTCAGGGTGCTGGGTGCTCCGTGCTCAGTACGCTGGGTGCTCAGTACTCAGGGTGCTGGCTGCTCAGTACTCAGGGTGCACGGTGCTCAGTACTCAGGGTGCTGGGTGCTCAGTGCTCGGGGTGCTGGGTGCTCATTACTCAGGGTGCTGGGTGCTCAGTACTCCGGGTGCTCAGTGCTTGGGGTGCTGGGTGCTCAGTACTCAGGGTGCTCAGTGCTTGGGGTGTTGGGTGCTCAGTACTCAGGGTGCTGGGTGCTCAGTGCACAGGGTGCTGGGTGCTCAGTACTCAGGGTGCTGGGTGCTCAGTACTCAGGGTGCTGGGTGCTCAGTTCTCGGGGTGCTGGGTGCTCAGTGCTCGGGGTGCTGGGTGCTCAGTGCTCGGGGTGCAGGGTGCTCAGTGCTCAGGGTTCTGGGTGCTCAGTGCTCGGGGCGCTGGGTGCTCAGTGTTCGGGGTGCTCGAGTACTCAGGGTGCTGGGTGCTCAGTGCTCGGGGTGCTCGGTGTTCAGTACTCAGGGTGCTGGGTGCTCAGTGCTCGGGGTGCTCGGTGCTCAGTACATTGGGTGCTCACTACTCAGGGTGCTTGGTGCTCAGTGCTCAGGGTTTTGGGTGCTCAGTGCTCAGGGTGCTGGGTGCTCAGTGCTCAGGATGCTGGGTGCTCAGTACTCAGGGTGCTGGGTGCGCAGTGCTCGGGGTACTGGGTGCTCAGTGCTCAGGGTGCTGGGTGCTCAGTGCTCAGGGTGCTGGGTGCTGAGTGCTCAGGGTGCTGGGTGCTCAGTATTCGGAGTGCTGGGTGCTCAGTGCTCAGGGTGCTGGGTGCTCAGTACTCAGGGTGCTGGGTGATCAGTACTCGGGTGCTGGGTGCTCAATGCTCAGAGTGCCGGGTGCTCAGTGCTCAGGGTGCTGGGTGCTCAGTGCTCAGTACTCAGGGTGCTGGGTGCTCAGTGCTCGGGGTGCTGGGTACTCAATGCTCAGTACTCAGGGTGCTGGGTGCTCAGTGCTCAGGGTGCTGGGTGCTCAGTGCTCAGGGTGCTGGGTGCTCAGTGCTCAGGGTGCTGGGTACTCAGTGCTCAGGGTGCTGGATACTCAGTGCTCGGGGTGCTGGGTGCTAAGTACTCAGGGTGCTGGGTGCTCAGTACTCAGGGTGCTCAGTGCTCAGTACTCAGGGTGCTCAGTGCTCAGTACTCAGGGTGCTCAGTGCTCAGATTGCTGGGTGCACAGTGCTCGGGATGCTGGGTGCTCAGTCCTCAGGGTGATGGGTGCTCAGTGCTCAGGGTGCTCGGTGCTCAGTGCTCAGGGTGCTGGGTGCTCAGTTCTCCGGGTGCTGTGTGCTCAGTGCTCGGGGTGCTGGGTGCTCAGTACTCATGGTGCTGGGTGCTCAGCACTCAGGGTGCTCAGTACTCAGGGTGCTGGGTGCTCAGTGCTCGGGGTGCTGGCTGCTCAGTGCTCAGGGTTATCGGTGCTCAGTACTCAGGATGCTGGGTGCTCAGTACTCAGGGTGCTGGGTGCTCAGTACTCAGGGTGCTGGGTGCTCAGTCCTCAGGGTGCTCAGTGCTCAGGGTGCTGGGTGCTCAGTGCTCAGGTTGCTGTGTGCTCAGTGCTCACGGTGCTGGGTGCTCTGTGCTCAGGGTGCTGGGTGCTCAGTGCTCAGGGTGCTGGGTGCTCAGTACTCAGGGTGCTGGGTGCGCAGTGCTCGGGGTACTGGGTGCTCAGTGCTCAGGGTGCTGGGTGCTCAGTGCTCAGGGTGCTGGGTGCTCAGTACTCGGGGTGCTGGGTGCTCAGTACTCAGGGTGCTGGGTGCTCAGTACTCAGGGTGCTGGGTGATCAGTACTCGGGTGCTGGGTGCTCAATGCTCAGAGTTCTGGGTGCTCAGTGCTCGGGATGCTGGGTGCTCAGTGCTCAGTACTCAGGGTGCTGGGTGCTCAGTGCTCGGGGTGCTGGATGCTCAATGCTCAGTACTCAGGGTGCTGGGTGCTCAGTGCTCAGGGTGCTGGGTGCTCAGTGCTCAGGGTGCTGGGTGCTCAGTGCTCAGGGTGCTGGGTACTCAGTGCTCAGGGTGCTGGGTACTCAGTGCTCGGGGTGCTGGGTGCTCAGTACTCAGGGTGCTGGGTGCTCAGTACTCAGGGTGCTCAGTGCTCAGTACTCAGGGTGCTCAGTGCTCAGTACTCAGGGTGCTCAGTGCTCAGATTGCTGGGTGCTCAGTGCTCGGGGTGCTGGGTGCTCAGTCCTCAGGGTGATGGGTGCTCAGTGCTCAGGGTGCTCGGTGCTCAGTGCTCAGGGTGCTCGGTGCTTAGTACTCAGGGTGCTGGTTGCTCAGTACTCAGGGTGCTGGGTGCTCAGTGCTCAGGGTGCTGGGTGCTCAGTGCTCAGGGTGCTGGGTGCTCAGTACTCAGGGTGCTCGGTGCTCAGTGCTCGGGGTGCTGGGTGCTCAGTACTCAGGGTGCTGGGTGCTCAGTGCTCAGGGTGCTGGGTGCTCAGTGCTCAGGGTGCTCGGTCCTTAGTACTCAGGGTGCTGGTTGCTCAGTACTCAGGGTGCTGGGTGCTCAGTGCTCAGGGTGCTGGGTGCTCAGTGCTCAGGGTGCTGGGTGCTCAGTACTCAGGTTGCTCGGTGCTCAGTGCTCAGGGTGCTGGGTGCACAGTGCTCGGGGTGCTGGGTGCTCAGTACTCAGGGTGCTGGGTGCTCAGTGCTCAGGGTGCTGGGTCTCAGTGCTCGGGGTACTGGGTACTCAGTGCTCAGTACACAGGGTGCTGGGTGCTCAGTGCTCGGGGTGCTAGGTGCTCATTGCTCAGTACTCAGGGTGCTGGGTGCTCAGTGCTCGGGGTGCTGGGTGCTCAGTACTCAGGGTACTCGGTGCTCAGTACTCAGGGTGCTGGGTGATCAGTGCTCAGGGTGCTGGGTGCTCAGTACTCAGTGTGCTGGGTGCTCAGTACTCAGGGTGCTGGGTGCTCAGTACTCAGGGTGCTGGGTGCTCAGTACTCAGGGTGCTGGGTGCTCAGTGCTCATGGTGCTGGTTCCTCAGTGCTCGGGGTGCTGGGTGCTCAGTGCTCACTGTGCTGGGTGCTCAGTACTCAGGGTGATGGGTGCTCAGTACTCGGGGTGCTGGGTGCTCAGTACTCAGGGAGCTGGGTGCTCAGTACTCAGGGTGCTGGGTGCTCAGTACTCGGGTGCTGGGTGCTCAGTGCTCAGGGTTCTGGGTGCTCAGTGCTCGGGGTGCTGGGTGCTCAGTGCTCAGTACTCAGGGTGCTGGGTGCTCACTGCTCAGGGTGCTGGGTGCTCAGTGCTCAGTACTCAGGGTGCTGGGTGCTCAGTGCTCGGGGTGCTGGGTGCTCAGTGCTCAGTACTCAGGGTGCTGGGTGCACAGTGCTCCGGGTGCTGGGTGCTCAGTGCTCAGGGTGCTGGGTGCTCAGTGCTCAGGGTGCTGGGTGCTCAGTGCTCAGGGTGCTGGGTGCTCAGTACTCAGGGTGCGGGGTGCGCAGTGCTCGGGGTACTGGGTGCTCAGTGCTCAGGGTGCTGGGTGCTCAGTACTCGGGGTGCTGGGTGCTCAGTACTCCGGGTGCTGCGTGCTCAGTACTCAGGGTGCTGGGTGATCAGTACTCGGGTGCTGGGTGCTCAATGCTCAGAGTGCTGGGTGCTCAGTGCTCAGGGTGCTGGGTGCTCAGTGCTCAGTACTCAGGGTGCTGGGTGCTCAGTGCTCGGGGTGCTGGGTGCTCAGTGCTCAGTACTCAGGGTGCTGGGTGCTCAGTGCTCAGGGTGCTGGGTGCTCAGTGCTCAGGGTGCTGGGTGCTCAGTGCTCAGGGTGCTGGGTGCTCAGTGCTCAGGGTGCTGGGTGCTCAGTGCTCAGTGTGCTGGGTACTCAGTGCTCGGGGTGCTGGGTGCTCAGTACTCAGGGTGCTGGGTGCTCAGTACTCAGGGTGCTCAGTGCTCAGTACTCAGGGTGCTCAGTGCTCAGTACTCAGGGTGCTCGGTGCTCAGGGTGCTGGGTGCTCAGTGCTCGGGGTGCTGGGTGCTCAGTCCTCAGGGTGCTGGGTGCTCAGTGCTCAGGGTGCTCGGTGCTCAGTGCTCAGGGTGCTGGGTGCTCAGTGCTCAGTACTCAGGGTGCTGGGTGCTCAGTGCTCGGGGTGCTGGGTGCACAGTACTCAGGGTACTCGGTGCTCAGTACTCAGGGTGCTGGGTGATCAGTGCTCAGGGTGCTGGGTGCTCAGTACTCAGTGTGCTCGGTGCTCAGTTCTCAGTGTGCTGGGTGCTCAGTACTCAGGGTGCTGGGTGCTCAGTTCTCAGGGTGCTCGGTGCTCAGTGCTCAGGGTGCTGGGTCCTCAGTGCTCCGGGTGCTGGGTGCTCAGTGCTCAGGGTGCTGGGTGCTCAGTACTCAGGGTGCTGGGTGCTCAGTGCTCAGGGTGCTCAGTGCTCAGTACTCAGGGTGCTCAGTGCTCAGTACTAAGGGTGCTCAGTGCTCAGGGTGCTGGGTGCTCAGTGCTCGGGGTGCTCGTTGCTCAGTACTCAGGGTGCTGGGTGCTCAGTGCTCAGGGTGCTGGGTGCTCAGTGCTCAGGGTGCTGGGTGCTCAGTACTCAGGGAGCTCGGTGCTCAGTACTCAGGGTGCTCGGTGCTCAGTGTTCGGGGTGCTCGGTGCTCAGTACGTTGGGTACTCACTACTCAGGGTGCTTGGTGCTCAGTGCTCAGGGTGCTGGGTGCTCAGTGCTCAGGGTGCTGGGTGCTCAGTGCTCAGGGTGCTGGGTGCTCAGTACTCAGGGTGCTGGGTGCTCAGTGCTCGGGGTGCTGGGTGCTCAGTACACAGGGTGCTGGGTGCTCAGTGCTCAGGGTGCTTGGTGCTCAGTGCTCAGGGTGCTGGGTGCTCAGTGCTCGGGGTGCTCGGTGCTCAGTACGTTGGGTACTCACTACTCAGGGTGCTTGGTGCTCAGTGCTCAGGGTGCTGGGTGCTCAGTGCTCAGGGTGCTGGGTGCTCAGTGCTCAGGGTGCTGGGTGCTCAGTACTCAGGGTGCTGGGTGCTCAGTGCTCGGGGTGCTGGGTGCTCAGTACACAGGGTGCTGGGTGCTCAGTGCTCAGGGTGCTTGGTGCTCAGTGCTCAGGGTGCTGGGTGCTCAGTGCTCGGGGTGCTGGGTGCTCAGTGCTCAGGGCGCTGGGTGCTCAGTGCTCAGGGCGCTGGGTGCTCAGTGCTCAGGGTGCTGGGTGCTCAGTGCTCAGGGTGCTTGGTGCTCAGTGCTCAGGGTGCTGGGTGCTCAGTGCTCGGGGTGCTGGGTGCTCAGTGCTCAGGGTGCTGGGTGCTCAGTGCTCAGGGTGCTGGGTGCTCAGTGCTCGGGGTGCTGGGTGCTCAGTGCTCAGTACTCAGGGTGCTGGGTGCTCAGTGCTCGGGGTGCTGGGTGCTCAGTGCTCAGGGTGCTGGGTGCTCAGTGCTCAGTGTGCTGGGTGCTCAGTGCTCAGGGTGCTGGGTACTCAGTGCTCAGGGTGCTGGGTACTCACTGCTCGGGGTGCTGGGTGCTCAGTACTCAGGGTGCTGGTTGCTCAGTACTCAGGGTGCTCAGTGCTCAGTACTCAGGGTGCTCAGTGCTCAGTACTCAGGGTGCTCAGTGCTCAGGGTGCTGGGTGCTCAGTGCTCGGGGTGCTGGGTGCTCAGTACTCGGGGTGCTGGGTGCTCAGTACTCAGGGTGCTGGGTGCTCAGTACTCAGTATGCTGGGTGCTCAGTGCTCAGGGTGCTCAGTACTCAGGATGCTGTGTGTTCAGTGCTCAGGGTACTGGGTGCTCAGTACTCAGGGTGCTTGGTGCTTAGTACTCAGGGTGCTGGGTGCTCAGTACTCCGGGTGCTGGGTGCTCAGTGCTCGGCCTGCTCGGTGCTCAGTGCTCAGGGTGCTGGGTGCTCAGTACTCAGGGTGCTCATTGCTCAGGGTGCTTGGTGCTCAGTACTCAGGGTGCTCAGTGCTCAGTACTCAGGGTGCTCAGTGCTCAGTACTCAGGGTACTCAGTGCTCAGTACTCAGGGTGCTCAGGGCTCAGGGTGCTGGGTGCTCACTGCTCGGGGTGCTCGGTGCTCAGTGCTCAGTGTGCTGGGTGCTCAGTATTCAGGGTGCTGTGTGCTCAGTGCTCGGGGTGCTCGGTGCTCAGTGCTCAGGGTGCTGGGTGCTCAGTACTCAGGGTGCTCATTGCTCAGGGTACTGGGTGCTCAGTGCTCGGGGTGCTGGGTGCTCAGTCCTCAGGGTGCTGGGTGCTCAGTGCTCAGGGTGCTCGGTGCTCAGTGCTCAGGGTGCTGGGTGCTCAGTGCTCAGTACTCAGGGTGCTGGGTGCTCAGTGCTCGGGGTGCTGGGTGCACAGTACTCAGGGTACTCGGTGCTCAGTACTCAGGGTGCTGGGTGATCAGTGCTCAGGGTGCTGGGTGATCAGTACTCAGTGTGCTCGGTGCTCAGTACTCAGTGTGCTGGGTGCTCAGTACTCAGGGTGCTGGGTGCTCAGTTCTCAGGGTGCTCGGTGCTCAGTGCTCAGGGTGCTGGGTCCTCAGTGCTCCGGGTGCTGGGTGCTCACTGCTCAGGGTGCTGGGTGCTCAGTACTCAGGGTGCTGGGTGCTCAGTGCTCAGGGTGCTCAGTGCTCAGTACACAGGGTGCTCAGTGCTCAGTACTAAGGGTGCTCAGTGCTCAGGGTGCTGGGTGCTCAGTGCTCGGGGTGCTCGTTGCTCAGTACTCAGGGTGCTGGGTGCTCAGTGCTCAGGGTGCTGGGTGCTCAGTGCTCAGGGTGCTGGGTGCTCAGTGCTCAGGGTGCTCAGTGCTCAGTACACAGGGTGCTCAGTGCTCAGTACTAAGGGTGCTCAGTGCTCAGGGTGCTGGGTGCTCAGTGCTCGGGGTGCTCGTTGCTCAGTACTCAGGGTGCTGGGTGCTCAGTGCTCAGGGTGCTGGGTGCTCAGTACTCAGGGTGCTGGGTGCTCAGTGCTCAGGGTGCTGGGTGCTCAGTGCTCAGGGTGCTGGGTGCTCAGTGCTCGGGGTGCTCGTTGCTCAGTACTCAGGGTGCTCGTTGCTCAGTACTCAGGGTGCTGGGTGCTCAGTACTCAGGGAGCTCGGTGCTCAGTACTCAGGGTGCTCGGTGCTCAGTGTTCGGGGTGCTCGGTGCTCAGTACTCAGGGTGCTGGGTGCTCAGTGCTCAGGGTGCTCGGTGCTCAGTACGTTGGGTACTCACTACTCAGGGTGCTTGGTGCTCAGTGCTCAGGGTGCTGGGTGCTCAGTGCTCAGGGTGCTGGGTGCTCAGTGCTCAGGGTGCTGGGTGCTCAGTACTCAGGGTGCTGGGTGCTCAGTGCTCGGGGTTTTGGGTGCTCAGTGCTCAGGGTGCTGGGTGCTCAGTGCTCAGGATGCTGGGTGCTCAGTACTCAGGGTGCTGGGTGCGCAGTGCTCGGGGTACTGGGTGCTCAGTGCTCAGGGTGCTGGGTGCTCAGTGCTCAGGGTGCTGGGTGCTGAGTGCTCAGGGTGCTGGGTGCTCAGTATTCGGAGTGCTGGGTGCTCAGTGCTCAGGGTGCTGGGTGCTCAGTACTCAGGGTGCTGGGTGATCAGTACTCGGGTGCTGGGTGCTCAATGCTCAGAGTGCCGGGTGCTCAGTGCTCAGGGTGCTGGGTGCTCAGTGCTCAGTACTCAGGGTGCTGGGTGCTCAGTGCTCGGGGTGCTGGGTACTCAATGCTCAGTACTCAGGGTGCTGGGTGCTCAGTGCTCAGGGTGCTGGGTGCTCAGTGCTCAGGGTGCTGGGTGCTCAGTGCTCAGGGTGCTGGGTACTCAGTGCTCAGGGTGCTGGATACTCAGTGCTCGGGGTGCTGGGTGCTAAGTACTCAGGGTGCTGGGTGCTCAGTACTCAGGGTGCTCAGTGCTCAGTACTCAGGGTGCTCAGTGCTCAGTACTCAGGGTGCTCAGTGCTCAGATTGCTGGGTGCACAGTGCTCGGGATGCTGGGTGCTCAGTCCTCAGGGTGATGGGTGCTCAGTGCTCAGGGTGCTCGGTGCTCAGTGCTCAGGGTGCTGGGTGCTCAGTTCTCCGGGTGCTGTGTGCTCAGTGCTCGGGGTGCTGGGTGCTCAGTACTCATGGTGCTGGGTGCTCAGCACTCAGGGTGCTCAGTACTCAGGGTGCTGGGTGCTCAGTGCTCGGGGTGCTGGGTGCTCAGTGCTCAGGGTTATCGGTGCTCAGTACTCAGGATGCTGGGTGCTCAGTACTCAGGGTGCTGGGTGCTCAGTACTCAGGGTGCTGGGTGCTCAGTCCTCAGGGTGCTCAGTGCTCAGGGTGCTGGGTGCTCAGTGCTCAGGGTGCTGTGTGCTCAGTGCTCACGGTGCTGGGTGCTCTGTGCTCAGGGTGCTGGGTGCTCAGTGCTCAGGGTGCTGGGTGCTCAGTACTCAGGGTGCTGGGTGCGCAGTGCTCGGGGTACTGGGTGCTCAGTGCTCAGGGTGCTGGGTGCTCAGTGCTCAGGGTGCTGGGTGCTCAGTACTCGGGGTGCTGGGTGCTCAGTACTCAGGGTGCTGGGTGCTCAGTACTCAGGGTGCTGGGTGATCAGTACTCGGGTGCTGGGTGCTCAATGCTCAGAGTTCTGGGTGCTCAGTGCTCGGGATGCTGGGTGCTCAGTGCTCAGTACTCAGGGTGCTGGGTGCTCAGTGCTCGGGGTGCTGGATGCTCAATGCTCAGTACTCAGGGTGCTGGGTGCTCAGTGCTCAGGGTGCTGGGTGCTCAGTGCTCAGGGTGCTGGGTGCTCAGTGCTCAGGGTGCTGGGTACTCAGTGCTCAGGGTGCTGGGTACTCAGTGCTCGGGGTGCTGGGTGCTCAGTACTCAGGGTGCTGGGTGCTCAGTACTCAGGGTGCTCAGTGCTCAGTACTCAGGGTGCTCAGTGCTCAGTACTCAGGGTGCTCAGTGCTCAGATTGCTGGGTGCTCAGTGCTCGGGGTGCTGGGTGCTCAGTCCTCAGGGTGATGGGTGCTCAGTGCTCAGGGTGCTCGGTGCTCAGTGCTCAGGGTGCTCGGTGCTTAGTACTCAGGGTGCTGGTTGCTCAGTACTCAGGGTGCTGGGTGCTCAGTGCTCAGGGTGCTGGGTGCTCAGTGCTCAGGGTGCTGGGTGCTCAGTACTCAGGGTGCTCGGTGCTCAGTGCTCGGGGTGCTGGGTGCTCAGTACTCAGGGTGCTGGGTGCTCAGTGCTCAGGGTGCTGGGTGCTCAGTGCTCAGGGTGCTCGGTCCTTAGTACTCAGGGTGCTGGTTGCTCAGTACTCAGGGTGCTGGGTGCTCAGTGCTCAGGGTGCGGGTGCTCAGTGCTCAGGGTGCTGGGTGCTCAGTACTCAGGTTGCTCGGTGCTCAGTGCTCAGGGTGCTGGGTGCACAGTGCTCGGGGTGCTGGGTGCTCAGTACTCAGGGTGCTGGGTGCTCAGTGCTCAGGGTGCTGGGTCTCAGTGCTCGGGGTACTGGGTACTCAGTGCTCAGTACACAGGGTGCTGGGTGCTCAGTGCTCGGGGTGCTAGGTGCTCATTGCTCAGTACTCAGGGTGCTGGGTGCTCAGTGCTCGGGGTGCTGGGTGCTCAGTACTCAGGGTACTCGGTGCTCAGTACTCAGGGTGCTGGGTGATCAGTGCTCAGGGTGCTGGGTGCTCAGTACTCAGTGTGCTGGGTGCTCAGTACTCAGGGTGCTGGGTGCTCAGTACTCAGGGTGCTGGGTGCTCAGTACTCAGGGTGCTGGGTGCTCAGTGCTCATGGTGCTGGTTCCTCAGTGCTCGGGGTGCTGGGTGCTCAGTGCTCACTGTGCTGGGTGCTCAGTACTCAGGGTGATGGGTGCTCAGTACTCGGGGTGCTGGGTGCTCAGTACTCAGGGAGCTGGGTGCTCAGTACTCAGGGTGCTGGGTGCTCAGTACTCGGGTGCTGGGTGCTCAGTGCTCAGGGTTCTGGGTGCTCAGTGCTCGGGGTGCTGGGTGCTCAGTGCTCAGTACTCAGGGTGCTGGGTGCTCACTGCTCAGGGTGCTGGGTGCTCAGTGCTCAGTACTCAGGGTGCTGGGTGCTCAGTGCTCGGGGTGCTGGGTGCTCAGTGCTCAGTACTCAGGGTGCTGGGTGCACAGTGCTCCGGGTGCTGGGTGCTCAGTGCTCAGGGTGCTGGGTGCTCAGTGCTCAGGGTGCTGGGTGCTCAGTGCTCAGGGTGCTGGGTGCTCAGTACTCAGGGTGCGGGGTGCGCAGTGCTCGGGGTACTGGGTGCTCAGTGCTCAGGGTGCTGGGTGCTCAGTACTCGGGGTGCTGGGTGCTCAGTACTCCGGGTGCTGCGTGCTCAGTACTCAGGGTGCTGGGTGATCAGTACTCGGGTGCTGGGTGCTCAATGCTCAGAGTGCTGGGTGCTCAGTGCTCAGGGTGCTGGGTGCTCAGTGCTCAGTACTCAGGGTGCTGGGTGCTCAGTGCTCGGGGTGCTGGGTGCTCAGTGCTCAGTACTCAGGGTGCTGGGTGCTCAGTGCTCAGGGTGCTGGGTGCTCAGTGCTCAGGGTGCTGGGTGCTCAGTGCTCAGGGTGCTGGGTGCTCAGTGCTCAGGGTGCTGGGTGCTCAGTGCTCAGTGTGCTGGGTACTCAGTGCTCGGGGTGCTGGGTGCTCAGTACTCAGGGTGCTGGGTGCTCAGTACTCAGGGTGCTCAGTGCTCAGTACTCAGGGTGCTCAGTGCTCAGTACTCAGGGTGCTCGGTGCTCAGGGTGCTGGGTGCTCAGTGCTCGGGGTGCTGGGTGCTCAGTCCTCAGGGTGCTGGGTGCTCAGTGCTCAGGGTGCTCGGTGCTCAGTGCTCAGGGTGCTGGGTGCTCAGTGCTCAGTACTCAGGGTGCTGGGTGCTCAGTGCTCGGGGTGCTGGGTGCACAGTACTCAGGGTACTCGGTGCTCAGTACTCAGGGTGCTGGGTGATCAGTGCTCAGGGTGCTGGGTGCTCAGTACTCAGTGTGCTCGGTGCTCAGTTCTCAGTGTGCTGGGTGCTCAGTACTCAGGGTGCTGGGTGCTCAGTTCTCAGGGTGCTCGGTGCTCAGTGCTCAGGGTGCTGGGTCCTCAGTGCTCCGGGTGCTGGGTGCTCAGTGCTCAGGGTGCTGGGTGCTCAGTACTCAGGGTGCTGGGTGCTCAGTGCTCAGGGTGCTCAGTGCTCAGTACTCAGGGTGCTCAGTGCTCAGTACTAAGGGTGCTCAGTGCTCAGGGTGCTGGGTGCTCAGTGCTCGGGGTGCTCGTTGCTCAGTACTCAGGGTGCTGGGTGCTCAGTGCTCAGGGTGCTGGGTGCTCAGTGCTCAGGGTGCTGGGTGCTCAGTACTCAGGGAGCTCGGTGCTCAGTACTCAGGGTGCTCGGTGCTCAGTGTTCGGGGTGCTCGGTGCTCAGTACGTTGGGTACTCACTACTCAGGGTGCTTGGTGCTCAGTGCTCAGGGTGCTGGGTGCTCAGTGCTCAGGGTGCTGGGTGCTCAGTGCTCAGGGTGCTGGGTGCTCAGTACTCAGGGTGCTGGGTGCTCAGTGCTCGGGGTGCTGGGTGCTCAGTACACAGGGTGCTGGGTGCTCAGTGCTCAGGGTGCTTGGTGCTCAGTGCTCAGGGTGCTGGGTGCTCAGTGCTCGGGGTGCTCGGTGCTCAGTACGTTGGGTACTCACTACTCAGGGTGCTTGGTGCTCAGTGCTCAGGGTGCTGGGTGCTCAGTGCTCAGGGTGCTGGGTGCTCAGTGCTCAGGGTGCTGGGTGCTCAGTACTCAGGGTGCTGGGTGCTCAGTGCTCGGGGTGCTGGGTGCTCAGTACACAGGGTGCTGGGTGCTCAGTGCTCAGGGTGCTTGGTGCTCAGTGCTCAGGGTGCTGGGTGCTCAGTGCTCGGGGTGCTGGGTGCTCAGTGCTCAGGGCGCTGGGTGCTCAGTGCTCAGGGCGCTGGGTGCTCAGTGCTCAGGGTGCTGGGTGCTCAGTGCTCAGGGTGCTTGGTGCTCAGTGCTCAGGGTGCTGGGTGCTCAGTGCTCGGGGTGCTGGGTGCTCAGTGCTCAGGGTGCTGGGTGCTCAGTGCTCAGGGTGCTGGGTGCTCAGTGCTCGGGGTGCTGGGTGCTCAGTGCTCAGTACTCAGGGTGCTGGGTGCTCAGTGCTCGGGGTGCTGGGTGCTCAGTGCTCAGGGTGCTGGGTGCTCAGTGCTCAGTGTGCTGGGTGCTCAGTGCTCAGGGTGCTGGGTACTCAGTGCTCAGGGTGCTGGGTACTCACTGCTCGGGGTGCTGGGTGCTCAGTACTCAGGGTGCTGGTTGCTCAGTACTCAGGGTGCTCAGTGCTCAGTACTCAGGGTGCTCAGTGCTCAGTACTCAGGGTGCTCAGTGCTCAGGGTGCTGGGTGCTCAGTGCTCGGGGTGCTGGGTGCTCAGTACTCGGGGTGCTGGGTGCTCAGTACTCAGGGTGCTGGGTGCTCAGTACTCAGTATGCTGGGTGCTCAGTGCTCAGGGTGCTCAGTACTCAGGATGCTGTGTGTTCAGTGCTCAGGGTACTGGGTGCTCAGTACTCAGGGTGCTTGGTGCTTAGTACTCAGGGTGCTGGGTGCTCAGTACTCCGGGTGCTGGGTGCTCAGTGCTCGGCCTGCTCGGTGCTCAGTGCTCAGGGTGCTGGGTGCTCAGTACTCAGGGTGCTCATTGCTCAGGGTGCTTGGTGCTCAGTACTCAGGGTGCTCAGTGCTCAGTACTCAGGGTGCTCAGTGCTCAGTACTCAGGGTACTCAGTGCTCAGTACTCAGGGTGCTCAGGGCTCAGGGTGCTGGGTGCTCACTGCTCGGGGTGCTCGGTGCTCAGTGCTCAGTGTGCTGGGTGCTCAGTATTCAGGGTGCTGTGTGCTCAGTGCTCGGGGTGCTCGGTGCTCAGTGCTCAGGGTGCTGGGTGCTCAGTACTCAGGGTGCTCATTGCTCAGGGTACTGGGTGCTCAGTGCTCGGGGTGCTGGGTGCTCAGTCCTCAGGGTGCTGGGTGCTCAGTGCTCAGGGTGCTCGGTGCTCAGTGCTCAGGGTGCTGGGTGCTCAGTGCTCAGTACTCAGGGTGCTGGGTGCTCAGTGCTCGGGGTGCTGGGTGCACAGTACTCAGGGTACTCGGTGCTCAGTACTCAGGGTGCTGGGTGATCAGTGCTCAGGGTGCTGGGTGATCAGTACTCAGTGTGCTCGGTGCTCAGTACTCAGTGTGCTGGGTGCTCAGTACTCAGGGTGCTGGGTGCTCAGTTCTCAGGGTGCTCGGTGCTCAGTGCTCAGGGTGCTGGGTCCTCAGTGCTCCGGGTGCTGGGTGCTCAGTGCTCAGGGTGCTGGGTGCTCAGTACTCAGGGTGCTGGGTGCTCAGTGCTCAGGGTGCTCAGTGCTCAGTACACAGGGTGCTCAGTGCTCAGTACTAAGGGTGCTCAGTGCTCAGGGTGCTGGGTGCTCAGTGCTCGGGGTGCTCGTTGCTCAGTACTCAGGGTGCTGGGTGCTCAGTGCTCAGGGTGCTGGGTGCTCAGTGCTCAGGGTGCTGGGTGCTCAGTGCTCAGGGTGCTCAGTGCTCAGTACACAGGGTGCTCAGTGCTCAGTACTAAGGGTGCTCAGTGCTCAGGGTGCTGGGTGCTCAGTGCTCGGGGTGCTCGTTGCTCAGTACTCAGGGTGCTGGGTGCTCAGTGCTCAGGGTGCTGGGTGCTCAGTACTCAGGGTGCTGGGTGCTCAGTGCTCAGGGTGCTGGGTGCTCAGTGCTCAGGGTGCTGGGTGCTCAGTGCTCGGGGTGCTCGTTGCTCAGTACTCAGGGTGCTCGTTGCTCAGTACTCAGGGTGCTGGGTGCTCAGTACTCAGGGAGCTCGGTGCTCAGTACTCAGGGTGCTCGGTGCTCAGTGTTCGGGGTGCTCGGTGCTCAGTACTCAGGGTGCTGGGTGCTCAGTGCTCAGGGTGCTCGGTGCTCAGTACGTTGGGTACTCACTACTCAGGGTGCTTGGTGCTCAGTGCTCAGGGTGCTGGGTGCTCAGTGCTCAGGGTGCTGGGTGCTCAGTGCTCAGGGTGCTGGGTGCTCAGTACTCAGGGTGCTGGGTGCTCAGTGCTCGGGGTGCTGGGTGCTCAGTACACAGGGTGCTGGGTGATCAGTACTCGGGTGCTGGGTGCTCAATGCTCAGAGTGCTGGGTGCTCAGTGCTCAGGGTGCTGGGTGCTCAGTGCTCAGTACTCAGGGTGCTGGGTGCTCAGTGCTCGGGGTGCTGGGTGCTCAGTGCTCAGTACTCAGGGTGCTGGGTGCTCAGTGCTCAGGGTGCTTGGTGCTCAGTGCTCAGGGTGCTGGGTGCTCAGTGCTCAGGGTGCTGGGTGCTCAGTGCTCAGGGTGCTGGGTACTCAGTGCTCGGGGTGCTGGGTGCTCAATACTCAGGGTGCTGGGTGCTCAGTACTCAGGGTGCTCAGTGCTCAGTACTCAGGGTGCTCAGTGCTCAGTACTCAGGGTGCTCGGTGCTCAGGGTGCTGGGTGATCAGTGCTCGGGGTGCTGGGTGCTCAGTCCTCAGGGTGCTGGGTGCTCAGTGCTCAGGGTGCTCGGTGCTCAGTGCTCAGGGTGCTGGGTGCTCAGTGCTCAGTACTCAGGGTGCTGGGTGCTCAGTGCTCGGGGTGCTGGGTGCACAGTACTCAGGGTACTCGGTGCTCAGTACTCAGGGTGCTGGGTGATCAGTGCTCAGGGTGCTGGGTGCTCAGTACTCAGTGTGCTCGGTGCTCAGTACTCAGTGTGCTGGGTGCTCAGTACTCAGGGTGCTGGGTGCTCAGTTCTCAGGGTGCTCGGTGCTCAGTGCTCAGGGTGCTGGGTCCTCAGTGCTCCGGGTGCTGGGTGCTCAGTGCTCAGGGTGCTGGGTGCTCAGTACTCAGGGTGCTGGGTGCTCAGTGCTCAGGGTGCTCAGTGCTCAGTACTCAGGGTGCTCAGTGCTCAGTACTAAGGGTGCTCAGTGCTCAGGGTGCTGGGTGCACAGTGCTCGGGGTGCTCGTTGCTCAGTACTCAGGGTGCTGGGTGCTCAGTGCTCAGGGTGCTGGGTTCTCAGTGCTCAGGGTGCTGGGTGCTCAGTACTCAGGGAGCTCGGTGCTCAGTAGTCAGGGTGCTCGGTGCTCAGTATTCGGGGTGCTCGGTGCTCAGTACTCAGGGTGCTGGGTGCTCAGTGCTCGGGGTGCTCGGTGCTCAGTACGTTGGGTACTCACTACTCAGGGTGCTTGGTGCTCAGTGCTCAGGGTGCTGGGTGCTCAGTGCTCAGGGTGCTGGGTGCTCAGTGCTCAGGGTGCTGGGTGCTCAGTACTCAGGGTGCTGGGTGCTCAGTGCTCGGGGTGCTGGGTGCTCAGTACACAGGGTGCTGGGTACTCAGTGCTCAGGGTGCTTGGTGCTCAGTGCTCAGGGTGCTGGGTGCTCAGTGCTCGGGGTGCTGGGTGCTCAGTGCTCAGGGTGCTGGGTGCTCAGTGCTCAGGGCGCTGGGTGCTCAGTGCTCAGTACTCAGGGTGCTGGGTGCTCAGCACTCAGGGTGCTCAGTACTCAGGGTGCTGGGTGCTCAGTGCTCGGGGTGCTGGGTGCTCAGTGCTCAGGGTTATCGGTGCTCAGTACTCAGGATGCTGGGTGCTCAGTACTCAGGGTGCTGGGTGCTCAGTACTCAGGGTGCTGGGTGCTCAGTCCTCAGGGTGCTCAGTGCTCAGGGTGCTGGGTGCTCAGTGCTCAGGGTGCTGTGTGCTCAGTGCTCACGGTGCTGGGTGCTCTGTGCTCAGGGTGCTGGGTGCTCAGTGCTCAGGGTGCTGGGTGCTCAGTACTCAGGGTGCTGGGTGCGCAGTGCTCGGGGTACTGGGTGCTCAGTGCTCAGGGTGCTGGGTGCTCAGTGCTCAGGGTGCTGGGTGCTCAGTACTCGGGGTGCTGGGTGCTCAGTACTCAGGGTGCTGGGTGCTCAGTACTCAGGGTGCTGGGTGATCAGTACTCGGGTGCTGGGTGCTCAATGCTCAGAGTTCTGGGTGCTCAGTGCTCGGGATGCTGGGTGCTCAGTGCTCAGTACTCAGGGTGCTGGGTGCTCAGTGCTCGGGGTGCTGGATGCTCAATGCTCAGTACTCAGGGTGCTGGGTGCTCAGTGCTCAGGGTGCTGGGTGCTCAGTGCTCAGGGTGCTGGGTGCTCAGTGCTCAGGGTGCTGGGTACTCAGTGCTCAGGGTGCTGGGTACTCAGTGCTCGGGGTGCTGGGTGCTCAGTACTCAGGGTGCTGGGTGCTCAGTACTCAGGGTGCTCAGTGCTCAGTACTCAGGGTGCTCAGTGCTCAGTACTCAGGGTGCTCAGTGCTCAGATTGCTGGGTGCTCAGTGCTCGGGGTGCTGGGTGCTCAGTCCTCAGGGTGATGGGTGCTCAGTGCTCAGGGTGCTCGGTGCTCAGTGCTCAGGGTGCTCGGTGCTTAGTACTCAGGGTGCTGGTTGCTCAGTACTCAGGGTGCTGGGTGCTCAGTGCTCAGGGTGCTGGGTGCTCAGTGCTCAGGGTGCTGGGTGCTCAGTACTCAGGGTGCTCGGTGCTCAGTGCTCGGGGTGCTGGGTGCTCAGTACTCAGGGTGCTGGGTGCTCAGTGCTCAGGGTGCTGGGTGCTCAGTGCTCAGGGTGCTCGGTCCTTAGTACTCAGGGTGCTGGTTGCTCAGTACTCAGGGTGCTGGGTGCTCAGTGCTCAGGGTGCGGGTGCTCAGTGCTCAGGGTGCTGGGTGCTCAGTACTCAGGTTGCTCGGTGCTCAGTGCTCAGGGTGCTGGGTGCACAGTGCTCGGGGTGCTGGGTGCTCAGTACTCAGGGTGCTGGGTGCTCAGTGCTCAGGGTGCTGGGTCTCAGTGCTCGGGGTACTGGGTACTCAGTGCTCAGTACACAGGGTGCTGGGTGCTCAGTGCTCGGGGTGCTAGGTGCTCATTGCTCAGTACTCAGGGTGCTGGGTGCTCAGTGCTCGGGGTGCTGGGTGCTCAGTACTCAGGGTACTCGGTGCTCAGTACTCAGGGTGCTGGGTGATCAGTGCTCAGGGTGCTGGGTGCTCAGTACTCAGTGTGCTGGGTGCTCAGTACTCAGGGTTCTGGGTGCTCAGTACTCAGGGTGCTGGGTGCTCAGTACTCAGGGTGCTGGGTGCTCAGTGCTCATGGTGCTGGTTCCTCAGTGCTCGGGGTGCTGGGTGCTCAGTGCTCACTGTGCTGGGTGCTCAGTACTCAGGGTGATGGGTGCTCAGTACTCGGGGTGCTGGGTGCTCAGTACTCAGGGAGCTGGGTGCTCAGTACTCAGGGTGCTGGGTGCTCAGTACTCGGGTGCTGGGTGCTCAGTGCTCAGGGTTCTGGGTGCTCAGTGCTCGGGGTGCTGGGTGCTCAGTGCTCAGTACTCAGGGTGCTGGGTGCTCACTGCTCAGGGTGCTGGGTGCTCAGTGCTCAGTACTCAGGGTGCTGGGTGCTCAGTGCTCGGGGTGCTGGGTGCTCAGTGCTCAGTACTCAGGGTGCTGGGTGCACAGTGCTCCGGGTGCTGGGTGCTCAGTGCTCAGGGTGCTGGGTGCTCAGTGCTCAGGGTGCTGGGTGCTCAGTGCTCAGGGTGCTGGGTGCTCAGTACTCAGGGTGCGGGGTGCGCAGTGCTCGGGGTACTGGGTGCTCAGTGCTCAGGGTGCTGGGTGCTCAGTACTCGGGGTGCTGGGTGCTCAGTACTCCGGGTGCTGCGTGCTCAGTACTCAGGGTGCTGGGTGATCAGTACTCGGGTGCTGGGTGCTCAATGCTCAGAGTGCTGGGTGCTCAGTGCTCAGGGTGCTGGGTGCTCAGTGCTCAGTACTCAGGGTGCTGGGTGCTCAGTGCTCGGGGTGCTGGGTGCTCAGTGCTCAGTACTCAGGGTGCTGGGTGCTCAGTGCTCAGGGTGCTGGGTGCTCAGTGCTCAGGGTGCTGGGTGCTCAGTGCTCAGGGTGCTGGGTGCTCAGTGCTCAGGGTGCTGGGTGCTCAGTGCTCAGTGTGCTGGGTACTCAGTGCTCGGGGTGCTGGGTGCTCAGTACTCAGGGTGCTGGGTGCTCAGTACTCAGGGTGCTCAGTGCTCAGTACTCAGGGTGCTCAGTGCTCAGTACTCAGGGTGCTCGGTGCTCAGGGTGCTGGGTGCTCAGTGCTCGGGGTGCTGGGTGCTCAGTCCTCAGGGTGCTGGGTGCTCAGTGCTCAGGGTGCTCGGTGCTCAGTGCTCAGGGTGCTGGGTGCTCAGTGCTCAGTACTCAGGGTGCTGGGTGCTCAGTGCTCGGGGTGCTGGGTGCACAGTACTCAGGGTACTCGGTGCTCAGTACTCAGGGTGCTGGGTGATCAGTGCTCAGGGTGCTGGGTGCTCAGTACTCAGTGTGCTCGGTGCTCAGTTCTCAGTGTGCTGGGTGCTCAGTACTCAGGGTGCTGGGTGCTCAGTTCTCAGGGTGCTCGGTGCTCAGTGCTCAGGGTGCTGGGTCCTCAGTGCTCCGGGTGCTGGGTGCTCAGTGCTCAGGGTGCTGGGTGCTCAGTACTCAGGGTGCTGGGTGCTCAGTGCTCAGGGTGCTCAGTGCTCAGTACTCAGGGTGCTCAGTGCTCAGTACTAAGGGTGCTCAGTGCTCAGGGTGCTGGGAGCTCAGTGCTCGGGGTGCTCGTTGCTCAGTACTCAGGGTGCTGGGTGCTCAGTGCTCAGGGTGCTGGGTGCTCAGTGCTCAGGGTGCTGGGTGCTCAGTACTCAGGGAGCTCGGTGCTCAGTACTCAGGGTGCTCGGTGCTCAGTGTTCGGGGTGCTCGGTGCTCAGTACGTTGGGTACTCACTACTCAGGGTGCTTGGTGCTCAGTGCTCAGGGTGCTGGGTGCTCAGTGCTCAGGGTGCTGGGTGCTCAGTGCTCAGGGTGCTGGGTGCTCAGTACTCAGGGTGCTGGGTGCTCAGTGCTCGGGGTGCTGGGTGCTCAGTACACAGGGTGCTGGGTGCTCAGTGCTCAGGGTGCTTGGTGCTCAGTGCTCAGGGTGCTGGGTGCTCAGTGCTCGGGGTGCTCGGTGCTCAGTACGTTGGGTACTCACTACTCAGGGTGCTTGGTGCTCAGTGCTCAGGGTGCTGGGTGCTCAGTGCTCAGGGTGCTGGGTGCTCAGTGCTCAGGGTGCTGGGTGCTCAGTACTCAGGGTGCTGGGTGCTCAGTGCTCGGGGTGCTGGGTGCTCAGTACACAGGGTGCTGGGTGCTCAGTGCTCAGGGTGCTTGGTGCTCAGTGCTCAGGGTGCTGGCTGCTCAGTGCTCGGGGTGCTGGGTGCTCAGTGCTCAGGGCGCTGGGTGCTCAGTGCTCAGGGCGCTGGGTGCTCAGTGCTCAGGGTGCTGGGTGCTCAGTGCTCAGGGTGCTTGGTGCTCAGTGCTCAGGGTGCTGGGTGCTCAGTGCTCGGGGTGCTGGGTGCTCAGTGCTCAGGGTGCTGGGTGCTCAGTGCTCAGGGTGCTGGGTGCTCAGTGCTCGGGGTGCTGGGTGCTCAGTGCTCAGTACTCAGGGTGCTGGGTGCTCAGTGCTCGGGGTGCTGGGTGCTCAGTGCTCAGGGTGCTGGGTGCTCAGTGCTCAGTGTGCTGGGTGCTCAGTGCTCAGGGTGCTGGGTACTCAGTGCTCAGGGTGCTGGGTACTCACTGCTCGGGGTGCTGGGTGCTCAGTACTCAGGGTGCTGGTTGCTCAGTACTCAGGGTGCTCAGTGCTCAGTACTCAGGGTGCTCAGTGCTCAGTACTCAGGGTGCTCAGTGCTCAGGGTGCTGGGTGCTCAGTGCTCGGGGTGCTGGGTGCTCAGTACTCGGGGTGCTGGGTGCTCAGTACTCAGGGTGCTGGGTGCTCAGTACTCAGTATGCTGGGTGCTCAGTGCTCAGGGTGCTCAGTACTCAGGATGCTGTGTGTTCAGTGCTCAGGGTACTGGGTGCTCAGTACTCAGGGTGCTTGGTGCTTAGTACTCAGGGTGCTGGGTGCTCAGTACTCCGGGTGCTGGGTGCTCAGTGCTCGGCCTGCTCGGTGCTCAGTGCTCAGGGTGCTGGGTGCTCAGTACTCAGGGTGCTCATTGCTCAGGGTGCTTGGTGCTCAGTACTCAGGGTGCTCAGTGCTCAGTACTCAGGGTGCTCAGTGCTCAGTACTCAGGTACTCAGTGCTCAGTACTCAGGGTGCTCAGGGCTCAGGGTGCTGGGTGCTCACTGCTCGGGGTGCTCGGTGCTCAGTGCTCAGTGTGCTGGGTGCTCAGTATTCAGGGTGCTGTGTGCTCAGTGCTCGGGGTGCTCGGTGCTCAGTGCTCAGGGTGCTGGGTGCTCAGTACTCAGGGTGCTCATTGCTCAGGGTACTGGGTGCTCAGTGCTCGGGGTGCTGGGTGCTCAGTCCTCAGGGTGCTGGGTGCTCAGTGCTCAGGGTGCTCGGTGCTCAGTGCTCAGGGTGCTGGGTGCTCAGTGCTCAGTACTCAGGGTGCTGGGTGCTCAGTGCTCGGGGGTGCTGGGTGCACAGTACTCAGGGTACTCGGTGCTCAGTACTCAGGGTGCTGGGTGATCAGTGCTCAGGGTGCTGGGTGATCAGTACTCAGTGTGCTCGGTGCTCAGTACTCAGTGTGCTGGGTGCTCAGTACTCAGGGTGCTGGGTGCTCAGTTCTCAGGGTGCTCGGTGCTCAGTGCTCAGGGTGCTGGGTCCTCAGTGCTCCGGGTGCTGGGTGCTCAGTGCTCAGGGTGCTGGGTGCTCAGTACTCAGGGTGCTGGGTGCTCAGTGCTCAGGGTGCTCAGTGCTCAGTACACAGGGTGCTCAGTGCTCAGTACTAAGGGTGCTCAGTGCTCAGGGTGCTGGGTGCTCAGTGCTCGGGGTGCTCGTTGCTCAGTACTCAGGGTGCTGGGTGCTCAGTGCTCAGGGTGCTGGGTGCTCAGTGCTCAGGTGCTGGGTGCTCAGTGCTCAGGGTGCTCAGTGCTCAGTACACAGGGTGCTCAGTGCTCAGTACTAAGGGTGCTCAGTGCTCAGGGTGCTGGTGCTCAGTGCTCGGGGTGCTCGTTGCTCAGTACTCAGGGTGCTGGGTGCTCAGTGCTCAGGGTGCTGGGTGCTCAGTACTCAGGGTGCTGGGTGCTCAGTGCTCAGGGTGCTGGGTGCTCAGTGCTCAGGGTGCTGGGTGCTCAGTGCTCGGGGTGCTCGTTGCTCAGTACTCAGGGTGCTCGTTGCTCAGTACTCAGGGTGCTGGGGTGCTCAGTACTCAGGGAGCTCGGTGCTCAGTACTCAGGGTGCTCGGTGCTCAGTGTTCGGGGTGCTCGGTGCTCAGTACTCAGGGTGCTGGGTGCTCAGTGCTCAGGGTGCTCGGTGCTCAGTACGTTGGGTACTCACTACTCAGGGTGCTTGGTGCTCAGTGCTCAGGGTGCTGGGTGCTCAGTGCTCAGGGTGCTGGGTGCTCAGTGCTCAGGGTGCTGGGTGCTCAGTACTCAGGGTGCTGGGTGCTCATGCTCGGGGTGCTGGGTGCTCAGTACACAGGGTGCTGGGTGATCAGTACTCGGGTGCTGGGGTGCTCAATGCTCAGAGTGCTGGGTGCTCAGTGCTCAGGGTGCTGGGTGCTCAGTGCTCAGTACTCAGGGTGCTGGGTGCTCAGTGCTCGGGGTGCTGGGTGCTCAGTGCTCAGTACTCAGGGTGCTGGGTGCTCAGTGCTCAGGGTGCTTGGTGCTCAGTGCTCAGGGTGCTGGGTGCTCAGTGCTCAGGGTGCTGGGTGCTCAGTGCTCAGGGTGCTGGGTACTCAGTGCTCGGGGTGCTGGGGTGCTCAATACTCAGGGTGCTGGGTGCTCAGTACTCAGGGTGCTCAGTGCTCAGTACTCAGGGTGCTCAGTGCTCAGTACTCAGGGTGCTCGGTGCTCAGGGTGCTGGGTGCTCAGTGCTCGGGGTGCTGGTGCTCAGTCCTCAGGGTGCTGGGTGCTCAGTGCTCAGGGTGCTCGGTGCTCAGTGCTCAGGGTGCTGGGTGCTCAGTGCTCAGTACTCAGGGTGCTGGGTGCTCAGTGCTCGGGGTGCTGGGTGCACAGTACTCAGGGTACTCGGTGCTCAGTACTCAGGGTGCTGGGTGATCAGTGCTCAGGGTGCTGGGTGCTCAGTACTCAGTGTGCTCGGTGCTCAGTACTCAGTGTGCTGGGTGCTCAGTACTCAGGGTGCTGGGTGCTCAGTTCTCAGGGTGCTCGGTGCTCATTGCTCAGGGTGCTGGGTCCTCAGTGCTCCGGGTGCTGGGTGCTCAGTGCTCAGGGTGCTGGGTGCTCAGTACTCAGGGTGCTGGGTGCTCAGTGCTCAGGGTGCTCAGTGCTCAGTACTCAGGGTGCTCAGTGCTCAGTACTAAGGGTGCTCAGTGCTCAGGGTGCTGGGTGCACAGTGCTCGGGGTGCTCGTTGCTCAGTACTCAGGGTGCTGGGTGCTCAGTGCTCAGGGGTGCTGGGTTCTCAGTGCTCAGGGTGCTGGGTGCTCAGTACTCAGGGAGCTCGGTGCTCAGTAGTCAGGGTGCTCGGTGCTCAGTATTCGGGGTGCTCGGTGCTCAGTACTCAGGGTGCTGGGTGCTCAGTGCTCGGGGTGCTCGGTGCTCAGTACGTTGGGTACTCACTACTCAGGGTGCTTGGTGCTCAGTGCTCAGGGTGCTGGGTGCTCAGTGCTCAGGGTGCTGGGTGCTCAGTGCTCAGGGTGCTGGGTGCTCAGTACTCAGGGTGCTGGGTGCTCAGTGCTCGGGGTGCTGGGTGCTCAGTACACAGGGTGCTGGGTACTCAGTGCTCAGGGTGCTTGGTGCTCAGTGCTCAGGGTGCTGGGTGCTCAGTGCTCGGGGTGCTGGGTGCTCAGTGCTCAGGGTGCTGGGTGCTCAGTGCTCAGGGCGCTGGGTGCTCAGTGCTCAGGGTGCTGGGTGCTCAGTGCTCAGGGTGCTTGGTGCTCAGTGCTCAGGGTGCTGGGTGCTCAGTGCTCGGGGTGCTGGGTGCTCGGTGCTCAGGGTGCTGGGTGCTCAGTGCTCAGGGTGCTGGGTGCTCAGTGCTCGGGGTGCTGGGTGCTCAGTGCTCAGTACTCAGGGTGCTGGGTGCTCAGTGCTCGGGGTGCTGGGTGCTCAGTGCTCAGTACTCAGGGTGCTGGGGTGCTCAGTGCTCGGGGTGCTGGGTGCTCAGTGCTCAGTGTGCTGGGTGCTCAGTGCTCAGGGTGCTGGGTACTCAGTGCTCAGGGTGCTGGGTACTCACTGCTCGGGGTGCTGGGTGCTCAGTACTCAGGGTGCTGGTTGCTCAGTACTCAGGGTGCTCAGTGGCTCAGTACTCAGGGTGCTCAGTGCTCAGTACTCAGGGTGCTCAGTGCTCAGGGTGCTGGGTGCTCAGTGCTCGGGGTGCTGGGTGCTCAGTACTCGGGGTGCTGGGTGCTCAGTACTCAGGGTGCTGGGTGCTCAGTACTCAGTATGCTGGGTGCTCAGTGCTCGGGGTGCTCAGTACTCAGGATGTTGTGTGTTCAGTGCTCAGGGTACTGGGTGCTCAGTACTCAGGGTGCTTGGTGCTTAGTACTCAGGGTGCTGGGTGCTCAGTACTCCGGGTGCTGGGTGCTCAGTGCTCGGGGGTGCTCGTGCTCAGTACTCAGGGTGCTCAGTGCTCAGCACTCAGGGTACTCATTGCTCAGTACTCAGGGTGCTCAGGGCTCAGGGTGCTGGGTGCTCACTGCTCGGGGTGCTCGGTGCTCAGTGCTCAGTGTGCTGGGTGCTCAGTATTCAGGGTGCTGTGTGCTCAGTGCTCGGGGGTGCTCGGTGCTCAGTGCTCAGGGTGCTGGGTGCTCAGTACTCAGGGTGCTCATTGCTCAGGGTACTGGGTGCTCAGTGCTCGGGGTGCTGGGTGCTCAGTCCTCAGGGTGCTGGGTGCTCAGTGCTCAGGGTGCTCGGTGCTCAGTGCTCAGGGTGCTGGGTGCTCAGTGCTCAGTACTCAGGGTGCTGGGTGCTCAGTGCTCGGGGTGCTGGGTGCTCAGTCCTCAGGGTGATGGGTGCTCAGTGCTCAGGGTGCTCGGTGCTCAGTGCTCAGTGTGCTGTGTGCTCAGTTCTCCGGGTGCTGGTGTGCTCAGTGCTCGGGGTGCTGGGTTGCTCAGTACTCAGGGTGCTGGGTGCTCAGTGCTCAGGGTGCTGGGTGCTCAGTGCTCAGGGTGCTCGGTGCTTAGTACTCAGGGTGCTGGTTGCTCAGTACTCAGGGTGCTGGGTGCTCAGTGCTCAGGGTGCTGGGTGCTCAGTGCTCAGGGTGCTGGGTGCTCAGTACTCAGGGTGCTCGGTGCTCAGTGCTCAGGGTGCTGGGTGCTCAGTGCTCAGGGTGCTCAGTGCTCAGTACTCAGGGTGCTCAGTGCTCAGTACTAAGGGTGCTCAGTGCTCAGGGTGCTGGGTGCTCAGTGCTCGGGGTGCTCGTTGCTCAGTACTCAGGGTGCTGGGTGCTCAGTGCTCAGGTGCTGGTTCTCAGTGCTCAGGTGCTGGGTGCTCAGTACTCAGGAGCTCGGAGCTCAGTAGTCAGGGTGCTCGGTGCTCAGTATTCGGGGTGCTCGGTGCTCAGTACTCAGGGTGCTGGGTGCTCAGTGCTCGGGGTGCTCGGTGCTCAGTACGTTGGGTACTCACTACTCAGGGTGCTTGGTGCTCAGTGCTCAGGGTGCTGGGTGCTCAGTGCTCAGGGTGCTGGGTGCTCAGTGCTCAGGGTGCTGGGTGCTCAGTACTCAGGGTTGCTGGGTGCTCAGTGCTCGGGGTGCTGGGTGCTCAGTACACAGGGTGCTGGGTACTCAGTGCTCAGGGTGCTTGGTGCTCAGTGCTCAGGGTGCTGGGTGCTCAGTGCTCGGGGTGCTGGGTGCTCAGTGCTCAGGGTGCTGGGTGCTCAGTGCTCAGGGCGCTGGGTGCTCAGTGCTCAGGGTGCTGGGTGCGCAGTGCTCAGGGTGCTTGGTGCTCAGTGCTCAGGGTGCTGGGTGCTCAGTGCTCGGGGTTGCTGGGTGCTCGGTGCTCAGGGTGCTGGGTGCTCAGTGCTCAGGGTGCTGGGTGCTCAGTGCTCGGGGTGCTGGGTGCTCAGTGCTCAGTACTCAGGGTGCTGGGTGCTCAGTGCTCGGGGTGCTGGGTGCTCAGTG